>NW_024466605.1:6010416-7212500 GCF_017591425.1 Ochotona curzoniae
TTATAGGAAGCCACTGCAAGTCAGAGAGGCTTATAACCACAAATACTGATTTCTCACACTGTGGCCTGCTGGTCATCTATATGGATTCTCTGCAGGTAATCTCACCTTCAGAATGGCACCATGTTTTTTTCTTATTCAAAGTCCCAGGATCAATGAGCAGCTAGTTCACAGGCATACAGTCTCATTATGACCAGTGGTAATGTCAACTGACTGATAAGAACATGTGTTACAGACCATGTGCTACAGACCAAGTCATGTGTGTGAAGTCAACTCTGATATTACATGTACCATGTCAGACAGAATTCGAACAGAACAATTCTACACGGGGGGAAAAATGACTAATGAAGTTACTTGAAGACTGATTCCAAGAACGTTTCCTGTCTACTCAGACTAGTATGTCTGTAATAAATATGTTCACAGTATTTTCAAGCAACCAGGCACTGTGGTTGATATCAAAATCTTTTTTAGCACCACTGGCTTATTCAGAGTGTGGGAAATCTCCAGGTGCCTTGAGACACAGCAGACTGTTGAGAGAGCAAAAGTAAGTTCAAGAATGGAAACTCAGGGAGCTGACCCAAAATGACTACATGCTTCTGAGAACCCTAGCCATCTTATATGTAAGTATGCCCCAAGATGTTCACACAGTGACAAAACTACCTGATGGCTATTTCTTAGAATGCTTTCCTATTGCTAAGCCCTGCATGTCTATATGCTTAAGCACATGTGTAACAGATATTCATGAAAGTGACAAAGTATTAAACACGGACATTTCTCTTGTGTGCTCGCACGTTTAGTGAAGAACGAGCAGGTACACACACACACACACACACACACACAGTTACAGCACCATGTGGAAAATACAAACATCCGTGAAAAATTATTCAGAGAGATAAAATACAATAAAAGAACCAATAAAAGAACCAGGAGACTGGTGTCCCTGAAGGAAGGGTACTAGAAATACAGGACCCTCGAAGTACCGAAAAACATCAGGATCTGATAAAAGATCACCAGAGGGGCTGACTGTGGCACAGCAAGGTAAGCTGTTGCTGGTACCAGCACCTTGTATCAGAGCACCAGTTTGAGGCCCAACTGCTGTGATTCTGATTCAGCTACTTACGAATGCACCTGGGAAGGCAGCAGAGAATGGTCCAAACATTTGGGCGCCTGTCATCCATGTGGGAGATGAGAATGCAGCTTCAAGGTTCTGATTTTGGCCCGGCCAAGCCCCCGACTTGGTGTGGCAGCATTGGGGGCGGGGGGAGTGAGCCAGCAGATGAAAGATTCTCTCTCTCTCTCTTTTTTCTTCCTCTGCCTAAATAAGTAAAATAAATACATATTTTTAAGAAACGTCAGATGTGGATAAATCATTGCTAGCAATGACAAGATAAAAAAAAAATTAGAAGGGTGGAAAATACTCTAAAGAGTTGAAAGAGGTATGCTTTTAATAATTCCAGGAAATCAAAATTAAATTGACACACTTTGGCACATGGATTGAAGTTATTAATTCCTGATACTCTGTATGGTGGAGTCCTCAAGAAAATTGAAGACATGAAGAGACACTATACTTTAATAGAATTTCATGGAAGAGAGAAGACAATTAATCCAAGAATGCATGAAATACAGATGTTGTAGTGGCTTTTGTGTGCATTTGCGTGTGTGTATATGCACACACACACACACACACGCACACACACAATACTCAGATCAATGCCCATGACTTAGCAGCAATGTAAGTAAGTAATCATTTGGCACATTTTTAGAGAGAAAATTTCTAGGGGATTATAATAGTAATAGAAGAGTTATTCTGTGCTAGAGACCGAAAATTTCCCAGCAGCATTTATCTACCACTTTGCAATTGCTTCAAAAAACACCAAGTAACACTAGTTATTTAAGTGTCAGATCCACTTCAGTGAGTACTGTAAGGAAATGACTTGTCAGAAAAAGCAGAAGCAAAAATGGTTGTCTTTTAGCATCATGATTAGATTTCAGCTTATCTTACACACATTAATCCCATTCTATTAGGAGTGCATGGATGAAAGTCACAGACTGACTTCTGTGCAAAAGTTGACTTCTAAAATTGTCTTTGTAGAAGAGATAGCTGTGTTGGGGCCAGCGGTAAGGCACAGAGGATTGAGCAGTGAATTGTAGCACTGGCATCCCATACAGGACTGGCATCTAATATAGATGCTGATTCAAGTCCCAGCTGCTACGCTTCTTATCCTGCTGTCTATTGATGCTCTTGGGAAAGCAGTGGAGGATGGCCCAAGTGCTTGGGCACCTGCATCCATATAGGGAGACCTGGAGGAAGCTCCTGGCACCTGGCTTTGTCCTGATCCAGGCCTGGTCAGGGGAGTGAGCCAACAGATGGAAATCTGTCTCCCTCTCTTTAATAATTGTCTTACATTGTCATTATATTACATGTAATCTGTAATTAAACTTATTATTTCTTCCCTTATTCATGACTTAATTCATTTTGGAAAAATTGTTCACTTGTTCATATTATTAAAATTTGATGTTTTGTTATTTGATTTTTATTAGTAATTATGACTTGTACAATTTGGCCTAGTTTTAAACTCATGCTAAAATGACTGCATTGATGCTCAAAAAAAAAAATGAGCTCTATATAAACAAACCTTAATTAAGTTATTTCAGTTCTCTGCCTGCTTCTTTACTTTTTCTACTTAGACATTAATACATTTAGCATAAGTTCTTCTCACGAATTCTCTAACTATCTGTATTTTCTGAGTTAATCATATAGATTGGGCCTCAGCCTTAAATACCAGTTCTGGGGACCAGCAATGTGGCTTAGTAGTTCCAGCCACCATCTCTGACACTGTCATCCATCCCATTGAGTTGCCAGTTTGAGTACTGGCTGCTCCACTTCAGAACCATCTCCTGTTAGTGTTCCTGAGAAAGCAGCAGAGGATGGCCCAAGAGCTTTGGCCCCTACAACCACAAAGGAGATATGAAGAAGCTCCTGGCTCCTAGCTTTGGTTTGGCCAGGTCTGGTTGTTGCACAATTAGCTGATGTAAGATTCTGTGTCTCTCTCTCTGATACACTGGCTTTCAAATAAATAAAAGAAATCTTAAAAACAACCCCCCCCCGACCACCACCACCACTACTTCCATACTTACCTGCTATGGAAATACTCAAATTACTTTATATCTCTAAATCTCAGGATCTGCTTTTATACAACAAAGGTAATAGGGGCCAACATTGTGGTGTTGTTGCTTAGAGCTCCTATGCTTGGGATTTCTGAATCCCATGTAGAAATGCTGGTTTGAATGCCAGCTGTTCTGCTTCTTATCCAGCTTCCTGCTAACATGCCCTTGTGTGGCAGTGGGTTATTGCTGAAGTGTTTGGCTTCCTACCACCTATGTATGTGTGTACACTCTAATCCACTGTTTGTATTTCTGAGCATCTCTTCTAAGTAAATATTCTATAATATGTAGAGAACTCTATGCATCAAAATATCCATTGCAGGGCCCAGCGCGGTGGCACAGTGGTTAAGGTCCTTGCCTTGCACGCCCGGGATCCCATATGGGCGCCGGTTCTAATCCCAGTGGCCCCGCTTCCCATCCAGCTTGCTGCTTGTGGCCTGGGAAAGCAGTCGAGGACGGCCCAGAGCTTTGGGACCCTGCACCCATGTGGGAGACCCGGAAGAGGTTCCTGGCTTCGGATTGGCATAGCATCGGCCGTTGCGCTCACTTGGGGAGTGAATCATGGGACAGAAGATCTTCCTCTCTGTCTCTCCTCTCTGTATATCTGCCTTTCCAATAAAAATAAAAATAATCTAAAAAAAATATCCATTGCAGTATAATTTATGAAACCTAGAAACCTGAGTATAGAGTTTTTTAAGGCAACTATTAAAGTGGTGCTTCCTAAGCATTTTATTAGAGCTTTATTTTATTTATTTTTATTGGGAAGTCAGATATACAGAGAGGAAGATCTTCTGTGCTTTGATTTAACCTCCAAGTGGTCACAACAACTGGTGCTGTGTCAATCTGAAACCAGGAGCTCAAAGCCTCCCCTGGGTCTCCCACACATGAGTGCAGGGTCCCAAGGCCTTGGGCTGCTCTTGACTGGTTTACAATGAATACACAAATGGCATCCATCCAGTTGTTCTCATACAAATATTACCCTATCAACTGTAATCCTGTACTCCTTGACCTTCTAGCATCACAATGTCCTTCAACAGTTATCAAATCGGTAAGATTTCTGGTTCTTCAAAAACAGTTCCTGGAGTGGTATCATGGCATAGTTGGTTAATCCATCACCTGAAACACCAGCCATTCCACATGGGAGCCAGTTCAAGTCCTGGCCGCTCCACTTTCAATTCAGCTCTATGTTAAGGCACCTGGGAAAGCAGTGGAAGATGATTCAAGAGCTTAGCCTTGTGCCCATATAGGAAACCCAGAAGAAGCTCCTGGCTGCTGGCTTCAGTGTGGATCAGCTCTGGCTATTAGCACCTTTTGGGTGGTCAGCCAGAGCACAGAGCTCTCTATCAGTCTTTCAAATAAACAAATCAATCTTAAAAAAATTTAAGAAGGTTATAAGGAAGCTAACAGTCAAATAAAGGGAGCCTGCTGTGGCACCAGAAGCAAAGCATCTTGTTTTTAGGGCTTGTCATGCCCTCTTGATGCAGCCATCCTTTCTGCCTCTAAACCCCTAACCCAAATGGAGGAGGGGTGGAGGCCCAAAGACAGGGAAACTCTGGCCTCTGCTGATTTTATCAGAAGTGTCATACATAAATACTTCTTGGTTTTATGTAAGTCTATGGTCAATTTCTAGAGCACTCAAAGACAGTTTTCCAGTTTTCTACTTACATTGGGGGAAAGTATTTATTCTCTTTACCACCTCATGCTAGAGATCAATCTTCCTCCTGTTTGTACTTTTAAAAGGCAAAACTCAGGTGGATAGCAGAGTCTAAATTCAGAAGAATGAGATAAGAAAATAACAAAGTAAATTTTTGGGGCCCAGCGTGATGGTTTGGTGGCTACATCCTCACCTTGCAAGTGCTGGGATCTCATATGGGTACCAGTTCATGACCCAGCTGCTTCATTTCCCATCCAGCTCCCTGCTTGTGGCCTGGGAAAGCAGTCGAGGATGGCCCAAAGCCTTGGTACCCTACACCCATATGGAAGACTGGAAAGAAGTTCCTGGCTTTGGATTGGCTCAGCTCTGGCTGTTGTGGCCATCTGGGGAGTGAACCAGTGCATGGAAGATCTTTCTGTCTCTCCTCTCCGTAAATCAGATTTGCTTTCCAATGAAGATAAATAAATCTTTAGAGGGGGGAAAAAAAGTCTTTTTATTTCTTAAAGAGTAACTGATGGGCCAGGCTTTGACAAGCTTCAAACTAACTTTCTTCCTACTCTTAAATTCTGGACCAGGTTCTCTGATGCACGCCCTAGTTACTGCAAAGGTCAAGGTTGGGCCAGACTTGAAGTCAGCAACCAGATGTTAACACAGGAAGAAAATATGACATCTTTAAGTTAAAAAAAAGGGTGTGAGTCCATGGAACAGATGCTGGGGATATAGCAAGGCATGGCGTAAAAATCATGTGAGAACTTTGGCTAAGTTAATGCACTTTGGATAATGTAAGGAGTTAACTTTACTTCAGATTATTAATTAGAAAAAGGATAATTATATCAAAAAGATGTTGGAGGGATTAAACGTAATAATCATGAAAAATGCCAGCTCTCCACCCATGAGGAAGAGTGGCTGAGTATATGCTTTTTTCCAGGTAGGTCTCTTTCCAGCCTTGCAGTGACTCAGCAACTTTCCATTAACCTGACTTCCAGAAAGGCCTTTATTCCAAGTCATTCAGTTTATTCAAACATTCAGAAAGTAAAATTGAATGTCTTTTTTAAACAAGAGATCTAATATTTCAAAAATGTTTTTATGGATTTTTTTTCCCCATGTTTTTTGACAGGCAGAGATTGAAGTAATGGTTTGGCAGGCACTTTTTTTTTTTTAAAGATTTATTCATTTTTATTACAAAGTCAGATATACAGAGCGGAGGAGAGAGAGAGGAAGATCTTCTGTCCAATGATTCACTCCCCAAGTGAGCCACAATGGCCCGTGCTGCACCGATCCGAAGCCGGGAACCAGGAACCAGGTACCTCTTCTGGGTCTCCCACACAGGTGCAGGGTCCCAAGGCTTTGGGCCATCCTCAACTGCTTTCCCAGGCCACAAGCAGGGAGCTGGATGGGAAGCGGCACTGCCAGGATTAGAACCGGCACCCATATAGGATCCTGGCGCATTCAAGGCGAGGACTTTAGCCGCTAGTCCACCGTGCCGGGTCCATTTATTATTTTTTTGTGGCACTTTTTTTTTTTTCTCCCAAAGAGATTCAGCCATGGGGCCCACACTGGGGCACAGATGAAGAAATTGCTGGCATCTTGTGTCAAACAGCTAGCTATTCTATTCCCATGTCTGTTCCCTGTTCATGTGCCTGGAAAGACAGTGATGAGGATTCAAGTGTTTGGTTGCCTGCCCCCAATGTGGGAGACCCAAATGGAATTCTTGGCTCATGGCTTCAGCTTCATTAGCCCTGCTGTGGCAATTTGGAAAGTGAACCAGTGGAAGGAAGATCTTTCTCTCTCTCTCTCTCGTCCTGTAACTCTGCCTTAAAAAAACAAATCATTAATTTTTATTGCAAAGTCAGATATACAGAAGAGGAGAAGAGACAGAAAGGAAGATCTTGTGTCCATCGATTTACTCCCCAGGTTATCTTACTGCAATGCCCAGAGCTGAGCCTTTCCAAAGCCAGTAGCAAGGAGCCTTTTCCGAATCTCCCAGGTTGATACAGGGGCCGTCCTCAACTGCTTTCCCAAGCCACCAGCAGGGAGCTGGATGGGAAATGGGGCTGCTGAGACATGAACTGACACCCATATGGGTTCCTGGTGTGTGCAAAGCAAGGACTTTAGCCACTAGGCTATCGTGCCGGACCTGTAACACTGCCTCTTGAATAAATTTTTAAATTAAAAGAAAAGAGACACAATGATTGAAATTTTAAAATGGAAATTGAGATGAGAGTAAGAATACATTTATTTTGCTCCGATTTTTTGGAATAAAGCTTTACTGGATCCGTGGCATCCACATGGGCATGAATATTAAGAGAATGTGTTAGTGTGTGGAAAAAGTGCAACCGTGTGGTCATCCTGTGAGGTTCACGTCACTGTGTTAAAGAGTAAGAAAAGAAGTTTGGGCCTTTTGGCTGGAACTACTCTCTTCCAAAAATTCATCAAAACGATGTACACAATGGGAAAGATAAGAGCAATAGAGACACGGAGCACATGTTCCACGGATCTGTTGGAAAACATGGAGCTGTATCTTCGGCTGTATCCAAATACATCTACAAGCATGGTGATAATGTAGACATCAGTGGAATGGGAACTGTTCAAAAACGAATCTCGGGCCCGGCGCGGTGGCTCAAGTGGTTAAGGTCCTCGCCTTGCACGCCCGGGATCCCATATGGGCACCGGTTCTATCCCGGCAGCCCCGCTTCCCTTCCAGCTCCCTGCCTGTGGCCCGGGAAAGCAGTCAAGGACGGCCCAAAGCTTTGGGACCCTATACCCGCGTGGGAGACCTGGAAGAGGCTCCTGGCTTCGGATCGGCATAGCATCAGCCGTTGCGCTCACTTGGGGAGTGAATCATTGGACGGAAGATCTTCCTCTCTGTCTCTCCTCTCTGTATATCTGCCTTTCCAATAAAAATAATAATAATAAAAATAAATCTTAAAAAAAAAAAAGGAATCTCCTGTGTTACCACGGCCAAACTGGGCGAGTCCACGAACAAGAGAGAAGCACAAGATTCTTGCCAAGAGGATTTACGTGCATATTGGGCATGGGATGCCCTCTCAGAAACCAGTTAGCTTCCTGGGACGTGTGAATGAAAATGAGCAGAAAAAGAAGGAACCTGAGTTGAAAGGGCCCAGGTCCGACAGAGTGGTACTAGAGAAGCCCTTCTTGGTCTGAACCAAAGGAAAGGAACCTGAGTTGCTGGAACCCATTTCATATGACTCTCTGGCATGATAATTACAAATAAAAAATAAAAAAAGATTTCTGGACTATTACAATAAAAGCAGTTTGGTTATTCCTATCTCTTGTACAAATATTTCAGTGTCAGAAGCATGGAGAGACACACACGAGTTACGCTGAAGAACACTTTGCTTCTTCCTGTATGTAAGGAATGGTGATACTTTGACTTTTTTTTCATCATCTTTAGAGTGATTTTGTTAAATTAGATTCCCACGTATAGCTCAAAATGTATGAAAAATCAATACAACTGAGTAAATATTTATTGGGTCAGTTGCTCAAGAGTGTGCTAAAGCTGAGGTAAATTACATGGCATCGAACATAAATTATTCATAATACTAGGGACACAATGTCTCAAACGTTAAGGAAGATGAGTGATGGGTGGTGGTTCCGGGGAGAACTGGTGTGTGTGTGTGTGTGTGCGCGCGTGTGTGTGTGTGTGTGTGTGTGTGAAGCAAGTCACACTAATGGCACTGCTGAGTCATCATCTTCTGTCACCAGAGATAGTTGAATTAACTTGGTACAAAAGGAGGAAGAAACCTTTAAATCCCACAACCTAAGAAGTAACACAGATTTATTAGTTAATTCATAATCCAAACAAGCCGTGTGTGACATAAAACAATCAAACCCCAAAATAGCTCCCAAGCGTGTAATCATTTTTCTATCATTCAGTCCACACCTCAGGCTGCGTTAATGTAAAACGTCTAAGACAGTGGAAATGGTGTCATTAGTATGTAACAGCAATCGCCTCGTTAAGCATGCAAAACTCATTTTTCTCATGCGAGCAAGATCCATGCTGAAGTTGTGTGCGGTTCATTCTCTCTGCAGGCCAAGGCTGTCTAGGGAGGAAGTATCACGTGGCTCTGCTGTGGCAGGGGTGGGATGCCACCTCCACTGTGCAGAACAGCACCTTTGAGCACCTCTTCTGGGTTCTTTGTTTACTGTCATGTCACACCAAGGTCTCTAAAATGTC
Organism: Ochotona curzoniae; assembly: GCF_017591425.1. Classification (NCBI taxonomy): domain Eukaryota; kingdom Metazoa; phylum Chordata; class Mammalia; order Lagomorpha; family Ochotonidae; genus Ochotona; species Ochotona curzoniae. Next base: position 6,019,431 of record NW_024466605.1, read on the forward strand.
CAGGCTTCCAGGCCCAGGGAGGTAGCCTAGCACCCAAAGTCCTCACATTGTATTCACCAGGATCCTATATGGGTACCAGTTCATGACCCAGAGGCTGCACTTCCCATCCGGCTCTCTGTTTGTTACCTGGGAAAACAGTCTAGGATGGCCCAAAGCCTTGGGACCCTGCACCTGCCTTGGGGGACTGGAAGAGGCTCCGGGGTCCTGGCTTCGGACTGGCACAGCTCTGAATCAATGAAAGGAAGATCTTCCTCTCTGTCTCTCTTCCTCTCTGTATATCTGACTTTCCAATAAAAATAAACTAGATCTTAAAAAACAAAAAGTCCTGGCTTCTATTGCATCTGCTTTCCTCTGCCTAAACTCTTTCTTCTTTGTAGTATTAGCTTTCCAATGCTTTTATCTTTCTTCCACCTGCAGCCAAGTGGGTTCCTTGGCCCTTCATTCTCAGAAGAGACAGTATCTGTCTTGTTCATGATATTTACAAAATGCCTACGTGGTGAGTGGGGGCAGAGTAGGTGCCCCATAGCAGATTATAGAATTAAAAGAAGAAGGGCAGAAATGTGCCTGATTCCTGCAGGGTTTTACCGTGCTGATAATTTGTATGGAAAAGCTACCAACGCCCTGGCATACACCTCTCAGGAAACATATTCTGCCAAGGCTTTTCCATGCAAAAACCCAAGAGTTGTGAGTGTCAGGAAAGCACGAGGTACCGAGTATACAAAATACAGGGCAGGGAGGGTGAGAAGTGCGTTTTGCCGCTTCTTTCAGTGTCGTGCCCCATCAACAACAATCACTGCCTCAGAAGTCAAAGGTGGCCTGTTGTTATCTTCCGCCTGCTTGGTTTTTCCAGGCATGCAGGAGCACAGGAAGGCTTTTTGGAAGCAGGACAGCTCTAGTTCCAATCTCAGCTTTGTTTCCAATAACACAACTTGGAGCAATTTAAGCTTAGGAAGCCTCAGAGTCCTCATGCAAGAAATGTAAAGTTAATACATAAATAAAAATAAATAAAATACAGAGGTTCAGGGTTGCCCCCCACGGCTTGCTTCATCCCTTCCCTCTGCCTCAGCAATATGCGGTTACCTGCCCTCACTCACACAGCGATCTTTGCCACTCTTTGGTGTTTGTTCATGTTGTTTCTTTAACCTGGGGGCCCACTCCCGTTCCTCAATGTAATTCCTTTCTTCCACTCATTCAGTACATGACATTAGCTGCCTGCCACATTCCAACCTGCGTATCAGCATTGCAAAGATGAGGAAGATGGAGAAGACGTGGCACTAAGACTCATCAGAGGGTACAAAATTACAAAATGGCAGGAGAGGTGATCCCTCACAATATCCATTCAAGTTCAAAACGAGCTAGATACATAACAGACCTAAGGTTTTTCCCCATGAAAATGTTTATTGTTTATAATTTGAAATGAGTACCTACTTGCTGTAAAAAATGAAATATACAGTATAACAATATCATCTATAAGTCTATTATGTAGAAATATTCATTCACTTTGCAATATCATATTATATTTCATTGCATATTTTCAATGGGAGTATGCAGCATGCACATTTGTCAATATTAACTTGGATAGTTGGCATATCAATTACCATGCTGATAAGCACTGCCTGACATTGGACTAGCATCAGAGTTTGATTCTGATTCCAGCTCCTGAATTCAGCTTCAGGAAATGGTTATTAAATGGTTATTAATTTATTTTGAAATTCAGAGTTAGAGAGAGAGACCTTCTATGTGCTGGTTCAATTCCCAGGTAGCTACCATAGCTACAGCTGATCCAGGCTGAAGCCAGGAGTCAGGAACTTCATCCAGGTTTCCCAGCAGGTGCAGCAGTCCAAGCACTTGAGCCATCTTCAGCTGCTTTTCCTGCTTCAGTTGCTTTCAGCAGGGAGTGGATCAGAAGTAGAGAAGCCAGAACAGGAACCAGAGTTCATAGGGATGGCAGCGTTGGGAGAGGCCGCTTTACCCTCTACGCTGCAATGCTAGCCCTGAGTCTTGCCTTTTGTAAACGCAGACCTGGCAGGCAGTGGGGATGGCTCAAGTAGTGTGATCCTTAGCATTTAAACAGAAGGTATGGAACTGAGTTGTCAGCTCCCTGCTTAAGTGCAGAAGTAGCCCCTACCTAATGAGTGTAATAAGTTAGTAAATCCATAGATGTGAGTGTTCTCTTGGAGAAGTAAGTTGCCTAAAAAATAGATAGCAATTAATTGTGCATTAAAACTGAAAACATTCTGGTCATTTTCCTATCTCACTAAAATTTTTGGCAAATGTGATGCTAATGATGATTGCATTTCTCAATATTATTTACCATTACTAGATACACAGAAAAGATATTTTACAAGAGCAATTATATTTTAACAGGAATCATTCTTCCACGTATTACCTGGCCCATTCAGATTCTCAAAATCAAACTGAGCATCCTTAAATCTTCTGCCTATGTTTACCACACAATGCGATGAATGAGTCATTATTTCCAGCAGGAATTGCCTTTTACTTGGTTTGTAGTCAACTCAGCACATCCAGGTAAACAGTAACACTTTACTAAATTGAAGATCCAGACAGCTAGCATCTGCCTTTGAGTCCTATACTTTAACAATAAGTGCTTGTTTTTCAGAAGACAGCGAAGACAACTAGAAACTATGGATATAAATACGCTTAGCGCACCTATTGGCACGCCTGCTTTATCAGCAGGAAAAATATTGTGAACAAACTTGGATTTCTACACTGGGTCTGGGGGTCAACTGCCTGCTCTGAATCTCCCTTCCTCCCTGTCAAACAGTTAACAATCACACTTTCCTAATCATTTCTGAAGTCAGCGGCAAACACAAAAAGCTATAGAATAGTATGTTTGTGGGTCTTTGTATGACTTGTTCCTAGTTAAAAAAAAAATTGTTGTTCAACCCAGTTGTATTAGTACTGCAGTGCTGATAAAAGATTTTCCTATACATTAGTCCAACAGTTGTTCATTTAAGTTGAATTCTCTTTCCAAATAAAATGGATACTGAAAAAATTTTGTGAGAGTCTGTCTCATGGACTAAACAGGCCTCACTTAGGACAGGTTCCTGAAAATGGTAACGAAATCCCTGAGCAAAAGTGAGGCCAAGAAGGCCTGAAAGCAAGACATTGTGTGAGATGTAAGTATCTAAGGTCAAGTGCAAGGCAAGTCCAAATAAGTCTCAATCCAGTTTTCCTGAATCTCTATACAGAATGGGGGAAACTACTCCTAGAACAAGTGTGTGTGTGTGTGTGTGTGTGTGTGTGTGTGTGTGTGTGTGTGTGTGTGTACCGTTGGTGTGTGTTTACAAGTGCTTGTGAGCTGAACACATCATACCACCAATGGTCTGGCTCCCTGGGTACAACACAGAAGAAGGGATGTTTCTCTTCCTGTCTGGCCTGTATGCCCTGTGTACAGGAACAGTCAGCCACTAAAACTGGCCACCAGCTGCGGCTTCTTCAACTGCAGCTTCATGCCAATGGAATGACTGGGAAGGCCTTGCACCATCAATCCTCAGCTCAACTGTGGCAGTGAAGTAAGATTTTGGACTCTTTGCTAGAAGTCATGGTAGGAGGCTGGCTTCCTTTTCGTTGAATTTTAGTTAGTTATTGAGAGAGAGAGAGTGTGTGTGTGTGAGAGAGAGTCCCCCTCCCACAATGCTGCATCACTCCCCAAATACCACAACATCTGGGCATGGGGGCAAAGGCAAGAGCCAGGAACTTAATCCCAATGTTCCATAGGGGTGTCAAGAGCCCAATTACTTGAATCATTGTTACTGTCTCCCAGAGGCCTGCATTAATAGGAAACTGAAGTCAGGAGCCACAGTAAGGAATTAAATCCATATAACACTAAGTGGTGGCCTTGCTTGCAACAGTGCGGGCTTGTGCCAAGAGAGCAGAGCAAGTCTGGGGATTTGCACATGTGCTTGGATACTGGGCTGGTGGACAGGCAAAGTAGGAGGGGGAGAGGGGATCCTAGGCTGACATGATGGCATAACACACTGGTAGACCAGACTTGGGGAAAAAATGAATGTACTTGGGTCTCAGGGGATGGAGGAGTAGGGTTCCAGACTGGCACACATGCTGAAGGTCTGCATCTAGGGAATCAGCATGTACTTAGTCCCAGGTGGACATGCAAGGCTCCAGGCCAGCATGCCACTTAGCCAGAATACTGGGTTGGACCTTCATAACATTAGGCTGGACCATGACATTAACCAGCACATGAGAGAACCAGGGCTGGCGGCAGATTTTATGGGAGACATGTGAACTCACCCATGTGAAACTGCTACATCCACTAGTTTGCTCAAGAAGTGTGGGTGGTAATTGGCTGAGCTAGGCATGACCACGGAACTCAGCAACATTGATCAGTACTTGGGTTGAGAACAGGCTAGACTGCTCCAGGCAGCAACTCTCTGGTAGGCCGGGCTACAGCATCTACCAGCACACAGAAAGGCCGAGATGGTGGTATGGTCTATGCCAGGTAAGGGCCTAGCACCCACTGCCATGCAAGGCATCTGGGTCTGTGAGTGGATCTAGTGGGGGAACTTGGGGAACTTCCCTGGTTGGCGTTAGCTCCCACTGGTGAACATGTGAGTCGAGACTAGATGTTGGTCAGGCTGGTCAGGGCTGCTCCATGTGTTGGCAGGATGTGGGATGGCTCATGGTGGGGGAGTGGGAGGCAGGCAGTTAATGCCAGGCCAAACCATTGCACACTGGTATGAAGCCAGGATAGGGTGCAAGCCATGCCAAGCTAGGCTAGGCTATCACACCTACTGGTTTGCATGAAAGCCAGGAATGGGGGCAGGCTGGACAAGGCTGAGCTGCAGCACCTACCAGTGAGAGTCAGAATAAGAATCTGGCCAGGCGAGTCCAGGCTACAGCATTTGATGGCAAAGGTCAGTCTGAGTGATGGGTTATGCTGGGTTGGATCAGAACAACCACTGGCACAAGCAAGAGATGTAGCTGAGAGTGGACCTAGTCAGGGAGCTAAAGAGAATGCTCTGGCTGGGTTGTGATTCCCTCTAGTAAGTAAGAGCCAGAATAGGGGCAGTAAACAGGGCTGGACATAGCTGCAGACTCCCTTAGCAATGGTGTGCATTGGGTCTTGGGTGTGTCTGACTAGGCTAGGCTCCAGCATTCATTGGTGCTGGAGTGGGTTTTAGGACAGACAGGGATAGGTTCTGGCACCCACCGAGTCATGTGAATGCTGGGTTGGAGGAAGGCCAGGTGGGGCTAGTCTGTAGCACCCAATGGTAAGAGCTGGGAGCTACAGTAAGGGTAAAGCTATTGTACCTGCTGTGACAGGAGATTGACCAACTGAGGCTGTGCCAAGAACCCACTGGTGTGTGCAAGATCTGCAACTGGGAGGTGGCATGATGAAGGAGCTTGGGGAACTCCTCTGACAGGATGTAATCCCTGCAGCTGAACATGAGAATCAAGTGAGTCTGGGAGCAGTCCAAATCAAGTAGGGTTACAGTGCCCACTGGCAAATACGTTGGTCAGGTCTTGGGGCAGGCCAGGCTGGGCCAGTTTATAACACCCACTGGCAGATCAGAGAACCAGGACAGGGTTCAGGACAGGCCTGGTTGGGCCACAGTGTCAGCCAGTTCACATTAGGAGTGGGACTGAGAGCTGGTTGGGCTGTATTAGATTGCAACATTTGCCAACATGAGCTGGAACTGGAAGCAAGCTGGACCGAGTGAGGTTGCAACACCTGCCAGTGAATGCCAAGGTGAGGCAGGTAGATTAGGTCACAGCATCCGCCAGCAAAGGTAAGAGCCCAGATTTAGGGGAACGGGAGGCAAGTCCAACATGCGGACTGTGAGGGATCCACTGCTGGGCCACTGCTCCCACTAGTGAGTGTGTGAGCTGGGACTTGGAGTGGACCAGGTTGGGAAGAGTTACAAAACCTTTTGTTATGCATGTGAACCAGGCTGTACTAAATGACTGAATCCACTGGTACATGCATGAGTCAGAGTAAATGCAGGCTGGTCAGGCTTTGCCACAGCATCAGCTGGTAATTGCTGGGGCTGGGGACAAGCCCCATCAGGCTCGACCACAGTGCCACCTGGAAAGTTCAGGATCCAGGGCTGAGAGTGGGCTTAATAGGGAAATTATGGCTGCCCTTCTGATGGGCCGCAGCTCCCACCAGTGAGCAGTGAAACAGGGCTGGGGGCAGGCCTGGCTGAACAAGGCGTAGCACCTATCAGCATTTGTGTGTGCTGGGTAGTTGGGTCAGTCAGGTTGGGCTAGGCTGTAGCACCCATTGATATATATAAGAACCAAGTGGGATGTAGAACAGATCAGACCTTTATGTCTGGGCAGGCCTGGTGAAGGTTATTGTGGATCACTCCAACTACCGGCAGTTCCTGCTGGTGTGCATGAGGGTATGTATGTGGTAACTAGGGTTGGATTGGGCCACATCATCCATTGGTTCGCCTATGAGACAAGGCTTGGGGCAGAACTTGACTGCAATGACTCAATGACTGCAACTACCACTGTGTAGGTTGATGTGAGTGATGAACTAAGCCAGATCCCATACTGGCTGGCACATCGTGTCTGGGGTCACCTCTGGCAAGGTTTCTTTAGGGACAACCCCAACTGGACCACTGGACTCAAAACTTCAATCATAGAGAAACCCATAGGATCATGGGGTGCATGTGTCAGAACTGGGCCTCCTCGGTTGCTGAAACCTGTGTAGTGGACATGCCCAGATGTACATGAGGGCAAGACAGATCATTCAAGCCTGCAGAAGACATTGGCACCTCAGATGGCAGAACAAACTGGATGACTCTCCTGACCAAGCTTTGACAGCAAGAGTCTGGATGAGTGGAGACTCTAAGGTGAACTATGTCAGCTATCCGACCTTGGAAGGATTTCCTCAACCTTGGAGCAATGAAATCAACAACATGTCAGAACTCTCTAAGCAAGGAAAGCCGTCTCCTCCTCCTCCCCCCCAGTGTGCTCCACACTGGGGACTCTGAGATGACATTGAGAGGCCATCCCTCATCTCTGGGTACTGATGCAGTTGAGCTGCTGGGGGTAGCCCTCTCCCTTTCCCTGCTCCCTACTCCAAGATACAGGAAAAAAAATCTGGAAGCAATTGTCTTATTCACTTTCCCCCATGCCTTGGTGCTCCGCACCCTAATCGGTGGTCCACATGGGTGTGCATTCTTCTCAACTATGTAAACAACATCAAAAATAAAATAAATTTATGAACAGAAAACAGAAATACAAAGTGGGGTGTTACCTATCAAGTAACCTCTTTGCCAGACATCCGCCACTATGGGAGATTTTTGTACTGTGTTTCTTTATCAGTGGTAACGGCAGGAGCATCCACTTGAGGAATGAACAAGCAGCAAGCAGATGGCAGAGCTTTCTTTCTCTCTCTTCTTTTCTCTGTAAATTTGTTTTTCATATAAAAATAAGCCTTTTAAAAATATAGAGCTATTGTGCATTGATTTAGTTTTGAGTTGTCAAACGGACAAATAGAAGCTAGAAATGAAAAAAAACTAATTCATGAACAAGAAAATACATTCACGAGATTCTTTATAATACTCCGAAAAGCAAATTCTGGAGTAAGACCAGATTTTTAACTGGTGTAGCTGAGAATGCAAGCCAATCAGATCTGATTTATCTCAGCAATAACACAGTAAAGTGCTTAGCAGAGTACCTGGCACATACTCAGTGCATTTCAGTGACTACTGTTAACATAAATCAGTTGTCATTTGTGCTGACAACACATATTACATAGCTTCAGCTCCCAATGAATGTGAGTAGTTTCATAAAGATTTATTCATTTGAAAAGCAGAATTGGGCCCGGCGCGGTGGCGCAGTGGTTAAGGTCCTCGCCTTGCACTCCCAGGATCCCATATGGGCGCCGGTTCTATCCCGGCAGCCCCGCTTCCCTTCCAGCTCCCTGCCTGTGGCCCGGGAAAGCAGTCGAGGACGGCCCAAAGCTTTGGGAACCTGCACCCGCGTGGGAGACCTGGAAGAGGCTCCTGGCTTCGGATCGGCATAGTATCGGCCGTTGCGCTCACTTGGGGAGTGAATCATCGGATGGAAGATCTTCCTGTCTGTCTCTCCTCTCTGTATATCTGCCTTTCCAATAAAAAGAAAATAATAAAAATAAATCTTAAAAAAAAAAGAGAAGCAGAATTACATAGAGACAGGAGGGAAAACAGAGAAATCTTCCATCTGCTGGTTTACTCTCCAAAAGACTGTAAGATTTGGAGCTGGGCTGGTCAGAAGCCAGGAGCTGGGCCTAGCGCAATAGCCTAGTGGCTGAAGTCCTCACCTTGCATACGCTGGGATCCCATACAGGTGCCAGTTCGTGTCCTGGCACTCCACTTCCCATCCGGCTCTCTGCTTGTGGCCTAGGAAAGCAGTTGAGGATGGCCCAAAGCCTTGGGATCCTGCATCCACAAGGGACACCTGGAAGAAGCTCCAGGCTCCTGGCTTCGACTAGGCTCAGCTGCAGCCATTGTGGCCATTTAGAGAGTGAATCAACGGATGGAAGATCTTCCTCTCTGTCTCTTCTCCACCTCTCTCTATGTCTGACTTTCCAGTAAAAATAAATATTAAAAAAAAAAAAAGAGCAGCCAGGAGCTTCTTCTGGGCCTCACATGTGGGTGACCCAGGACTTGGGCCATCTGCCAATGCTTTCCCAGGGGCATTAGCAGGGAAACAGGGCAGCCAGGATCTGAATGGGTGTGCCCATGGGGAATGCCAGCTTTGCAGGTGGTGGCTTTACCTGCTGCATCATAGTGCCAGCTCAAACCAGATGTATTTTTGATGGATTTTCTTCCGGAGATGTTCCTGTTTATTATCCTCCAGATGCTCAGTCTGAATTTTACAATGTGATGTGGGTATTAGTCTCCACATTGTGGCGATACGGAAACATGGGACCAGAGAGACTGAGTAGCTTTCCTGACTTTATTTGCACAGAAAGTAATGAAGGTATGAGTTCAAACTTGATGGATGCTAATATTTAGGATAATAAGACAATATGATTTGGGGAATGTCTTAAGGACTTTAGGGTGTGTGAATATCTTAGAAATACTGCATTTCTACTTTTCTCATCTTGAGCATCCTATGTAAGATTTCTTAGGGATGACCAAGTCCATAAGCCACATCTATGAGCCTGACATCAGAAAAGGCAGACCTGTGTTCTAGATAACATTGACTATCCCATTAGACACTAGGGGCTCAAATTCCAAGTGGGTTTCCCAATCAGTATTGATTGTCTCTGGTGATGTGAGACTTCCTTTACCTGCCATCTATGCTGTAATAACACAGCAGAGAGATATGGGGCATAAGGAGGGAAGAAGGGCATTTGAGGGAAGTTCAGTAATGGCCAAGCACAACCTTCATTCTCTTAGCATGACTTCCAATTCCCTTTCAGAAAAATTCAACTTCAGAAAAGGTGTGTTCATCTTAGAGCAGGACTTGACTTACTAAGTTGGATGCTGAAGTCAGTCTGGGTGTATCCGAAATGTTGGCTGAAGTCACAGTTTGATCAAGGGAGAACGCCTTCACCACCTCCTGAAGCCTTTCTGGAGCCTTCCATTATGGACATGTTAGGCATTTGGTCTAAGGGTTAAGACGCCTGGATTGAATTCCAGGCTCTCTGGCCTGACCCAGTCCCAACCAATTCAGGCCTTCAAGGAATGAACAAGTCTGGCTGACTGTCTGTCTCTGTGGCTGCTGAATTTTTTTAGTTTGATTTTTATATCTATATATAGTTTTATTATAAATTATATGCAAATATATGCACATTGCACATATATTGTATAGTAAATATTGTGTAATTATTTACATGAAATATTTATATGCCATGACTTGTCACATAGAAGGAATTTGGCCATACTGTGTTCTTTCTAATTCTGTTTCATTTCTAGATCTGTCCATGTTCAGCAACTAAATGCACAGTGCTAGTTCTCTGTAGTGTATTGATCTGGCTGCTATTCCACAAATGCATGAAATTTTTCCCTTAGGTGAGAAGTAATTCAACTTGGATGAGAAGCCCAAGTTTCAAGGGAAAAAAGAAATCCTTAGAATCAAGGATTGGTACTAAAAACCAGACTGAGGTGTAAGCTTCTAACCACAGAGAATTTCTTATGCCTTGATAAGCTTCTGGAATCAACATGGCTTTCACTAGCACTTGCCTCAGCTCTCTAGTCATTGCCCCTCCCAGTTCTATGGGGCACATGGCATACTTCTCGGGAGCCTTAGGTATCAGAGGTCCATTTCATTTGGCTAAACAGAAGCACTTTCCCTGCGTTATTTATTTGTTTGTCTATTTGATAGTCAGAGAAACAGACACATTTCCATCTGCTAATACACTTCCCAAGTGTCTGCAATGGCTAGGGCCACAACTAGGACCATGGAATTCAGTCTGAATTTCCCATGTTGGTGGCCGGGACCTAACCACTTGAGTTTTCTCTTGCTACCTTTCAGAGTCCATATTAGCAGAAAGTTGAAGTCAGGAGATGATGCTAGGATTCAGACCCACACATCTCCGTAGGGAACATAGCCATCTCAACATGCTACCATTAGACCAAACACTTCCCGGCCAAAACTGCTTCTTTAGTTTTAAAAATGAAAACAAACAAACAAACGAAAGCAAAACACACAGAGAGAGAAAAGGAAGGAAAGGAAACGGGGAGAGTGGAAGTGGAGAGAAAATTTTGCTTACATGGAGGTTTCCATCTGTGAAATAGATCCTGAAACGCCACACTGTGATCCAGTGTTTTAAAAAAGGCACTGGTAAAGCAGATTCATTTGTCCAGGCACTTCTGTATAAATTCATGGCATCATTTGGAAAACCACCTAAATGACATACATCACCCTGTACTCAGGCTTCCCTGATGCTCTGTTAGGTAAGGCTGTCTCCATGGGTCACCCTCTTGTTGCCAAGCAACTTCTATCTTCAGAATGAGAACTTTCCCAAAGGACCCTCCATCCATATGCAATCAGGCTCCTGGCAGCTGCTCCTACCGATTTGTCAGACATGCCCAGGCGTGACTGAAGCTCCCCTAGCTAAACTGAGATTCCCCATTACACTAATGGAAAGAACCAAAGATTCTTCTTCTTTTTTTTTTAGAATAATATTCTATGTTGATAGAATTTATTTTTTTATCTTTCTTTTTTTATTACATTGCATTATGTGACACAGTTCAAAGATTAGTCTTTTTTTTTCCTTCAGTGAGATTTTTTTTCTTTGATGATACATTAGAAAAATGATACAAGAACAAAATTACACTACTGTAATCAATCTTCTTTTAAATCTTGCCCTTAAGTAAGTATGGACTTCTGCCCTTCATCTTAAGAGGAGTGCTACGTGAATCTTGAACGAATTTAGCTCTTTTCTTCTATAGAGCTTTGTGATTGTTCCTGTCAATAGTTGTACCTAAAGCAGCACGTCCAAGTTACATTTACTAAGGGCCTTCTAAGTTTTAGGCACTGTTCTAAGTATTAGGGCTAAAGGAGAGTGCAGCAAACGTCCCTGACATCCGACAAGCAGCTGGGAATCTGCCACAAACCTAAACTCAACTTCCTGGAAGACTGGTTGGGCAGATCTCAATGTAGTTCCTCAAATGTTGAGTGGAAAGTGATTTCTAACATTTCTAGCAATTCTAGGCATGAGACACAAAGTCAAGGAGCGTGCCTTTTCAGAGTGCCATGGGTAACTCCTGCTGTAGAAGGTGGTCTGTTGGAAGGAAGGCAGCATCATGGACATCCTCAAAGCACTGATCCAGGACCTGGCACAGCATAGCACAGCAGAGGGTACCACAGGGATGCTGCCAATACAAGCACACTAGAGAGTGATGAGTGAATGAATGAATGAATGAACGAATACAGATGTGGGAAACAGTATGAGCTTCATGCCTGTTTTAGCTGCATGTTTCTTCTATAATAAATAACTTGAAACAGGAACACAACCTAGCTTTAAGCATAATTTGCCTTCAGCTGGAAGCCTAAAACAGATCATCTCTGACCCTGGGGAGAATCAGTCTCCATCTGAAGAATGGAGCCTCTTTTAGTGCCTGTCAGTGGAAATCCTATGAGGTAGCCAGTTCCCAAAGAGAGCAGAGAAGGCAGCTTGTAAGAGCAGGGTGTTAGTATGAGGCCAAATCTCACCCAATTTCTTGCTCCGGTATTAGCTAATGGCATGACATTAGGCAAGAGTCATTCTGTAGCATCTATAGTTTGTGAATGATAAACCCCGTCTCACAGCCACTTGGTGAAGACTGAATGTGGTAGCCAGGAAGATACGAGCACAGCAAGGCATCAGTAGCCCACAGTGACAAACAGTGTCTGACTACATGAATGAATAGAGTAATGGCTTGTCTCAACTCCTGCCGCTTGTACTTCTGCAAGCACATGAAGAATGTTTTATGGAATTTCTTAGAACAGGTGTCAGGAACTTTTCCAAAGCGCAAAGATATCCTTGGATCCTCTCTCACCTCACAGCACACATCACTCAGGCATCTAATCCATTGCTTCTCACCTCATCAATTCCCCTCCACTCCATCTCCTAGTCTCTTTCCTGCCGCTAATCCACAGCAGGGCCTGATGGTCATTACTCATCTACAACATAGCCCTCACCCTAAAATCTTTCCCCTTCAGCCCCCCTGTCCCCAGCCCATTGCCTTAGAGTCTTGGTCTCTAGATTAATTTGATAATTTCTATTTCTGAAATTTACTCCAAACTGTAATGACAGTTAGCCACATCAGCCTTATATTGATTCCATCCCCAATCCCACCTGCCAGCTACAGCTTCTATAAAAACTTGAATAGACTTTGCTCTGCCAGTATCCCCCGCATATTCTCATTAAAGTAATTGGCAGTAATTGTCTTTAGTTTGTTCTCTGCTAGATGGGGGGGGTGGAGGGGGGAGCTCTTTTCAAACCTGACTGAAAGGTATCCTTCTGAGGGCAGTTATTTTTTTCTGTGTTTCCATGAAAATTTCTGATACTCTCATCATCATTGTATGTGTGAATTTTCACGGAAACTCTTACTAGGCAATTGCTCTGTGTCCAATGATAATTTCTATATTTTTTCTATGTGTTGGGTAACCTTAACAATGTTGTTCTTTCAGGCTGTTCAATTCTTTTGTATGTATTTGAGTGGCAGAAAGAGAGAGAGAGAGAGAGAGAGAGAGAAAGAGAAAGAGAAAGAGAAAGAGAAAGAGAAAGAGAAAGAGAAAGAGAAAGAGAAAGAGAAAGAGAAAGAGAAAGAGAGAGCCCTCCCATCGTCTGGTTCACTTCCCAAATGCCCACAACTGCATGAGTTCTCTTAGGAACTCATTCATCATTTGTCAAACCTTTATTCATCCCCTTCTCAACAAAAGATTGCCATCCCACAGCTCCACGCCACATGTTATCTCTGCTTCTCAGCCTTGGCCTTTTGAAAATAAAAAATAAAATGGAAGTGGAGAGAAGCAATTCTCCCCTGGGGCAGCCTTCGTATCCAGCCTGAAGAGAGCTGCCAGAACACTGTGACTTCAGGGTTTTGCTTTCTGTTGTTGTTTGTTTGTTACGTTTGAATAACAAAATCTGTGAAGCTTCATGTTCCCGATAAAGATCATAAATTTCAGAATTTGTGCACATCTGAAATCTTGCAAAAGTGTGCAAGAACTGAGCCTCTGCCAGAACAAGAAAAAGCAGCTGGGTTGCCCAACTTCTCTGGCTGGGCCCTATGTTCCAGAGAAGCGGCTGCTAACGGAGGTCCTGCCTGCTCTGTGGGGGGGTCGGGGGGGTGGTAAATGGACTTGATCAAAGTCCCAGACAGCTGGATTTCACTGCCTCCATTAGTGTCTTCAAGGTCCTGTGGCCAAAGCAACTTTTCAAGGTCAGGAAGTGGTTCTGCTGATTACTTCCCAATGAGCATATTTTTAAAAGTGAGCTTTTAGAAGCAGTTACCAGGTTTCTCTTCCTAGGGAAGAGTTCTCAGTCACCTTGCTTGATCTGGGCAGAAAAAAGAAGGCTGCCTTGCATGTGCCATCCGCTGATGAGTCATCCAGCCTGTCTCCTGTTGGCTCTGTTCTTGCTGTTTGCCTCTGGGTGCATTGGAGCCCATTCTGCAGCCCAAGTCGGCTGCTGAGCTATTACAGACCTTCTAATTAAATTAAGCCATAAGGCAGGAGAAACCAGTGCCATCACCTTCGTAATCTGTGAAGCCTTTCATCATGTGCCAAGCATCGGTTTCCTTAAAAACGAGGACTGCGGCGTATCATCAGGAGAGCCAACTTTAAAACAGGAATTGTGATTGTTGACAGGATGCCGTACAGGGATGCTGAGCCACAGAGTCCAGGAGGGAGCGGAGCCAAGGCTCTGGGCATGTCAAGGGAGAGGAGATGCTGCACAAATGACCTTGAAATCTCAATTAGCTCCTGCTAATTGGATGGAGCAAACTGGCCTTCCCGATTCTGAATTGGTCAAACAGTTTTCTTCTTGGGGAAGAAGAAACATCTGCTTCGTGGGGCTCACTCAGCTCTGAGCAAGCCTGCACTGTTATGTTTTGGTGTTGCTGGGTAAGCAAAAAAGGAGCTCTGTTCTTGCAGTACAGCCTGGCGTCCAGCTTGCTAGTGATAAATGCTCAATTAGCCACCCCAGGGGAATGTTCCCAAAGGCAGGGCAGATGACCAAACTCAGGAGTACCCATCTGTCCCCACCCTCCAATAAATTAGCCTTCAACTAAAAATATAGTATTTATTGATCACTTAGTGGTGTTGTATCATGCTAGAATGTGTACCCCCTATCTCATTTAACCTCCACCATGTATCTGAGCCTATCTGGTATTAAATTGCCTGAATTCCTAAGTAAAACAGAAAGATCCAAAAGTGGGTGTCATTGGTTTCAGAGCCTGTGTTTTTTATGTTACATTGGTTCTTTCCTTAATGTAGGAAAACTCTAGGAAAATTAACTCAGTGTCAGATTCCAAAGTAGAGTGTGGATATATGTGTTTAGGCAAGAACTCATGAAGCTATGGCTCTTCGAATTTTCTCCAATCTTTAACCCATCAGCAGGTATGTTTCCTAATAGCAAGTAAGGAGTTGCCAATTCCTCTGTCCAGGCCTTCTTTTGTTAGCCGGGTTAGTGTGGATGAGTCTAATGTTCAAACTGTGGGTTCAAGGGAAAGAGCTGTAATCATCTGAGTGGTTTGTTCTAAACCTTCTGGGTCTTGGTTTTGAAAGAAAAAATAAGCCACTGACCTGGTTATGGAGCGAAGCTGTTCTGACCTCATAGCTTTAATCATGCACAAGCTCATGGCTATTTATATTTTAATGTCTGGTTGTCGGCCTGGTGATTTTTTTTTTTTTTGGAAGGTATAGTGACCAAAAGGGAACAAGACAGACAGAGAGATGGAGAAAGGTACCACATGTGGCTTCACTCCTGAAATGCCCATGATGGCTGGAAAGGGGTTAGCAGCTGAGAATTCAATTCCTGCCTCTCACATGGGTGGCAGGAAACTAAGTACTTGAACCATGACCTACGACCTCCCAAGGTCTGCATTAGCAGGAATCTGGAATTGGAAGGAGAACTGGGTCTCAAATCCAGGTACTCTGATGTGGGATGCAAATCTTAACTACATTAAAAAAAAAGATTTATTGACTGACTGATTTCAAAATTAGAGTTAGAGATCAATCTTCCATTTACTGGTTTACTCTCCAGATGGCTGTCAATTCCATGGCTATACCAGACTGAAACCAGGAGCTAGGAGCTTCCTCCAGATCTCCCATGAGTTGTGGGAGCCCCAACACTTGGGTCATCCTCCACTGTTTTCCCAAGGCCATTAGCATGATCAGAAGTGGAGCAGCTGGGACATGAACAGTCATTCTTATGGAAAGCTAGTGTCACATGCAGTGGCTTTACCCACTATGTCACAACACTGGTCCCTCTACTGGCAAATTATGACTGACTGCTCACCCTGAGCCTGGTGCATTGCAGGTGGGTGTTTTAAGATATCAGAAACCATGCGGATCTGAGTGTTGTGCACAACGCTGGCATCTCCTGGCATCACTGAGTAGGCCTCTAAGGAGAGGATTCTCAGTCTAACTAGAGTGAAATTTGACAGGGGATTTGGGTACCATCAGCTCAATGCCAGTGATACCTCATTTTACTGGAATTTTCTAAAAGCTCTGTATGGATTTTCAATCTAGCTGTTGGTCTCCTGAAGCTCAAAGTTGCATAATATTCCTTTGACTGTCAGTGTGCCATATCATTGCACTTGACTCTTAGCAAAGCTGAGATAATGACATGGTTAGATTCTTTTTATTTTGCTAACTACATTTGAGGCCAGTCATAGAAGCACCAGACTCAACAAAAATTTTTGTTATTATCTTTAAAGTAGACAATTTGATAGATTTTCTCAGTAGAGAAGGTTGTGTTTGTAGACGAGGGTCATCTGGGGTAAGAAGGCAGATGTCTTTCCACTCCCTTGCTACTAGTTCCACATACCTACCAAACATATGGAATTATAAATTAGCGTTCCATCTGTTAAGACAAATTGTACATTCTGTGACTATGCATAGCATCCTTTTAGAAATGATTTTTATTTATTTGAAAGACAGAACTGCACAAAAAGAAGAGAGAAAGAGAGAAAAGGAGAAAGAAACTTTGTATCTTCTTGTTTACTCTCCAAATGGCTGCAATGCCAGGGCTGGGACAGGCCGAAGCCAAGAAGGAGGAGCTTCATCTAGGTCTCCCATGTAAATGCAGGAGCCCAAGAACAGAGCTGCCAAAACACTCTGGACTCCCAACTGCATTAGCAGGGAGTTGGTTCAGAAGTGGTCTAGCTTGGATTTGAACTGGTTCCCACATGGGTTGGCAGGATCGCCAGTCATGGCTTAACATGCTGTGCCACAAAGCTGGCCCTGTAGGTGTTTTTTTTTTTTAAGATTTATTTTTATTTTTATTGGAAAGTCAAATATATAGAGAGGAGGAGAGACAGAAAGGAAGATATTCCATCTGTTGACTCACTCCCCAAGCGGTCGCAACAGCTAGAGCTGAGCCAAACTGAAGCCAGGAGCCCAGAGTCTCTTCTGGGTCTCCCATGCGGGTTCAGGATCCTAAAGCTTTGGGCCATCCTCAACTGCTTTTCCAGGTCACATGCAGGAAGCTGCATGGGAAGTGAGGCTGCCGAGATTGGAACCAGCGCCCATACGGGATCCTGGCATGTGCAAGGTGAGAACTCTAGCCTCTAGGCTACTGCGCCAGGGCCGTAAGAGGTGTTTTGACTTTGTGTTTTACACAATGTGCATTTGAGAAACCTGTTGAGGATTTTTTTTTCTACATTTGGGACTTTTCTGTATCTTTTCAAAGGTTTGGTGTCTTGGGTCAGTTTTAATGCGTTGGTCTGTGTGGAAGACTTCTTTATAAGATCATGTGAATGGATTGATCTTGAAGACTTTTGAGAGAAGTTTGAGGGACGAGGGAAAGGAGAAATGAAGGGATGGCTTGTAGCTAGGTCTTTTGGATGGTGGGGAAGCATGCTGAGGACAGCAGGTGTGTGTGGTATACTCATGTGTTCACTACAAAACCTGTTCCACACCAAAGTCTTTCTCCCTTGTGCTTGAGCTTTGGTGATTTGGACCATGATGTAGAAAGCTGAGTTTCATTCACATTTATCTGGCTTTGCTTTCTTAATGTATGGGCTGCTCTTTTCTTTTTCTAAAAAGCAATATTTTATTTTTAATTTTATTTGAAAGAGTTACAGAGAGAAAGAATCTGTGTTACCACTTCCACCCTCCCTTGATAACTCTGACTTTAAAATAAATAAATACATTTTTTTGAAAAAAAGCAGAATAAAAATTAAAATGTCTATGATCACTGAGAGTCCTTTCCATTATATATCCTGAGTCTCCAGCTGCCAGCGGTTTATTCACAAGGCACTCGGCGTCCATCACATTCTAGGCTCTGTGGTTGGCACTGGGAGCCATACAACTAAAATAATGGTTTCTGATGTCAGCTTTGTCTTTTGTGCCAAGAATTCTAGGTTATGGAAAACCCGGAGATGACTAGAAAATACCATGTTCGAGAAAACAAAACATGTTGTGAGATAGCAAAAGACAAGCACTTAGCATCGAGGCAGGATTTTCAAAAGAAACTCAAGGCAGAGAGGTGAAGGAACAGAGAAGAGAGTCTTGTGAAAGGGAGAGGAACTGCATAGGAGCAGGAGTCTGGCCAGCACAGGACTATGTTTCCTAAGACGTGTGAGTGAGTAAATGTGTCCATGATGGTTTTCGGAATAAGCATTAAATAGCATTAAATAAAACTGAAGTGATTCTACTGTCAACTCCCTCACAATCCCACCTAACTCAAGGGATATATTTTTCCTATATTTTCCAAATATATTGCATTTCCCTAACACTCACTGGTCTGCCTTTTCATCAATCAAAGAACAGACTTATAGCATAAAGAGTTTAACCGGCAACAATATCCTGTTAGAACTTCATAGTCATTTTTTTAAAAATTACATTTATTTTTTTTACAGTTCTGATTTCATTATGGCAATGGGTTGCATTTTTCCATTCACAGCATTGATACAAAGTTTTATTTGTAATGACTTCATTTAAGTTAAAAATGCAGTCAATTAAAAAATCATATGCAAAAAATTATATAGGTAGGTACATGAGTATGGTAATAATCATGAAGTGGTTGTGCCAATGACTAAGAATGATAAACACTGCTGTGGTTTGTTTGGAAAATGAAAAATTATATGAATGAAATGAAGGATGAGGGTGAGAGATGAGATAGAATGACTTGGTGGGAGCAAGACTATGTAATGGGCCTGTGACATCAGACTGACGAGCCTTGGAAGGTTTCTCATCAAGAGACCAGCAAGACAAAGTTTGCAAGTTAGAAACAACTTCCTAGCACAATGAGAAGAATGGACCAGAGGAACTGAAGGTAGCAGCTCAGCTAGGAGGCTAATGGGCTCCTGTGAGAGATCCTGAGGTTTTGAGCAAGAGCAGAAGCAATGAGGCTGTGAAGAAGCGGGTGTGGTAATTTGTCACTTCAGCAGTATGACCTCCACTGTTAATCAGATGTGGAATGAGACATCCAGTATTTGCACAGGTGTTTCTTCAGGGTGTATGTGGCTCTACTCACCAGGTGAGGGGCCTTTGCCCAGAGGCCGCTTTGCTTGGTGATGGACATGATTTGACCCTGAGTGGAACACACCTCATTAACACTGTCATAGGAACAATCTTTTCCGATTCCTGGCTAAGATTCAACTGCTACAGTACACGAAGGCAAGTCCAAAATATGTCACGGAGTTGACACCTTTTCATGCTGGGCATCAGTCTTTGGCTAAGCCAATAAATGGAAAGCATGTCTTGATGTGTGTTTATGCATTTCAACTATCTAAAAGGGGTCCAACCAGTCAAGAAGCACTTTTTAGGTTGGTGAAATTACCTTAAATTCCCTTGAAACACAACTTCCTGCTCAAAGTGTTAAGTTGTGTGGAATTAAGACTTGGGTGTCTTTGAAATAAAGAGGTATCAGTAAAGAGAATTGCTGGGGAAAGAAGCATTCCTAACAAAGATTTACAATGGGAGGACTGTGTTTTCTGCAGAGGTCGGTCTAGAGCAAGGGTGGAATATCTCTGGGAAGACTCCTGAGTGAATGTAGAATCGTTTCAGGATCATCAGGAGTCTGGTTATAAGGTTTTGGAGAGCCTGGAACAAGGGATTTTCACACAGTGGGGTTTTTAAATCTCTTCATGGCAGAGAGTGTCTCCAACCCTAGACGGAAGAGTTTGTTCTGTTATCTTATTAACTGCAGAAGTGCATGCCAAGGAAGCTAGTTCCTCAGACGAGGATGGGATGCTTGGGTGAAGCTCTACTGTAGCAAATTGGAAAGGTTCTAGAGAACTAGTGTTGCCCGAAGCCCTCAGGCCCCAGAGAAGCTCTCTAAACATCTCAATTCAAGAGCATGGCACAAGATAAGGCAAAAAAAGGAATCCTCTGATGAAAGTTGGGCACTAAAAGAAAGTGTAAGCTCGACTCATGGTGATAGCAGACAGAAGGATACAAAGTTCACATCTAGATTATTTGCTCAAGATATTCTAAACACTTCATTACACTTTATTTTTGTAATGAGATAGAGTTACCATTGTTGTCAAGAAAAGCATATTTTACTTAAATTAGGACTAATGGGTGAAAAGTTGTGTGCCTCTTGTATCATTATCAATATATATGTACCACAAGCTAATGAGTGATATCATGGACAAATCACCCACCGCCCTTGAGGTTGGATGACTTCTATAAGATTAAATTCAAATAGCCTAGATTTGTAAATTATTGATTCATATGTGAGACAGGAAAAAAAAGAATATTGTCTTTCATGCATAAACTGAAGAGTGGCTAGAACCCCAAGAATTACTGGATGGGTAGAGGACATGAGTGGTAAGCACCCACAAGCTCCGTGATATTTTACAATCGACAGTTAACTTAATGGGCTGATACAGTGGTTCAGTGTGCTATGCAGGCCATGCCATCCATGTGGAAGGGTGTCTCAGGCTCCTGCCTTTGACATGGGCCAACCTTGACTCTCAAGGCCCGTGGCCCTTTCCCTGTAATACTGATTTTCAAATAAATACATAAATGTGGTTTTGAAAGAGTTAATATGAGGCTTAATACCTCCAAATTTGTCTTCCAGAGACCTTTTCTTGGATTATAGTCTAAGAAAGTGGAATATGTGTGAATACCCTGGGTACAGACCTAGCCAAACAGGTGTTCACAGATTTATATCAGGATAGGATAGTGATTTCATTGTTCTACTGTGACTGCAAAGATGTCTAAGATTGGATTATGAAAACTCTAAAATAGTAGTTTTCATTAAATTTATGTGTAATTATGATGAATTCTTATAATAAACTATTAAAAGTTAGACAGCTGATGCAAAGGGATGTGGCTACACTAGCAGCAGACGGTACCTATGATGCATTCAAAGATATGAGGAGGTTATTTAAGTTAAAACTGTAAATGCTAGTTGGTGACTATGCTTCTCAACATACAATTGTTATTTCTAAAACTTGTTTAATGACATTGGATAGGAGAAATGATAAAATATATCTGAAATATCAGCTGGTACAATGTAGTGGATTTATATTGCAAAATAGGAACCTGGAAGGGAAAGGAGCAAGTGGACTATAACATTGACCCTGTCTTAGGTATTTGCTGGTTTCCTTACATGGGTTCAAATTTAATCCTTACTGTACTGCAGCCTTGCAGTTAGAGTTCAGCAAAAAAAAAAAAAAAAAGCCTGGAGAAGAAAACTGTGAACTTGAAGTTACTAAGTGGTAGGTAGTCAGAACTCTATATATTGAGATTGCACACTCATTCTTCTGGTTATACTTCATTTCTTTAGAAAGCTACATGGTCCCCAAATAACTTTGAACAATAGGCAGAAGGGCTTACTTCTTCCCTAAAGAAACCTAATTTTAGGTATCACTTAGACTTTGCATATAAAAAAAAACAGGCTAGAAGTTAAGGATATGTTCATACTTGAAGCATGGCAAGGGGGAGCAGAATGGAAAGACACAGAAGGCCCACTCAGCAGCCCTGGGGACAGCATTATCCTTGCAGCTTCTCAGAGTTTCACCTTTCTTGTGCCTGAGTTTTCCTCATCATTTATGAAATCATGAGATAAGCAGGATTTTTGATAAAGGTGTTTCAAGCCATGAACTACAGTATAGTGTTATTTGTATCTAACAGTTCATTTCTCTGTATATGAGCCAATATATACATGAGACACTAAAATTTAAGTCAACAGCAGGAAATTTTTTAGCCTCTTTTTGATGTGATGTGAAGTGGAAAGAGGGATCTCTTCCTTAGTCAAGTTCTGTCCCAATGAGCACTTCGGAAGGGGCAGGATTGAAGAAATATCTCAAATGGAACTATTATCCCGCCCATTGCCTTTTCTTTAGGAATTGGTGGGTCCTTCTTCTGGTCTACTTGTGACATGATCAGGTTGTGAAATGATAGGTTTCTTTTGGGTAACAAATACTGTTCTTATGATGTTTTGAAACTGCTGAAGCTTGAAACCGACAGCTAACCAAAGAGGACCAAGAACTAATGTCAATAGGAGCCTGAAGGTGCATGAGAGAGAGGCCAGGGCTACCCTATCAACAACCTTTAGTAATGTTGCAATAACAAAGTTTTGTCTCTCATTAGCTGAAAACACTCCTATTTCCTATCAAAATTTTCAGAGAATTTTTCTAGAAATGCATTTTGTTTATATTCTGCAGAGGATGAGAGAGCGAGCGAGAGAGAAAGAAACTCAGTGAATCACAGAGGATCACCAGAAATTTCACATGCCTCCAGGATCTTGTCTTTAGATTTCAGGTCAGCTCCATTCAATGCCAAATCCAGACATGGAGTCCTTTGGTCATCCAACATTAAGGAGAGTAAATAAATCAAATGATTTGGAAAACACTATATTGGAAATAGATTGCTAGTTTGCAGAGCTGGTCTGGGCTTGTCATTCCAGAGTCAACAGTGAATGAAAATTGTAGTAGCCACCCAGCTATGTAATTTGGTTGTTTGAGAATATTCACCCTTTCCATGCCATCAGCCCCTACATCCCTACATGCCTGCTTCAAATACCCTGAGGTCTAGGTAGTAATCGTAACTGAAGTTACTAAGGTATGTGTTCACAGCTTTTGATTTGGAGAGTGGACAATGCATCAGAATAAACTGAGGAAACTGCCCCCAATCTTTCATGTCTGAGTATCCCTAGCATTACTGCATCTGCTGCATAATTAACTGGTTGAATAACTATGGGACAAATGAAAAAAAGTGGTTGGCTTCAGAATGTTTGGAAGGAGTGTGTGTGTGTGTAACAACTAAATGTGACACCAATGGAGGATACTGAAGAACTCTGAATGTTACACTAGTAAAAACTAGTATGATCAAGGCTATGCTTTGAATCTCCTAGACAGTCAGACTGTTCGGAGGTGACACTAGTGAAGTCAGTAAAAGCAAGCAGAGATGGTTTTCCTGGAAAGTCTCAAGTTACCCTCACATTCCAAACAAGGCCACTGCATACCAAAAGTATTGCTGACTTATCCTCCACTCTGTAGAAACTCCTAATCTATGTAGTTAGTAACTAAAATATATGCTTGAGATATATACAAAGGACCATGCAAATACCTGTTTGTTAAAATATGGCTTTTGATTAGGTTAAGAGCAATAAGAAAAGTAATATCCTCATCTCTATGACTGGGTTTTAAAAGGTGACGTTTCTCATGCCTGAGCCCCTCCCTGAGCTGAAAGATGGGCATGAGGTTGACTTGTTTTACTGAAAGGATGAGGAGAAGGAACTTGATGCAGCCCTACCCTCTTTTTAACTGTGAATAGGTTCATTGTAGGCTCAATGGAAAGTAAATCCACGGAAGCAATAGGGAAGCTTACCAGAACTACATTCTAAGTGGTTGCCTTAGAACCCATTGTGGCCCTTGGACCATTTGAACTATGGTCACATGCTTTACCTCTCTTGATTGCATGGGACTGGCACACTGACATCTCCACAAGTCTGATAGGGTTTCCTGCTGCCACTATAGATCCAGGTAGTCATCCCCTAAAATGTTCAGACATTTTATTATGTAACAGGGCGGAGGGAGGGGTACCATATTGCTTTATCATGGGATCCCTTATCAAGAAATAGAGTGGCAGACAGAATTAGTGGTCAGAAGATGATTCAAGAACAGGCAGTATGGCAAAAGCAGTGGTCAGACAATATGACGATGGAGTCCATAGAACACATTCCCAAATGAACACAACACTGCAGGAAGATGAAGGGTGCTGGTCGAACAGACTCAAACAGCAGTCTGCTGAGCAACACTGCCGGGTGTCCACAGAGTAGCATTTTTATTGCAGTATGTCTTTCATGGAAAATGAACAGAACTTTAAATAAATCACAATTACTTATTGCTTAGTATTTTGGATAATAGTTTCTTTAGTTTATCAGTACCTCACGGCCTTCAAATGTGCATTCTTCAAATAGTTTCAATTACATATACATTCTTTCTCCTGAACAATAAATTATTCTTTAAAAAAAAAAAGAAAAAAGGAAAAGATACATAATTTTAAAGCAAAGAAAAACAAAAAAACATATATTTTGACATTTATCTTAAACTTATATGAAAACAACTCTCTCTATGTTAGATGTTTAAATATAAATAATAAAGGACATTATGTTATTTACAATGTTACATAGTAAATTGAGAGAGTAAAAACTGACATTAACTCATAAAGACAATAAATGGTTTAAGAAAACATCCAAGTAATGTACAATATGTATTTACAAAAGAATATATAATGGAACTTTTGAAATGTGGCCATATCTTTCCAACTGGGTCTCTCTGCAGTGTCTCATGGGTCTCAGAGGATGCACATCTCTGATTGATGGTATGGAGCCAGTTATACAAAGTAAGACAG
Source organism: Ochotona curzoniae (assembly GCF_017591425.1). Lineage (NCBI taxonomy): Eukaryota > Metazoa > Chordata > Mammalia > Lagomorpha > Ochotonidae > Ochotona > Ochotona curzoniae. The sequence goes on from NW_024466605.1 coordinate 6,043,878, forward strand.
ACCTTCCTTATTTTCATCAAGGTGAGCCATGTACCCCTCAACCCAGGCCAAAAAAAATTAATAACAAAATAACACCAACAAAGAAAGGAATAGTTACTGAGCAAACTACCATTAAGACAGTCACCCCGACACTAGAAAGAGTATGATGCTATTTGGGACATGTTTACCTACTCAGAATGGCATTTTGCAGAAAGCAGAAGGCTGTCTGGGCACACTTGGGGAACACAACAAGATAGAACAAGAATCTTGAATGAGACAAACAGTTTTGCAAATGCGATACTCTACTGCATACCCTTCAGTGGAATATGATTTCAGTTCTAGGTAACAAAATTGTTGCAAAAGTCCTAGGCAGTTCCCACAATCGCAAAGCCCTGGACAGCATTCCACACGATTGGGACACAGATCTATATTCCTTTGTATTTGCCATTGTAACTACTGTCCAAATTAAAAAAAAAAAAACAGAAATGGCTCATAATTCATAGTGATGTAGCAAAGCAGAATGGCTAGAGACATCCCTGTAACTATGAATATGGTGGCTACAGCAAGTGGCCCTGGGCGGGAAAGTCCTTGTTCTATGGGCAGACAGGCTGTTCCAACTAATATACCACCTCTCTGAATGATCAGAACCAAGCTACAAATAAAGTTGCCTCTTGTCCTAAATTTTCATTTATATTTGGAAATCTACAGCAATTCTCAAAGTTTCAGAAAAATGTGATTCGCATCTCCTCACAGAAAATTCTATTTTGGAAATTCCCTAGGATGGAACATCTGAATACTGCAATGTACAAGGCATTTGAAAATGAATGTTCAGGTTATTATTATTATATTTTTTTTCATTTTATGTGAGAATGCATTCATTGAAATACTCGAGAATGAGCTAAGGCTTTCAAGGGCAATGCATGCCAAAGTAATGTTGAGGACTATCTCCTTCCCTGTGCCATGATGTTACTCATTTCGACAGACAGGGACATCGGTGCGACCTGGCAGCAGTGCCTTAGAGTAGACGGCAAAGCAGATGAGAACACTACTGAGCATAGAGTGAGTGGCGTGTGAACAATGATAGAAAAACTGGGCAAGACAAGTATCTCTGTGGATTGTAGAAACATGTAGGAATATCATGATGTGACTCATGCCCAGCCTGCATTTTTCTTCTAAGACCTCTCTGTATGTCATTCCTTCCCATTAATTTTTTAATGTAACGTATTTGGGGAAGCTCACCTGCAAACAAAAAGCAGTTACTCTCATTGACTGCTAAGCTGTTTCCCAGTTTAGTCCCATCGCTCCTAGGAAGCCATCTGGAGCCTCCATAAATCTTTAGACTTGACTGACAGATAATCAGGGAGGGCATGAAATAGGTTCTGCATTTTGTTCTGTTTTTAAATCTAAATTTCCTGAATTAGCAGATATTTCAAATGTGAACTTCCTATAGGCCTTCCTTTGATTGATAATCCCAAGAGAACATGCAAAGTTTAGACCAATCTCAGTCCTGCTTTGTGACAGTTAAGCGAAAGTTAAGAGAAGGAGAAAAAGGGTGGTACAGGCTATAAAAGTGGAGGTCGGAACACAGGTGGGGGTCACCTCTTTAAAGAAAGGTGCAATCCTTCCAACGCTCCTGACACTTTCTGATGAATCATCCCTGGTGGGAGGTTCTTAGTAATCACAAATCACATGCACATTCGCCATTCCTGACAAAAATGTTCATGCATAGTTTAGATCTCATCAAGGCAGCATTGCGAAACAAAAGAAAAACAATGGGAAGAAAGGACCTTTAAAAGCCATCAGCCATGGTCTACAGCTGCTCTCCACCTGTTGTTCTCTATAGCTTCATTCCTAAATACCTTCCCACAGAAATATTGCCCTAAGACAACAAGTCACCTCCCTGAGCAGCAGGCATATTTCACTCTGGCTGTTTTGAGATAAACTGTCAAGCGTGCTGAGCTGTCTGGATGGGGCCTTTTGATGCCTGAAAGGCATCTTTTTTTGATCCAAGACAGCATCAAGCTCTAGCTCCAAGATATACAAGTCAGAAATGATTGCACCTTTCCCAATTGTGATCTTCAGTGAACTTCTGGATCATTCCCCCAGAGAGAAAGTGAAATTGCATCCTCTTGGCAGGTGTCACATTCACCCTCATAGCAAGCCAGAACCCATTTTCTAAATTATCCCTACAACTGTTGCTTTTTGTCAAGGAGGAAAAAAATTTCTAAATAAAGATAATGGTAGCTCTTTCGAATAAGAGCAAGCTGTCTTCAGACTAAGAATATAGTTTTTTTTTTTTTAAATCACAGTATTACTTTCTTCCTAATATTTAACAAGACTTAATGCAGTTTCCTGCTGTATTTAATAGTAGCATGCTGTTGGATCTACTATTATCTCAGAGCCCAAGGAAGCAAACCATTGGCTGGCAGGGTAGACACAACTCATTTCATATTCTGAAAGCAAAGAAAATTCCATACAAAAGACAAGAGTATTAGGATGATGTGCCATTAGAAGACAGACTCGTTGGGTGCTACTACAAGCAAACAGAAGGACAGGTGCAAGTCTTGTAAATCATACATCCAGTCAACATCATAATGCAATGCACAAGAAGCCAGCAAAAAAAACTGAATATATGGGACGCTTTGCTGAAATACTGTGAGAAAGCAATCACTGTCACTGTACAAAACTTGCTCTCGACATAACATAACATAAAGGCACCATTGATATCTTTCTCGTTTTGAAATACTGTAAAAAATTGCTACATATGGCACATAACACATTTTTACATACATATATTTAATTTATAAAAGTTTTTTTTTCCTGTTTTCTATTTGCAGAACTGCTAAAATAAAATAAATTGTTTAATTTAAGGTGGAATACTTTATTATATAAAATAAAGTTTTACAGGTGAATCTATGTGTTTATTTCGGTTTTATACAGCAATAGGGTCTTGGTTAGCAATGACACTAGACAGCCTGGCCTGTATTTCTTCCTGCGTGGAGAAGCGGCCCGCTGGGTTAGTCCTGCTGTCAGCCAGGCGGAAGGCAGGTGCTGCCTCAAGACTGGCTGCCAGGGGGTTCTGTATGCCCAGGAAAGGTGTGTCTTCACCTACTCGTTCATCTTCTGTCTCACTCTCTGAGTTACTGCTCTCAGAGCTTGTGTGGCTGTCCATCTCCGACCTGTTGGCAATGTGGCCATTGGGTTTGGTTCTTTTGGCTCGCCGGCTATTGGCAAGTTTCTTAATAGGCTCTTGAGCTGGCTCGTACTCCTGGGTCGTTTCGTACTCCTCGTCCTCCACTATCCTCAAAGGGCTGGGGGGCAGGCTGTTACTCTCATGCGCGGGGTTGTGGTGGAAGGAGTTGAACTGCTGTGGATGGTGGTCATACTTCTTCTCCCGGAGCCTTGGTGGTGTCACGAGCAGCAGAGGTCTCTCTTCTTCCACGAAGGGGCTGACCGCCATGGAGGGCATGGATACCGTCATGCTGGACACTGGTGGAGACATTTCCGAAGGGGGCGATTTGGGGGAGCTTGGCGTGAGGAAATCTACGGGTGACATACGAGCTGGAGTGGTCATGGCTGACACATACCTGTGTGAGCACAGAATAGCTTGCGTGAGTGTGGTGAGGTCAGGACACAGAATAGGGAGGGTCAGGGCATAGAGATAATGGTATTATATAATCAAAGAACAAAGAATTTTCTGTTTACGGTATTCTTCTTGATTTTGACACTAGGAAATTCAGCACCCTTGGAATCTAAAATTATGCAGCCAAGAGTTTCCTTGTGGGAGGACATGCAAAGATCAACTACATTGCCTAGCTCATCACAGCTTTTGGGATTTCCAATCTCATTATTATGATTTTTAAAAGAAGCAAATGAGCCAAGACAAAGAGGCCCAATGATTCTGGAAACCTCTTGGTTTAGGAGGACCAAGGCTCAGGGATTTGGAAGGGAAAGAAGTATTGCTTAAATACTATACCTTCCTAAAGGCCAAGGGGTCTTAGAGAATGAAGCCCAAATGGGAAATGGAAGAAGATCTAAGATGAGTTGCTGATAGCTGGATCTGCATGCATTTGCATCTGTGTGCCTTGTTTCTCCTTAGCTCAGCTATAAGGTTATGTCTTATGAAAAAAAAAGAGCATAGTAACTTAGATTTATTCCTGATAACAGTGTCATACATTTGTGTGCTTTTAATCTTTTTCTATGAAATGCAACTAGTTAACATCCGATTAGCAACTAACCATCCCCAAGTGCAAGACTTGCAAAAGTAAAGCCTAAGAGAACCTTAGTTTGGCTATATCATCACCACAATGGGGTCCAGTCTCTGACCTAGCTCTTGTGCCTGCTCACGGGTGAGCTGAGCCAGGCTCTCTATAGGTCAAGTTTGAATCTTGTCATCAATATGCAAACCTGTTTTTACCACATCATACTTTCATGCCTCTAGAAAAAGAAGGCCTGAGGAGAACTTGGCTTATGCAAAGCCACATTATTCATCTTTTGATAAAAATGTTACTGGCACATAACACTCCACAATCCTTTTCTTCACGTTGTCATTTACCGGGTCTGATCTGGCACTCTCTGTGACGGTATAGGACAGAATCACCTGAACTCAAGCAAAACAGGAGAAGAAATGTCCCAACATTCTTGCTTTTTTTTTTAAGATGCATATGACATTCAGCTGCATCTAAAATGAGAACATGTCTCAAAAATCAAAATATTTGGGGATTGAGTCTCCAGACTTTTTACTTTGATAAATTAAGCTCTCTTGTAAGTGTTAATCCAAATTCAACCAGCACACACCAATGATTCATCTTTTCACTTCATCAAGTTCAGGTGTATCTTTCAGTCCTAGACAATATTTGGGGTATTGGAGAAAGCCTAGCACAGCAAGGAAGTCGACCTCAAAAGATAAATATCATATGTACTGACGAAGGAACACTTCATCCCTAACCTTCTTTCCATAGTTCACAAAATATTGAATTAGGAAGGACAGACTTGCTTAATACATAAAGATGCAATTACATGCATTTAAAACTAATGTTTTAAACCAGTCTTGGACCCTGCCCTAGCATTTTATAAATGGGTTGCAAGGAAACCTCTAATTTCATAAATCCCACGAAAGTCCAATACGTCATTTTTGGGAAAAGAATGTTAAAGACATAATCAGCAGGTTCTGTCCAGGCTGATGCTAGCTCAGAATGGCCCATTGTTTGCTATGAATACATGCATCCCAGTTCATGAGTGAGCAAGTTTACCCAAATCTTTAACACCCTCTCAACGACCAAGCCATTGCGGATCTAGCATCATGCAAACCTCCTACTAAATTCTCAGTGGTTAGACTGAGCCAATGATAACATAGAATCAACTCAGTGGATTTGAAAATCAACAGATAAGAGCATTCTGATGGGCTGACATGCCACTTGGGAGTAACTCTCTTCCAATTTATGTAAAAATGGATTGCGAATCTATTAAGTTAAGGTTCTGCATCTATCATTTCTTCCAGTTCACTTTCCTCTATTTTTTATTTTAATTTGGCTATTTTTCCTCAAACCAACCCAATTGGCACAGAAGAAAGCCAATGCTTTTGGAATATATCACCTTTGGAGACTGCCAGACACAGCACACCAAGGATGCTGGTATTTATCCCTCCCTGTAATGTCAGAGGGGATGCTACATGAAGGAAAACTAGCAGTTGTTTCTGCATGATAGTCAGCAGTGATTCAGCCCTTGATTAACCTGAGCCTGGAAGGTCATACCAAAGTGGCATATGAGAACATTCAGCCAGCTAGACTATCACGTTAAAGTAAAGCATGTTTATTAGCAGGATCTTACAAGCACTGATGCCTTGTTTTAAGTCACAAAGAGAACCCTGAGACCCTGCGTGAGTTTGAACCTGTGGCTAGAGTGGAGAACTGCAAATTTTCTGCACTTTTCCCATCAAATCACTCTAATTCCTTAGGAGTCTGTTGCCTGATGGCCACTGGGATGCCACTGGAGGCTTAGAAGAAATGAATTCAATCAAGCAAAAACAGCTTCATCTGCTAGGAGTGCGGCTAGAGCAGGGGACTGTCTCCCCTTCTCCAGGCTTGAGCAGATGTCCTCAGGGAGACCGCAGGTGCTTGGGGCATCCTTTTACTGAGGTCCTCCTCTGCCGGGCTTTGCCCTTCGGTTTTACCTTTCACTATGAGGAGAGTCTCGGTAGGAGTCAGGGGTTTCTCTGGCATGCCTGAGGAAGCTGTTACACTCGCGAGGGCCTCCCAAGCCATTAAGACGTCCTCTTGGGCCCCCTGTGGGGCTGCTGTGCCTACTGTTTTCTACTGATGACATCATGATAACAGAGTGGCTTTCCGAAAGGATGCTTTCAGTGTGTCCGTTGCTCCAGCTAGGGGGAAAATGTAAGAGGCAATGAGATATTTAAGAAAAAAAACACATGAAGAAATAAAAGTCAAAAGAACTCATTTTGATCAATGCTTCAATCCTTTCAATCAGTCATTTGCTCACAACATGTAACCTTGCTTGTTTCCACCAACAGAACTGTTACAAAGTATCCTGTGATGCAGCTGGTTGGATGACCACCTGAAATGTTGGCATCCCCTAGGAGTGCAGCTTTTGGTCCCAGCTGCTTGGTGTCATTTCAAATCCAGTTTCCTGTTTATGTGCTTGGGGAGACAGCAGAAGGTAACCTAAGAACTTAGCCCCTGCAACCTATGTGGAAATTCGGATGAAATTCCAGGTTCCTGGCTTTGATCTGGCCCAGCTCTGGTCATTACGGTCATCTGGAGAGTGAACCATCAAACAAAATCTCTTTCTCTTTGTATAAGTCTAGATTCCAAATACATAAATAAATCTTTAAAAAAAATCTTAGGTTGATTTTGTAAATCTATTATTCATTCACTCATTCATTCATGTGGTCATTTGTGTAATAAATATTATTCAAATACCACCATTACTAAAATGTTCATAATTTCGCTCCTTGAGGGGCTTAAGTGAAGGAAACATTTTGTTATTTTTCTTTTCTCTTTTCCTCTTGGTAGAGTACCTCAGATACTAATCACTGTGGCATTGGAGAACTACGTAACCCATTCAGATGTGCATTTTCACAGAGTAATCCAATTACCAAAAGAAGCCAAATTTTAAGTATTGTACACAACCAAAGACAAACTTTTCCCAGTGTAGCAATCCAGTGGGCAGCAGGACATGGGTAAGCACAATCTCTAATACAAACCAAGAACCCTGTGCGGTAAGTATCCCTCTTCTTTCTCTGGTAATGGAAAAATGGAGCCTCAAATTTACACAGCAATTAAAGGCAGAGCCAGTGGATACCCAAGGTCTGTGTCTACAGATCAAATACTTCATGGCTGCATACATGCTGCTTGTTCCCTTTTGCAGGTGGTCAGAGCAAAAAGTGTTTTCCCCTACCTGTGACTAGGAGTCTGAGTGACAGTGGTGGAATGATGAGCTGTTGAGGTGTAATGACTGGTGGAAAAAGATGTCTCTGCTTCTCTCTCAACAATGTGCTCACTCGAGATGACATTTTTAGATACGTATTGCTAGATAAACAAAGAGACAAAACATGTAAATCAAACATTGTCATGCAAACAAAAACAGACTCTCACACACTTGCTTTGTAATAAATTCTAGTTCTCCTTTAGCTAGATGTCAAATCCTCTTGTAGCTGCACAGGCTTCTAGATTAGTTGGAGTTTATGAGTTACTCTTTGCATTTGCATGCAACATCCCAGGACCCCAAATCACAGCTACATTCTGATGGAAAAATAACTATATATTTTTACTGTATTTCATTTCCAATTGTAGCATGACCAGAATTCAATACAAATATCTGTCCCATATTTATTTTTGCCAAGGTTTCAACAAGTTGAAGGAAACCATTGGATACTTGAGTGAAACAAGAGCATAGAGATGATATGTCTTATTTGAAATTTCAGGTTACTGGGGAAAACAATTTTTTAAAAAAAAATCTGTATTTTGTATCTACCATTGTCTTTCAATTTCTTAGTACCCACATAGCTCTACTATTGCTGATATTTTAAATTTGTTGTCATTGGTAAGACTAACAAGCCTACTGAGAAATTCAAAAACCTTGCAATAATATATCCAGGTCTCTACAAAGTCCATTATAAGTACAGAGGGCTTTATATTTAGTGCAGCTTGTTTCTATATTAGCAAACCACAGACCCTATTACTGCTTTCTATCAACAAGAGAGGCCCATTTTGAACTGTTTTAAATGCTGTTAATTGAGTTAAGGATAGGAAAAGGAGTAGTAAAAGGAGAAAAGAAGTAGACTTGACACTCGAGCTGTTCTGCTAGGGAACAGAACATTGGGTAGGGCTCTTCCTGGGATGTTCAGCCAGCTTGCCTTAAGAAAAAGGGAACAAAGTGACCCACTCTGCATTTTCTCACCATTTCAGATCTGCCTTTCAGGAGGCAATGTTACGCTCAGCGAATATGCTGAAAACAATATTTCACAATTGTTGAGCACTCACGGCTAAGTGCCACAGGACTGAGTGTCTTCAGGAAATGATCATATTTAAAGCTAACAAGGTGTCTTGGAAGTGGGCCTTATTCTTAGGTCCGGTCTCATGATGAAGACAGATGGCTGAGAAAAGACATAACCCAGTCTCACAATGTGAGCCATGCTTGGAACCCAGAGTGTCCATCTATGTCTTACAGATGAGCATATTTCAAAAAGTTCGTGGTGGGGTACACATTTAGCGTTTCAATTAAAGACATCTCTTGAGAAGTCCACATCCCAGGTGGGAGTAGCTGGGGCCCAGTCCTAGCTGTGTTCTCTATTCCAGCCTCCTGCTTAGGCAGACTCTAGGAGGAAAAAGGTAATGGCTGAAGTACTGGGGTCCCTGCTACCAGCATGGAGATGCAGAGGAGTTCCAGACTCCTGGCCCAGCTCTTGAGAGTGTTTGTGGAATGAATCAGCAGATGGGAAATCTGTCTTAGCTGTCTGCATCTGTCTCTCTGAATTTCCAATAATATAAACAAATAAACAAATAAAATTTTTTTCAACATTGATGGAAGATGGAATTAAGCACCCAATATCAGGAAACACAGAGTGGCAGATTAGAGCTATATTCATGGAAACTGCACTTAACCACTGCATAGAACAGTTTGCCTAAGATTCTAAAGGTCTTTTTGATGCAAGCTTGGTTGGTGGTTGAAGTAGTCTTGGACTCCAGGCATAACTATCCTATATCTTACCCCCTCAAAATTTTAAGAGCATTCAAAGGCTCAGGGAAACATGCAGTCAAAAGACATTGCACATTTCCATGAACTTTTTGAAGACCCCGGCACACACTTTTCATAGGAAAGAAATGGCAATGCAATATGATCTTCAAGCTTTATCTATTTGAAAACCATACAAAGGAACCAAGAGGTAAAAATAGAGAAACCAACAAAACAAGAAGGTTTAAGCTGTCACAGAAGAGCAATACTCCAAAGCCAGGAAAACTGAGCTCAGCTCTGTCCCACATTTTGTCCAAAAGACAGTTCTAAAAGCTAATACATAAATGCTCCCAACAATCTTATATTGTGTTTTCTAACTGTGTTGAAAAGCTCAGGAGTTGGTAAAGCTGACTTGCATATATCTGAAGGATTAGGGACCCACTATATCCACTGCAGGGTGGGACACTGCAGTCCCAGTCGCGTGGTATAAAGGCAGCATTGCTTTCGTACAGGTTTGCTCCTGAGAAGTGTCTTTTGATAAAACACTTGATCTTCTCATGTGGCAAAGTCTTCTGTTGATAATCAAGATCAGAAAAATGATCAGGCATTGCAGAGGGCTCCTAATAAAAATAACCCCTAAGACCTTTACTCCATTCTCCATTCTAAATCAACTGGAATAGTCTGGGCTCTCAAATTATACATTTAAAATTTCCGTATGATTCTTGTATCATGAATTTCCTTATTTTTCTTCACTTTGTTTTTATTTTTTCCCCCCAGTTAGGGCCTTCCTGCTGAAGAAACCCTGCATTATTATTCCACTCTCTTAATGAACACTTTATAAGAGGAAATGTGCCGGTTTTACAGTAACCAAATCTACTTTAAAAATTGTTCCCATTATTTCTCCTGGCAAAACCTTGGATTCCTGGAAGCCCTGGTTATTAATGGTGACAGCTAAGAGCCTAAAAGCTTTAGCCAATAAACGTCAAGGTGCCCAAAGCGAAGAGAGATGCTTGGATTTTTCCACTGGCCAGAATCAACATACATTCACCAGCTGCACGTTCTCCGGGGGTGGGTTGGGATGGTGAGGCCCGTTGGCAATGTTCACCATGTTGTTCCGCTCAGATCGAAGACTCTGCCGCAGCCTGTCATGAAGCTTTTTCCGTTGCTTCCTGGACATAAATATAAAATAGGAGGTGTTTACTGTTGCTATTGTTTATTAATGCAGCCCAACCTTAATCCTGCCAGTACCTATGAGTACAACTCAAAGTAGTGGGTTGATGTTAAGGAAGAGGGAATGAAGTATGGTGCCATTCCAACACAGAATAAAGAGACTCCCCCATCCTTAGCTGATGATGTAAAAACCTACATGAGCATCTTAGAGAAGCTTGACTGTTTTACCCAGGAGGATCAAAAACAGAACAAACAAGTACATTCGCGTTTAGCTAAGATTCCCATTTGCCTAACCAATCCATCTTTTGCTAAATCTTTATAGACAGCTGTTGGTCTTAGATAAACTGTACGGTTGAGAAGGCTGATTCCATGTATATTTCCTCCTGTGAACCTCTTAGTAATGTGAGCTTGGTCTCAAATCTGTCCATCACACAGTGTGTATGCATGCTGTACACACATAGGGATGAGAGTATGGGCAGATTTGCTGACACTACACTATTAAGTAATGAATATTGAGTTTGGTGTTAATAAGATTCATGAGGTTGATTCTTTGAAGGCTTTTTTCTGTCTATGAATTCTGGTAACATTCAGAATCATGGAGCACTGAGAAAACACCATCCATGTTCTGGCCTTTGTGACCTAGAAGCATATTTATGCTCCCCGATGCAATATTCCTATCAGACTAATATCCCCATGGTCAGATTTTGCAAGAGAGGATTATGTTACAAAGCCAAAGTACAAAAAACAAAACATTAAAAAAGCCCTGTCAATTTAATATTCCAGGGTTGAAGGGGAAGATATATGTAGGAGAAATGAGTGAATTCATTTCAGACAATAATTGCATTTAGTAATACAGACCAAACTCAAAGGGGCAAACATGGTGAACACACATTTATCTTCATGTTTCCCCTTTTATTTTTTTAAAGTGAATGTTGTCTGATTTCCTTCCCATGAAATCTCTTTTATACACCTCTCACTTTTGAGAACATTTGTACAAGCAACCTAATTAGACTTGAAAAACAATCACTATCACAAAACTGAAGCTCAAATACGTCACCAAGTGTTTCCTCTTCCACCTATGATGTAGTCAAGTCAGACTTGCGCTCAGCACTGATGGCTCCCACCTCCCTCTCACTATGTCAGGAACTATGGTTTGAATATTAGAATGTCCTCCAAAGGCCCATGTGTTACATAGTCCCCAGGCTGCTGCTGGGAGCGGGGACTAGGAAGCGGGGTTTGAGCCCCTGGGGGTCGTGGCCTCAGGAGGTGGTTCTATGGTGAACTTGGTGAACATAGTGAGTTATCAAAGCTTCTATTTGGGTCTTTTGCTGTCTCTGCTTCCCGGCTCGCCCAGCGATTTTTCCTGTTTCTGATCCACTCTTCCTCACTGCGGCTCAATCCAATAGGACTTTCTAATTTTGACGATTGAATCTTCCAAAACTGGTGAATTTTCCCATCTTTACCTTACACCCTCCACTTCCTTTCCCCCCTTTTCCCTTCAGCCTTACTCCTCCACTCTTCCACTCGTCGTTTTCTCTCAGCCTTGATCTCCACCCACTCCCAGCTCCTCTGGTCTGCCTCCCTCCCCTCAGCCCTGCCGCCCCGTTTTGTTTTTTCGTCTTTTTTGCCCATTCTTATCCCGCACCACCCGAATCTCCCAGACCCTGGCTCCTCCACCCCATTTTTTCTTCAGTCCCATCCTCCACCTAGGTCTTTCCCAGCTCGTGTACCTGCCCTCCAAAAAATAACTAAATAAATAAATAAATAACCAAAACCCTGATTGGTAGCTAAATAAGCTATCTATTTATCTATCTATTTATCAAGATATATGTGTGAATACACACACATATATGTATGTATGTGTGTATATTAACTTGTCTTGGGCATTTCAATGTAATGAGGAGAAGCTAATTAATGCATGATACCTGCACCTCACCCCACCTATAGGTATCCCTGAAGTTCAAGTCTCTTCCTCAAGTCCTTCATCCATTCAGGAGCTGCACGCCCCCACTGTACATCTTTGGGGTGCTTCACCACAAATGGTGAAGTTTTCTAATGTAGGTGACTAGGAATGGTCCTTGATGAATAATTCAGAGGGAAATCTAAAGCAGAAAACCTCCCCTATCCCAAGCCCTCTGCTTGTCTTCCGTAAGACTAGGCTGTGGAGCTGGTCCCCATGAAGCCCTGGCCTTCTAGGCGTCTCTGCACCGAGAAGGAGAAAGCATGGAGGAGGAAGGTTTACTTGGTCTTGCAGTAGGCCACCACACACATGATGCCAACCACCAGCAGGGCGATGCAGATGCCAGTTATGGTCAGCACCCTCTTCTGGTAGAGCTCTTCTGCTTCTGGAAAGGGATGAGGGCAGATGTCACCAAAGGTCACTTACACTTGCCTGGGCACATTACACCCAAACAGTTGGCATGCTACACAACATTGTCCATGTTCACAAGAAAATAAATACATTACAACTCGGGATGCTAACACATCTGTCTAAGATACAACATGCTCTACACTATACTTGGGCATAAATAACAAAGCCAGTTGAGGCCACTTACAATAAAAATACTCCAAAATATAAAGTATATACATATATATATATGGTATTAAACTGGCAAGATATAAGCATTAAGTATAAAATAGCTATTTAATAAAAATTGTGCAGTTTTTACTTTTTAAAAAAATCTTTTGCAAAGAAAATAATCTCTTGTAAAGACCACAGGAATGCACATCATCAAAAGAGCTGCCATCAGTCTCGCTGGCACCTTCCTCCCGCCCCCTCTCGGCTCTAGCTTCTTTGTAGTTACCAGATATCTTACATCAACACTTACTATCCAGTGGTCTTTACAAAAAGTCACGTCTAACTTAAAATTAAATTCAAAGGCATTTGCAAACATGAACTTGGCTTGTAGTTAGCAAGTCAATTGAGTCAGAACATCTATGCTTTCACAGCAAAACAGGGAAAACGTAAGAAGCAACATACTATGGACCAGCAGGGCACTGTATCCTAGAAAGTCCAATAAGATGGGTAGGAGAGTCCTTTGGAGGACAATTCTTATCCCTTTACCAATTGTACTCGGAGAACAAATTTATTTGGATTAAGAAGTCACTCTCACAGGTGACGTACAATTTGGAATCGACTGTCCATTTCTGCATTGGCCAATATGGCAAATTAGTTCATGTGCATTATAAAAAAGGGAGGGTGATGCTTAGAATTTTGAATTCAAGCTATCACTGTACCACAACTGCATTATCTGTCTCTGATTCACAGAAACATTGCTATCTGCAAATCAGTTTCTTAAGGGCTGGGGATGGGGAGAGGAGGTTGACCTGACTGAGGCAGCTCAAGTTCTTCATGAGGTTTGCTGATTTCATTGGGACCTGGAGACTTTAGGACTCAGATCTCTAATGAGTTGATTATTTTCATTGGAAGTACAACACGAATTCACTCAGAAAGCCACTCTGGTATGACAAAATAAGTGATATGAGCTACTTACTTGCCATTATGATTAATGAGCTGGTAAAGAGCTGGGAAGATCACACAAACAGAGCTGCATTGCCTGCACAACATGAGACCCTCAAAGAATATTTTTATTTTATGTATGCAATATCAGCAACTGCATATACGTTTTCCTCATTGGAAAGGCTAACTCATAGGAAGTTTTGTTGAAATAAAAGTGATTTATAATTTCTGTGATACAGTGGACCCTATCATTAAACAAAAACATTTCCCTACAAGCCGAGTCCATGAGCATCAAATTCCAGTTAACAAGTCAAGAACATTGTCAAATCATATTAATAACATACTGATTATTAACAGGAGAGGGAGGAACAAAGAAGTCAGTAGGTAGATCAGAATGTTGCATAGATTATACAAAAACAAACCAGAAGTTTGGGAGTGGAAAGGAAAAACAAACCAAAGGACAGACAGAATGAGAAAGAGAGAGAGAGAGAAATGTGAGGAAAAACAAGGTTAAGGTTAAGGAGCCATCTGAAGTCCCTGGCACAGCATGCCTGATACTAAGGGAGGAAATAAAACCAAATGAAAGAGAAACAGAAGCAGGAAATGCTGGGGTGGGAAGAAAAGGCAGATGCAGAGGTGGAAGGGTTATCCCATACAGCATAACTCCTAACCTGGGCTAGCGGTTGTGTGGAAGCCACAATTAGAAAGCCAAGCAGCTGGTGCATTGCGGTGAAAACAATGGACCAGAAGACACAGAGTTGGTGTCACAGATTTTTGTGCCACAAAAGTCAAACGAGGACATGGAGTGTGAGTGCTGATGCATTCATTGCTGGTGTCTGCTGCCTTCCGCCCCCAGAACCACAGAACAGGGATCTTATTTTCTGAATAAGTGTTATCTGACAGCTGATGCCACTGCAGCTGCACTTGTGGCCCTTAGCATCCCAGTCGTTAGCATCAATGTTTTAAGAAGCAGAGGCCTCCCCTCCCCCATCTCCCCGCATTGCCTTCATCCACGGGAATGAGAAGAGCTAGCTCTTACTGCTGCAATAAGCTGGTCAAGAGCATGCCTATGGTTGCCAAGAAATTGGAGTTGCTACTTTAGCCTCTTCTGCTGACTCTACTTTTTTCTCCTTTGACTGGCATGATAAGGTCTTGGTTGTGTGCTTTTTCACTGACATCCTCACATTTTATCTATAGAGAAAGCAGAGGTGCTGCTACTGCAAATTGCAAAAATGAGGACATGTGCCAGGGATAAATGGGGAAAAACTGTTGTTTTCAGGGATCTCTCTGATAAGTTTTCTTTTTGTTACTTATACGGAATAGATGGAGCTGGATTGATGAACAAATGGCACATAATGACTTGCCCATTCTTGTTTTGCGGGAAGATACATGGTTTTCAGTAAAATGGTTATTTCATGGAAAGAAAAAGGTAGTTCAATAAAGGTCAAAAGGTAATGTGAAGGAACTAAAATTAGAAGTAAAGGCAAAACCTGCAGAATACAGATGAGGGGTTACAGCTCTGTATCCACATCAGCATTTACTACATGCACAGCACCTTTCTCAGCTGAATTTCCATTTGACCTTTACTTAGTTGTGCTAGAGCAGTTGCACCTGCCATGGTATGAATATGTTCAAGGAAAAAGATGAGGCGTCCTCAAAAAGCTCCCAGAAGATGCATAATATGTAAAATCCTATGCATGGATTTAAAAGTTTCTGGCATCAACAATGAACTCTTTCAATTCCAATTCCTATGAACCTTTTGAAGTACCCTCCTACCTGATCAACAACGCAAACAATGGTTTTTTTAAAGCCCTTTTTCTTCTTACCAGTATCATTTGCCTTGTGTGAATGAGTCCTTAGGACAAGCACAAATTACAGACAGTGCTCAAACACAGTCTGTGCTGTCAGTGAGCCTATCTCCAGGCGTGACGTGTGGCTGAGGCACTTGTCTGAAATTCACTTAGATGCTTTACAGTGGATCAGATCAAGGCCCTTTCTCAGCCCCAGCTGGCCAGCCCGAGAGTCACGGTTCTTGTCTGTGCACTTTGACATTTAAGGTCAGATTTTCTTTAGGGATGCACTGTTGTGGTTTACTCTATGGGCTAGCCTGCAGCCACAGAGCCTTTGAGAGGTGTGACATTTGTCCTTACTGGCCCTAAGAAGTTCTTACTGACACTGGAATTTAGGAATAGAGACAGTGAAATCCATAGTCAGATCCTTCAGCTACACAGCAGGAAAAACACTGTTAATGAAGAGCTGGAGGGATTATAGGTATTTTTCATCCTTATAGGAAAAGCCAGTAGATTTCAAAAGTGGGGTTATTATTATTATTTTATTATTTTGTTATATTATTTTGTCTTGAAGGAAGAAAGCCCAACAGTGGTGTTGGTTTCCATATTGTGCTCCCCATTCTGACGTGCTTGTTTGTGATGCACAAAGACCCTTCCATATACACTTGGGGATTTTCTCATCAAATGTAGAGTGTTCTCCAGGAATTCTCCCCTCCCACCCCTGGTGGCATGTATGTTGGGAGAGGGGAGTTTGACTGGATGAATGGGTAATTCATGGAGCTGTTGTACTAGAGCAGGCAGCTGCCTCATTCGCCCCGAACAATAGCGGGTATGTTAGGGGTAGACTGTGCCACTCTCACCTAAAGGCACCAGCTCTCTGAAGCCCTGGCTGTGTGAAGACACTGCAACCAGTGGGTGGTAATCAGGTGTTGTGTTGTTGACCTGTGAGCCCATTCCAGGGCTGTACGCCATTCAGAAACTGGGGTCACTGGCAAGACAGCCTGGCCTTTGTTCCTAATCATGGAGGATGAGGCCTTCAGAAGGAGGCACGTGCCTGTATCCCAGGTTCTTTTGGGAGATGCTGTTTTATGGTTCCAGTGTGAGAACTGCTCTTTGATGATTAATCTGGATAATCCTAGTCACTCAAAACTTAGTTCCATGAGTTCTGGAATCTCCATCTAACATAGCACAAAGTGTCTTTTTGTATTTCTCTTTCCCTGCTCATCAGAGAATGAAATGGACAAGAATCCCACTGGACTATCTCTAGCAAATCTGAATCTGCGCCTCTAATAATGCGATGCATGGGCTCTTTAGAAGATTTGTATATTTTATGTCAAACTTCCATCCACCATGTGGCATGTTTTCGAAGTGGATGAGCTGACAGCTTCTTTTGTTCTAAGGCCCCTGCTTCGGTTTCCCCTGCAGTCTTAGGGAGCACACTCCAGCTTACCCTGGCTTGAAATAACAGCCTAACCAGATCCAATCCAACAAAGTGGAATATGTGTCTCTTTGCAGCAGGTGAAGTGATTTTGAACTCTAAGTGGAAGAAGCTTAGGACCCTAACAGCTGCTGCGCTCAGTACCATTTTGGTAGGCTAATCATAGCTTGAGAACAGAGAAACCGTTGTTATAGCTGTATGATCCCTTCTAAAGAAAAAGGAAATTAGTCAGGGACTGAAAAGTAAGAGTAGGAAGGGAAAAAGGTTTCAGCGCTTAGGCTCTAAAATCTGCAGGCTAAAAGGAATGATGATTGGTCCATACCCATAAATTCAATCCCAAGATGCTCTGCCAATGCAGAAAGTTGACAAAAAAAGAAAGGGAAAAAGTTTCAGAAAAGAGCAATACACCGCACTCCAAAACACATTACACATGACTCTTCCAGCTCGCTGGGCGTGCACATTGAACAGGACAGTGACTGGTTAATGAAGCAGTGCTCAGGTACGCCCCCCGGAGTCCACATAGGGAACTTCTCTTAGGAATCCTTGCAAATCACACTGTCTTTATTAACCCTTAAAAAACCTTACTGAGGGAGAAGTTAGACAGCTGGACCGTCTTCTAAACTACTTCATGGTTCAGTTCCAGAAAAACTTTTATGATCATATAAGTCACTTGATATTTCATTCCTTCTCGAGGTGGAAAAGTGTGATTTTTTTCCTCCCTAAGACTGATAGTGGCAGAGCCAGGAATAGAAGCCAAGAGGAAACTTTATTACAGTGACTTTATATTTTTCATTGCTTGTAAGGAATCAAACCCTATTATCGCTTGTTCTATGGTTACTTTTACCTTTACCTCCCTCCATAACCTTCCACTTTCTTCACCACTTAAATCATTGTATCTCATTCATCAAAAGCAACAAAGATTTTCACATTTGTTGTGTGTGTGTGTGTGTGTGTGTGTGTGTTATGGGAGCACTCTATGCCTCATTTTTTCCAAAGAGAAACAATTGTTTTATAAGTGTGTTGGGCTATGATGGGGAAACATAGCTCCATCCGGTATCAGAGAGCTATCTCTACACAGTGCCGAGTCCATCAGGACATCTTCAGGCCTGCCCGTGAATGTTACTTCAGGCATGAGTCCTTGCCCAACAATTCTAGCAATTCTGACTCCGCTGAATCTAGGAGTACAGGTAAGATAACCTACCCAGGCTCATGGGAGGCAATGAGTCCAAAAAATACTTACTCTGGAAAGAAACCGAAATTCAAGTGCTGTCATGTGGAAGACTAGACCTTTCTGTGGGGTGTGTGTGTGTGTGTGTGTGTGTGTGTGTGTGTGTGTAGTGGTGGTGATTGTGCAGAGGCAGTGAGAAAGAAGGGTAGACTCTGAATTTTATTTCCAGATTTACTGATTTGAGAGATTCTGGGGTGTTCTTGTCATGTGAGAATGCATCTCTTAACACTTGAAATATGTAGCAAAGGGTTGCTTCTCTTAACAAGCACATTGGTTGGTGCATAGAGAAAGTACTTCATGTACACAGAAAGAAGGTAAGTAAGCAGAGTCCTCCTAGGCTCTGGTCCTGCCTCTGCCATTACCTTTTAGTGACTTTGGAGAAGTTAATGTCTCATTGAAAGGTGTATCTACTAACACATGCCTTTAGAAAAGAAGTCACGTGTAATATGCTGGCTACTCGCTGAAAGAACAGCTCAGGAAACACACCTCTGGACTGAGACCACGGGCAATGACGGTATCCAGGTTCACTTTAGATGGTTTTCATGGACAGAGGAAAATTGAAAGGCTCCTGAGACATGTCCAAGAAAGGTTACTACCCCTGAGGAAATGTACTGAATCAGGTTAAAGTAATAACAATCTTACTAACAGATCTAATAGTGTGGCAAATAATAATGGGAATAGGAGGCATAATCTGTACCTATGACACAGTTTCCTATGTCTTAGGTCCAGGGTACTCAAATCTCCTAAATTTCCATATATTCGACGCTAGGGGGATTTAGGGAAAATTTGTTTGTAAAGCGTTCACAGCAAAATAATTGATTCAGGTCCAAATGAATTTCTATTGACTTCATTTGTCAAATTGGCAATATTTGTTTTTTCCATTTGCCTTCTTTATATAAATTTTGGAACATCAAAGTGAAGGAAAAAAAATCAGTTTTCCAAATAATTTGAAGATAAATTTCCTTCCTCATTTCCATAATGAGGGGACTCAATTTGTCTAAAATCTCATCCATGTCTTGCCTTTTCCTCCTACCAGTCAGTAATAATTTAAGGGTTAACAAAAAGACATATCTGTGAAACTCTTGCCAGAGAATCATTATCCCATGCCTACATGAACACTGCTAATGATCTATATTAGTTGCATAGAAAGCTTAGTTAAGTCTTCAATAAAATTAGTAGCATGCCCATGCATACATATTACTGCATTTACAGTTTTATAGGTAAGTCTGTGAGCCTAACACTAATTTCATTTCATGGGAAGTCATTCATATCAGGCAATTCCAATTTTAAATAATTCAATGGGAAATGAGTACTTAAATCTGGAATCTCTTCTGGCCATAAGCCTTAACAAGGAAACAAGCAGGGGAAGCATGCATGAATCAGTCATTCTGGACCTGGATCAGATTCTGCTCTGATGTATTGCTATTATTGCTAGCTACATTTCTTTCATCGAGAGTCTGAAACAGCAAAATATGCAAACACTTTTGTTTCATGAAGAGGTTTTTACTTTCTGTCTGTCCTATTATAATCCTGTGTTGGTTTAGGATCACACACTTCCTATTGAATTTCTGCCTCACCACTACAATTTTCAAATTAAATTAATAATTCAGAACTGCAAAGGTTACTGTAAACAATTCACTTCACTTTTCTACATCTGGCTTCCTGCTGTGTCCTAGGCAATATAAAAAATTAATTTAAGTCTAAGTCTTCAGAAACTATTAAATATTGACTCAGTAATCCTTTGCCTTAGGATTCTATGATTGCTTGAAGAAATTGAAGAAAATTGATTAACCTACAGGTTAATTTAAATTTTCAATTGCATTAGAGAAGAGAGAAATAACATAACTTGCCTTTGCCGAAATTATACATCTATGCAATTATGGCTTATTACAATATGAAAACATCCAGGATTTTGCTATTTTAACCCTTTGGGCCTTTTTATGTAAAGACTGTTAAAGTCTTACATGCACTCTTGACTTTCTGCATCTTTGGGCTTTCAGAAGGAGTTCTGAAGGTGCTAATCCTCAACAGGACCCACTTGGTGACTGGCCTTTTAGACTTACCTGTATAAACGTAGATACTTTGTTTTTCACATAAACCAATCCATATTGCCACTGAGCCCTTTGGAATGTGGTGGAAGACTTTCTCCTCACTGCCCCATTTCCATGTGCACATGTGCGTACTCACAAATACACACATCTCACAGTGTCACTCACACTCAGTTGGAACTCACGTCGTTTTGTCCTAAGTGGAGTATGTCCTGATTCTACTCTTAGCATGGTACACGTGTTTGATAAACATATTGCTCAAGGTTTCTAAAGCATTTAGAAATCCATGCCAATGACTGATGTGTTCACTCCCTAAGACTCAAAATCACTTTTGGAAAACTGTTTATTCATCTTGAAAATGTGCCTAAGAGCTCTAAAATGGCATTCTTTCTAAATATTCAATAAGCTATTCAATAATTAGCTCTTTATTAAATATTAGCTTGTGTACAATGTTTACTCCTCATTGCCTCTGATCATGGAGGCTATGGATATTTTATCCTTTTCTTCCATAAAGTCTGTAAATCACTTATGGATTGTCAGAACACACACACAAACACTCTCTCTCTCTCTCTCTCTCTCTCTCTCTCTCTTTCCCTCTCTCTCTCTGTGTATATACCATGTATTGATGAACATACTCCTTTCTACAAGGAATTCTGTGTCAGCAGAGGTCAAATTTAAAGCTGACTAAGCTTGACAGTATTTTCCTAGAAAGTCTTATAAATATGTTATAGTTCAAAGCAAATAGCTGCCTTATCAAATATACATTTGCTCATTTCTTTCATATTTTAAATCAGTTTTCATACATCAAGAAATGCCCCAGAGGGCATTCTAAAAAGAATCCCTGTATCCAATCTTAGCTAATAATTTTCTTTAAAAACAACTGTACATTCTTTTAGAATGCTATTTTTTTAATTGCAAATGTGGTTTGTAAGTTTGAAATGTTTGTCTATGAATCTTGGGACTGGCCTCATCCTTAAAAATTTATGTTTTATAGACTTCATGGCTAAAAACAAATTTCAAAGAAGACTGTTGTAGCAACATCTTCGTTTCAGCCTTCACTGCTCTTTGAACATTAAGTTCGCACAAAATGTTATTTTCCTGCCTCATATGTAGGGGCTTTAAGAGATGAAAATTAAGAATGTAAGACATGGAGGTTAGAAAATTTGGGCCAGTGTTGTGGCACAGTGCATTAAATTGCCACCTGCAATGTCAGCATCCCATTTAAGAGCCATCAGCATCCCATAATAAGTTGCATTCCTCTTCTGGCTGCCTCCCTTCCTGGCTAGCTCTCTGCTAACAGCCTAGGAAAGCTGCAGAAGGTGGCCCAAGTGGTTGGGTTCCTGTACCCACACAGAAGACCTGGATGAACCTTCAGGTTCCATCCGCCAGGACGCTGCAGCCATTTGGGGAGTAAGTCATCAGATCAAAGATTCTCCATCACTGTAATTCTGCCTTTTGAATAAATAAATCTCAAGAGAAAAAGAAAAAGCTAACTGGATTAGCCCATACTGGAAAAACACTTTCTGACTGGAAGCTACTGGTCTTCCACAAATGATCAATGATGCAAAGTCATTGCATATATTTGCTCATAAGTATTTTTATTAATTCTCATGAAATTAGGTTTAATAAAAGTGACAATTTTCTGGATATTTTCCAAAAGTGTCACTGAGAGCTTCCTAAAGAATTTATCTTAGAAGTCATATCGGGGACATCACAGATACTTATTTCTCATGTTATCCTATGAAAGTAAAAATCGTTTGAAAAACCAGTTGACTACTGTCAAATCTAATTGCACTAGTACTCAAGGAAATACCTTCATTCTCAAGGCTTCCCTTGTATAGTGCACCAACATTGCTTCAAATGAACAATGAAGCTTTACCTAAGAACTTATATGCCCAGAAATTTCATGACATTCTAAAAACATTATTCTATATTTAGGCAATCATAAAGATTTGCTGAATATGTTTTCTGAATATAAACACATTTCTAAAAACGTCCTTCATGTCTTAAATAAAATTCTATTTTCCTATTCTATTTTTACTTTTCATCCTACACACTTTCAAAAAATTTAATTTCATACAGTGGTAAAGAATAATTCTGTCTGGTAATGCGTATTATCTAAACATTTGTGATTAAAGACTGTACTTGGAAAGTTAGCAGTGGCGATTTATCAATTTCTTTTAATAACAGGAAGCAATCTGGCAGGATCTATGGCTTATGTGGATAGACAACAGGTCTCACTTCAACTAAGCAGATGATGGAGTTTTATGGACCTCATCTCCCTCCGATGCCTTCTATATATTTTGGTGACTTTCTACAACAGTTAACACGAGTTATGGAACCTTGCTCTTTGCATAGCAAGGATATCAGAACAAAGGTAAATCTCGGATTCTTTTAGGCTCCCCAAACAGCCAGTTTGGATTGTTGTTTCTCATGTAGATTTACTACATAAAGTAGTCTAATCAGCGGTTTGACCAGCCCAGCCAACTGCCTGCTGTGTAAATACAGATTTTTATGGAACACAGCCATGCAAATCAGTTAATGCATTTTGCTTGTGGCTGCTTCGCACTGTTGTGGTTGAGTTGAGTAGCTGACAGTGCTGGTACCATGGTAAACTCTAAGATACTTGCTGTCTGAACCTATACAGAACAAAAAAAATGTACCAGCTCTTAATCTAAATGAGTAACTGTATGAAATCCATCTTACAATGCAATGCTTTGAAAGTTTTAGAATCAAAAGCTGTAATCTCAGTTCACAAAAAAATGACAATGCAAAGATCAGTGAAGCAGTTATATACCTCGTGAACTGGATCTTTTAGTCAAGATGCTTAAAGTTTCACAAATCGCAGTAATTCCTTCGAATCTCCTAAGGTCTGCATAGCAAAACAGATATTCTAGAACTGAATTGCTATGTTTCAACGTTTTTTTTTAAAATACTGTTTTCTCCTACAAGTACCTTTGTAACATGAAGAAATACTTCTGATAGTGAATGTTAGCATAAGAAAATTACTGTGTGAACTGGTTCTAAATTACTCATTCCCCAGGCAATATAAATAGAAGTGAGGATATCTCATTTGCTGTGAAATGTTTGCTTTTAATTTTCCTCACCAGTGCTTTCTAAAATATATACCTACATGCAAACTGTTCGCTTAATGAAGAGAAACATCTGTACTCATTTTATTTTGTTTATTTGTTATAAATAACACATTCTGAACCAAGATTAACTTACCATCACTTCAAGTGCATATTAGTTACAGCTTAACCACATCCTTCTCAGGATGCCATCATTGGGATAAAGAAGCTGGACTGTTCAGCGGAATGATTTTATTTTGATCAATAACAGTGAGACTTTTCAATGCCTTTATTATCATTTCTCCGCTCATTGGACTCTCACTTCATAGCACATTATGCCACATCAACTTCAGAAACATCTGGAGCCTCACCCTCCTACCAGTGTCTCAGAGCCAACTAGTTACGAACAGAGGAGGTAATACAAATCGCGTTTGTTAATGTTCTCATGCGACAGGCAGAGGCAGTCAACATTAGACCTGGTCAGACATCTAGCGCTAGGTGGAATCTGAGGGGAGATGCAGCGACAAGGAAGCGGCACCGACTGCGCATGCTCCTATTCAGGCAGAGACAGAAAGGGAGTGGACGTACTGTAGAAGCTGGCCATTACGTAGTTTTGGCAGCGATCACCAGTAAACTCATTTGGGCACCTGAGAGAAGAAACAAAAAAACAATGGTAGAAAAAACAGAGAAAAAGAGAAGAGGTGAATATATGCTAGAAAGAAGCTCCTTCAGTGTCATCTGACTGAACTTGGTGGGTTCACCCTTTGGAACTGACTCCTCGTCCTAATGATGGCTTTTAGACTCTGGCACGTCCCCCAGATGGTCAAGAATAAAACATCATGGGCGGGTATAACGAAAAGTTCTCCGCATTGTTAACTGACTGTCTTTGTTTTTAAAAAGCCACTTAAAATGAAATCATCTCAGTCTTCCACGTGATCGTATTGGTCAAAAATCTGGGAAGGAAATGTCTTGTTGGCTGGCTTGCCTGCCTTGGTTGAGAGCATCCTCAACCAGCTTTGTAACATTTTGCCAACCATGTGGTTAATGAGATCATATGGAATTAGGCTTATGCCCTGAGTGATCAAACCATCATTAGGACAAAAGGGATCAGTTACAACCGAGGTATCAAAGCACCAAGTTGGCAGTGATTGTTGCTGTAGTTTGGGGGAGAAAGCGAGTTTCAGATTATTTTAACATACTTTCTTGGTTTTGGACTTTCATGGGCACATTCTCAGTACATCTTGCTCCAGTGAATCCAGGTTGGCACCTAAAGGGCAAAAACGTGATAAGCAATAGAATGCTAAAGACACTGAACTTTCAGACTGGCAATTTTCGTCCTATGGAATATGAAGAGTCCTAAAAATGACCTGGTCCTGAACAACACAAAGAAAAGACCACACTCGCAGAAAACCATGAAAGCTTTCGGTTACACATTTTTGCTGCTGTTGTATGCTTCAGTCTTCAGAAAGATTAGTTAGCTGGGATTTAACTACAGTGAGGTTGAAAGTCGAATTGGGGTGACAAGGCACAAGCAGCTGTCATTGAGTCTTACCATGTGAAATATCTGGGTTTGGGTAGAGCTTACGTGGGTCTTTCCATACCTTTTATTACGAAGTGATCTTGAGCTTTTTCATATACAGTAGTCTATATTAAGTGTATATATATACATATATATACTTTTGTTTCATAAGTATTGCATACATTGAAAGTTAAATGTCCAAACAATTAAAAGTCAAGGATTATTGTGCTATAGTAATTGCAAGAAAAGTAATAAACCCTGCTTTATTATTTTTTAAGACTTCATATAAGTCTTATTTTTAACACTGAAAGATATTAGGGAGAAGCAGGTAACAATGTGCTAATCCAATCACCCCATCAAAGATCTTTTTTTTAAATTCAGAAATTACTTCTCTACGGATATATTCAATAGATATCACATTGCATTTAAGGTAAAATCTATATGGAAATGACATAAAAATTTATCTTTTGCTCACTTATACATATACCTATCAGGTGTCTAGAATCTTCATATTTTGCTCTTTGTAAGATCACGCAATGGTTGCTAAAACAGGAAAGTCCTTTAAAATTGCTCTATTTGTTGCTCTCAGTTCAGGAATTTAGCATTTTTGGTTTGACTAGTTTTATCTAGGATCATGTAGTAATAAGTAGATCATCAAAAGGTTCTAACAAGCAAATAATACAAATAAAAAATATCTTTATCTGAATGTTCAACACCCACAGTCATAATTTTTGTTAATAGCTCATTTGCATAGAAACCATCATGCAAAGCACCCTAATATAAATCAGCTCTGATAACATATATGAACCTATTCATTTTCACAGGACTCTTCTCCAGATTAAACAAGTACTTTCTGACATCAAAAAATGAAAATAAAACCATCTGCTTTTATCAGTTACTGAGATGATTTCTCTCCCTTCAGACCAAGCTAAATGCCAAAAATGTTATCAAGTGAGTTTTGGCACATGTAATTCTCCCACTGGCTACAGAATCAAAGACTAGCAGTTCCAGACTTTGTGCTGTAAGAGAATTTGTGTAAATATCAGTATAATCATGATGACTAACAATTAATATCAATAAACTTAAAGAACAAGCATCTTGCATTGAAATCGCATTTTCCAACTCATCTACAAACCCTTTTCTAAGACATCAGTTAAGATGCGGGCATTCCTTGTGACAGTACCTGGGCTCAGCCCCAGCTCCAGCTTCCTGCTCATGGGACCAAGGCAGCAGTGATGGGGTCTTCTGCAATTGGGCTGCTACCCTTATAGAGGACCTCGACTGAATTTCTGGCTCTCAGTTTTTGGGGAGGCAACCAGCAGATGGAAATTCTTTCTCTCTGGCCATTGTCAAATAACTAAACAAAATTTTTAAAATGAAACTTTTTGATGTAAATTGTTTTTCTGCAGAATACTTTTGTTGCAAGAAATAAAAGAGACTTTACTTAAAGAAATTAGTGAATGAGGAACTCTCTGTTTTACTACCTCACAAGTTTTACTTTCTAAGTTTAAGAAGTCCTGAAATAAAATGTTAAGAATAGGTTTATAAAGTTTTATGACTTGAAAGTTTGAGTCAAGATTGTTTCTTTCTTTTTAAATTTTCTTTAGTAAAAAAATTCACACATTCCCTAATACAGATTTAGGAGCATAGTGACACTTTCATATTACATTGTCTTAGGAAATAAAGCAAAGAATGTGATTTTTCCATATAATTTGCTTGATAAAATAATTTCTGAAGATACGGGGTTTGAATTTGTCTATTTTAGCCCAGCACAGTAGCCTAGTGGTTAAACTGTTCACCTTGCATATGCCAGGATCCCATATGGGCAACAGTTCTAATTTTGGCTGCTCCACTTTCCATCCAGCTCCCTGTTTGTGGCCTGGGAAAGCAGTCAAGGATGATCCAAAGCCTTGGGACCCTGCACCTGCGTGGGAGACCTGGAAGAGGTGCTGGCTCCTGGCTTCGGATCGGTGCAGCTCCAGCCACTGCAGTCACTTAGGGAGTGAATCAATAGAAAGAAGATCTTCCTCTCTGTGTCTCCTTTCTGTATATCTGACTTTCCAATAAAAATAAAATAAATATTTAACAAACTTGTCTATTTGTTCCTGAATCAAGACTATAAACCTATATAGACCTATTCTTTACTAAATACACAATTCCAGAATGAATGCTATGCTGTACAGAATGATTTTATCTTACTTGCTACATTCCTGATAAAAATCAAATATTGAGCACACCATAATCAGTTTATTTCATGTAGAAAATATAATGCAAAGTCTTTGAGTAAGTTGGTGTATGTGTATGTGAGAAGAAGAGAGACAGACCACTTAAGGTGACAAATATCCATTTATTGGATTTTATTCATTATAAAATCAAGAAATAGCTGAATAAATGTGATTCCCTTAAGAGAAGGAGTGCTTTTACCAGAAATTGTCATTTAAGTATCTAATATGCCAGTTTGATGATCAAAGGACATGTTACATGAATGAGATAAAAAAATCTTGTCCAATATTTTTTCTAATCTTTATGATTTTCTAAGAATCTAGGATTATGGAATGGTAGCTTATTCTATTATAAGATCATAAACAATATTTGATACAATGACACTAGTACTATTCAAGGTTTATAGGTTGTTTTTTTTTTTTAATTATCAGCTATATCTGAACTGAAATCACTCTTTTGCTAACATTCACCTCCACTTGGGAGAGGAGTTTGCTTAACATTATTTCATGATGTTACGAAGCCCCGTGATTACTCAAAGTGTGGTCCCTGGACCATCGGCATTTTCATCTCCTTAGAGCTTATTCATAGATTCTGGATCTCAGGTACCAGGTCTAGAACTTGTGGACAAGAATCTTCATTTCAGCAAGATCCCCAAAAAAGCTGTACGCACATTAAAATTCAAGACGGAAGTGGCCCTGAACTAAGAATAAGGACATTGCAGCCCACCATTCTGGAACCACATTATGCTGTTGGCTGCACACGGGTAAGTCATTTGAATGTACAGAGTGGGCTTCAGGCTCCTCAGTGATAAAATGAAGGGGCTTCACTGAGGATCTCTGTCGGGCACAGCATTTGGAAGAGCAAATGCCACCACCCGGGGCACTTGTAGCCCTTGTTTGAGTGCCTAGTTTCAAGCCCTGATTCCACCCGACTCTGGCGTCCAGTTAATGCACAGGGCTTGAAGTTAGGCTGCAACATGCCGGGCTGGGTCAGGCTTAGCTCAGGAGCTGGGCACTCCATTCAGGTTTCAAAGGTGAGTGACAGGACTCAGTGACTAGAGCCATCCCTGTTGCCTCTCTGTCATTCACCTTTGAAACCGGAATCAGTGTCCAGCTCCTGGACTACGCCTGACCCAGCCCTGCATGTTGCAGGTGTTCACAGAATGAAGCACAGGATTGCAGGTCTCTTGCTCTATCTCTCTCTCTCTCTCACTCTCTCTCTCTCTCAATCTCTCTGCCCTTCAATTGAATGACATCCTGCTCTTTTTTTTTTTAATGTCCACTTTACTAGAAAAGTTCTGGAAATTAATACTCACAATGACACATGAAATCACTGTTAGAAAACCCCAACACCTTTTCTTCATAATGGATTATTTAGGGACTGAGAAGTCAAGCACTTAAAAAAAAATCATTTTGATGGAATGTATTTTAAAGCAATCATAGAACTAAAAACACATGTAAATACTGCAGCAATTCAAGTGTCAGCAACTGAATCGTTATGTAACTTTCATAGACATCTAGAGTTGTTGCCAAAGCAGACAGCTGGAAGCAGAAACTGGCTGAGGCAGTCGGCATAAGTACCTGCCCACTGCACTGCTTGTGGGGAAAGCATATGCAAAGGAAACTATTCTACAGGATAATTTTGAATAGCGTAGGGAGACTCTCTGGCTTTTGGCAAATTTCTATTACGAGTGCTGCATGATATGTTTTTAATTTATCACTTTCCCAGAAGGTAAAAATATGGTAAATTTAATCCAATTTTCAACAATGTGTTTTGGCCTGGGTCTGGGCAAACTCTAAGCATATTATTTCTCGAAAGAATCTAAGAATTTGCGGAATAATCAAGCACCTGCTGCAGTTTCAAAAGTGTACTATTTCATTCCATTGGTCAGATTAAGACATGGAAATCCTTTTACAAAAAAAAACTGTTTATTTATTTAGGGACAAGCATTGTTAGCATAGTGGAGTAAACTATTACGTGTGATGCAGCATCTCATATATCACCACTGGTTCTAGTCCTGGATGCTCTATTTCCTATGCACCTGCCTATTAACGGGACTGGGAAAGCAGGGGAGGATGCTCCAAGTGCCTGGGCACCCGTGTGGGAGATCCAGAAGTGCCATGGCTCCCGGCTTTGTACCTGCTCAGCTCTGGCCTTTGCAGTCATCCACGGAATGAACCAGCGGATGGGAGACCTCTTTCCCCCTCCCTTTTTCTATATAAAAGTTTGTGTTTCAAACAAATAAATCTTTTAAAGCTTTTAGTGATTTATTTGTGATTGGGGGTCCCTGAGGGTGAGGCAGAGACAGAGAGAGAGAGAGAGCGAGAGCGAGAGAGAATGGTCCCATCTGCTGGTTCATTCTTTAAATACTTGAACACTGGGATGAGGGCAGGTCCAAGCCAGACGCTGAGAATGCAGTTCAGGTCTCCCATGGAATGGCAGGAGCTCAGCTCTCTGAGCCATCACCACGTCTCCCACAATCGACAGTTCAGGAAGCTGGAGTCAGGAGCAGAGGATCGTGTGGAACTCAGGTATCCCAATGTGAGGGATGCCTTTAACATATTTAACTATGAAGCTAAATATTCTCTATTCACTCCTAACAGGCCAGTCCTGGGTCTATATTTGTTCTCCATGTTCTTGGGCCATCCTCCACTGCTTTCCCAGGCCACAGGCAGGGAGCTGGATGAGTAGTGGAGGTGCCAGGATTAGAACCGGTGACCATATGGGATCCTGCCACACTCAAGGCGAGGACTTCAACCGCTATGCTATCACATGGGGCATAGTTGATGCTTCTAATGCTTAGCACAGGACCTGGCACCAAATGTTGGTTAAACTGAACCTAAGAGAAAATTCCACTGTAGTGTTCTAGAAAAGATGGTATCAGAGACTTTTAAGCAGTTGACTGATTTGCCAAGTAAAGGCCAGTGTTGGATCCTGCCTTCTATGGTTTATGGGACACTACTCTGAACCTCCCCATTTTTTTTTTATAGAAACTCCCAATACCTTTCTTAAAGAGTGCTTCTCTCCAATAAAATCTTAACACCTATTTTTAATTTGGAAGAGGCTCTATGATTTTTAAGCTAGTCTATTATGTCAAATTTAAGTCTTAGATATTGAAATATCAGTTTACCTAGGACTCAGTTATGCAGAACTACTAAGATTTCTGTCCAACACCTGCAAAATAAAAAGCTATATTTTGGGGGGTGGCTGGTGGAACTCCTTCACTTGTCCTTGAGCAGCATTTATTAAAATACAAGAAAATTTTGAAACTGTGGAAAATGACATTGAAAGACATTTATTTTATTAGGAAATATATTGAAATCGATGTATAGTTTTTTGTGGCTCTGGTTCTCCATGAACTTTCTTTTTTTTTTTTTTTTTTTTAAGATTTATTTTTATTATTTTTTTCATTGGAAAGGCGGATATACAGAGAGGAGAGACAGAGAGGAAGATCTTCCGTCCGATGATTCACTCCCCAAGTGAGCGCAACAGGCCGATACTATGCCGATCCGAAGCCAGGAGCCTCTTCCGGGTCTCCCACGCGGGTGCAGGTTCCCAAAGCTTTGGGCTGTCCTCGACTGCTTTCCCAGGCCACAGGCAGGGAGCTGGAAGGGAAGCGGGGCTGCCGGGACTAGAACCGGCGCCCATATGGGATCCCGGGCGTGCGAGGCGAGGACCTTTAACCACTTGCGCCACCGCGCCGGGCCCATGAACTTTCTGAAAATCCTCTCAGATGCGTGGATTTCAAAAATGTGGGCACTGAAACAGGCCTATATTTCAGGGGCATTTAAATGAGGTTTTTGGAGTATCTCCATCTCATGGTCTCTGACACAGACCCAGATGAAATAGTTTCAATGTTGGGGGTTCGTGAACATTGTACATACATGAATTTATAATTCTACTTTATCCCAGTGAAAGCATGTATGATGTAGTCAGTGTTATATCTTTACATGCATGATCTGAAACTTCCTTCAGCCGCTAAGCAGCTTCAATTGAGTTTTCTATACCTTCTAACCATAGTTTGTACACGTAAATACATCCATTAAACAATGGACCTAACAGCTTATTATAAAAACTGTTCTTAACTATAATACATTGTTAATAATCAGACATTCTTGCAATGAGAAAACTTACACATGCATGTACTTTGGAAACAATTTCATGCCTTTTATTCTAATAAATCACCTCCTGATTTTTGGAAGGCATAGAAACAAGACATAGTCAAAGATATCCAACAGTCTAGTAAATTTTCAGCTTTTTAGGCATGGCTACTTTTATAAAATACTGATTATACATCACCATTTATAAATCGTCATTAGATAACTTTTTTATCCTTCCTTCCTTCTTTCCTTCCTTCCTTCCTTCCTTCCTTCCTTCCTTCCTTAGTTTCACTTTCCTTTCAGGCCCTCCTTTGTCCAGACAAAATGAAGATAAAATCCATAATTAACAACTTCTGCTTTGATCAGTAGCCTACAATAAAATGCTTGAATAATATTAAGAGTTTTTTTTTTTTTGTCTAAAGAAGAGGAATCCTATCATCTTTTTTCTTCCTCAGTGCCAGTGGTGATATTCCCTTCTGCAACATGCACCATTAAAATGACTTGCTTGCTGCCAATCCTTACAAAGATCAAACGTTGGACATGACAATGAATACATATGGAGGGATACGGGCGGGTTTGAAGCATTAAGCACCAAGACCTTTTTCTCTCTCTGTACAGACGCAGCACAAACTGTGCTGGTCTGCTTTCCTACAGTATCACATTGCAAACCCTGACTTTTCTTACCCTGAGCTGGCTCAACATTCTGGCCAGAACTCGCCCACTCACTGGCGGAGTATCTGTATTGTAGATTATTCTTTCCCAAGTGTATTGTTACTATTAGTCTGCATTTTTTCCAAGATGAACATCATTTTGTTATCTACCTTTGAGTGAAATTTCTTGACGTCTGTGTATGCTTTTCTAATTTGTATTTTAGTGTTCTTTACAGCATCATCTGCAAAAGACATTTATTGCCCCAAGAGAATGCTCTCTTCAACATCATTAAAGAAAATATTAAGTATAAGATGTTCCAATAATGTTCCCTTCAGATCCAGCCTATACCTCCCATCTCTGGTCAGCTTCTCTCTCTCTCTCCTTTCTTCTTTTTTATTATTAACTGGGGACTAGCTTTCAATCCATGAGATAACAGGATCCATATAGAAAGGGCCTCTCTGGACTCCTGAGTAAACATTGAGAAAAAAAATGAAGTCATCTCAGCCCTCAGATGTTGTTTTTCAGTGTCTAGGATATACAATCCCAGTTGTGAGGGTGGCAGTGTTTATGAATTAACTCCTCCTCGTTTGAACCTTCGTGCCCTTCCTAAAGCTCTGTTTGCACAGCTTGTTCTGCAGTGTTCAGCTGCAGACCAAAGCCCTGGCCAGTGTTTACTCTGTATGATGTATCCCTAATTGGGGGTCAAACAGTTTCATCGGATATGGGATCAATTCACGTCTCTGACATCTCTGCGTCACTGTGACACAATGACACATGGGCTGCTGATTTGTCTTTGTCTCCCTCCCTACAGGATGATGCTTCCTTGCTGGCTCAAACTGCTCAGATTCAGAGGGGTTTCAGCCTTGTTTAATGATAAAACATGTAAATGATACTTTGGTTCATTCCATATAAATATTTCCAAAGTGTGCACTTTTGGCAGTCTAAGGTAGTAACTGCACAGCTTTCTTTCCCATAGAGCTCTGCCTTTGACTAATTCAGGTCCTTACTGTACATTCTCTCAGTTCCTTACACATTCTTTCACAGCGTTTTGCATATCTGCAATTTATCATTAAATGAATACTTGAAACATAACTGCTATTCTTGGTAGCCTATGGACTCCACAAGGTATACAAGTATGATTTTGTTACTGGTCCATTCTCTTAGGCGCTCCACACATTTAGGAGTGAAGGAAGCAAGAATGGCTTGCTCAGCACTGCACCTGATCTTAGGCAAAACGGAATCTAAAGCGATTCCTACAAAAACAAAAGGGCTTCCTTCAATCTACCAAGGTGAGTCAAGCTCACATTGAGCTAACAAATCCCTTACAAGCAAAGAGCAGGATTCTAGATCCATGAGATTTCTCAAAGGGAAGGCGCAATGGTTGTCTGAGGAACTCAGCACCTAGATCCACAAGGATCCACCTGTGTCTGCAGTCTGTGTAATGTCACAACATTCAAGAACAGAGAAGTGGTCAAGGCCAAAGGTAACACACATTCTGAGAAACAAGTCCTTTCAGAGCAGGAATTGGAGCAGAGCTAGCAGTGTGTTCTCATGGACTGGATGCTGTTCTCACCCAATGTCTCCGAACCACATCTCTCCTTCTAAAGCCAACATGACAGGGCTGCAGGACCCAACTATATGGTTTGGAATTATCACCCCTTGATCATTTGAACTCAATCCATTCCTAGTAAATATGATGTTATTATGATCATCATTATACCAGTAGTTTATAAACCCTTAACTCTGGCTGGAATCTCTTTTCCTTTTTACTTTACCTGGTAGTTAAATTTCTCAACCCCAAGTACATATTCTTCCTCCCTAAATATCTGCTATATTCATGGTACCACTTTCCTGTCCCAGAAGTTCCTATGGGTCCCTGCCAACTCTCACAATGACCAAAGTCCTCCTCCTGGCCTTCAGAATTCATAGGTTTCTTGCTTGTTCACTCTAGTCCCTAAATCAGAGCTACTGGCCACAGTGACAGAATAAAGATCCAACCAGTATCCTTGGTTGACACAGAAGAAGTACTCCTTACTTGATGGCCCTGCTTATAAACGTCCTTTTAACTTAGCCCAGTCTTTCCCTTCTTTAGATTTTCACTACCCTAACAGTCACGTTGTAACAATGGGAATATACTAATTGTCACTGATTTGCCATTTCAAATATTTTGCTTTTTTATCCCAAAGATCCAAGATCTGTGGCTTTAAAATGCCTGACACAAACCAAGTACAAATTGTTAATTAGATAACACTTACTGAGCTTAACTCACTATAACATATTTGTTGTGATTTTATCTCCTATAGTTACACGTTTCTTATAATTGTGTCTTAAAATAATATCTAAGACAAGAAGGGCCTAACTGGTTTCACAAATATTAAGCTTATGCAATCATTAAAAATCCATTGACAGCACCACCCCTTCATGTTAGTTTCCTTACTTTTTGTTTCTTCAGATAAAGAAGCTAATGATCATAGACACAAAGTGCCCCTATCAACTGGAAAGTATTAATGCTAGCTGGCGGGCTTAGCAAAACATATAAAAATTGTTGCTTAAAATAAAATGAAAAAATCCAGGTTAAGCAGGACAGCACAGTTCGATAAGATAGCTGGAGTTATTTTTCTAGTGTCTACAAAGAGAAAATAATACCATCATTTGTTTCTTATTAAAAGAGGGGGAAAATCTTATTTCCCCAAAGTAAAAAAAAAGTACTCTAGCAGAAATGGACTCATTCAATTCGAATGACTCCCTGAGAAAAAATTTGGAGAATATATTAACTCTGCTATAAACACATTACTCAGAAAGTTGAAATGGAAGGACTCTAGCCTGTTCATCAAACTTGGTGGTTGAAGTTCTAATCCCCACATGATGAAGCCACGTCTGGATAGCTCTCAGATCTATAAACACAGCCACAAATATAACAATTTTGATAGCAATCCCCTTTAATATCTTTTAAATAGTTCCCTACTGAAGTTACTTAGAAGAGCAGATATGATTAAACTCATTCAAGACAAAGAAGGGAGGTAAAGAGGAAAATCTGGACAATTTCATGTTCAAAATCATCTTGTTTCTTTGAATCACATGACTACACAGAGCATCAGGGGGTAAAAAAAAAAAAACAGAATGATTCTTTTCCTGTGTTTATATAATCTGGAATAGCAGCTACTTTTTTCCCTCCAGGATAAATTTTAAATTATTGTAGAGAGAAGAAAAACATAAAAGACAAGAACCACCACTGACATCCTCACACAGTTCCCAGGGGGATGTCCAAGTAGCTAGCACATCTCTCCTTAGAGAAGTGTGGAACTGCTATATGGTTAATCCATTTGGAAGGAACAGCTTGTTCTAAACGCAGAGACGAAAGAGATTTGCTGTAAAATCTACTCCAACTCCCAAGAAGACAACAGTGGATTAGGTGACCAGAGAGACTACTTGGAAATTTCTCTGCTTGTGGTGTTTCTGAGTCATGTCTTGGGTCGGGGATAAAGCTGATTTTGAACGATGTGGGTCATGCTTCAGCAATGTTTTTGCTCTAGACAGAAGGGCCATATGGAAACTATGAACGATCTTCATAGACAGGGCCATGATGAGCCAATGCAACATTTTTATGTTTTCTGTTTCTATTCAAGTGGCCTTGTGAACAATATATTATTGTAAGTCATGGCGTATTATGTCCCTTTGTTAAAATTCTGAGTTGTGACTTTTTAAAAAGCCATAGATGTTTTTAAAAGAGGGATTTAAAAAATACTTTCATTTAACAGCAAGAAAAAAAAAGAGAGAGAGAGATGGAGTATTTTTAGGTTAAATATATTTTCATCCTTCCCTCAAGGTATTGGCATGCTTTGACAGACCCATGAGGTCATGGTCCAAAAGCTGGAAAACTTGTTCTCAAAATAAAATCTGAGCTTTTATTTCTAATAAGATCCAGCAATAATTTCTAACATATATTTAAAAGATTCTAATTACCAAGAAAACCTAAAAAATGATGCAATTTTCTGAGACCTAGAAGGTGTGTGTGTGTAATCCTCTAGCTAACTAACTTGAGGGGTATGGTGCTCATTCAGATTGTCTTACCTTGATAATTATTAAGAGATCAATATACACTGCACTTCAATATTTTAATAAATAGAGCAAATTCGCGCCCCCTGCCCCAATCGGGTTAAAATTTAATGAGAAACTGTGTGGGTGAGGAAAAATTACAGTTGTTGGCACAATACCAAAACGGGACAAATGAACAGCACTTATGTGATTACGAGTTTTGTGTAGGATGTGGGAGGCCTACAGAATGGCTGAAATTAATATGTGGAAAATGGCTGGACTAGCTCCTTGGAGGTATTGAGAAACCATCACACACACTCACACAGCTTGTAAATCTCTGCAAAGGCCATGATGAAAAATGATCCTGTTTCATTATTATAATTAAAATACAGCCGTCTCAGCTGTTTTCCTAAAGAAGTAAAGTAAGAGATAAAGATAACATGGCTACAAATTGCTTATAAATGGGATAAATTGAAAGAACTTTGGGGGGGGTCTTTCAGAGAAAGTAATGAAAACACAAATGCATTCTATGCCTAAGATTAGGAAAGAATAACAAAGTTTCTGCATAGAACAAGTGAATCTCATAAAAAGATAATTTTTAGCTTCTGCTATTTCTTATTTTGATCATCTTTATAGAAAACTATATAATTTATCTATCCCCATTCACTGTGATGGATTAGGGTGTCCCAACTGGGCTGTATTCACTGCAAATCATCAGAATAAAGCCTAAAAGTGACAGGCTTTTATTCTATAGCTGACAGACAGGTTTGACTATTTCAATGATCAAAACACTAATTTGTTTCTAAACAATAAGTTCAGTCACATGACATCATTCATATCCTAAAGGAATAGTTTTTTTCCCCCCTTCCTTCAAATTCGTTTTGAATTTGAGTAGTAGAAGTTTTAGAAGACTATAACATGTAACTATTTAGGGACTTACCATTATTTGTTCCTTTTTCACAAAAGAGGAGTTTAGCTAGAAACGAGCATTCTCGCCTTTTCTTTCCTAGTCCTTATTCCTTCTAACAGACATATACTTTTGAAAGTTTCTGCCATCACTGGTAACATCAGCTAGCTCATCACCAACGCCACTGGCGCGGTTTCTCCTCCAGAGGAGAATGAAGGGCATGAAGTCACAGCCACGAGGCCCCGTGATACTCATGGCATGGAAGTTCAATCTCAACCGCTCCTCTGGTAACGTAAAACATTTGCTGCAAAATGCAAATTTTGCAGGAAGTGCCTGGCCTAATGGTAAAATAGATGCTGGAATGTCTGCTTCTTATATTGGAGTGCCTGGCTCTCAGCTCCTCTGGTTAATCTAACTTCCTGCTGATAGGCACCCTAGGATTCAGCAGGTGAGGGTTCCAGCAGCTGGAAGCCCTAGCCTGAGTATCAAGCTCTTGGTTTTAGTCTGATGCAGCCCTGCATGTTGCCAGCATCTGTGAGGTAAAACAGAACTCCCAGCCTGACTCTATCAAATAAATAAATAAGATATCAATGGTATCTTTACTTGTGATGACTCAAAATTTGGATGATAACACTTCATTACTCCAAAAAAAAAAATGAAAACTTTCTTAGAACTGCCTCATAAGCATTGTATGCTATTTGTAAAATGTAAAAGGAAAGTAGCCTTGCTATTTCTTATGCCATTTAATTTTTTCTAATTGTTCTTTTCATTAAGACAACTACCACTAACAGACTTGAGCTTCCTTATCAACAGCCAAGTCACAAACTGATATTTTAGAACAAGTGACAATGTTTATGATTAAATGATTCTTCATGCTTTTGGATAAGCACTGTTACTTTGTGCCAGTGTATACACTGCATTTCCCTTTGTGGAATGCTTGTAAGATTCGTTAGATCTTTGACTCTATATTTTTAAAGGAACTGCCTTTGAAACATCTTGCTTTCGGGACACAGTCATTGGTCATCAGAGAATCAATGTGTGTTTTTCAACATTTCAATAAAATATTAAACATCTTTTACTCACATCAAATTGTGAATCCACACACCAGCTACAGAATAAGGTCAACAGTAGACATGAAATTCTTGGCACAATAAATACATCT
This sequence comes from Ochotona curzoniae, assembly GCF_017591425.1. NCBI lineage: Eukaryota > Metazoa > Chordata > Mammalia > Lagomorpha > Ochotonidae > Ochotona > Ochotona curzoniae. Next base: position 6,081,851 of record NW_024466605.1, read on the forward strand.
GTTTTAATGAACATACAGATTTTTACCACAGGTTTAAATATTTAGTATTCCATCAGTGTCCTTGTTTTTATGCTGCCTACTAAGAGAGAATCTGATACTCTAATACTGCAGCAGCTACTCCAGAAAGGGTCATTACAGTGTAGCTATAGACAACAGCAGTGTGTCAAACAATACCACCTTCTATATGCGACAAGGCTACACACAGTAAATGCTTTTCCAAATATAAGCCATCTGCTTTCCTACCACCAGGAATATCAATCCTAAGTGTATTTTCAAAAATACTTAAGAAACAATAATAGATTTCCAAGTGTAAGCCATGTCAATAATCTTCCATGTTTCTTAGTTGAACTATTCATCTGCAAGTGATCACTGCGATAAGGAAGGAACATCCTCTCACAGCTTAATTCATGCACTGGATAGAGAAGTAGGTATCAAAGATTATAGCCCTTCCTGAAATTTGCACAACTCATTTTCAGTAAGATGACGAAAACCACAACAAAAGCAACATTATAAATATGAAGGCCAAAAAACCAAACCAAACCAAACCAAACAATAAAACCCACATGCACTGAAACGAGCAAAAACCAATTCTGCATAAAACACAGGAGTGATAAATGCCATTAAGTATGTTCCAAAAAAACTCTACAAAAATAAAACAAGCATTATTCAACAGGATGCAACGAAATCGGAAAAAGCAAATGGTGCAACATGAGACACAAATCGACAGATATGGATGTGAGGCCCACAGAGGATGTCTTTCCTTACTTGCACAAGTATCTTGACGGATTCGAAAGGTCTTTCACCATGAAGCACTCGCCTCCGTTCACACAGAAAGTTTTCTCCTTTTCTGCACACTTGACCAGGTGGCTTGTCCCGGTGGTAGATGTGGACGTAGCTGCAGAAGAGATTAAAGAGAGGAAGGTTTACATCTATCATCCTCCTTTTAAGCAGACTTGACTCTTAAATTCTCTTAGATGAAAGAGTTCATATTATGTAGACTGAACTTCACTAAACTCTCAAACAATAGCAGAGAAGTTAAGTACTATCAGGTGGGTAATTAAATGGGTAATTAAACAGAAGGACACTTAGAAATTCATGTAATAGACAAAAGACAATGCAGAATTTTAAAAGTAGACAAGAAATGCAGATATTCTTTTTAAAAAATTGCAACACACTAAGCATATATGTGTATAATTCTACTCTTCCCTGAACTTTTTGAAGTAGTTTTGTGGAGTAAAAGCATAAAGTCATAAGCAATTGCATAGTTAATTTAAGTATAATTAAATAGGGAAAAGGCTCACTTTTAGAACCAATATTATATCCTCTAAGGTAGCTGGAAAAGTAAAGCTCTAATGTCATTAAGAAAAATGCATTTTCCAGGAAGACTCAAAGGTATTGGTCTGAGCATACGTCAATGCAGCTCAATCTGCATGTCAGCTTCCAACGGCGACTAACTGGTAATATTATTACTCACGTTGGAAATTACACCTTACATGTATAGAATGTATAGAATGTTTCATTTTTAGACATGGTGAATGGGAAAGAAAATTATCAGGTGATTTATCTATTTCAAATTAAGGATTTATAATTCAAAACAAACTCACATATAGAGTGGAAACTATTCTGTTCCGTTTCTAATCTATTATAGTTCTTACTCAGAAGAACACTCTTAGATGACTTTTGAGAAAATGCAAAGACAGTTCTATTTTTCTGAGATGGTCAAATAAAGTACTATAAACTTTTTTTTTATTTAGAATTAGGGGGTGAAATTGAACTTCATTTGGGCTTGCAGCATCATTCAGTGAAAATGTTCATATTTACAGATTCAACGTCATAGGTAGGTGGAAGTGAAGTTGAACATGAGCCCTCACTGCTGGGTGTATGGAGTCCGTGAAGCCAAAACCCAAACTGAGCTTTTAAGAACATTTAGTCTCAGGAACCTCTCCCCACCTGAACACCACTCAAAACACTACGGACAGTGGCCAGGCCAATGCAAACAGGTCTCGTTCAAAATGTTTATCACTCATATAATTAGGATGAAAAGCAAAACCCAAGTCAACTCAGCGAGGATCTTATTTAATCTTTCAGGAAAAAAATATCCATTTTAGACAAGTTTTCTTGCTTCTTACTGAAAGGAAATACATGTCTATGGACCATTTTCAGTGTTCAGGGCATGACTTCCAGTCCAAGCAACTGGGGTTTTGGTGATACAGCTGGTTCACATTGCATCTCCTGCTAGCGTTGCGTCCTTGAGCAAGTCACTAAACCACCAACCAGGACACTCCATTTTCCCATATAGAAACAGGGATAGTTTATACTCTTCTAGGAGTTTTTGCAGAGTAACCTATAATCTAGATAAAAGCGCAGAGGCAGCATTCTAGTGGGCACGGAAGAACCCTCATACTGTACTTTTCAATCAGATAAAAAGCATGACCGTGGAGATCTGGGGATTTCAAAGACACTGTTCCTGAATCTGCTATTGAACACGACAACTGAGTCCATTTTCCAATTTTTCCAATCTGTGTTGTGAGGAGACGAGAGATTTTACTATCTATTATCAGTTATCCTTTAACAACTTTATCAGAAAGAGGGAAATGAAACCCACTTCTCTTTGTCTGTAAAAACACAGAGCGGCCGTTTCTCTATTTCCCACAGCATCTAATTTTAACATAATATTATATTTTGGGTGAACACATGTTTCATTATATGCTATGCAGTAATACATTCATCCAAGACAATTGCTTCCAAAAAATATCAGAAAGGAAGTTGCCTCCACCGTTCAAGGTTTTGTGCTTGAGGCTTTTGACTGCTGACAGGATTCCAAGGAATGACAAATTGGGCAGGGTGTCCTTCCTGGCCCTTGAACACTGCAAAACGGACCACCTGCAGCGTGCTGTCACTACACATTTCTGCAGAGGACTCCAACCGCCTGCAGACCCTAGTGTGTCTGAATCCCTGACAGGTTCTTAAGGATTTCCCATCACCCAAGCTGAGCTACAAATGCTGCACAGACTTAACACAGGTCCTGAGGCTTTCACGAAAAACAACACCAACACAAGCCGCCCACCCAACACACATGTGCAGAAATTCTATACACATTGTAAAATGATCATCAAAGTAGAGGTAGAAGAGACAGAGCCGTCATGTCATTCCTCACACCAATTTTGTAAATAATCTTTATTAAATGAAGATTAAAATTACAAATAAGACCTGGCAATTTGACCAGGTTGGTTAAGATGACATCATCCGATATGTGCATTGGTTCAAATTCCAGCTGCTCTGCTTCAGATCCAGATCCCTGCAAATGCACCCAGGCAAGCAGCAGAACATGGTCCATGTATGTGGACCCCATACCACCCATATGTTAGATCAAGACAGAATTCCTGGCTCTTGGCGTCAGCCAATCTTTTTCATGCTATCCAAAAGTACCAAGCTCTGACACACTACTCTGGAAAGTTCTTGGGCCATTACTGGCAACTAATAATAGGATGTTTACTAGTAAAATTCTTTGAATGACATTATCAACTTTCTCACACAATCATGGGCTATGGTATTTATTACTCTTGTGTTTTAGCAGCAGTGCAATCAAAACATGATCATGAACTGTAAAGGGGTCATGAACTCCCAGGTGATGCCAGTGTGAACCAAGCGAAATCAGTGGCAGCAATTCCATGATCCTAGGTGGAGATGCTACTCTAACACCCTTCAGATTTTTTACAGTTTTCCTTTCATGCGTCTTGGCTGAACTCAGTGCACAAGCCATCCATTCAGGCCTATATGTTGTATTGATATCCTCTGTATTTGGCTTACACACATTGTATCACCAAGTCAGTTTCCATTTGGTAACTGCCAGGAAGTAGTGAAACGGATACAGCAGGTTTTACAACAAACTATGCAAACAACATTCTTTCAGAATGGAGTAGGAGAGAAATTTTATTAAAGGCAAACCTAAAGGTTTCATAGACACACAAGAGAGGATTCTCAAGGCTGGCATTATTATATAGCACATTGGCGCCTGTGGCGCCAGGATCCTTTGTGGGTATTGGTTCAGGTCCCACCTGCTGCAATTCAGACCGAGGTCCCTCCTAGTGCACCTGATAAGACAATGGAGGACAGCCCAGGTCCTGAAGACACTGAAGATACTCCTAGCTTCAGTACAGCCCCACTCCTGTCCTTGCATCCCTCAGGGTAATGATGCAATGAATGGATCTCTCTCGCTCTCCTCCCCTCTGTAAACTTTGCCTTTCGAATAAAAGAAGCAAATGTTTATTTTTTTAAAAAAAAAAGAGGAAAGAAAGAAAAAGAAAGACTCCCAGTTGGTGTTCTGAGAAGGATGTAAACAGCACTCATTCACTTGGGACTTAATACACCTGTCTCCCTCTGCTTTGTGACCAGTGGTCAGAGTTGGGAAACAACGACGGGGACACTGTTAAGGATGCATTTATTGCCTATGTTTGCCATGGCTACAAGTACCTACATTATCCCAAACACACTTTCCTTAACATATTATTCTTTACTATAAGGAAGAAGACTGGAGAATGCACTTTGGGGTATTTTGCTCTAGACTTGCTTTGCTTAGAAAAACATACTCCTTGGGAGGTTAGACAGTTCTCCGAGGATTGCCACTTCTCAGATCTCAATGTCCTTGATTTTCCACACAGCAAACGTCCTTCCTTTTTCCTTCTGCCTCACTCCCTCTCTTTCCTTCTCCCTCCCTCACTTCTTCAATGATTGCCCAAGACATGCAGGATCTAATAATATCAACTGAAGTCAACAGAGTTAAAAATGTTAAGATGCTTGAGGTCAGAGATTGGCAGGGAAGTTAGGCTGCTGTCCGGGGTGTTTGCATCCCATATCAGAGTACCTGGTTCAAATCCCAGCTCCTCCACTCCTGTCCAGTGTCCTGCCAATGTGCACATTAGGGAGCGGGTCATGTTGGGGTCCTACTGCCCATGGAGGAGACCCAGTATGAGTTCCAGGTTTTTGCACTTGGCCTGGCCGAGTCTTAGCTGTTGTGGGAATCTGGACAGTAGAGCTGTAGATGAAGGTTGTTCTCTTTCTCTCTCAGTCTTTGAAATATAATAAAAGTAAGTGAATGAAAAATTACAAAAATCAAAACAACCCTGGTCAAAGGCTCAATTTTGTCCATTTCATTCTAGGAGACTTTTTGCCTCCTGAAACTCAAAATGTTTTGTCAGATGTAACCCAATAAAGGATCAGTCTGTACTATTAGTAATGGCAAAAATGCTGAAAAAGGAAAACAAGATAATGTCTGCCCAGATTCTGAGATGGTATACATTCAAGAGTCAAAGGCTGCTTCCTAGGAAATTAGTATACAAAACGTATTGTGACATCATCTGAATCACTGAATGATTGCAAAGTGAAAGTAAAAAGCGAGAACATAGTCTATGTAACTTTACTATAATTGTCAATAATTTATACTCAGTAAATTTGTTCATAAACCAATATTAAAATAAAGAAAATATTTAAAAGAAAGCTAGTATAAGCTTATGCTTTATTCACTTCTACCATGTACACAAACTCAGAATATTTGACTGAACTACTAAGTTATATAAATTATATGTATTTATAATACTATGTGGTAGCATAACATTTTAAAAACTATAAAATATTTTAAATAGTGTGACTATTCTGCATATGAAATATGCCATACTTTGCTTCTACATTACAAATATAAAAAAACACAGAATAAGAATCCGGGGAATAACTGTCTTTGCTGCTCATTACTAAATGTCTTCCCACGGAATCACACAGTATCTCTTGTAGCGTGCCAATTTTTTTTTCCTGCTCCAAGCAAGCGAAGAATACAATACTGAAAAATATAGCTTGCTTTCTTGTTTGTTTTAAGTGGTGTTTTCCTTATCGGAGAAGCAGACAGCAGCAATAGTCCAGGACCATTACACACTTGCAAATGACAGATAAGGAGCTGCTCTAGTCCTTGACAATTAGCAGGAATACACAGCGCATACCCCATGGAGCAATTATTAGATCCTATCTGCTCTGAGTGAATGAGTGTTTACCAGCAGTTCTTTTTTTTTTTTCCCAGAGAATTCCTAATGAGTTACTTGCAGAACATTTAACTAATATTTCTACTCAGTTTTCTTAATGAAATCCATGATTTTGTAACATTTTAAAGATTAAGCTGTTCGTCACTACAAAAATCAGGTGCACCCATTAGCTTTTCAAAGGAAAACTCCAGAGCCTGACCCAGAATGACTGAAGCTCTGCCCTTCTGGGATGGCATGTGTTTTTGGCTGTTGTTGTTGTTGTTGCTGTTTTTTTGAGTTGTAATTCAATCCTTTGCTGCATAGCAAGTAGATGCTTGAACAGAGGGAGGAAAAGACCCGGAGGAGATAAAATAAACCTGTATAGACTTGGAGGTTCTCAGGGCCAGCTGCCACTGTTGACCTCTGCTCTACTGAACTCTGCCAAAGGACAGAAACACAGAAGGCAGGCAGTGGTATCCGGAGGCCGCACACAATATTCGGAACCACCACATGCTGAAGCAGAGGTAAGCACCCTACCTTACGGATATCAGGGTTTGTTCAACAAACCAAGAGCACTCAGAGGTTTGCAGACTACCTAGAAGGTGGCCAATTAATACTAAGGGCCAGGGGGAGGTGAACCAGTTTAAAAGATGGACTTAGGCTTAGAAATCACTGAAATGTAAATACAACGGCAGGACTCACAGGGATATTAGTATATTTTATGATTTACTCCACATCGTAAAGGAAAATATACATCATCTCTAAAGAACAGCTCTGCACATTTAATAAAGTACCTCTAGGTATGAGTTCATAAATGTGCACAGGGAAGGGCTGGCCAAGGTCACACAGGTGAATTAGGAAATGCTTGCTTTCTGTTTTGTTAAATGTGTACTGGAGCTGAAGTAGATTAAAAAGCATGGCTCCAGCTTCTTGCTCACAGCTCTCTGGACAGACCACGATATTATTTCTTCTTCTGTTTAATGGACTGAATGGTGACCTTTGAGCGTCTCTCTTCATAAAACAGAACTATAATGTTTGATGTAACACTGATGTCATTTGTGGCTCAACAGAAAGCAGATTCTGAGTTCCCAGGGCCTGAGCCATTGACGCAGTCTCATTAGACAGCGTTATCCTCTAAAAAGTAAGATGATTGGGAAAGGTTGCTTTTGACAGTACAATTTTCCTAGTCTACTACTTCTTAGCAATAGCTCAGCAACAAGAACTATTTGGAGTATTTCACAGCCTTTCAAAGAAAAGTAGAGTGTCTTTTTCCGTAATGAGTAACTCATGGAATGGAGTTTACATGAAAGCTACATCTTCTTCACAAAGGTAAAGATCTTTTCTTGGCTAAGAAGTCAATACCAGTTACACTATATACATATATTTCTGACTAATCACTGACAGTTTTATATCAGCATAAAACTTCCGCAAACTTTCAAGTTGTCCCCTGAATCGTTTTCCATCAATACTTATTCAAAGGGAGTATAATTTTTCCACCCTGCAAAGCAAATATTAGCAGTCCACTGAATGGCTTAATTGGATATATGTATAGATTTCACAAGGCTCAATGTTGAAGTCTCACATTCTTTACTATATTCTTCACTGTCTACCAGGATCAATTTGGTCGGAAGGTCATGTCAATGTCCAGGCTAGCCCAAGTTTTGAGCACTGAACAAAATAAATCAACCTCAAGAGGGCTGAATTCCCAACAATAATCAAGATTCAGTCATTCAACAAGCTACTGAAATTACCATTTGAATGACGTAAGTTAATTTATTCATCAGATAAAAATACATTTAGAAAAGAGAGCAGATTAAAGGTCAAAAGCAAGAAACCTGAGGCAAATTCATTAACTTATGCAGCAAATCAAAAACAACCACGGTTGGGGACAGCATTGTGGCACACTGGGTTAATTTGTTGCCTGCAATGGCAATTTCACGTGACCATCATTTCCAGTCCTGGACAGGCCACCTCCAGCTCCCTGCTGACATGTATAGGAAAGTCCCTGATAGCCAGGAGGGAGGCCTGGCTGGAGCTCCAGGCTCCAGGAGCCAGTCTTGCCAATTAAGAAATGAACCAGCAGATGGAAGGCTTTCTACCTTTCTTAGTTTCTCCCTCACTCTTACAATTGTGTCTTTCAAATAAAGAAAGAAATCATTAAACTGCCTTCAATAGATACTGAACTAGAATGGAATGAAATTAAAAATTAACCTTTTTAAGGCTATCAAGTATTTTTATTCTCAAACCTGAATTTAATCAAGAATTCACATGCTAAGGATGAATTCATAGGAAGTAAACTAGGTCAAAGGAATACAATAAAAGGCACCAAGGAGGGACCCAATTAGTAAAATACAGACTGTGGAAAACTCCATGAATGTGATTTTCTAAAAATAAATAAACAAACAAACAAATAGATAAAATTAGAAAGGTAAAAAGAAACAAACAGACTGTGGGCTACAGCCAAATGGAGGAAAAGAGAAAAAAATCCAAGAGGGTTAAGAGGGTTAAAAAAATTTCAAGAGGGTTAAGAGGTATACAAATCAACTATAATAGATAACTCCGATTTGGATCCTGAGTCAAGCAAACTGCTATAAATGCATGATATTTGAAAGAAGCAATCTGACCACCAACTAAATTATTAATAAAGCCTAAAAAGTTATCAGCAATTTTGTCTGAGTCTAATGCATTTCAGTTATGCTTAAAAATAAAGCAGTCTATATTTTAGAAATATGTACTGAAATGCACATTTCACTAGCAGATGCAACAGAGCAAGAAGAGGGAATGGATCGGACGGGATCAGGATGAAACGAAACTCCACTGCTTCCACAGCTGATGGTTGCAGGGAGTCTCCTGATTACTACTACTTGTATTTTCATAATTCAATGTATATGTTTAAATGTATGCATACATGAAAGAGCTTTAAAAATTCATATTTTGGTGCAAAAATTGAAATTCATGGAGTTTTTTCATAGTATGCATTTCTCATGAGCTTTTTGTAAGGCCTCCTCATATGCAGGGATTGGAACTATTTTTTCACCAAAATGAACTTATATTATAATTCAATTTTCCAAAACTTTTGGAAGTATCCTTGCATAGTATAAGGCTATGTATGAGTTACAAAATACCACAATAAAATAGCTTCAGATTTCCCTACATGTGTCTTTACCAGGCACTCTCACTGTATGGGGGTGGCTATTGTCGCACAGTGGGGGATGCCATTGCTTGGCTAGAGTGCATCAAATTGAGTTCAGTTCCCATCCAGCTTTTCTGCTAAACCCCCCTGGGAGATAGCAGATGATGACCCAAGCACTTGGCTTCCTGCCATCCGTGTAGAGACTCCCTTGGAATTCCTAGCTCCTGGCTTGAGGCAGGCCCAGTCCTGGCTGCTGAAGACATTCAGGGAGTAAACCAGCAGATCCAAATTTGTTTGAGGTTTCTCTTTCTGTCTCTTTCACTCTATCATTATGCCTTTCAAATGATTAAATATTCAGGAAAATAAAAAGAGAATGAGAATAAATATCAACTAAAAATATATATCCACATATAATTTTGGTCAATAATCTAAGTCAGATTAACACTGAAACTCCTGGAGGCCTCTCCATGAATGTCAACAAAAGCCACCATATTGACTACTGGTGCTATCATTTAGTATTGTTCTCAAACACACAGCCAAATGCAATAAGGCAGGAATCAAAAAACAATACTACTGATCCTAATGAGAAAATAATTGTTGTTTTAAAATTATATGACTGGATACCAGTATTAGCTGTTAAGCAAATCCAGTGAAATAAAGGAGTTGAATTCCCAGCAGCAACAGAAAATATAAATCAACTAATTTAATTGGGCATGAGCCAAACAATAAATACATGACTAGGACATATTTTTATTTTTCTGTTTCTAAAGAAGGATACATGGAGAAGGGGAATTAAAACTGTGGTTGTGGGAGAAGGTGGTATTCCATTGAAGTAAGAATTAATGATGCAGGTAAGAAAAGAAAGACCTGGTTTAGTGGAAGGCAGTGGCTCCGTTTCACTAGGAGATGCATTATAAAGGAGGAGGTGAAACTAATGAACTTATAAAATAATAATGCACCTCACCAGAGAACCTCTTGATAACCCTAGCTGGAATTAATGTTTAATATGTAGACCACGAGAGTTAGGTTTTTGAGTAGAGCTTTGATTAATAAAATTAACAGTCTTTTCTTGAGTCTTTGGAAAGGAAGAAGAAAATGAGATCAACGAAGCTCATTCAAAGGTGTAGACAGGGAGGACAACGTTTAAATTAGCAAGATTATAACAGGTAACAAAGAGCTAAGTTAAGAAACAACACGACTTCATATGTGTATACGTTAATTAGGCAGGAGCTCGATGCCAGAGTTCACTTGTATTTCACACCTTGTTTTGCACCTCTTTCCATTATCCAGTACTCAATCTCTGGCATGCCATCACCAGGTGATTTTTCTTCCTACATACCAGCTCTGCCTTGGCCAGACGCTTGGTCTTCAACTGTGATCCTCCAAATGGTAAGCTAAGATAAATTTTTTCCACCCTAACAAACTTATCTTGGATATTTTAGAAGTAACAAAAAGCTAACTAACACATAGCCTGAATAATATTTTCAGAAAGTCATCCGTTTAGCCTGCACAACTTTAAAATTCTGCATTGCACATTGCTATGTACCATTTATCCAAATTACTGCAGTTCTATGTTTGTGTGATGGTTATGGACATAAATAGGTAGTTTCTGTTTCCATCAGCACAGCATTTTCCTCACTGAGGCCAAAGGTTGCTGCATACAATGGAACGAAGTAGTAAAAGCGTGTTCAAGCATATGAATTTTGTGCTCCAACACTTGGCTAATTTCAGCCCATATATTTTCCCACAAATCCCAGGAGTTCCTTGTTACTGGGTTCATGATCAGAGTAGCAAAACATCTCTGTAACATAATGCGTTATTAAAAGAGTATTTGCAGTTTTTAGGTTTCCACTACAATCTCTACATAAACAAACAGTACAAAGATACCCAGCTTTTCCAATACAGTTATTGTGGCTCCACATATGACCAATCTGAACAGGAATGAAACAAGGTTTCAAAGTAAATATAAGTTTTTAAAGACTATTCTTCAAGAAAATGGTTTTGTTTTTGTTTGTCTTGCCCCCTAAAAGACAAGCTGGTCACAAAAATATTTGGTTTATAACAGATCTTGTTTCTCTAAAGAAAATATACATTTTTAAGTCATAGATGAGGAAGGAAAATTTACAGGCAAATCCTCTGCCAAAAATGATACATTTTAGACAATGTCTAAAGAAACCTTCCCTAAAACCCTGCTTATTTTATTTTATTTTTTTAAACTTCTCGGCCTCTGCACTGAGAACTAACAAGCGACTGTTTTTCAATTGTTGACATTAAACTTGTTCGAAAGGAAAGACCCAAACAGGTGCACACTGAACTCCTTTTCCAAACTGCACAAACCAGAGCCATGTGTTCAGTATCTTACTCTCATCATCTGGCCTCACTAACTCATACACATCTCCTATTCTGCTGTTGGAAAAGCCTAAAGGAAACCATCCAGGTTACAGCTAACCCCAGAAAGGGCATGCTGAAGCACATCGTAAAACCAGAGGTGGAGGAGAGGTCAGGGCCCACTCAGCCTACCTGGCCACTTTCCTTCACCATCAAAAACAGTGAATATTAACAAGGTTCATACTTAGGATGTTGGTTATAATTTACTAGCTTTTTTTTTTCCTGGTAGTACTATATCCATCTGTGTAAATGGGCTAATAAAACAGTTCCATCTCCTGGAGCTAAAGGAACTCGGAATGGCTAAGGACTTCCATCTTCTCTTTCACAGTATAAACCATTTCTGTGGATGCTGCAAGCATGTGTTTAATACAGAACTTGATTCTTTCCAACCATGACCAGGTGCTCCATACCTTAAAAGCCATCAGCTAAACAACTGAGAGCAGGACAGAATGAATGTTTAACATACCAGCCTGGATCCATAGCTCAATAAAACCACCTAAAAATTAGAGCCTTCCCTACCCTGGGTCCTGGGGCCTCCTGTGAGGTGGATGATGGGTTTGTGAGCCCCAGGGGTGGGGGACCCGGTGGGGCTCGAGTCGCTGGTTCCAGGGCCTGCAAGGTGGGTCTTGGGTTTATGACCCCCAAGTGTCGGGGATTTGGTGAGGCTTGGGTCACCTGGCCCAGGTCACTGGGCTCACCTGCAAGAACATGTCCTACTTAGTGAAAAAGGCAGAGCTGTGGACACAGGCCCTGTTGTAAAAGGAGAATATGGCAGCTCATTTGGTGCTGTAGCAGAAGAAGGAGAACAGACGAAACTGGACAACTATCCCAACCAAACGACGGCAGCAAAAAGTCTCGGTGAATAGAGACCCTCACAGTGTCCATTGGCTGATATTGACAGCATTCCAGTACTCTCCAAACCACTTGGGCAGAACCCTCGGAATATGTACACATGGAGACCCTGGACTGATATGGTGGTGGTTCCTCATTCCTTGGTACTGGGATGTTTGGAAAATCATGTGTGGCTTCCTCCTTCGTCTCTCCCCTTCCCCAAGAGACAAGAAGAAATAGCAAAATTGGAAACAATGAGTTCACCCAGTTTTCCCTAAACCTTGATCCCTCCCAGCCTGATCAACCATGTAATCGTTATGAAAACCAAAATTAATAAAAAATTAAATAATTCAAAGCCAAGTTCTAGGCTGTGTGTACATTTCCAGTTTAAGTTCTTGTAAGTCCATACAATTTCTGAAGGATCTAATGACTTCACCTAAGGAGGAATTTGCTACTTCACTATTTCAAGAGTGTCGTGGCTATCAAGAAACATGAAATGGAATTATATTTCAGAACCCCGATAAAAGATGAGCTGAGGCTTGACAGGTAGGAACTCATGATATTTCTACAAAGACAACAGACCCTGCTAGTGAGATCTCCAATCTCCTTTCTTAAAATAAGAACTGGTTTCTTCATGGCATTTCCCTAAATGAATCCTTGCCTGTGATGATTGTTTCGCACATTCGTGGTGTGCTGAGCATTCAGTCACAGGACAGACTTATCCCTTATTAGACAATCACAGGTAGGAGACTTTCCTGTCTAGACTTGCCCTTCTGCTTGCACCTTGAAACCAAGACACAACTAAAAATGAACCACTATTCTTAAAAAGCTCAGCAGCTAAATGGTGATAAGAAATCATGACCTTGGGCTCGGTGGCGTGGCCTAGCAGCTAAAGTCCTCGCCTTGAACACACACAGGGATCCCATTTGGATGCTGGTTCTAATCCCAGCAGCTCCACTTCCCATCCAGTTCCCTTCTTGTGGCCTGGGAAAACAGTCGAGGACAGCCCAAAGCTTTGGGACCCTGCACCCGCGTGGGAGACCTGGAAGAAGTTCCTGGATCCTGGCTTCAGATCGGCACAGCATTGGCTGTTGCACTCACTTAGGGAGTGAATCATCGGACGGAAGATCTTCCTCTCTTTTCTCCTCTCTGTATATCTGACTTTCCAATAAGTAAATAAATCTTAAAAAAAAATCATGGCCTTGATTATGAAAAAGGTGCTATAATAATTCAATAATTCTTCACTGTCCCTTCATACTGTTCATTGTAACATCTTAACAGGATCTGTTTAATGTCTACATGACTCCTTAGTAGCCAAGGGCTCTGACCTGCGACTCCCATATGTAGAGCTGATATCCCACTTGCCAGAACACCCTGCTTTGCAGGTATGTAAGAGTGAACGTGTATGTGCGTATGCATGTGTCTGTGCCTGTGACTGCCGCTTCCCTTTCCTTGAAAATTGCAATCTGATGAGCTGGCGCTGTGGTGTAGCAGCTGAAGCCACCATCTGTTAACTCCAGCATCCCATATCAGAGTGCTGGTTTGAGTCCTGGCAGTTTCGTTTACTGCCCAGGTCCCTTCTACTGTGCCAGTGAAGACAGTAGAAGAGGGCCCAAACACATGGTCCCCACACACCCATGCTGGAGTCCAAGTTGGAACTCCTGGTTCCCGTCTTCCGCATGGCCCAGCCCTTTATTGCAGTATCTGGGGAAGCACAGCTGTAGTTGGGAGATCTTTCTTAGCGTCTATTCCTCTGCCTTTCAAAACAATCTAAAAGGAAATAAAACTGCATTCTGTCACTCATTGGTCGGCTTTTGTTCTTTAGCTTATCTACAGAAGAAATGACAAACTGAATGATTCACTGATACAATAAGGATACAGCTCTTTTGTTTTTATATCTCATTGTATTAGCGCTACAGCCTGAGATGATTTCCCTTTTGTTTATTTTCTACATTTTCTGCTTGCTTTTTTAGCCTCATCAGCTAGTCTTCATCAAAAATCCAAAAGTGATTTTAAGCAGATTTGATATAAACTTCTTTAGTAGTTAAAAATATTGAGAATCATTATTATTTAAAATTTTTTAAAAAACTTTCATTTAACTGTTAGCCATCATCAAGGCCATTTACTTGACTTGTTTTAGTTGTTCGTAGAATGTCTTCAGGATCAGAAGAACATTTATATTTGTTTATTTTTATAAGATTTTACTTTTTCAACATTTACTTATTTTTATGGGAAAGTCAGATTTACAGAGGAGGAGAGAGCAAGAGAGAGAAAGATCTTCCATCCACTGGTTCACTCCTCAAGTAGCCACAATGGCCAGAGCTGAGCCGATCTGAAGCCAGAAGCCAGGAGCTTGTTCTAGGTCTCCCGTGTGGGTACAGGATCCCAAGGTGTTCAGCCATGCTCGACTGCTTTGCCAGGCCATAAACAGGGAGCTGGTTGGGAAGTGGAGTAGCCATGTCACAAACTGATTCCCATAAGGGATCCTGGAGTGTGCAAGACGAGGACTTTAGCCACTAGGCCACCATGCCAGGACCAAAGATTTAATTTTTACTCAAAAGATAGATCAGATTTACAGAAAGAAGGGGAGACAGAGGAAACATCTTTGGTCCACTGGTTTGCTCCCCAGAGGCCCACAATGGCCAGAGCTAAGTTGATCCAAAGCCAGGAGCCAGGAGCTTCTACCAGTTGTCCCACACAGGTGACAGTCCCAAGGCTTTGGCCCATCCTCTACTACTTTCCCAGGCCATGAACAGGGAGCTGGATGGAAAATGGAGCAGCTGGGACACAAATTGATGCTCACATGGGATCCTAGCACATGCAAGGTGGGGATTTAGCCATTGAGCCATTGCACTGGGTTCCCCAGAAGATCGTTTCATTTAAGTATTTTTGTTGTAAGTTGCAAGCACCAAGGTGAACCAGCAGAAGATGTGGATGAAACAACTGAATCATTAAAAAGGAATGCACAGTGTCAAAATACTTCTAATGTCAGAACTAGCTATCAGCGAGCCCTTAATGCTACAGATAGAAAATTCTGGGCACACGTGTCTTTAAAAATCTTGCCTATGACTAACAAAGTCAAAGCAAAAAAAAAAAACCAGAAAACCATAAATGCTCTCATAGCAGATGGATGAGAGAGAAGGAAAGAGAGGGAAGGCTTTGTGACACAGGATCACTATTTGGAACCCAGAAATGGATGTGAAGTTCAATTCCATTGGGAAGCTCCAGGATGCCAATGTTGTGAGGTAAGTAAGGCTGTTACATCCACCAGGACTAGCGTGACAAAGTCACAGGAGGGTCTACTGCAAGCAGAAGGAGCCCTGTGCCTAGCGCAGTAGTTTGCTGCTTCATATTGATTGCATTATACTTCTAGACTTTTTTCCCTCTTTTCTTTTTCTAGACTTTAAAAATCTTGGTGCAATCAAGTTTCAAATACAGTGTCAGGTGGAGTTTCCTGTCTAGAATAACAACAGTAATATGGACACAAGGCACAACAGCTTGAAAGTCTAGTAACATCTAATTAGTTAGGTAAATGGTAGGGAGCACTATTTTTTCTTTGGACATTTATAACACAATTTATGGGACAAACAAAATTATTTAAATTAATTAAAAATTTAATTATTTAAAGGAATCAAACATTTGTTCATTGGATTAAATAAAATCTAAATTAATTAAAAATTAGCCTGTTGGGACCAGTGTTGTGGCATAATGAGTGAAGCTGCTGCCTGGAATGCCGGTGTCTCAGATGCTCCACTCCTGATCCAGTTTCCCCGGCTTTGGAAAAGCAGCAGACGATAGCCCAAGTGCTTGGAGCCCTGTAACCACACAGCTTCGTCAGGCTCAGTCCTGGCTTTCCTGGCCATTGGACAGAGAAGACAGCAGATGGAAGATCTATCTCTTCTCTCTAACTCAAACTTTCAAAATAAACAAATATGTTTTTAAAATTGGTCTGCTTCGAGATTTACTGCATTTCAAGTTCTGTCCACGGTTTCCTCAGCAGAGCCAGATGTTCCTGTAAATGGCGATGCGGTCGCTGTCGCCAGAGTCACATTGTAGAGATAGGTAATTTGAATATGTGCACAAAAGGCAGGCAGAAGGCAGAACTGAGTCAGGTGGTCCTCCAACTCGTGAGACCAGAGATCCAGCTTCTAGACAATAGTGACCATTTTAACTGGTCTGAGAAGGAAGGCATGAATGATCCAATTCTAGAGATAAGGAATATGTCTGAGTTAATAAAATTTTTGCTCTATTTTACAAGAAAACCAGCGATTAGCCGTGGCATGAGGTCAGAACCAAGTTCCAACTGTGCTTAGATCAGAGAACCATGGGAGCAAAAGTGCAGACAGAAGGAATCTATCACTATCAGAAGCAATTGCAGGAAATATCAGGGGTGGCACTGAGGTCATAGCTGTGACTACCCTAAAAAGTAGCAGGAACATCGTACAATTGAAATAGCAAGAAAATACACCCTCAATGCTCAGTTCAGCTTGATGACTTAATAAGGCAAAAATGATATTTTCCAACTAGAAGAGAAGTAATCACTTTAATGAGATTGACATGGATCCGAAGTAATTCAAATGACAGAATTTATGTGCAGCATTCCTAGTTCTGCAGGCAAAATTCTTAAGAAGTAACTTGTTACAAATCAAAGTGAATAGCACGTACAGCCGCTGCCAGTCAGTCAGGTTAGATTTCCCTTTGCCCCTTTCTCACTCCCTACTTCCAAACCCTTTTGTTCAAAATAATAATAATTACAACAATTTAGGAGGTCTGCTTATCAGCCTATTAGGGTTACTAGACATCCATTCTTGCAGGTGAACCAATCAAGATGGTTCCTCTGACTTTCAGGTGGCTAGAATAAAAAAATCTCTCACTGTTTCTGATGATAATCCAATTCAATACATTATTACCTTTTTTTTCTAAAACTTTTAGCGAAGACAAAATAAACTGGTATTCATAAACACCTACTATGTGCCAGACATCACAGCATTTTGAATACCACTATAACTAAACCAATAGACACCTCTTTCTCTTTTTCCAGATGAAGGAACAGACCGAAGGGGGTCCAAAGGCATAGCTGTGCATTCAGCTTAATAAAGAGGAATTCCAATGCAAGCCTGACTGTGAGGCCATGAGACAGCCTCTGACGGACCCTGCCTTTCATTCCAGAACGGGGGACGTGACTTTGCAGTCAAACAGAAACCAGTTGACTGCAAGGAAAGCGGTATTCTTCCACCCTCCTGCACATACAACAGCTGAACAGCTTCTTACATTTGCAAACTCTACTTTCAGGAAATGAGATTTAAAATATTACCTCCATATTATGCCTTCAAAGCAGAAGGCAGGGGGCCAGCCTTTCTCAAATCAATGTTATTTTTAGCTTCACTAGGGGGAAATGCCCAGTCCACATTATCTAGCATTTTGTTGTCTGCTTCAGAATAAAATGGTCATCTTTGTGGTTAAGCACCCCTAAGTTGATCCTGAGTAATTCACTGAGTAATTCACAAAGATCAAAACTATAATGATGTGATCACAAAAGTACTGGAGTGCCATAATGGATTCTGTTTAACTTCCATTCAAATTTTACTCATTTTCCTTCCTACTTTATTTTAGAAAAATAATTTAACTTTTACCTAATGAAGATTTCCTGGTTACAAAAAAACCTGCCTTTTTAATTTCTTTAGGAAGCCAAAGTAAGAGAAATGTAAGTATACACACACACGTAGATACAAATATACACTTGCTGAATTATAAACAACATTGGAGTTAGGGCAGCAAGAACCATTCCAAGGGATGCTAAATTTAGTTCTGATACCTGTGCAATATGGGATATTTGCATAAGATCTCTGACCTCTATCTATGCAAAATTATTATCACTAGGTCACTTTAAAAGCTGACTGTATGCAGTTAAGTGCTAAAGGAGAAAAAAGAGATATTGCTGTAAGAGATACAAATTATATAGAATGAAAAATTATAACATGACATTTGATATTAGATCCATTTTACGAAGTAGTCATTTTCTTCTTTAAAAGAATTATTTGAAAGGAAGGGAGAAGGAAAGAGAGAAAACTTCCATTTGCTGACTTACTCTCAAAACACCCACAATAGCTGGGGTTGGGTCAGGCTGAAGCAAGGAGCCTGAAACACTACCAAAATTTATCATGTTCTTTAACCTGATTTTTACATAAAAAATAAATCATGAGGTTTTAAAAATGGATCTTGTATTAGCTTTCCTTTAATTTCTAGCTATGAAGTTATTTAAATGAGCAGTTCTTACAGAAAAAGGGCTGTTTTAAAAAGCTAATATTATGACATTTTTCTTTGGGGTCAGTTACAATAAAGATCATACAATCAGAGTTGCTTTACATATTTATCTATAAACCAGGGAGTGGCAAATATTTACCAATTGCAGAGAAATAAACTTGGGACAAGAATGAATTTTACAAGGGTATTTGAAAGAGCCTATGGAAAACAGAATTACAAGATGAATTTAGTTTTGGTGCAAAATTTTTGAAAATCTAATTTTGAAATATCTATAATACACATTTTCAATGAACTTTTGAAAGCTTCTCTTGTGTAGCATTAATTTAATTAATCTACATTAGCTTCTTCTCTAGTCAGTAGACTTTTGCAAATTCATTATTCAGTTGATTACATCAAGCCTTATCCTGTTCTAAAATCTGAAATAATACATGGCACATCATAGATATTGCAAAAATAAATGGAAGCTATTAGAGTTCTGAGACACAGACTTTTAAATTTATTTCTATGGTAAGATAAGACAACTGAGGCACGTAATCAAGCAGTTATATGGTGGTTTTTTCTTTTGCTTTTTAACCTTGAACTGCCCATCAGAAACAGGACTAAAATATTGAACTCTGTACTTTCAAATGCACCATTAACATTTTTAGCTTAGCATCCTTTGTTTGCTAAAACTAAGCAGTCGGGGTTGGGCAGAAATGTCAAGAAATCAATAAAAAGTAATTAGAGAAGAGTGTTTCATGTCCTTGCAAAGAGCTTAAAAGAGAAGCTTCAGCAGAGTAAAACAGTTGGCATTCTCATGGTTTCTTCCCTAATAAAGAAGAAGCAATCATTTAAATTACTTTTAAAAAAAATAAGGCATAAAAGTCAAATGTCACCCCGAGCCATCTTGTGTGCTTTCCACAAGTGAGAGCCACCCGGCAGGCCTGACCCCCATACGCAGTTAGTGTTAAGTACCATCCAGTGCAAGCAAGTGAGAGAGAAGGAACCTTCACGTTCAGCGTTCACACTGGGCTGCTTAAGAAACAACTGTGACATCTCTGTGGATGGAACAGGTAATAACAACTATTGTGTGACTTCTCTGGACCAAACAATGCAAGCGACCCCATCGAGTCACAATAACCTATACATTCAGTATCATCCCCCAACTTAGACACTAAGTAGTCTCAGAGAGATGAAGGACTTAGAAATGGAAAACAGCAGAGTTAAGATTCAGATTTAGACCTCTAACTGTAGTGTTACTGTTTTTTTTCTGGTTTTTTTTTTCGAAGAGGATATGCAAATATTTTATTTCCTGGTGGTGTTTCTGATTATTGTGAGGCTCAAATACTCGATTCAGATTTGGGATAGCTATGGAATTTTCCTTACAGTTGCAAATAAAAAAACCTACCATCCAATCCTGGGGTTCACTGGCTTCTGGAGGCAATTCTTATCACTCCTTGGATTTCAAGTTGAGACTTCATAAGAAGTCTGATGCTAAGAGAACGTTGATTTTATAATTCAGAATACGCAATAACACAATTCCATTGGAGATAATAAGAAATGCCTTTTCCTTCTACTCATTATTTTTAGCATTTTTTTCACATAGTTTATTCAATAACATGGGTTAACTACCTTAGAAGCAGGTAGAAGAATACGTAAGAACATCAGCAAAATTATTGCAAATCCTAATAAGATAACATAAATGAGGAAAGGAAAGCTTAATTAGAAGATTTTAGTGTGTTAACATTCACTTAACTCTTTAGGATTTCATCAAAAATAATGTCAATATGATTCTTTGGTTTACAGAAAGTCTATGGAATAAAAGAACATGCTATTTTAAAAGGTGTCCTGGGGGGTTAACAAAACAAGTATTTCACAGGGCTAACCTCAAGTGGTTGAGGCCTCAAAGTGCAGGATAAAAAAGAGTCCATGGCTTTTTCCTTTTCATTGAGAAAAGAAAAAAAAATGCCCTATTTTCAAATTTTTCTTAATTTTAAATCTGGAATTCAGAAGCCTGATTTCTGAAAGGAGGGGGTAGCAATGGCGAAAACAAAAGTCAATTCCTTCATATAAAACAAAACAAAAAACAAAAGCACCGTGAGTCAAATGAGACATATTTATGTCTTTGTTAGGACTATACCTAAGCATTTTATATGATGGCTTTTTTAATAGGAAGCTCAAAGTTGAATTATTGCTTCATTGAATGCAGAAATTCATTCTTATAATTCAAAGTACTTTTGCCTCATTGCCTTAATAGTGAGAGGTTATACTTAATCTTATGTCAAGTTTGAAACAATATCTAACTTTCTCAATTGCTCTGAAAATAGATTTAAGGAAGTAGTTTTCAATAGTGACTCTGGACTTTCAAAGGTATGACAGGAATTTGCAAAAGAGATTCTGGCATTTACTTCTTTTTTTTTATCCTCAAGATATCATTTTCATTGATATTAGGTAGCATTTTGTTACCACTAATATTTAATGTGTAGATAACAACACATGATTATTTCACAGAAATGGCAAGTCAGCTGTATCTAATAATTTATTTTAAATTATTCAAATTATCTGGATTAAGGTCTCATTTATGAAAAAATGAACAAAATTTGCATCCAAGCACAAAATACATTTTCTTTAAAAAGTATTATCTTCTCTACATGAATTGTGTTTTTACTGTTTTTTAAAGGATATACAGATAATACTTAAAAGAAATACAGATGTGGTTTTTAAAAGAATTTGTATTTTGCTGATAATTTATATTTTGCTGATAGCATTATCTCTAAGTTAACAGATGTCATTCTAAAACCTTCCTTCTATTGAAGTTCTAATGCACAAGACTAGTTTTAAAACCAACTCAAAGGATATGGGCAAACCTAATATTTGATAAAATATAAATAGAAAGCGGTAAAAAAAAAACTGAAAAAACCTCTCTATATGAGCTCCACATCTCAGCGACTACTCAGAGGTAATCTCAAAAATAAATTTTGGTGGAGACAGCGTGATAGTTCAATTGGTTAACCCTCTGTCTACAAGCACCAGCATCACCTATGGGCACCAGTTCATGCCCTGCCTGCTCCAGTTCCTTTCCGGCTCCCTGCTTATTGTCTGGGAGAACAGCAGAGGATGACTGCAATCCTTGGGACCCTGCAAACAAGTGGGAGACGCAGTAGGAGCTCTTGGCTTCTAGCTTTAGATCAGCAGAGCTCTGGCAATTGAGGCCATTTGGGGAGTGAACCAGTTGATGGAAGATCTCTCTCTCTCTGTAAATCTGTCTTTCCAATAAAACCAAATAAATCTTTTAAAAAAATCATTTGGGTATCTATACTATCTGTCTAACTAGAAATCAATATTCCTAAGATAAAATGTTGGTCTAATTTTCCCTAAGGTGAACATTATTTTATTATCCTACAGACTTGGAAAATAATAGACACTCATGTCAGTACATATATACACACACTTTGCAAAATTTCCAGTTTTCAAGTTAAACTCAGGAAAAAGTAACCTGAGTTCATATGCAGAAGTATGAACTCCAAGCCCCATGCTGAAACTATCACCTCTGACTTGTTGGGTAGTGTATCAGGATCTCAGGTAATACAAGATTTTTTTGGCTTACTAACATACTCGCAAGTCCCATATATCTCAAAGTGGAAAGATAAATGAGAAGACATAAAACTTCAAGTATATTGATGCCTACCTCTGATCTCTTTGCAAATAGAATTCACCTGTGAAAATCCCCCATAAAGTTCTCACCCACAAGAGATTTCCCTGCAGTTTTCACAGACCCATTCATCACAATACCCTTCCATCGTCTCATAAACATTCAATTCAGATTCACTGTTCGTAATGCAGATATAGGCATCTAAAACTTGGTCTGACTCATCGTTTCAATGTTTCTCAATTTGATGGACTGTCTATAAGCCAGTTCTTCTTAAACAGATTTCAGGTCTCGGCCAGTTCAGTTCTCACTGGCCATCGTGGTCAGTGGGTTAAGTCTCCATCTACAATGCCAGCATCCCCTATTGTATGGAGCATGTGTTCAAGTTCTAGCTGCTTAGTTTTCAATCCAGTTTCCTGCTTATGTCTCTTAGAAGGCAGCAGGTGATGGCCCCAGTATTTGGGTACCTGGGATTTATGTGGGAGACCCAGATGGAGTTTTGGGTTCTTGCTTTCTGTCTGGTCCAGGTCTGGCTGCTAAACCAAGTCACAGGTCGACATGCTGCATCCAAAACCAAGACTGTCAGAGTCCAGAAGCCAAAACTCAATTAAATTTGATTTCTTATCAGTATAAGTCCCTTGCAGTATTTGGAGCATACCAAAAACTCACCCACAGTTATCAGATATTGAGCTGGCTGTCTTGCTACCCAAATAGTGTAAAATACTTTAAATTCTTCCTTTGTTGAGGTGCAATACATATTACACACACACACACGCAAACGCGCAGTCATTAAAAATAAGCTACTATGTTTTTCCATTCGGTTCAGAAGCTGGTTTTTATCAAATTGGCAATTAGAACTATCCTACAACAGCATTGCTGTGCCTCTGGGATTTCTACTCCATGTCTCTTGTGATCAGACCAGGAAGAGAAGGGGAAGTTTTTAAATTAAAGCTTTCTGTAAGCTAGCAAAGCTTCTCTCTCTCTCTCTCTTACACACACACACACACACCCCTACCAGGTAATAATGTATTCTGAATCAGCCAATGGAAAGGGTTTTTTGGTCTCCTCGACGCCAGGGACAGGCCCTGCACACGTCTTAAAGTGAGCTTTTCAGTAACATCCTACACCCATGAGTAGCACTGAAATGTGGAACCCTCCGATAAGGCTGAATTTGCAAGGCTGCTGGCCCCAACACCACCCCAACTCAGGAGCACGGTGGGCTAAAGGGGACAAGATGAAGAGACACAGACAACCTTTCAAACCAGATGCTCCTAACACTCCACAGGGACCCAGACATTCTGGAAGAGAAAGGTCAGTAATCATCTCCTATTCACTCAGCTAACATGTATGCTATTAACTGCCACAACGGGCAGCAGTCTTTAAACAGAACACCAGTAAAATGGACCTGGTTTAAAAGACAGATTTGTTTCATTAAGGACATCAGATTTGATCACATGAGGACAGGCATTTGGCATGGCTGCTAAGATGTCATTCATCAGCAGCACGTCTGGGTTTGAGTCTCAGTTAAAGCTTGTCTTTTGTTTTAGAAGACTTATTTATTTTTATTGGAAAGTCAGATATACAGAGAGGAGAAGAGAGAGAAAGATATTCTGTCCATTGATTCACGCCCCAAGCAGCCGCAATGGCCAGAGCTGCGCTGATCCGAAGCCAGGAGTTAGGAGCCTTTTCTGGCTCTCCCGCGTGGGCTCAGGGTCCAAAGGCTGTGGGCTGTCCTTGACTGCTTTCCGGGGCTACAAGCAGGGATGCCAGGATTAGAACTGGTGTCCATATGGGATCCCGGCACATGTAAGGGGAGGACTTAAACCACTAGGCTACTGCATCAGGCCTGCTAAAGCTTGTCCTGCAAGGCAACAGCGGATGCTGCAAATAGTTGGGGGTCCCTGACAGCAATGTAGGAGTCCCAGACTGAATTCCTAGCTCCTGGCTTCCTCTTGGTGCTGTCCTGGTTGTTGTGGGCATTTAGGAAGTGATCTAGTAAAAAGGTAATTTTTTTTGTCTTTCAAATGCACTGAGAACAAACATTTTAAAAACCCTAAAAACCTATCATATGGACATGGGTTTTATTACTAAAGAAACTGAGGAATAGTCTTCATCCATATCAAAGATGAATACGTATATTGAATGCTGTATCTTTATGGCATAACAAGAAGATCCAATTAATGAAAACTACAAAGTACCAATTTGCAGTTGGATGCATATGAAAAATGTATAGAGCTAATAAGGCTTAGTGGGTTGAACATTTCCTTGCAACTACACAAAGCATGGACTGACAACTTACAGAACATTTTTAATAGGAGTTACTGCAATGGAGAACAGGATAGACTGAAAGACACTGAAGTCAATTGTTCTGAGGGTCAAATTTGGTACGTTAATGATGTTGGTGCTTTGGGCTACACAACAATTTCTGTATTCAAGCAAGGCCTGGTACAATTCTTACATATCACAAAGTGCTATATCTAAATTATAATTTTAGGCATCCTGATTATAATTTATTCAAGAAGTATCTGAGTTGCATTTGGACGGGGATAAAAAGGGGAAGCCCCCTGAAACAGAAAAACATTAGTTAATGTCCTCTACAAATTTTCTATCACATATTTCTAGAAAAATGTTGCCACATTAGTGGTTTTTTGTTCAGTATGGTAGAAACTAGTTAAAAACTGTGGTCACGTACCACACACTGATTGTTAGTTTTAAAACATATAGTTGACTAAGAATATTTTCAAAATTCAAATGATTACCAAAGGACAATTCTGTGTTTAAAATTTTTATAGATACGTCTCACTGGATAGACGCCTTTTATTAATAAAATTTTATGAATCCAAGCCAACATTCTCAGTGGTCATAAAGAGCATATCCCAATGACCACAAATCCAGAATGACAGGCCTTATCCGCAGTTCTGCCTTCATAGATTACTAATTTCCTTGATGTGACTTCTGAGGGCTTACACTGACCATCAACAGACGAATGAGGATGGAGGTGACTAAAGTCAGCAGGACCCATAAAGGCTGTCAGTAAATGATGTATCTCAGCTTGTTTCTGCTGTAACTTGAAAGGCAGTATATTTCAGTGATATTTTCATTTTACAACATGTAATGCCAAAAACCCAGCATGGAATAATTAGTTATTGTACAGAAATGCAGACAACACATGCATATTCTCAAATCAATAGCTGGTTAGAGCCTTGGTTATATATATATATATATATATAAAAGATTCACCTTTTACATACAGATTTTAGACTACCCTTTCCATTTTTCAGTTTAATTTGCTGTCATCAAATCACAAAAGAGATAATTACCTGTTTTTAAGTTTGGTTTATATTACCCACAGATGAATCCTCCAGTCCATTATGAAAAAGTTCTTTCATGATGCCTTCTACAATGCTACTTACACAATTTAGTAAATCCTGGGAAACTTCAGTTTGATTGTATTACTGCTGCTGAAGTAGGAATACCCAATGATAAATTAACTCTTGACAAAAGAAATGATGTCTATGAAGTTTCAATTTTAAATCCATCAAAATCAGTTCAACAACTATTAAAAATCCACCGTTTTGTCTGTGCTGCCTTTATTATTTGCCCTCTGGGTATTCGGGAACAGATATAGAAAGAAAAAAATTATGGATACTTTAAACACATACACATTTTATCATTTTTCACTAAGATGTCAGGTAGGCAACTGGCAATTTGTTGGATTAACTCATTTCATCAGAGTCATTCTTTGTTATTGAAGGGCCGTGTTTCTGTCCTATAAAGCACCATTACAGTCTAAGTGCTTGCTCAGCATATTGCATTTTCGCTGATGGTATTGGAAATTCATCCCAAGCAGCCTTAGCACATGTAAAAGAGATGACAAAGATGGTGGCGGCCAAGACAAAGACCCTCCTCAGAGCCATTGGTGTGCAAGCCCAGTGTTTCCTAGAGAAGCCATCATGTTGGCAAAAGCTGAATGTGTCTCACACTACCTCAACGAAACAATAGTTATTTGTCCATAGATGGCCGTACAATCCCTCTCCATTAACAATTATCATCTAAGGTGGGCAAGTAGCCTAGCAGGTAGGATGCCTGGGTTCCACGTCATAGTGTTTGCACTTGATCTTGATTCTGCCTCAAGAGTTCAGCTTCTGGCTAATGTGAGGCCCGAGAGGTGGTGGTGATGGCTCACACAGCTGAGTCCCTGCCACCAGTGTGAGAGACCTGGATTACGTTCTAGGCTCCTGGCTTCTGTCTTGGCCACTGTGGATATTTCAGGAGTGTATCAGGGGATGGGGGAACTCTCTCACTAATGATCTCTATCTGTCTGACCAAATAAATACAAACAGACTATTAAAAAATGAGCATGAACTGTGTGGATATTTTCATGCAAAATATTTGGCCAATTTTCCCACATTATTTTTCTGAATTTTTAAAAACAGCTGGCTTTACTATATATATTTTTAAATATGTCATGTGTCTTGTATAAATGTAAGAATGCAACAGCCATCCATTTCTATACTTCACTGAGAGTAGACTCCTAAAAACACTGCATTTACAACTGTTTCTTTCTATAAGAATCCCCATTAATCCCCATATTCATGGAAGTAATAGAAGAAGGAAAATAGGAAGGTAACAAGAAAGTTATTTCAATATAAGTTGTAAGATTGTGTATATGTCCCCTCCATGGTTTTCTGAAGATTCATTTGTTTGAAAGGGAGAGGGACAGAGAAGGAGGGGGAAAGAGAAAAAGATTCTTTCATCTAGAGATTCAATCTACAAATAGTTGTTACAGTCTGGTAAGGACTAGAGTGAGGCAAAGTTGAAGCCAGGGTCCAGAAATTGCATCTTGGTCTCCAATGTTGATAGGTGATAGGTGGCCAAGCCCTTGGGCCATCTTCTGCTGCTTTTCCATACCTATAAGCAGGCAGTCTGATCGCAAATAAAACAGTCAGGACTTCAACCAGTACCCCAACATGGTATACTGGCATTGCAGCCTACTGTACAACAATGTTGGCCATTCCCCTTGTTGCTGTTGGTGTTGTTGGTGGTGCTATGTCTGTGTGTCTCTGTTTGAAACGTATCAAAGATGATGCAATCAAGTGGTTCACTGCACTGGCAGCTTCATGAATAGACAGATTTTAGTAACCTATTGTTACTGGAGAAAAGGAATGCTGATTTCATTTCAACCTGTTATTGACTTTCTAACTTCTATCCAATACCGTGTCTCTGGTCAAAGGGGAAAAGTTGAGAAATCAGAAAAATGACTTTGGTTTGTATGTAAGTTAAAAAAAAATACAGCCCTATAACTTAGGTCAGACATTTGTGAAAAAAAATTTTTTTTTAATGATCAAAAAAACATGTGAATGATATCAGTGAAAAAAAAGAGATCAAGGCATTTCCCCTATCATTGGGAAATTAATTGAAAAAGATATTTCAGAATTGCGTTCATTACAATATTAACACTCCAAAGGGATTAATAAGTATAAGCCTTCTCCTACTCTTAATTTGCTGTTTGTATTCAAGCTGTAATTGGTTCGGCCAAAGAAAGCTATCAAGGCCAGATAAGAAATCCAGAATGGTGGTCTTCAAACATAAATGATTTCAAAATGTTCATGTCATGAAAAAATTCATGTCATGAAAAAACTATGCATGAATTTCAAGATTTTTTTTTTGTACCGAAATTTTTCTCTTTCAAAGCCATTTTCCATGAACTTTTTTTATCTCATTTTATTTCCACATACCCATCCCATCCTTCAGCTAGGATACATACTGTTGCTTAAGACACCCAATTATAAAAATATATCTGAAAAAAATAGAAAATACAATTAAATGATACTCAGAAAAGCTGAGGAAAATGAACACCAAAGTCAAACCCATTTACAGCTTTAAAGAAACACCTGTTTGATCGTTTTTAAATGCTTTCTTGTAGTATTATTTAAAACCAAAGCTGTTAGAGACAAGAAATAATGCAAAGACAATGATAGCATCATAGGAAGCAGGTGGTTAGCCTAGTGGTTGAAACACCCTTGAGATGCTCACATTTAATAGAGAGCAACTGGGTTCAGTTTCCAGCTTTGCTCCCAGTGGCAGCTTTCTCCTCCTCAGTATCCTGGGAGGCAACAGGTGATGGCTCAAGGGCTTGAGTCCCTGCCATCAAGATGAGAGACCTAAATCAATTCTGGCTGTTGTAGCCATGAGGAACGAGTATTTCTTGTTTTCTGCCTCTCAAATAAACACTGAGTAGTAAATAGACCTTTGCAAAGCACTTTAGGACAAATGAAAATAGGAAGGCTTGTAACTCACCTATAACGCTCTTGATTTCTCCCTTCCTTGGGTTCTAAGAAGTGTGGGATAATCTTGCAAGTGAAGTATCGCAGTGATACTGAAACCACCACCCACTGATCCATTCTCCAAAAGCTGATTTCTACCACCACAAAAGCCCAAACAGAAGTGGCTGTTTCCTTCAGCAGGTTCCCTTGATTTCCATCCGCTTGTGACCGAATCCACAACACAACACTGACACGCATCCCACATATGGCCTTTCAGAGGCACAAAGATTTCCTCGAAGCTTCCATGCAAGAGGTAAGCGATAGTGACACACTAGAGTCTCTTTTCTCCTGTGTGGGCTGTTTCTGATCAATGCCTCAAATGCAACACTTAGGATATGCTTCCCTTACACAGCCACTTCTCATCGATTTGCTGTTATAAATAACTTTGTTATGACTTTATTATAAATGGCCTCCTAGTCCCACATTAGGATAAAGAATTCAAAGATTTTTTTCCAGCTCTGGCATTCAACCTTGTAAGTCAAGTCTCAAAGGTGAGAAGTTGTTAGTTTTAGAGAAAAAGCTAAGCTGGAAGCAGTGAATATGTTTACGAGGAAAATGGAAAATACAATTCCTGGCACATCGATTTATTTTATAATGAAATTTCAAGGAAATGCTAGTTTGGTGATCTCCTGAGCTGGGTATCTACCGTCAGTATGGAGTCTTTCAAAAGCGGAGGATGGACGATTGTGGCACAGCAGGTTTTAGCCATGGCTTAGGAGATGGGCATCCTGTATCAGAACACTTCATCTAGCTTCCTGCTAATGCACCAAGAGGGAGCAGTTGGCGGCCCAAGTATTTGGTGTCTTGCCAACAGCTCTGCCTCTCAACATGGCAGGCATGAATGGAATTTCTGGCTTCATCCTGGACTAACCCTTGTTGTTGAGCACTTGCTCAAAAAAAATAAAGTTTTTGCAGCTCTATTTATTTTTATTTGAAACGCAGAGTTACAGAGAGAGAAGGAAGGAGAGAGATATCTTCCATGTGTTGGTTCACTCCCCTAAATGACTGTAATGACCAGGGCTGGGCAGGTCTGAAGCAGGAGCCAGAAGCTTCCTCTAGGTCTCCCACATATGTGCTAGGGCCCAAGGACTCAGGCCACCTTCCACTGCATTCCCAGGTGCATTAGCAGGAAGCTGGATCAGAAGTACCGTAGCTAAGATAAGAACCGTCACACATATAGGATGCCAGTGTCAAAGGCAGAGCATTATCCTGCTTTTAAAAAGTACTTGAGAGAATTTCAGTTCAAATGGATTCTTCCATGACCAAGGCAGAGTCCACAGGAAGGAATTCAATTTCCTTTACTCAAGAACATGTTATAAAGTTGGAACACCTTAAATTCATCATGGAATGAAGAAGAGTGAAACAATGTTAACATATTGGGAAGTAATCAGTGATCAATAATTTGCATTTCTCTCAATTCATTGCTGCAAGTGTAGCAGAGTGAATTGTGTACTTTGCAATGCATTGTATTGAGACGCCAAGAATTTAGAAAAATTTGAAACTCTGAAAAATAAAAAAAATATATTCAAGTTGAAGCCCACAATAATGAATCTTATCCAATCACCTTCTTATGTGTTGGCTCAGTGTCATTACAACTATCTGTCACTAGTCATCATGCTGCCAGGAAAAAGATGCAGAGCTTTGAAATAGTGAACACTGGACAATTACTGACAAGTCATTATCCCTGGCATTCTTGTCTCTTGACTTAAAGACAGGGAATACATTTTAAGGCATAATGTGCATGTGTGCTTTTTAAAAATATGCTCAGAATTCTTGAAAAAAGGGTGTTCTGAATAAGTAGAAAAAAAAATCTGAAATGCAGATTTTCTAAAAAGATCCTGGATCAAAAATACACAGCAGAGTGAGTGAATATACTCACAGGGAGTGCTTGTACAACCAAGGCAGTGCTTCCCAGTCTTTGCTGCCTTTCAGAAAATGGGTAAGACTAGAATAGATTCACAAGCGCTGCTTAGAAAATCAGCATGCTCTGAGAACCCAAAGTCCTGGCTTCCTCTGGGAAGAGAAGCAATGATGGAAGCACCACTCGCTGAAGAAGCAGAAGTTCTTGGGGTAAAGCCCAGAGCCAGGATGTGTAAGGTGATTGGGTGGTGTGAAGTTTGCAGAGAAGAGACTGTATTGACATCTGCTTGCTTGTTTCTTAACATTTAAAATGTACACCATCTCTGCAGATCCAGAGGCAGGAAGTGCCCCATCAGTCCAGTACGTGATGGCATATCAGGGTGAGACTGGGCAGAATCCAACAGTAACATGGTTGGCTTATTTTAAAATGTGTGGAGTGTGCTCACTATAAATTACATGAATTAGCTTAGCATAACAAGTTTCAGAGTCCCTTTGTACTCTTATTTACATTATCAAATAGCTTATCAAGCAAGCCCTTGTGTTCAGAGATACACTTTGACCTGATTGTTTTAGCAGAGGCACAAGATGACTAACTCAACACATCACTTGGCAGAGGTGAACAGAATAAGGATTTATTGCAGTTGGTGTGAAAAGGAATACATGCTGAGTAAACAGAAGATGTTGCAGAATTTTTAAAGGTAATTCTCTTTCTATCATTATAGCTTTTATATGATTTTTCACACTAGTTGAAAAATCATTTATTTCTTTAAAAAGAATTTGCTCTTACCCTTACTCTGGTTAGGGAATTTGGCTTTGTTTTAATGTTGACTGCTAGATAAAACACATTTATTTAAACCATTTTGTTTCATTCACAATCTTGCCAAAATTATTTCATGAGTTATAAGAGTATTTCATTGTTCATTATTTCACAAAAAGTAAAAATAAAAATGGTCAAATTAATGATGTGTCTAAATGTGTAGATTTAATCTTCTTAAATTCATGAAATCTCTGCTAGCTAAAAGCACAAGACAGAACACCTGCTTTGAGAATAACTGAACAGTGAAGGTGAGGATGGGAAGAGGAAATGAGAAGTGACTACCATTAGAATGTGTGCCCTGATGAAAATGTGCTAGGGTTAGACAGTGGTAATGGGTTAGACAATTTGTGAACAGTCTACACACATTGTACACATTAAAAGGGTAAATCTTATGAAAGGTGACTTTCATCCCCAAAAGATTGCCAACATACACACAAAAAAATTTAAACATCTTTGAATTAAACCATGGGAAAGGGAGGCAGGTGTAGGCAAACACTTCCTTAATTACTGGTAGCCAAATATACTACTTATAATGTATAAAGACTTAAACATTCATATTACATAAGAATCTGAGTCATTGTATGAGGAGTTGTATGTTTTCAAAGAAAAGATGGCTTAAGACAATGAAAGAATTTACAAGAGGATAATCTAAACATCTGTACTAATCACATTCACATGTTTACATAAAACAACAATATCCTAAAGAGGAAGCAAGAAAATTTTCTTCTCTTACATTTGAAGTCAGACTTCCGCCCTTTTCTTCAAGTCCCAATATTAAATTATATCTCCATTTGACTAAGTTCAAAGACGGTTCACATAACTGGACAACTGTCTCATCGCTCTATTGCATGAAAAGGTTCTCTTCTGCCTTTCCAAGGAAAGCAGACTTCACTCCCTATAACTGCGTCAATCACTAACCTGAACAAGCTGCTTGACTAACCTGAGTCTGACAACTGCTCTAATTTACAGATTCCATTTTGGTCCCTCAATCACTGTCAACTACAGAATAGAAGGAAGTAGACAAGTTTCATTGGCAA
The DNA here is from genome assembly GCF_017591425.1 of Ochotona curzoniae. Classification (NCBI taxonomy): domain Eukaryota; kingdom Metazoa; phylum Chordata; class Mammalia; order Lagomorpha; family Ochotonidae; genus Ochotona; species Ochotona curzoniae. The sequence goes on from NW_024466605.1 coordinate 6,114,143, forward strand.
TGATTCTTTAAAACTATATGTGCGTGGTGGTCTAATACATGCAAAATCACCCATGCATAGTTTCAAACCAATCAACCCTGGAACAGATGCACTCTGATGAAGAATGCAACTACACATGGATGAAGTACAGATAATGTGTATCATTTACTTACGACATTTAAATGGACTTGGTAAAATAGCCATGGGGTTTTTTTTGGGTGGGGGTGGGAAGAGCTCTTTATTACTGCCAGCGATTATACAGTAGTTGGGGAACCTCTTGTCAAAAGGATTCTGCTCTATTTGTGAATGGGTGAAGTGGGCAGTGTATTTCTTTAGTCTGTGAACAGGAGTCAGGAAATCACTCCGAGCCCTAAGAATTCAATATTATATATAAAGGCAAATGAAAATAAGAGTTTTCATGGGGGGGGTCATTCTATCATCTCATTTCTTTCACACTTCTAGACCACAAAACACTAGAAATTTTCCAGAAGCAGCCTCTGTAGAATGGAGCAAGCCATGAAGGATGCAAGGCCCTTCGCCTGCCTGGTGCTGGTGCCAAGACTGTCTGAAATGAACCTGACGTGGGGGGCCTTGGTCTCCTGACCAGTGCTTCAGTTTATGTCCTGTTGGGTCTTTATTTTATCATTCTCCCTTCACAGGGATGCTCAGGCATCATTTCTGGTGTTTGGCTTTTTGTACCATCTGTGTCTTCTCTATCTGCAATCAGACACAGGAAGGTCGGCTGTGGTAGCACCTTTACACTGAGCTTAATATGCCTTGCTGCAAGGTAGGCCTTTATCATAACTGCTCTCGCACAGAAAGAAGATGCTGCCTGTTCCCATAACTCTCTTATAATGAACCTTTCCTACGATGGAATCACTGATGCTTATTGTCTGATGTGTCATTCACTCCACATTTCCTTCACTTTCCAGCTGTTTCTTGGGTGCTATACGAAGAAAGCGATTTCACTCTGTGTTTTCCTTATGTTTTTTACTCACTGAAAATTGTTATCTTTTCAGTGTATTGATGTCTAACAGATTGCTCCATATTTATACTGAGGTGTCACTGACAGCTCTGAAATTTGTTTTTCTAATTCTTGAGAGCCTAAGCCTGCATTCAGATGCTATAAAAACAAGCTCCCACCAATGGTTCAATCTATATGTCTTGGGCCCAGAGCATTAACCTAGTGGTTAAAGTCCTCACCTTGCAATCTCCGGGATTCCATACGGGTGTTGGTTCATATCCCTGCTGCTCCACTTTGCTTCCAGCTCCCTGCTTGTGGCCTGGGAAAGCAGTGGAAGATGGCTCAAAGCCTTGGGACCCTGCACCCATGGGAGAGCCCTAGAAGAAGCTCCTGGCTTCAGATTGGCTCAGCTCCAGCCATTGCAGCCACATGGCCAGATGGTTTCTGTCTGTCCTCTCTGTAAATCTTACTTTCCAGTAAAAATAAACCTTTAAAAAAATTGTGTGTCTCTGTGATGGCTGAAGCTGGGAGCTAGGAACTCAGTCCAGATCTTCCACCCGAAGAGTTGGGACCCAATATTGAACCGTCACTGCCAGCACCAGTGACTACATTGGCAGGAAGTTGGAGTCAGGAGCTCCCTTTGAAAACCAAGGAAGTACCTGGTTTTCAAAGCCTGGTACTTCAATATAGGTATCTTAACTGTTAGGCCAAATGTTTGCCACTGCACATTACTTATGCAATAGTTTTATACTGATAGGCATATCTTTTAATTGGTTTCTTATTACAATATACCAACCAGCTCTAACACAGAGTGGATACAAGCCACATTGCAGCTCCAAAATTAATTCAGGCTCTCCTGTGGACACCCATACTGCTGAATTGAAATTCTGCCTCATTAAAAAATTCCTGTAGAAGACTCTGTCAGCCCCAGATGAGTGCTGACGCGTGATGGAGGCTCAACATTTTCATAGAGGAAAATTAGAAAGGTTCATCAAACTTACAGATATAAGTTATAGAAACAGGAGGTTAAATATTAGAACACCCCAAACTTTTGTAGAAAATGGGATTGAAAAAAAAAGAGTTCTTTTGGTGTAAAGACGTGTAACATTTTATGAGCAGGCACATTTACCATGAACATTCTGAAGGCCAACCGTATCTGTCGCAAAATAATTTTCCAGCTCACTCAGAACAAGCTTTTAACTCTGGATATCAAGGAAGAAAAAAGTAATTGCTTTTCTTCGAATTATCCATGCACCCCCAAAACACCTGCTCGAAGGTCCCAGCAATTATAAGAATTATAAAGATGGCCAAGCCTTAAGTGATGGCCAGTTCCAAAATGTCTTCTTTAGCATGAAATGGAAATTCCTCAGCAGAATAGGCTGGTTCAAAATCAGCTGAGTACAAACGACTTCAATTTTTTTTTCTCAATTTTTCTCTGCTCTGAAGAACTTGCTTCTTTGACCTTAATACTCAACCTAATGTTACCATCAGGTCAGTATGATAGATGCAATTGAACCTTAGACCACACTCATCCCATCCTACATTCTGATTCTATGAATCCACATCAAATACACATTCAGATGCACAAAACAAGCTGTAAAGAGATTACATCGCCTTGTAAAGTTCTTGAAAAAGAATCACACTGTTTCACTGTCTTCCACTAACAATGAACGTGTAAAACAATAAATAAGACAGATACAGAAAAAAGTATGATGCTCCTTACTATGATCAATATCTCCAAAATCCTGGTGAATTGCAGGATTCTGCGTTCTTGCCGATGTGGAGTAGCCCAGAGGGTAGTTCGTGAAGTAGTATAATGTAAATGAAAAGCAACTCACAAAATTGAAGAGACTAAAGATACACAGCTTCCAGTTACAGAACACTGTTTTTTAAGTAAGAGAAATGCAGATTTCCTGCCACTTAAATTTCCCCCCTGCACTAAGGAAATTAAATAACCGCAAGAGTGAAGATGATCATGACACAACCCAGTACAATGCCACTCCTGGAAAAAATTTTTGGGACATGAGTAAATGGCTTTTCATTTTCTCTGGTTTCCTTAGCAAAGCTGGGTGTTGATGATTGCACTTGACTTCATGTAAGCTCAGTAAAAACAAGAAAAAATGGCAAGCTGCAGTTCCTTTTACCTGAAGTTGGAATGAGGACGGGAAGAAGGGAAATGGAAAACTGGCGAAGACACCAGGGAGGCTTCTGCATTCTTTTGGGCCAAAATCATCTAATTTTGTGGCCACTTTCATGACAGCTAATCTGACTATAGGCATCCAGACACCAGCTTAAAACACTGGACGTGCCTTTGCTGCACTCCTGAGTGAATTTGATGATGACTTTATTTGGATGTTACACTTTGATAACAAGTGGTCATATGATGCCTTGCTTCCTCTGACTGAATCCTCTCACTTGTAAGCACCTAATTTTCAAAATCGGAAACTCTATGCCATTAGTGGAAAGGACTGGATCCCTCTGACCATGTGGCATTTTATGAATCTGGAAACTCATGCATGCCCTGGAGAGTACCACCTCCCAACACCGCATTAAATTTCTAATCCAGCAACTTCATATAGGATCTCAAGCAATATGACTTTTGCAATTCTGAGTTTTAATCCAACAGAGAACATTTTTCCATTACCAGTTCTTTCCAATTCTATGACTCCTCCTACATGTTTCCATCAATTTACAAGCCGTGCAAAATGCTATTAGTTTGCATTTCATTCATTTTTATACTTATTCATTAAACTGCAATAAATATTGTTTGATATTATACAGGTCTTCTTTTGAGTGTACGATCTGGCTGGTACTCACAGTATTTCAAGATTGACTGGCATGCTAAAATTTAACATGTCCTCTTCTTTTAGACCGTTAGCAGTTGGTAAGCACCTAAAGGTTGAGCAAAGTCTCCAGTCTCCCAAGCAAGGGCTGGACCACACGAACCCACAAGCCCCAGCTTCTAGCCTTCAATAAACCTAGTTCAGGGATTGCAGGCAAATCATTTCTTCTTGTTTCAATTTCGGTGCACTAATCTGTAAACTGAATCCTGCTGTACCTCAGAGCTCCTTTCTTTTACACAAGGATATGGAGAAGAAGTGGGCTGAGGATATACAACGAAGTTATAGAATTCAAAGGTATTTTGGTATAAAACTCTTGGGTACCAAAATATTTTGAAATCTATGCATAGTTTTTTCATAGCAAGCACTTTTCATGAATTTCTTGAAGACCCCATATAGACAAATTTCTTTAAAAAAAAAACTCCTTTCTTTGTTTCTAAGGCATGGGGGAGAGAGAGAGAGAGAATCTTACATCTTATATTTGCTGGTTCACTCTGCAAACAGCTGCAACAACCAGGGCTGGGCAAAAAGTAAAGTCTAGGGTATGAAGCTCCATCTCAGTTGCTCACAAGGGTAGAAGGAGCCTGAGCATTTGGGCCTTTTTGAAATTCCTTCTCAGGTACATGGGCAGGGAACTGGATTGGAAGTGGAGCAGCCGAGATATGAATCTGCTGCACCACAATGCTGCCCCTCCAGGAACTTTTTGAAATACCTTCATGTTAGTAGTATTACAGGCTGTGTATAAGTGCTGCGTCTCTCACCCCCTTTCTTTCACTCTCATGTGCACACACCCACACATTTCACTTGAGTCACAGAATTTCTTTTAGACATGACCTAACTTTATTTAGGCTGTGCATCTTGTCAGTGTGTCTTCATAGCTGCTTTATACAATTAAGATATGGAATATGAGACTGGAGCTCAGAGATTATTATTATTAGTCATGCTCAAAAGAATAATAAGGAACTGATCTAGTGCAATGATGGGTCATGCTGGCAAAAAAACACACACACACACAAGGAAAAGAGTACTTAAAAATAAAGCACCTATTGAGAGACTAAATTAGGAATAGCAAAATTTTGTAAATGTCAGAAGTTGCACATATAGAAAACTCTTGAAAAGAAAACACACTTAAATTCGAACCTTATCTATGGAAAAAAGAAACAGCCCTGAGAATATTGGCAAGGCATTACTATGAACATCTGCAATCTTGGCTTCGAATTATGATAATAATTGATATTAGCAAGTGTTGGATACAATCTAGGACATGTACTTTTACAATGTGGGTTTTAATCAGAAAGATGCTAGAGGGGAAAAGGCAGAATAAAAGATGAAATTAGGACCTCTAACCCCAGTGACAAGAACATACTTGTTCCTATCAGCTAGAAAGCACTTGACATGGAGGAGCTAAGAAAGCTCAGCTGAACTCAAGCCAAAGACTCGCTCCTATGGCTAAACAGGAAGAGACAAAAAGGCAAGGAGGAAACAGACAAGCATGATGTTTGCATCCTTACATAACGATTGATCGTTCAAACTGAATCCAGGAGGAAAGGAAAGTCAGACATCTGCTCAGCTAAGCTAATCTTTCAACAAACACATTGTATAGACAGGGAAGGGAAAAGCTTCCATCCTTGAAAGTTGACAAGATTTTGACTTTACTGGACAAGTAGAGGAAATGAAGAATGGTAATACACATATTAAGTCATCCTTTTTCCTAAGGTAAATAAAAATTTTGCAGTGTTTTGAGGCCCAGCATGCTCCATCTAATGATTCCTGAACCAGAGACATGGCAGAAGGCAAAAGTATGCTGCTTCTGTCTTCTCTTCCCATTGCAAGGGTCTAGATGCCACGGCAGGAATGAAAAGTGAACAGGGTACACATGGGGCCAGCATTACAGCTTCATGAGTTAATCTTCTGCTTATGATGTGGGCATCAGAGAGCCAGCTTGAGTCCTGGCTGCTCAGCTTTCAATCCAGCTCCCTTCTAATGCACCTGGAAGGATACCAGAAGATGGATCAAGTCATTGAGTTCATGCCATTCACTTGGGAAACTTGGACAAAGTTTCAGAATTCTAGCTTCGACCTGGTCAAGTCCTGGCTATTGTGGCCATTTGGGGAGTGAATTAGTGGATGAAAGATGCATCTTTTCTCTCTGTCACTCTCCCTTTCAAATAAACTTTTAAAAACAACAACAAAAAGTTATTCAGTCAAAAGTGAATTACTTATGGAGAAGACAAATTAGGATGTTCTGGGAGTTATTAACTAGAACAAGAATCTTCTATGTAAGGGAACTGTAACACCTCTTCTCAAACTATGCGTTAAGTAGCAACCCTCACTACAGAATATTCCAGCAGAAAACTGACTTCTTGGTTGTATACAACCAATCAACAAAGCTACTGGCAAAGTTCTTGAAGGAGCTGACTTCCTGGCACAAGAGCTATGATAACAGCTTGTATTTACAAACCTTGACACGTGAGCAATATCTGCTTTCCCACCACCTAACTGAAACTGGACATGCCAGGGGAAGATCCTGCCAGAGGAATTCCACCCGTGGCAACCTTGGAAGACTGCTTGTCTCTCTCTCCTGCCCAGGTTTGGTCCCCTTGTTCTTTGTACTGGACATATTTCCTTAAAAGGAGCCACACTGACTCCTCAACCCTGAGCTATGGCTCAGGATTCTTAGCAAATGTTCTTCAGTCCCTCCCAGCTGTATCCTGTTTTCATTATTTTTCTGCAACTGCAAATAGAAAGCTCAATTGGGCCTGAAGTAATCAAAAAGCAAGCGCTGCTGTTTGTCGCACACACAAATCTTAATCCAACTTAATACCTGAACATTTTTGCTCCCTGACCTACTTTTGGATACAGGTGTACTGCAGAGTCTGCTGAATTTTTTCCAAACAACATTCAGTACACCATTTTTTTCTTGTTAGAGGAGGATTTTAAGTCCTTCCACCAGCCTTCTGGGAGCAAGCCCTGGCTAAAATCTGGAGAAGCAAAAATCCAGACTGCAGCCTGTCACAGCAATGCCAAGCAGAAACCCACAGGACAGAGAGCTGTGTGCTGCTGGACAAATGGACTTTTCTAAGAGGCTGAATGAAACTGACTCATTCATGATCCATTAGGCAACTGGCTGGCCTCCAGCAGGCTAGCAAATAGCTGCACAGGATAAATCTCTGTGTCTGTTGCCAGCAGCCAACTGTGCTGAATTCTCCTAGTGCATGTATGTAATAGGTAGCTTTGACCCTGTCCGGAGAACACTTAAAAACAACTGATTGTATTTGGAAGATACTTAAAGTCGTTATGCATATTAGAATTGGGCTTTGGAGACTAATTGAGTTATGGAAATAAAGTAGGAAGAATAGGAAATAGACCTCAAAGGTTCATTTGTTTGTTTGTTTCAGATCAGAGCAGCCCTATGTCTACAGTGGATACTCTATAAAGATGGATCACTGCCATGAAGATGCTGATGGTGATGTGATAAAGACAATATTTTTTTTTCTTTAGGAGAAACAGGATACATGTAATTTGCTTCTCATTATCATGACAGAAAGCAGCCCAGCCATTAATATATTTGCAATCTATTTTTTTTTTAAGAAAGGATGTCACCCAAGTAATTTTGTAACACCAAAGTTAAATGTAACTTAAACTTATAGGAAAAATTTTTATAAAATTAATTACCCCAATAATTCCAACAACTTGCTTTCTTTTACTTATTTTATTACTGCAGACTCTTACAAGATTCAAAACCACCTTTTTTCAAAATTTAAGTCCATTGAACAAGTGTCTGTAAATTTGTTTTTTAAGACTTGCTGAACACATCACAATAAATATCCATTCAAGTACACAGCAGATGTAGTGGGTGAAACTGACATTCCCTTTGCCCTCAGGTCCTGTTGAGATTTTGTGTTTCTTCACAGGGTGCCCAGATACACACGTGTGGGGGGCTGTTATCATCGGCAGAAACGAAGCACCAGGCTTCCTAAGAGAATTTGCATTTCACCTGTGAACTTGTGTAAAGTTGAAGTCTGTGGATGGCCTGAGAGAGAGGGGTTTTTTAAATAAATGGTTAAGACACACACATACACACACACACACACACACACACACATAAAACCCACACAGACACAACACACGTACCTGCCACTACACATACACATACCTAAACACACCATAGCATGCAAATACGCACACCATACGTACCACAAGACACACAGACACCATGCATGCATACACTATACACACACCACACACTCATACTACACAGACACACCACACACACACACATACTAAACACACACAGAGGGAGAGAGAGAAATAAAGACATGGAGAAGTAACCAACAGCAAAATTCTTAGATTTCCATGTAACTTTCAGAAGGTATCCCTCAGAATCCAGTCAGTCCTAGGATTATTAAAGACAGAACCATTTTATGTCCCTAACTCTGGGTTTTGTCATCAACACTGCAGACTGCGTAGGGCCTTGATAAATGATCATTCTGCCCTAGATTACTACTAATATTCAAAGGAGGGAAAGGTCATTTTGTGGGTCTCTCCAGCTTCCTCTGCATGCTCACAGGATTATCTCACCAGGGGATGATTCCACAGGTGGTGACTCGAACCCTTGGGAGCCCTGGGCCCTTAGAAACCACTGCTGGCTCAGAGTTGCGAAGCCTTCAAAAAGCTGAACCTGAACTAGGCGGGAGTTGTTGTCCTTCAGGGACACCACCAACCCTCCTGGGAGTAAGCACAGCAGGAGGCACTCATCGGTGGAAGGAGAAGAAGTCAGCTGTGTTCAACCTGCAAAGGCAGTTGGTCCAGCCAAGCTGGAGTAGCCAATGCAGAGTGAACAGAAGTTTAGCCTCAGGGTGAGCTACTGAGATTGAAGGGAACCAGGGGCTACTGAGACTAGACATTTCCTGGGTTCTGTAACAATTTCAACAACAGGAAATTTGATCTTGTTGTTTTAGATACACAATAATGGAGCTTCAGTTGGAGAAAACCGAGTCAGCTGGTTTTCAAAATTTGGAATTTGAAGCCAGGTAAGTTTAGCCAGGTACTTAGGACACCAGTTAGGATGCCAGTGTGCCCAGTCTGACTGTCTGGATTTTAGATCTGGCTTTGGGTTCCTGCTTCCAACTTCCTGGCAAGCAGGGCTGATGACCCAAGCAAAGGAGTTCCTGATACCCACTTAGGCAAGGTGGATAGAGTTAACAGCTCCAGGTGTTGCAGGCATTCAGGAAATTAACATGGGCATCAGGCATCTTTCTATTTCTCAACTAAGAGGATGAGATAGAAGTGGAGGAAAGGAGGAAACTGAGTTTGAAAACATTTCAATCTGACCTAGTATTAAGCTCTCTTCATTTCCAGCTCTCTCAAAGTTAATTACAAGTCCAGGATCTCAAAGTTGAGGACATATCACAGTTGGGGTCAGGAAGGATATGACTGTTTAAGACTAGTTTTCCTAGGATAGACTTCATGTTCTAAACATTAGATCCAAGAACCAAATGAGTTTCCACTGGTTCCTCTCTCCTGGACTAGGGCAGGGGCAATGAAACAGTTTAGTTATGATGGCTAGAATAGGAGTGGGTGATGGGTGCAATGGACTGGGTGGGGCTACTTGGGAAGCCCATATTTGCCATGAGTGCCTGGTTCAAGTCCCAGCTACTATTCTTCCAATGCAACTTTCTGCTGATGGATTCTGGAGCAGCAGACGATGGCTCAACTACTTGAGTCCCTGCCAAACACATAGGAGACTTGAATGGAGTTCCATGCTACTGCCTTCCACCTAGCTCAGCCTCAGCTATTGAAGGCATTTGGAAAGTGAACAGGCAGATGCAAGGTCTCTGTCTCTCACTCTTCCATTACTCTGTTTTGCTCATTAATTAACTAACTAAAAAGAGGTCATACTATAAGCCAACACATAGTCTGGAGGGCAAAGGTAGGACCAAGGCTAACGTGTCACACACGAATTCCAAATGTTGTCAGAGTTCCATATCCATGACCACGAGCTATTTAATTGATCATAAAAATAAAATAAAACAGTTGGTAGAAAATGACATTACAAAATAGCTGTAACTTTGCTGTTTTTTTTTTTTTAAGATAAGTAAGGCAAGAGGGACACCAGAAGAAAATATAAAGCTTTAAAAAAAGTTCACATATTACAATTTTCTCTCCTCATTGAAGAAATATTACAAGCATATATTTTCAAGGGGGAAGAACAGAAACAATAACAAAAAGAGAGCAGTTTATTAATAGCTGTCTAGATCCAAGTTTGAAGCAACCTTAAGTCATTTTCTGTGTTGTTTGTAAATGTCCTGAACAAAAAGGTAATTTTTTATCATGTCATGTTTATGAAGAAACAACACACTGTCCATGAACTCTTTTTTTTCTTCATTTCTTCCTGTTGCCACAATTCCAGCTTTATCTACAAGACTGACGAATGCCCAAATCTTTATCACAAAAGGATATTATGAGAATCTGTGCAGCAAAGGATCATATCATAATTTTATTTTTCAATTGCTACTATTTGATCACAAGAACTCCAACTATCCAAATAAGAGGCTCATTTTTTCTTGGACAGCTATGCAGTTGGCTGCAGGGCTGCTTTTTAGTCATATCAATTCCTTTGGGTATTCAAGATACTATCTTGCTTTTCTTGGCTGCAGCCCTCCCTCTTGGAAAACAGCTGGGCCACAAGGCACATGTTATGTTTAAGATTATGGTGTGACGGCCCTAGGAGGCCAGCGAGCGCCTAGACAATACAAGAACAAATGTGATGCAAAGTAATTCAGCATTTCAAATGCCTAATAGAAGAACCAGCAGCAAGCTATGGCTTCAAGAGAACAATAAAAACAGAAACAAGAATTCACAGAGATGCAAACCGATCTAACAGTGAGGAGTGTTTATGCACAACCGAAAGGTGCTGTTGCTTTGGTAACTTGAGAATAGGAAATTGAATTAACACGTAAGTTTGTTTTCATGTAAACATTTTTGTAAGCCATGTATACATGGTATCTTCCTCAAAGTTTCAAGAAAAACGTGCAATTTACAATCAATGGATTTCATTGTTTTTACACCCCAATAAACATATTTTTTAATTTTATGTTTCCTTTCAAAGGCGTTTGCAGTTCCTTGGTATATGTTGTTTAAATAGTGTTAAGAAGGTGCTATGATTTGGTATCCATTCATAACTCAGGAGATATTTATTGTACGCATTACTGGCTGAGCAGAGGGAAGACAGCTGGGTAAAGAACATCAAAAAAGTAAGTTGTAATGATGACATGCTAACAGGACTTTACTATTAAAGAGTTCAGACACTGATAAGAAAAATAAGGCAGATTAAAATCTAATCACTGTTTAAAAAAAAAAAAGTGGCTTTGGACACATTCTTGTGGCTGGGAATAAAAGCAATATGGCATCCCTTGCTCTGAAAGAACCGTAAGTCACTTACTGGAAACTGATCAGGAGGCCAAGAATTCCAAGCAGGGTGAGTAGCTTAGGTGAAAAAATGCCACAGGCTTTAAAAATGAGCACTGAAGGCCCGCATCTCTTAGAGATGTACATTTTCTATATATTTTAACTACTTAATTTTTGGGTAGCCTTTTGTCTTGCTTAACCTTTTAAATCCCTACTTCTTTGTAAGAAATAGCTAGACTGTTACGGCTATGCATTTTTTCCTTCTTCTACTGCAGTTTTTGCAGCTACCTCCTCATGGATCATTGTTCAAGACCCAGTAGATCCCCTGCTGTGCTTGCACACCCACATGCAGCTCTGAGGAATACCAGAAGGAAGTGATACAAACAGGGAACAATATGTTATGAGCTGGTAGTACCTCCTGTACTGCAGACACTGTCAAAGAGATTCTTTTTAAACACATCTCATTTAGGCATCCTGATCTTATAACTTAATGGCTATTTTAGGGCCATTTTATGGATGAGGAGACTGAGAGCTTAAAGCATGAGGTCAACTAACAGTAGTACACAGCTTACAGGACAACAGAGGCAAGACTGAAATCCAGGCAGCTGATGCTCATTCCCAGCTTATGAACACTTCACTCTCTCAACACTGACAAAGATATGGCAGAAAACATATGAAAGTGAATTCCTTTTTCTTTCTAATATTTATTTTAATTGAAAAGTCAGATTTACAGAGAGGAGGAGGCACAGCGAGAAAGACCTTCAATTCACCGATATACTCCCCAAGTGGTCACGATGGCTGGGGCTGAACTGATCCAAAGTCAGGAGCCAGGAGCTTCTTCCGGGTCTCCCATGTAGTTTCAGGGTCCCAAGGCTTTGGGCCATCCTTGACTGCTTTCCCATGCTACAAGCAGGGAGCTGGATGGGAAGAGGGGCCTGCCGGGATTAGAATCAGTGTCCAAATGGGATTCTGGAGTGAGCAAGTCAAGCACTTTAGCCTCTAGGCTATTGTGCCAGGCCTGTGAAAATGATTTCTAACAAAGCAGTGATATTGGGCCTGGAGCAATGGCTCAGTAACTAAACTCTCACCTTGCAAGCATCAGGATCCTATATGGACACTGGTTCATGTCCCAGCTGCTCCACTTCCCTTCCAGCTCCCTGCTTGTGGCCTGGGAAGGCAGTTGAGGACAGCCCAAAGCCTTGGGACCCTGCACCTGCGTGGGAGACCCAAAGGAAGTTCCTGGCTTCAGATTGACTCAGCTTTCTGGCCATTGTGGCCACTAGGGGAGTACATCAGAGGATGTAAGATCTTTCTGTCTCTCCTGTCTCTGGAAATCTTCCTTTCCAATAAAAATAAATAAACCTTAAGAAAAAAAGGGCAGTGATTTAAACCTTTCCCCCATAATGCTCAGATATATCATTTTAAAATTGAGTCTTCCATTTACACATTTATTTTGATAATGTTCAGCATAATCACCCCTGATGGAAGGAGGTGTTATTTGTATTCTCAGACACCCATAAGCTGCAGACTGCCCATAGCTACAACAGCCTGCAAGTCAACCATTCGCTCCATGTTTCACAACAGAAGCTTGCGGTTTGGACCTGCTGGTGTTCTGATGAGCAGCATACAGGAAGCAGCAGCCATGCCTGGGCAGACTGCTGGTCTCTCCAGGCCATCAGAGCTGAGTTCCTGCCTGGGACGATTACAGTCTGGCCTAATGGTTTTGAGCGTCTCTTGTTTCCACGGATAATGGCTCATCTGTCTAGTCTGACAACCTCCTTAAGAGCTTATCCCATATGCAGTTTCCGGGTTTTCCTTTGTTTCTCCCCCCACCCCCCTTTTTTTCCCTGTTGGAATAACTTCAAGAGACTGTAGATGATAGTGCTCTATTACATTTCATTTCAATGCACATACTTACAACAGCCACCATCCATCAATCCATCCATCCATCCATCCATCCATCCATTCAGCATCTGTCTGCCTACTTCCCTCCTAACACAGCTCGGGTAAATTTTTACAGAGGATTCAGTGAGTTTTCCTACATAAATTTCCCACTAACTACAGATTTACATCAGTTTCATTTGTAAAGGCTTTACTGTAAAGGCTTTGTCTTACTGAAGCACTGGCAATGATAATATATTTTAGGCTTCACCAATGTTGTGTGTTTTTTAAATTTTTTGCAGCTTCTTTTACAATATCTCCTCTGGTAATGGTAACGATCTCTACATTTTCTTTTTTTATTCCATCATAATGCAGAATAGACAGCAAGAAATAGGAAGATTGTTGGAAGCACTTGATAGATTCTTACATATCAGGAGTTTTAAAAGCTATCTCCACAATCCCAAGACTCCTCAACTGGGCACCCATTCAGGAGCAAGACGATGAAGAATTGGGCAGCTGCCATCATAGAGCCTCTTGCATCTAGATTCAGACACGGGGTTAATTTCAATCAGTTTCTTACTTCATCGCTAACTGACAATGTTTCCTGTGCTTGTGGAATCACGGGGTCATTAGTGTCGAATCCACCACTCTGAACCAGGTCCATAAATTGAGCACATTGTCTTCCACATCCTATGAGTCATCCCCCGATGCTTGCAAGCAGGGACAGGCTAGCCGCCCGTCTCTCACTGAGACCTTCCTTAGGGCGTTACCATACAGTCAGCAATTCATCTTTGGGGCTTGCTTTGTCACTTGCCCAGCTGAGGAGCCAGTGAAAGCAAGGATGAGGGTTTAGATGGCTTCCCAATCTGCCACAGGTAATTGTGTCTCTAAGGAACTAGTTTCTCCATATCATCTGGATTATCCTCAACTTGCAGGCTGATACGGAGACTCAGATTTTTTTCTGCTTCTGTCACTCCTGCCCCACCTCCCTAAATTGGTTCATTTAATCAAAAGTCTCATTTATGTGCAACTTGGAGAAAACGCTATTATTTCTGGCTATATTTGATTTTCCTTTAATGTATAATACCTAGTAGGATACAGAAAAATAGCATTCTTTTTCTTCTCACCTCCTTGCATGACTCGTCATTTGCACTAATTTTTTCCAATCCTCTAATGTGACTTAGGTCATAGAATTTGGAATCCTATATCTTCTTTCTTTTCTGTCACATATTTTGCCTCCTGAAGGCAAGAAATAGGAGAGTTATACTGGTAGGTAATGTGGATGTGGCCCATGCAGGGAACCAGCACAATTCAGAAGAACCCCCAACCAAGGTGGTTTCACATGAACGGATCAAACAGAGCAAAGACGATGGTAACAATTCACAGTAGTTTCCTTCTTCTGTGTTAATTTTTTTAAGAAATCAGCTTTGGAGACAGAATAATCAAGTTATAGCGGGAGAAGCATTTAGCCAGGAGATAAGATACAATGTCTGGGTTCGGAACACATATCTTGCTGTAGCTTCTTAATGTGGACTCTGGGAGACAGCAGTGATGAATCCATTTTTTTCTTTCCTGCCACCCATTAACAGGAAGACTACACTGAGTTCCAGGGCACCTTGGCCAGTGTGGGCAAACTGGGTATGAACCAGCAGATAGAAACTCTCTCCTCCCCTTCCTCACCCTGCCTCCACAAAGATAAATTAATAAATACTTAAAAATGTTAACACTTACTGAGAAAACTACTTATTTCTAAAATAAGCAGATACAAAAATACAAAACATGTTTGAAAGTAAACATCATGTAGTGTCAAATTCTTATGCTGAATGACTCAATTTCTTTGGGTTCCCAAGCCAGGAGACCTGATTTCTTTAGGAACATTCCCCAGTAGAGTGGAACTTCCTCAGGTTACCACTCCAGAAAATCCTTCTACACTAAGATCATGACAAGTGTCCGGGCAAAGACAGTGTCCTCATTTTCATTTTCGTTGAGAATCCATTGATTGTGACCAAGCTCCTCCAAACATGTAATTGAAGACATGAATTGGGCTGTGGTTCTCAACAGGTGACTAAAACCTGGGAACTGAATCATGTCTTATGGATCCCACTGAAATGATTTTTCTTCTAAATCCTCTTCTAGGTATTTACTCAAATGTAAAAAATATTTGGTAGTAATAAATTTAGAGGTAGACTCTTGGAAATCTGCTTAAAGATTTGTCACATCATCTCAAATTTACTATGGTAAAAAAATATTTTACTTAATTATCACCTGAATTAACTGTGAACTAGGGCATATACAAGTTGTGTTTTTTTAAAAATTTATTTTATTGTTGTTTTTTTTTTAACTGGAAAGTCAGATATAAAGACAGGAGGAGACAAAGAAAAGAAAATCTTCTATCTGCTGATTCATTCCCCAAATGGCTGCAATGACCAGAGCTGCACTGATCCAAAGCTAGGAGCTAGGAGCCAGGAGCCTCTTCCAGGTCTCCCACGCAGGTTCAGGGGCCCAAGGCTTTGGGCTGTCCTTAACTGCTTTCCCAAGCTACAAGCAGGGAGCTGGATGGGAAGCAGGGCTGCCAGGATTAAGTCAGTGCCCATTTGGGATACCGGCATATGCAAGGTGAGGACTTAAGCCTCTAGGCTACCATGCCAGGCCCAACATCTTTTTTTTTTTCTGAAAAGATCACTAATTGAAAATTAGTGAAAATTCATAACAGGCATCTAATTACTTCTGTGCTTTCGCTATAAATTTTCTAGTTACCTCACACTGAATGTCCAAGTGGATATGCGTTGTCAAAGAATTGGTACTAAATGTTGATTACTGTTGGTCTTCCAATTTGAGAGTTAGGAAGGTTTAACACATGCAGATCTGAGAAATTTTTTTAAATAGTATTACAAAATAGCATCTCAAACAGCATCTCTCACAGTTTTCTTAATTGAAAAACACAAAATCAATGAAAGCAAGAAACCCTGAAAATGATATTTCAGTTTCATTAAAATATAAATTATCAATGCAGAAAATGAAAACCAGTGCAATGAAATGTACATCTTTCCAGAAAGCACTTTCCTACAATTCTATTTAAGTTGGGGATACCTTCTGAGAAAGAAAACTATTCTCCTTCGATGAGGCAAAGAGAAGAAGCAAAACCACTGCAATACCGAATTTTTTCCCTATTACTTGTGCCCTAAATAAAGTAATGCTTTCCATATAGGTCATATCAAAGGAGGCGTGTGTATAAGCATACAAAAAAATCTAAGATGATATGTACTTTTTGTCCCTCTGAGGAATTCCAGGATTCATTTTTTATTCAAGAAGTAAATGAGGGGCCCGGCATCGTGGCCTAGGCTTGAACATGCTGGATCCCATATGGGTTTCGGTTCTAATCCCAGCAGCTCCACTTCCCATCCAGCTCCCTGCTAGTGGCCTGGGAAAGCAGTTAAGGATGGCCCAAAGCCTTGGGACCCTGCACCCGTGTGGGAGACCTGGAAGAAGTTCCTGGTTCCCAGCTTCGGATCGGCGCAGCACCGGCCATTGCGGCTCACTTGGGGAATGAATCATTGGACGGAAGATCTTCCTCTCTGTCTCTCCTCCTCTCTGTATATCTGACTTTGTAATAAAAATAAACAAATCTTTTAAAAAAAGAAGCGAATGAGAAGAAAAGATGATTTTGTATAACAGGAATTTAGAGTAGACTTTGGGCTGCTGTGCATGGTGACTAAGCAGCAGACAGCTGCTACATCCAAACTTCTGTAACCAGAGGAGCATCTCAGGCGTCTAAAGACACAACGGTAACAAAAGAGAATGCTGTTTTAGGAGAAAGTCTTACCTTCAAATATGAGAGGTGGGAGACTTAGGGGACTGTGTGCATAGGAGGGAAGCAGAAACATTAAGATGAATTAGAATGAGGCAAGCCACCTCCTGGGAGAACTGCAGGCTTCGCCAAAACACAGGGGCAGCAAAATGTCAAGTCTGAGTATTTGCTGTGAATGAACAAATGCAACCCTAGTTTTGTTGTATATAAAAGTGCATTCAGCTTGTTTGGTGGTTCCTCTGTTTCTGCTTCTTTTGTTCTAGAGAGGCAGTTGGGGCCAGTTTGCAATTAGAGTCCACTTCCAAGGCCTGACACAGATTCTTGCTGCAAATACTTTCCCTAAGTTGTGTTGTGTGCCTTGCCCACAGTTCTGTAGCCCATGTTTCCTGGTTCTATGGCAATTTAGAATAACACAGGCCCTGACTACTGTCAGCTGACACAACACACTAAAACAAAGAGTAAATAAACACGGAAATAGGTTTTGCTGGCTCTGACTGTAAGTGCAGAAAATGGTGAGCTTCTCAAGTTCATTGGCATTTAACAACAACATGTTTCTCTATGGAGCAGATCCAAAGATTTAAAACTAATTTTAAGAAGTCATAATTCTGGCTGTGCATAAACAATAGCTAAAAGTCTTTAACCATCGATGTAAATTAAAGTTGACTGTTCTCAGAAGCTATGAAAATAGTTACCAAAAAGATAAATGATCGAAGATAAATGACATTGTTACTAGGCTTTTTTTCCAGTTGGGAAGTTTATCTATGAATTTCCTTAGATATTTATCAAAATAATAGGAGCTGTATAAATTACTTTAGATAAGGTACATGTTTTTGTATGATAAACTAAGCTATTAGAAAGGAGAATTACTTAAAAGACAACAGTGAGTTTTCCTACATAAATTTCCCACTAACTACAGATTTACATCAGTTTCATATGTAAAGGCTTTACTGTAATTATTTATCATTGTAGTATTTTATATTTGAGTCACTGCTTATTGGTGGGGGATGTATTCCAGGGCCACCACTGGATGCAAGGAACCACAGACAGCAGCACCAGACCCTACAGCTACCGTGAGGCTTCTTGGAGAGACAAGCACACACATACCTCTCCTAAGCTGGATTTGGTGATGCAATAGCAGCTTACCTGTTAAAACAGGCCAGTATTCCTCAAGGTTGCAAATATTCACTCCTGAAGGTAGGTTCTTTTTTTTTTAAGGTAGATTCTTTTTTTTTTTTTAAGATTTTATTTTTATTATTTTTTCATTGGAAAGGCGGATATACAGAGAGGAGAGACAGAGAGGAAGATCTTCCATCCAATGATTCACTCCCCAAGTGAGCGCAACGGTCGATGCTATGCTGATCCGAAGCCAGGAGCCTCTTCCGGGTCTCCCACGCGGGTGCAGGTTCCCAAAGTTTTGGGCCGTCCTCGACTGCTTTCCCAGGCGCCCATATGGGATCCTGGGCGTGCAAGGCGAGGACCTTAACCACTTGCGCCACCGCACTGGGCCCTTTAAGGTAGATTCCTAAGGAAAGTAATTAGATCCACGACAACTGAAGAACCCAAAATGAGAACCCTGAAATAAGAGTAATCTTTTCTTTAACATTGCGTTGGAAGCAATGCTGGCTGTTATTTCTCAGTTGTGTCTACAATTATAGGTGAATGATACTTTCATTATTACTCAAAATACAGCATCGTTATTTTAACAATATTCTATAAGAAAAGTTCTGTGAGAATGGTCTCTCTAACGAAATATCTTGTTGGACTAAATAACTGGACATCGGGAGACCCTGGGTGATCACGAGAACAGGCAACCAGAAAAAGTAAAATTGTGGATAAGAAGTTCCATAGACAAAAAAAAAAAAAAACCCAGTCATTTGAAAATAGCAACAGATGTCTTTGCTTAATGACAGCTCTAAGAGACACCTCCAAGCACAATAAGTCTTCCAGGTGGTTCTGCAGCTTGACATCACAGACAGCCAGAAGAGCAACCAATACATATCGGAAAGTTAAAGTGAGCATCAAGTACTGCACAACTAACTGTACATTGCACACTGCTGTCCTCAAGACCAATTCACTACATCTTTTAGTCATGTTACTTCTGAAAAATCACAAAGTCTGACAAAATGACGTATGTTTAAACAAAATCCTAATACACTGATTGCAACATTTACTTTGTACAATCTTCAGCAAATGAGAAACCTTATTCTCAGAGGAACTGAAGCAATAATGAAAGTATCATTCACCTTTAATTGCAGACACAACTGAGAAATAACAGCCAGCATTGCTTTCAATACAATGTTAGAGAAAAGATTACTCTTATTTCAGGGTTCTCATTTTGGGTTCTTCAGCTGTTGTGGGTCTAATTACTTTCCTTAGGAATCTACCTTACAAAAAAAAAAAAAAAAAGAACCTACCTTCAGGAGTGAATATTTGCAACCTTGAGGAATACTCGCCCTAATAGGTAAGCTACTATTGCAACAGCAGCTCTGAGTGCTCAAACACTCAACACTCAACTTTGAGTCCTGGCTGAGCCACTTCCAATTCAGCTCCCTGCTGATGTGTCTGGGAAAGAAGTCGGCCTAAGTGCTTGGGTTCATGCCACCTGTATGAGAGTTTCAAGCTCCTGGCTTGAGCCTGACCCAACCCTTACCTATTGTGGCCACTTGGGAAGTAAACCAGCAGATGGAAGTTCTCACTGCCTGACTCTCTCTCTTTTTTTTTTTTTCTAACAACAATAGCAGTAAAGATGTGTCACAAAAATTCTATCTATGGAAGCATATCAAGAAAGGTTTCAGAGAAAATGATCTTTTATTTAAATATTAGAATGATTTAGTCTTTGATCAATAACTGGTTACTACCGTTGTCATTATTTTAGGCATTGATACAATTTTTGTCCTTAATCAGGCAAAAGTCTGTGTGTCGGTGCCAAGGTTTAAGTTTGCATTTCCAAGAAATCATGCCCTTAAATTGTATCACGGCTCTTAAAAGTTGCATTCAAAATCATCTCACTGTAATTAACCGTGCAGTGATCCTGGCAGGGCCAATCCCCTCATGCCAATTGCCTAATACTTTCTGATTTGAGCACTGACTCAGGTGTCCCAGTATTCTTGCAGCACTAGGTTTGAAACTGGGAGTCCACATCCACTATCTCAAAGTCTTGGACAAACAAGACCAGGCAGTCACTCAGATCACATTGTTAATGGATATCAGGGTTATTACTGGAATTATCACTCTATCTGCAATACATTCATTTTGAATATGTGAAACTGGAGGTAATTTCTAGTCGATGAGCCATCAGACACATTATTAATAAACTTTTATGAGACAATTATCCTAGACACCATACCTGATTTAACCCATAATCTTAATTCACAACTAAATGCAATCAAGAGTAAACAAGAAGAATTGACTGAAGGGTACATACTCAGTTTAATTTACAATGTGTAAAATAATACGGCATTTTAAGTTTTAAAAGAAATCCTTTTTCTTTATCTCTAAGTTTATAATAAAGTAATAGCTGCCAAAGATGATGCTACTTATATTAGGTCACAGAAGAATATTGATATATTTATAAGTGCATTAGTAAAAATTCTTTTCATTCTGATCAAAATAAATAAGTGCACTCTCATTCAAGAACATCAGAATTCAGAAAAAAAATAGCAAGAGTTTTATCATTATATTACCTGAATTTAAGATATACTACAAAGTTACAGTAATGAAAGCATCTCCATGATAGCATAAAAATAGACATACACCAACAAAACAGAATAGTGAACCTAGAAACAAACCTATGCAAATGCAGCTTGCTGGTTTTGACAAAGGCATCAACACTATGCAATGCAACGAGGACAGTCATTTCAAAAAACCGTGCCAGGAAAATTGGACATCCAGAAACGAAATAATGAAACTAGAGCTCAATCTCACCACTTGCAAAAAAGTCAACTCAAAATTTATCAAAGAACTAAACATAGCATCTGAAACTATGAAACCACTAGCTGAGAACATAGAGGAAAACTTTAAGACACTGAAATGGGCACAGACAAAAGAAACAAAAGCAAAATAGATAAATTACATCTCAGCAAACTAAAAACTTTTATACAGCAAAGGAAAGAATCACCAGAGTGAGGAACCATGTAGCATAGAAGAAAACATTTTCAAGCTGTCCATCTGACAAAGCGGAAAAAGCCAGAATATATACATAAATCCACTCAATAATAGAAATAAATTATCTAATGGAAAAATGAGCAGTAGATCTGAACACACATTTTTAAAAGTAAAACATAATTGACCAACAGGTATATGAGAAATATTCAATATCACTAGCCATCAGGGAAATACAATCAAAGCCAAAATGAGACTTAAAAAATAATAATAATCATAACGGCAGCAAAGAGAACCCATGCGCTCTCTTAGTTGGAATGTAAAATGGCATATTCACATGAGACATCTTTATTGAGTATTCTCAAAATATTAAAGAAAAACAACCATGCAATCCATATGGGTGCTGGTTCGTATCCCTGCTGCTGCACCTTCCTTTCAGTTCCCTTCAGTTCCCTTCTTATTGCCTGGGAAAGCAATAGAGGATGGACCAATGCCTTGGGACCCTGCACCCATGTGAGAGACCCGGAAGAAGCTCCTGGCTCCCAGCTTTGACTCGGCTCTGCTCTGGCACTTGCGGCCACATGGGAGCGTGAACTAGCCAATGGAAGATCTCTGTGTATCTCTCTCTCTGTATATCTATAGTTCTCATAAAAGATTAAATAAATCCTTAAAAATAAACAAATTAAAAATCTTAAAAAGTCTTCTTTTATCTAGGACACATGGCTTAATATTGAAATGTACATAGTAATGTCTTCCTTTTCTGTTCTTTCCTTATTTTTTCCAATTTTCATCCTATCCAAGCGTCAATGGTTAAGAGTCAATCCTTACCCAGCCCAAGTCACCAACAAAGTGGAACACTCTTAGTCAAGCTATCAAAATAATGGACAAAAATCCCATTTACTTTATGAATTTAAAAGATGTCATATCCAGCATGGGTTAACAGGTACCCGTCTGTGTGTCTCAGGCGATCAACCATGTTTCACATAAAATAATGGAAATGGCTGGTTATCCACTTCTTGTCCCCACTGGTGAAGGGGTATTAATTAATTTCATCAAAGCCCGGAAGTCCAATTTAACCTCCTTTATTCTGATGTTAATTGCTTTGAAGGAGATGAAGCAATTGACGGAGACAGGAGCTTATTTCAAAAGCCTTGCATGTAATGAGAGTACCTTGGAGCACTCATTAAAGCTGACTGCCCTATAATGCAAGGGATGAGCACTTTAAGAACCCTTAATTGCACTCAAGCAGAATGAGAAAGTCTACAGCAGTCACTTCATTCCAGACTAACAGGACAGAAAGAAAACCTACATGACATGGTCTATATGATCAAAAGCCAAAATATCAGCTATTGCCAGTAATCTTGGATCACGGGTGACATCTCTGCTTTCTAGCCTCGCAGCCAGCTCTCATTCAGTTCTTCCATGTAGGTGGCCGAGGACATTCATGAAAACAAATCCCAAACAAAACAAAACAAAACAAAAACAAAACAGAAAACACCCTCTGAGAGATATTTCCATTATAAATTACTAGAAAATGTGAATTCCATTACCCACTTGACGTGAGTGGAATTTAAATTCAGCAATGGAGTTTTTATACATGATCATCTCAATAAGCAATCAATACACATAATTTATTCAGACAGAAGATAAGCACTATTTGTCAGTAACATAGTGTGATCAACACAGAAAAGACAAGGAAAGTATAGAGGATTTTTGTAAATGGAATCTGAGCTGAAATGGTGAAATCACATAGCAGAAGACAGCAAAGACTATTTGTCACTGCAGGCCTGTATAACTACTGAACACAGAAAAATCTCCAATCATTGTGGGGCAAAAGCATTTGACCAGTCTTAGAACTGAGCCTATTTGGCACCTAATTACAAAGGGTGAGGCGATTCGTGGTGATTTGAAGAGAGGGGCTGCTAATCTCTGCTTCCAGTTTTGTGGTCTACATGACCTGCCAGGCAAGTGGAAGTTGGTTCATAAAGCATTTTTTTAAGATTTATTTATTTATATCGGAAAGGCAGATAAAGAGAGGAAGACACACAGAGAAGAAGATCTTCCATCCAGTGATTCACTCCCCAAGTGGCTGCTGAAGTTGGAGCTGAACCAATCCGAAGCCAGGAGCCTCTTTCAGGTTTCCCACATGGGTGCAGACAGGAACCTCTGCCCATTGGGATCCCGGCGCAACAAGACGAGGACCTTAACCACTAGGCTACTGCGCCAGGTCCCAGAGAGCATCTTTAACACATCCAGGAGAAATTTCAGAAAGTGCAGATGAACAAAACTCATAAAATCCAGAGATTCCAAAGCAATCATCACTTACTTCAACAGTCCTCTTTAATGTTCATCAATGGAAAGAGGGAGACGGCTAACTTGTACACCTTCCTCGAACGACCTGACTTAGTCACACAGCACTAGAAGTTAGGCAATATTTGCGAAGGAGTTAGCTTACTTCTTCGCTAAGTAATTTCAAAGGCATTCGCCTGTTTGAAGAGGACAATATGACTGATGACCTCCAAGCTGAGGGATTATCACACTTGTCACACATGCTTCTGTCTGGCTGCATGCTCCTCGGATAAACAGCAAGGCTCTCTGCTTCCCGAGACCTAGCCCATGCAAAGCCAGCACATGACAAGAAGACACAGCTTCACATTTTACAGAATGCATCAAGGATCCAAGAGGGTGATACCGTTTTAATAAATTTAATTGGCCTGAGCACCCTCCCGCTTAAATAGTGAGATAAACAAGGACATATCAGATCCAAATCCTGCTTCTCACCAGTTCCTGTGCTTGGACAACATGTGCAGCAAACCTAAAGGCTCGTGGCTGTTATTCTTCCTGCCAGTACTGCATTTCAGAGACTGGAATTACCGCACTGACCGCTGATACCATACATTGCTGAGGCACACAGGACTGGCAGACAACAGGCAAGCTGCAAATCTCAAGATGTGCCTCTCTGATAAACTCATAGCCAGCACTACGTGTCAGTCACTGTTAGAGTTTACAGAATCCGAGTCTCACACGCATCATCTCACTGAAGTCACACAACTACCTAGAGACACACATACTAATTTTACAGAAGAGAAGTGAAAGTGCTAAAAATAAAAACAAACAGGCCAAGATCACATAGCTTGTAAAGGAGGGAGCTGGAACCCACACCTGGACATACAAATTGCTGGCATTTCTGAAACACAACCCCACTAGCGGTTCAGTCTGAAACACAGAGGGCCGCTGGGGAGTCCGGTGCGGCAGAGCCTGTGGAATGAACAATGGCTCCCCCAGGCTCAGCTCAGGATGACCTGGTGTGGTCATGGAGACTGACAATGTCAAGAACAAGGCCAGTTGTATTTTTTTCTTACCACTTTCCCCAGTCTGTTGAGTCATCCCATAAAAGTAGGAGTCACTGACTTATGTGTCACCAGATTACACACATTTGAGGGGTCACTGGAATATCGAAAGAAGGCCCATCGCCTTAGCTACAACGCAAGATCAACCTTAACGGCAACACTCATTGACTCTACTATGGCTACTGAAAGGCCAGCCATAATTGGTATCCTGAGTATCAGTTTTACTAATGTAACTGTCATGAACCTCAGCTACATAACACAGTCAAGCTAATGTCGAGGTGGCACCGTGTGCATGCTTTTCTGATTCTCTTGATTTATGCACATCTGAAAGGAGATTATCTACAAACTTCCTGTTGCTTAGGAAATCAATGTAAGGCCAAGTTAGCATGAGAAATTGACTCTGATATTTTACATAAAATGTGCTTAATTAAATAATTAACAAATGACCATATTTTATTTATCATGCAAATCTCATGTATTTTTAAAAGATACCGTGTAAATTGCTTTTATTGTAATACTTGTCTCTTTCCCATTCCCCGGCAAAGCACTGGCTCCCTCCCCTAGCACATACACACCAAGCATGTAGTCATCACCTCTATTCCCTCTTCTCAAGCACTTAAGTCAGTTCTAGAGTATAGCTGCTGCTCAAAGTATGTGGGATACGCAGAAATGAGAACATTTAGACAGTTCACATTGTTTTCTTCAGTGACTACAGTCAAGATGCCTTTTTAACTGTAAATATGCAAATCTTAACAATCAGTATATTCCAAAAATTAAAACATATATACATATTTTAAAGATCAGAATGGGCCCTGCATTAGCCTAGAGGCTGAAGTCCCCATCTTACCCATGCCAGGGTCCCATATAGGCATCGGTTCTAATCCCGGCAGCCTGTTTCCCATCCAGCTCCCTGCTTGTGGCCTGGGAAAGCAGTCAAGGATGGCTCAAAGCCTTGGGACCCTGCACCATGGCAGTTCTGGAAGAACTTCGTGGCTTTGAATCAGCTCAGCTCTGGACATTGTGGCCACTTGGAGAGTGAACCAGCAGATGAAAGATCTTTCTTTTGTGTCTTCTTCTCTCTGTAAATCTGACTTTCCAATAAAAAAATAAATAAATCTTTAAAAAAAAGATCGGATTGACAAATATTCACTTGTATTAGAAGAAAAAAATGTACTTTGGGCTGTGCAGGAAGTATCCTTTATTAACGCAAACAAAACAGGAAAGAGTATGAACTCAAGCTTTTTAAAAAGAAGCAGGCTGGTTTAGGTGGATGACAGGAGCAGCACTGGGAATCAGTTTCCAACCCTGACTTCCGTGCACACAGCTTGGTTCTGTGCCACAGCCAGTAATATCAACAACATCATGATCTTGTACAGTGTCCAGCTCAGCACTAAAAATGTCATTCCTTCATCATCGCATTTTTTATGAGCTCGTACATACCGCAGTATACATCTTCAAGCTGAAAACACTGCACTTAATGTTTCTGCAGTGATATCTCATTTGATACAAAAGCCACCTGACTTTGGTATATTTGATACACAGATACGGTTGAAAAGTGACTTGGTAAAGCAGATACTGCAAAGATGGAGGAAGAGCCTTGGAGTTCACCAAATAAGTCCCCGCACCTTAGAGGGATCAAGGCAAGCCAGCCAACATCTCTAAGTCCTAGTTGCATCATTTCTGAAATGCCATGGTGGTGGTGCAGGCGACAAAGGACTATTGATGCTAAATGATGTCAGTGTAATTTTGGTCATTCCAAGAAATCCAATCAAGATTATTATTACTCTTTGAATTTAACTTATTATGAATAAAAGCAATTAACCACATGTAACTTGTGTTACATACAAGCTGTTTTGTATTTCTATGTATTTTTTGGATATGTAATTTGCTTTTATAGCAACTACTTTAAAATTCTATCAGAGAGATCAGCATTGTGATGCCATGGGTTAAGCTGCTGCCTGCAATGCCTGCATCCCATATAAATGTATTTCTTATACTTTCTGAAGTATCCCTATTTCATTGTATTAAATCAATTTCTAAAGCTTTGGAAAAGGTTTACCTTTTTATAGCACACTACAGTATCAGCATTGACTGTATACTGTATACTCACATTGTTACTCACATTGACTGGGTGGGCTAGTTGCTTAGTCACTGCCATTACTTGATGACTTTAAATGTTTTTGCTTTGGGAGCTGACACCAAACTTTTTGTTTTATTTATATCTGTGCTCACCAAGGTCAGTAATGGATACTAATTCTTAAACATGCTCCATTTTAGCTTTTATGTTCAGTGGGAATAAGCTGTACACTTTTGTTTTGTTAGGTAAAAAATAGCTAAAAATTGTGCCTCAAAGAGGAAAAATAGTTCTTTATATCAACAGTGTGAGGAGTAGAAATGAACATGAGAACTTTTTATACTTCTTTTTATTTGGGGCCAAATACTTCAGAGTATAATAGTAGTAATAATAGGTATTATTGTAGTTGTTGCTGTTATGTTAATGAGAATAACAGAAGAGTATTGCTATGAAGATCCATATTGCAAATTTTCTTAAAATTTTAAGAGAAAAGATACCATGTGAGTAAAAGAAATATTTTCTAATAAACATTAGGTTAGCCATTTTGTGTTCCTATGTAAACTAATTTTTGTTTACGAAATATTCATTTTACAACATATCATAACTTACATAGCCAAGAAGACTTAGACTTAGTTGTGAAGTTTTTATATTATAAACAAAAATATAAATAAGAAGCTCTTAAATTTAAATTTTTAGGAAGTCCAGGGTCTCCAATATTTTTCACATGGGAAATTTTCAGGATAAAGAAATATAAGGTAGATAGCAGACTGACTAGAGCAATATATGAAGATAAAGATGAGGTTTGAAATACTGAATGAAGACCACTTGGCAACTATAGAAAGAGGCAGGATATAAAATCGTACATAGGACTACGGGCAAGAGGGCATGGCTCAAGTCTAATGGAGGAGCAGTTAATTCAGAAAGAAAATACCAGGAGATTTCAAGAAACTATCATTCAGTGCAAAAATCACTTTAGAAAAATTATAAGAAAACCAATTCATTCCCACCTAACAGTTCAGGATGGCTTTCTAAAAAGGGGGGGGGGGGTGGGGAAAGGTTTACATTCCACAAATTGCTTTTTCTTGTATTTTCAAACCAAATGATTATTTCAATAAGAGGGCTTTACATTTTATTTTCATAAAGATTTTTGAGTATGGTGGAGGGCGAGGGAGCTTTCAATTCAAAACATTCATTTTCTAGGAATCCATGAAATGTAGACACTATCAGTATCCACCTATAGGATTTTAACAATTCACATTGTAAATGTCAAAACAAGTAAAAGACAGCAAGAACGACTCGGTGATGTGTGGGTATGTGTATACTCTTTAACAATCCTAAGCATTTAAAAATGAATACTGTCTTGTTGCTTGTGCAAAGAGCAACATTCCTAGATTCCACGACAGTGTCAATTAATTAAGGCAAATTTCCCCTATACTGTAAACCAAGCATTATCCCCAGGAAACCCGTAATCCAGCCCTCTCATTTGTTATAAAGGCTCACAGATGTCAGGTACCTGAAACCAAAATGCCCTTAATCGCATCAACCTTGGCCTTTCCGGATGAGGAAAGCAGAAGGAATTGGGAAGGGAATGTTGTAATATGATGTGGATGAACAAAGGGGTCAAGGTTAGGAAAAGTGAACAAATCCCTGGCCTTTGTTTCTGAGCCTCCTCCCAACACCCATTATTCCAAAAGTTACAGGAAAATTTCTCAAGGACAACTTGCTTTCATGCGTGTTAAATAAAGCAAAGTCAGAGCAAACCCAGGCAGAGGGTCCCACAACAGCCCCAGTTCCTGAAGCTGACCTCTTCTAAAGTGAGGTGTATGATTTTATGTATTTCTTTTATTCACATTACATGAAATGAATAATTATATACACTCATGGAGTCCATACAATGTGATATTTTGATATTGGCATGCAACACGGGGTGATTCCTTTGAGCTAGTTAACAAATCCATCACCGTTTAGAGGTGTGACTTTTTGTGTACGTAATTTTTAAATGGTTTGCTTACTTGAGAGGGAGAAAGACAGAGGGAATCTCCTACCTACAGGTTTACTTTCCAGATGCCTATAACAGTGCAGGCTGCAACAGGGATTCTAAGCTGGAAGCCAACCTGGATTCTGCATTCTGACATGTACTGCGGCCTGCATGGTCCTGAGGATGCCACAATGTGCGGCATCTAGTGCTTGACCAGACAGTTACTGCTTGGCTCACTTCAACAAGCTCATCCAAAGAAGGCAGATGGTCGCTGTGGCCATCTGGAGAATAAGCCAGCAGTTGGAGGATCTCTTCATGTCTTCCTCTATCTGTATAACTCTGACTTTAAAATAAATAAATGGATAAATCTTTAAACAAACAAACAAGAAAATACTGGAAGACAGAACTCAATGAATCAGACCATCATTACTGCCTCTCACAGTCTGCATTAGTAGGAAGCCCTGACATGAGCCAGGTACCAAATCCAGGCAATACAAGGAGGAACGTAGTTTTCTGAGCAATGTAGTCTCCTCCCTATATGTGTGATTTTAAGTAAACCAAAGAACTTTCCAGGGCATCCTAACTCTCCTGGCTAACATGCTTTAGGTTCTCTGAACCCTCTGTGTGACAGAGTAACCCATGTTAAAATATTTTAATACTTCACTTTATATTTGATTTTTTTCCATAATAGTTTCATAGGCTTAAGGATTTCTCCTCCCACTCTTAGAGAACAGAAAGTATACAGAAAACAAACATTTTATCCCGGACACTAAACAAAAAAAAAAGCATTATATTGACACTTATTTAAGTCAACATAACAACTTTTCACACACATAAAGAAATTGTTCCAACATAGCAAGGTAGAGAGCTAGGTGGTGAAAGAGGCAATCCAAGAGTTTCTAATGAAAGCCTCATTCCACTGCAACGGCACTGCACAAGTTCATGGGAAAAAATTAACAGACAGTGAAAAGTAATTTGAGATCCATGCATACAAGGGGTTTTCAAAAAGTTCAAGAAAAACATGTATTATGAAAAAAAAGCCCTGATCTCAAAAACATATTGAACCAAAATATAATTATTTTTTAATTCCACAAGCGATTTGAAGTACAACTGCCACCTTAGATCTAGTTGGCACAAAGCCTAAAAAGGTCAACATAATCTCAGTCCTTCAACTGTCTACATTCAGTACATTCTTGTAAACTCACTTGCAGTATAAATTGGATTATTTCTATGAGCTCAGTTGGATAAAAACAATGTGGAGTACAAGAGATCTTGCCAGAAAATCCAGGTTGGGATTTGCCCGGGGATTCTGAGGCAGGGGGATATGGACAGACCCTTAACCAAGTGCCCACTGCTCACAGGGAGAGCAGAGCGGTCCCTGCTTTCTTTTGTTCTTCATTATCACTATCATTACCTGTAGGAAAGTGTCTTGAGACCCTTTTCAGTAAATAATTCAAAGAGGCAACTGAGTTTTGGAAATGATAAGCTGTTTGAAATAGTTTATGTCAGTAACCAAAGTCAGTCCTCCAGTTTCAATGAGACAGGATGAGGCATCTTAGAAACGATCAAAAGTGGAAGACAAGAAGAAATAAGCGAATCCCAAGTCTTGGCTGGAATTGAAAGCATCTTTCTAGCAAATAATTACTACCCTTTCCACAGAGAAGCAGCATTTCTTTTAGAGGTGTTTTTAAAATAAGAAGTAGGGAAAAATAGGTTTAATAGTATGTTTCCATGGGGAAATTTTATTTTGTGTAAATTTGACCAGATTCACACACACAAAACGATACTCTTGGTTTCACTTTCACATCCTAGATGAAGAAAAAATTGTTGAGCTGTTACATCCAGATTCCTAGCAGTGTCATTTATAATAGCCAAAGGGTGGCAGCAACTCAGGTGCCCACAGAGGGTGGTGAGTGCATACAAGCTGTCAGCATGCAACCTTCCACAGGAAGGACATTGTGACAGGTACTGCAGCCTGGACGGTCCTGAGGATGCCATGATATGCAACATTTACTGCTTGATTAGATATTTACTGCATGGCTCACTTCAACAAGCTCATCCAAAGGAATTCAATTCACAGAAATGGAAAAATAAAATGCTGAACATTGGGAAAGGAAAGGTGGGGGTCAAAAGCAAGAGTCACTATCCAATGGGTACAGAGTTTCCAAGTTTGGGAGAATTTTCTAGAACAATGTGAGGATACCTAATGCTGCTGAACTGTACACTTTAAAAAGGCTAAGAGGACAAATTTCACATTCTGTATATTTTATCACAACTTAACAAGAATCCAATAAGCAGCAGTCAATGAAACACTTAGGTACTTCCAGGGCTCCTCTGCCAGTGCTAAATCAGCTGAAGGCAAACTGGAAGTAACAGAACAGGGCCAGGGAAGATACTTGTCTTTATCTTCCCTTGAAAAATATAAAAGCGTTGGCATCTACAATGTCATGTAGTGAGTAAAGCTGCCACCTGGAATGCTGCCATCCAACATGGACACGAGTTTGTGTTGTAGCTGCTCCACTTCCCATCAGGTCCCTGCGGATGAACCTGGGAAGGTGAAGAAGGAGGGTGCAGGTGCTTGGCCCCTGCCACCAGACTCGCTTCTGGAGTCATCCTGGATCAGCCCTAGGCATTGTGCTCACCTGGAAAGTGAACAAGTGGTTGGAAAATCTCTCTCCTTTTCCCTCTGGCTTTCAAATTTTTTTTTTTGCAAAAAGTAGAGAAAAATATGAAAACAATGTTTTTATTTATAAGCATGAAGACTGAAGGTGAAAGGCATGGATCTAAATTGAATCCTCTCATGTGTTATTTTCAGAAGGGTTTTTCACTTGGCATTATTGTTAATTACCATTTTTCTTTTCTCCTGGAAGTAGGGCACGAAAGGTAAAACTTTGAAATGCTAAAACAACAAACAAATAAAAAATGAAACAACCTATTCTCTGATCTCTGGCCCACATCTGTTTGAACATGTGGTACTGAAGACCCTGGAAAGGAGTGCCTGTAAGTTCACAAACTTATTATTAAAATAATAAAGTAAGCAAAACAAAATGTTCATTTGTTGTCTAAAATACAAAGACTTAGCCTCTTTTAACCACTGCTTGGAAAGAAGGGATTTGGGTGCAAGTAGAAAAGAATCATTCACAAAAGAAACTCCTGTTCAAGACACACAGAATCAGCAGGCAAAAACAAACAGAAACTGAAATTCCTGCACACTGAATTCTAACTAAAATGGAAGCATATTTTTGAATAAAACATATTCTGATAAAATGAAAATGTCACATTGATCCTGTTAAAGTTTCTTTCTTTGTACTGTTTTCATCAATGGAAGTAGTTCACTAGACTTTTCAAATTCTGATTCTAAACATAATACTTGCAAATACTAATACTCCACGTAACTACTTAAATACACAAATGATAATTCCAGTATTAATTATTTACAAATTGCAGCAATGTACGCGTGATATGCAGCTGATATCAACAGTTTCCTTTTGAACAGGGCAAGGAGAAATCATACTGCATTTTTCATTTGCTAGCTTTGAAAAATTGAAAATATGCAACAACCTATTGACTGCCTCTTTAATCGTAAAATATTTCTTTCCCCAGCACATAGTACATACATCAACAGAATTACATGGATGAAAGAGCTACAAATTGGGAGTGTGAATATTAATAGTCTGCCAAAAGCCTGTATTAACTGCTCTACTTGAGAACGCACATTTTGGATAAATTAAATGCACCAACTTGTGGAATATAATGAGTGGATAGCCTGATATGAATACTTGATAAACAGGAGAAAGATACAACAATTTTGTAGGAGAAATGTTTTCTATCTTCTTTTTTGCCAGTTGTATAATTAAAACCTTGAAAATTCACGAACTGCAGCACTAATACAAAAGAACCTGTAATGCAATGCCATGGATATGTTCTGTAAATACAATGCCATAGATAGGTTGTATCCATGTAAATACAGTGCATTAAAATAGGCTAAATACAAACTCAATATGTAATTCCGTTTGTGCTTGCTATACCAAAAGAAATCTAGGTATTTGAATTTTTGAGGCTCATTTAAGGAAATACACATCCTAAAAGCATTCTGATTAAACAGCAATAACAAACAATGTCAAAAGGTAAAAGGAAAACGTCTTTAAGTTCTGTATTCTATCAGCTTCAATTTTTACATAATATCACTGGAAGAACAATTAATATTACTCAACTGGACAGCTCCATCAGGAGAAAGCAATGAATGTTTCCTGGAAATTGGAGTACAAATCACTTCTTACCGTAAATCTAGCGATTCTGAACATTAACAAATACATAAAGATTTAGTGAACCCAATAAATACATGCTGAATAAATGCATGATGCCATCATTCAGAGATTCATTAATTTAACAACCACTAAATCACTAATGTGAGTAGAATCACTTCCTTCCTTACCCACATTCAATTAGTCCTGTGGAACGTTTTCTTCACAGTCTGTCTCAAACCTGTGCTTTATTTCCCACCTCCTGTTGTACCATTCAGGTTAATACTGCCACCACCACCACCACTAATCAGAACCCTTATTCTTTTGAAAAAAAAATTACTATATTTTAGAGGGGGGAGGTTCAGGCATAGAGAAAGAGAGTTATTCATTGATTCATTCCATATACACAGATGGCCAAACTTGGCTCACCAAGTCTCCCATGTGGATGGCAATGACTTAGATGCTTACTTGAGCTTGGTTTGTATGAGCAGGAAGTTAGAATCAGGAGTGGAGCTGGGACTCAAACTCAGGCACTGTACAATGAGAAACAAGTATCTCAACTGCTAGGCCAATCATATGCCCCATCACGATTAAGGTTACTTTAAGGTACGACTCATTAGTTTCTTCTGCATTATCAGTTACTTCTAAAACAGGGATGACTTAACAGTAACAGACACATGGCATTTCCATATTTTACGATGCAAACTATCAACTAATTCCTTCACTCCAACCACACCAGTCCAGTCACTATGCATCTAACACATGTGTTTTGCTTTTGGCATTTCATTCCACTTGAAATTCTGACACCCATTAGTACCTACGTCCATCAGGCCCCACCTCAGTTATCCTATATGAAGATGCCTCTGGTGCTATTACTTCTTTTTTAAAGATTTATTAATTTTTATTTTAAAGGCAGATTTACACAGAGAGAAGGAGAAACACATACACTCAGAAAATGAGAGAGAATGAGAGAGTTCCCATCCACTAATTTACTCCCTAAATGGAATGGCTAGAGATGAGCTGATCTGAAGAAGCATAGAGCAAAGAGTTTCTTCCATATCTGCCAGTGGATGCAGGGCCAAGGATTTATTTTTTTTTGAAAGATTTATTTTTATTATTTTTTCATTGGAAAGGCGGATATACAGAGAGGAGAGACAGAGAGAAAGATCTTCCGTCCAATGATTCACTCCCCAAGTGAGCGCAACGGGCCGATACCATGCCGATCTGAAGCCAGGAGCCTCTTCCGGGTCTCCCACGCGGGTGCAGGTTCCCAAAGCTTTGGGCCGTCCTCGACTGCTTTCCCAGGCCACAGGCAGGGAGCTGGAAGGGAAGCGGGGCTGCTGGGATTAGAACCGGCGCCCATATGGGATTCCGGGCGTGCAAGGCGAGGACCTTTAACCACTTGCGCCACCGCGCCGAGGGCCAAGGATTTAAGCCACCCTCTGCTATTTTTCCAAGCCATAAGCAGACAGCTGGATCAGAAATGAAGCAGCTGCTACATGAACTGGTGACCATAAGGGATGCTGGTGTCACAGGTGGAAGATTAGCCTGATATCCCACGACACCAAGCCCCATGATTCTATTCCTTTTTAATCATTACTCTTCTTTCATTTCAAACTTCACCAGAATTGGCTTTCCATGCTTTTCACAGACTTTTATTTTATTCTGGCTAAGGGCAAGCATTTCATGTCTTTGCCTAGTTCTAGCTCTTAGTCCTACTCCTTTGAACTCAAGGTCTTTAGAGGGTATGTTTTCTAAGTTAGAAGAGACAAGTTAAAACAAAACAGAGACTTCCAGGCTACTTGTGAATATAAAACACACACAACTTAAGCCAAAAAACATGCAGGGTAATGGATGGTTAAGGAATATTAAAGAGGGACTAGGCTACTGGAATGGAGACTGAGTCATGTTCAATGGGTGACAGTAACAGCACATACTGCTAATGCGAGCATAAGAGCCTGCACCATAAATGAGACTGAGGACACAGAGGAGGACGGGAATGTAGCGAAACTCAGGCCCAGGCTGAGCTAAACACTGTGTAACCAGCAGGAACACATGGCTGCCAGCACAGCTCCAAAAGGGGGTATCCCACTAAGAGGAGGTCTGGGAAAATAGGAAGGAAAAAATGCCTAAGATTTTCTTTTCCTTTGATGATAACTGCCTTTTGTTCATTCTATTGCTTATCTATTTCCATGAAAGTCTAGTAGAGAACAAGTAATAGGTGAAACAAACAAACAAAAAGTGAAATTTGGACAGATTAAAGAAAACTTTCAGAAGTGTTTGCGATACTTGAGCTCCTCCTGTGCATAAAAAAACAGAATATTGAGAGCTTAATGAAAACATAAAGAAAGTTGAGGCATGCTGTTCATTCTAGGTAACAGCCTTAGAGCATCAATATGGCTGGATTTGTTGAAACAACTCTGCAAGGGTAAAATAAGTCTATGTCCTAGGGGAATACAGGTATATAACAAAGTATTTGAGAAATGAGTGAAAAACACTGGATACTGTTGAATTTTAGATGAGTGGATATTTGGCCAACTCAAAGGACAAAGGAAACATTTCAAAGATGACTGGAGTCCTTAAATAAAGTTTAAGTGGCGACCAAAATGAGCCGAGAGGGATATATCAGGCAAAGCAAACAATTTGAACGGGGTGTGAACATGCAACAGCGAAGTATGTTCAGAGGAAACCATAAAGGGAGGAACCACAGAGTGGATTTGTTGGAAGATTATACAGTCCCCTGGGATTCAGTTCTATCGCCATCAGTTCAGGGTACCGCAACGCAGCATCCTGCCTGGACCTCCCCAACTTACACTGTAACTTCCCCCCAACATCTTTCAACAACTTTGGTAGCGCACATTATATACATTTCACAGGAGGTTCTTAGGCATGTCATATTGGTTTGTGAGGCAACAATGTCCTCATGTGTAACTTTGACAAGAACTCTAGTAGGAGACTAAGCAAAATAAATTTTCACCTCTTGCCCCATCTGGCAAGTGCCAACCTCACCTTATTTACTGTCTGACATGAAACAATACTCAAATCTCATATCCAAACCATCATTAAGACACTCTAATCCTATCGTCAAAATACATCTAGAGCCTAAAAGTCCAGTAACACCTTTTGAGTCTCATAACACATACAATCATGTCTGGGCTGTACCAACTGTCTCCTTACCTGTCCTCCTGTTTCCACCATTATCCCTCTCTATGATCTAATCTCAACGCAGCAGGCAGTTAAAACTGGAGGCATGCTGAGTCACAAGATCATCCTTACTCTGCCCAAGCCACCTATCTCATATGGTATGATTCCCATGGGACAGCTATGGTTCCCATGGGAACACGTGAAGGTTTATCCAATGAGGCCCTGACCATCTCTTTTCCTTCATGTCTTGATACCCTCTGGCTACCTTACAATACTCCAGTCACAATGGTCTTCCAGTCTTCCAATTTCTCCTAGAGTTTCATGCAAGGACTTTAAGCTTTTGCACTGATATTTTCCTATATCTAGAACATTCTTCTTCCATATATCCAAATGTTCAGCTATCTTACTTTTTTCAAGTCTTTCACTGGCTGTAACCCTCTCAATGAGGTCTACTTCACTTAACCTTATCATGCAAAATAACCATACTCTTCCCTCAGTGTTTAGACCACCCTCATTTTAATGAAAGAACTAACAAATCACAAAACAACTTGGAATTATATTGAAGTCCTTTACACGTGGGAAAACCAAGTAGTTACTCTTCCTCTTGTTGCAGCACTGACTGACCACCCCTGAACTGTGTTGATGCAGATCATAGAGAAAAGTGACATACAAAAAAAAAATGCCACCAAAACTCACATGTTCCTTACTCAGAGAGATTTTTATCCTTTATATGTTTAGCTTGTATAAAATTTGACTTCCAAACCTCTAGGAGATCAGAACTACAGAGGAAGTACAGAAAAGCTCATTTATTCATATCTAGTAATTTCAAAGGAACTTGGTAGCTACAAGCATATGATACATGAAAAAGACCATTAGGATTTTCTGGTTTTACATCACCTCTGGCAAAAATTTTAACATCTTTTTGTTAAAAGATTTGGTTTATGCATGGATGCTTTGAAATTCTAACTTTGATTATGTGATAACCCAATTTACATTAAACATATACATTGTTACAAGTCTGTTCATTGCTACTGCAATCACAGTATTCACACAAGTTATAATATAAACCACCATGTCCTAAACATATCAATAATATCCAACACTATGATGATCTTACACCTAAAAAGTCCCTTCGCAGAGGCCAATAGAAAGCATCATATGAAAAGACTGCAATCTAAAATAAAATGTCTAGGTGACAAATCATCAAATAGTTATAAAACTCAGCCATTTGAATGATGAGTTCAAGTCTCTCTGTACCGACCCATTGCTTTCATGAATAGTTTACTAACCAGGTAGGTGATACATCGATCACTGACTATTGCAGCTCAGCTTTAATTACGGAATCAGATTCAGGCAAAACTAAACTCACTGGTCAGGAGCTAATTTAGATTCTCCTTTTAAATCACTGAAGCAGAAAGACCAAAAGACTTGAGTAATTGTTTTATGTAATATTTTTGATCTATGTAAATATAACTCTTTCTAGGTCACATGATTTGTTTTTGCTCTTTCTTTTGAAGAACCACAAGAGTTGTTTGATGGGGGAAAAATTCAGCTTACTTTAAGGATTATAGTAAGGAGTGCCCAGATATTGTAACAGTAAACTCAGCCACTCATCATTCTTAAGATTTGCTTTTGTACGCAATACTTAGCATGATATAACAATCAATGGCTGCTCGTTCCTTTTATTCCCAGAAGAGCAACCAGTTACGACCCATAAAGCTTTACCAAGGGATTACATACAAATGCTAACAAGAGTTCAATTCTGCTCTCCTTAGCTCATTCCATTTATTTATGGAGCTTTTATTGCTGTGACAACATATTTCATCAAACAAATACTTCCTGCTACTTAGCAAGGAAGAAGCAGTATTGAGAGTCATCAGGCTAATCGTGGTCAAGCCTGTGGTTAAGGTCTTCACTCACTCTCCCCCAAGCTACCCAGTGGGAAACCACAAGTCTGGGCCATCTACTCCATAACCTTGGGTGTACTGGGACACCGCCTTGAGAACAGGGTGGGAGAGAGCAATGTGGGGAACAGCAGGAAATTACTGGAGAAGTAGTGGAGTGGAGCATGAGAGCAAAGAGCAAAATAACTAGGGGACCCAAGTTGAAAAGAAACAAGGGGTGGCATGCTGGGAAATAACATACACAAACATCTCACCTTCAGTGCAAATGTATATGCAACCATGCACATCTGTCTAACATGAAACTGTGACAATCTGAATCAAAACGAGTTGAAGACTGAATTTTATTAGAGAAATAAATGTGTGCTAAGTTCTGTACTATCTTTTGCTTAAAACAGAGTTCCTAAAGTTTCTCCTGGGCTGGGAGGACAGCAACCCAAGAAGAACAATTCAGATACTCAAAAAGAATATTTTCCTGAAAATTACAGTAAATCAAGTCTGTCCTGTCACACCATGCCTCTGATGAAAAATTTTTCAAAATCTTGGTTTGGGGAAGCTTTCCATCCCTTCTCATTGAGTTTTACTGGATCTATCGGTGTCTGTTATTAAGTCAGAAAACATAATTTGTCTTCAGGTCAAGGCTTCATGGCGTTTTAGTCAATATTCTTTCCTTGTTCTGCAATTAAATGGTATAGATTTCTTTCCAAGATTCCCACCTTCCCACATTAAGATGTTAAGATTAAGGTAAGATGTTCTTTCTCTGTTAGACACAACCAAATCACTACCCTTGTCTTTTTGTCTCCTGCAAGTAACTTCTTACCATTCTGCTATAACTAAATCCCTTACATAACAATATTTGGCCATTATCCAAATCATAATCATCTACAGACACTGGCTAATTTTTGTGGAAGAACGATTTCTCTTAATGGCACTGGAGCTCAAGGAGTAAGTCAAATACCATCTACCTGTGATATTCCCTCTGAAGACTCTCTCCAACTTGTTCCTACAAAACAGCACTTGTGAATATGTACATGTGTGATCTCAGAAAGAGGAAAGGAATAGAGTATTTTTTAACAGCAGATTTTTTTCACGAAGATTTCAGTTCTTTTATCATAATCTCTCGAGCTTTAGATATTAACATTTCCATTTATTTGGATGCAAAACCGTCAAGTGGTGGAGTGGTTTGCTCAAAGTCACACAGCAGCAAAGTGGTAGTGCTGACATTTAATGTTAAGTTTACCATACAATTTCAACTTCACTAGAATGTTTTTTTCAGTATTTTCTACACTGCTGGCTTTTTGTAAACTTCCCCAAATTCCCAAATTTTCCAAATTTTTTTATGAAACCACTGTAGAGATGAAAGGAGGAGGGCTGGGTGTTCAATCTAGTGGTTAAATATTCACATCCCACACAGAGATCCTGTGTCCACGGTCAGGCTCTAATTCCTATCTCTGCTTCCTGCTAATACTTTGGAAGGCCCAAGTGCCTGGAACTCCTGGAGTGAGTTCCTGCTTCCTAGTTTCAGCCCTGGCTCAGCAAAACTTGCTGTAGCCATTTCTGGAATAAGTCTGTGGAAGTGAATACTCTGTTTTTATTTCTCACACTCTTTCCTTTCCATTCTCTTAATAAGATAAAATGAAAAAAAAAAAAGCAAAGGAGGAATAAAACAAAATGAGGTTGGGAGTCAAAAGTATAATGAAGGAGAAAGTTTGTACTGATTTTTATCTTTATGCTATTTACATGTTTGATTTCCCTCAATTCCCAATAGGCCAAGACACGTGCATTCCTACTATACATAAATGGGCAAACGTATTCAGATGCTCTTATTGGCTTAAGGTTACAAACAGCAGCAAACAGGACTGAAATTCAAGCATGTCCAAATGGAAAGCTAATGCTTCAAGGCAAGAGAATGTGAAAATTGGTGCCTACTTCAGGGGTTAATAATAGACTTCGTACTGCACTTTCTGAAGCCCCTTCAGCAATGCCACTGCTTCAATACTTCCAGTCGTAAGAAGCTAATTGCTTTCTGAATTAACAGCACTCTTCAGTTGCGATAACTTGAATGCTAAACTATTCCTCCATACACTATGATGTTGGGAGACGGACCTCTGATCTCCAGAGGAGTGACTCGTGGTGATCAAAATCATCAAGGCAACATTGTCTTCTCTAAAGAAGGCAACTACAATGAAGAGATGAAAGTTTTAGTAAACAGGACTTACATACCAAGTGGGAAACCTGAACTATTTCAGCACATAATAACATACAGATCTTCAAGAAGTCTATGGAAATGCAGAGTATGGGATGATTAGGCTACTCCAGCTATACGTCTCAGTTCTACTTTTCAAGCGCTTTCTCAAGTTGCCACAGATGAACATAAGTGCTAAAAACAGCTTGGAGAAGAAAAGCAGTGTATGCCAAAGGAAAGAGTCACCTAACTTCCAGCCTCAGCACTGCTACTGACCAGCTGTAATGACCTGGGCAGGTCACTTTACCATCCCAGACACGCATTTCTTCACTTGGGCAGTGATCCAATGAGCCAAGTCTCCCCAACAAATGTTCAACAAATACTATTCTACGAGCATGACAACAATTACATTGCTCAAAAATAACCCCTGAATGCACACACATATATACATACGGTAGATCAAAATCAACGCAGTGAATACTGAAACAAGTTCTCTGATGACGAAGATGAACTTACAATCATTCACTCCTCACACGAATGGCATAAGAACTCATGGAAGGGGCAATGTTGTGGTGCAGTGGGTTAAACTAGCAACTGCAATGCCAGCATACAGGGTAGCAGCACTGGGCTGAGTCCAGTTCCTCTGCTTCTGATCCAGCTCCCTGAACATGTGCCTGGGAGGGCAATGGAAAATATTCTAAGTACCCGTGCCTCTGCCACCCCACATGGGAAACCTGGATGAAATTTCCAGCTTCGAGCTTTAGCCTAGCCAGCTAGGACTGGTGTTACATCCAACAGCAGATGCATGATTTCTTTTTCTTTCTTTCTCTCTCTTTGTCTTTAAAGTAAGTTAAAATAAGATCTGTGGAGGGGATAGGGAGGTGTGACAAACTCACATGCTCACGCTGCTGGGACCAATGTTGTGGCACAGTGGGTCACCCTGCTGCTTGTGACACCAGTGCCAATTCAAGTCCCATCAGCTGCTCTGTTTTCCCATATAGCTCTCTGCTAATGTGCCCGGAAAAGTGCCAGAAGATGGCTGAAGGAACTGAGCCCTTTCCACCTACATGGAGACCTCAGAGGGAGTTTTGGGCTGCCAGCTCACACCCAACCCAGCTCCTCTTCTTGCAGCTATTGGAGGGAAATAGCCAGCAGATGGAATACTGTCTTTCTCCATTCGCTGCCCTCTCACAATGTCATTCTGCTTTTCAAATAAATAAAGATACCTTTAAAAATTCATATCACTATTCAATTTATCAACTAATTAACACAACAGTGGATTCTAGCTTTTCCTTGGACAATGCAACTAAAAACACTTGGGAAATAATTCAATACTGTTGATGTTCTGCAAGCAAAACAACACATAGATAAGAGAACCAAAAAAGAGAAAGAAAAATGTTGTTTATAGCTACCAGTTGTCTAGAATGTAAAAATATTGTTAACAATCCTCATACGCAAAATAAGTAGGCAAGCAGAGAGCGCCCCTCAAGACCTTGGAGTTGTTACTTTCCTGACCATCACAGGACTTTCACTAAGTAAATAGTGCCTTATTGGCCACATGTCAATCAGCCAAGTCTACTCAGCTGGTAGGTAGCCAAAGTGGGATTGCTGCCGGCTTGAAAACATAAAGGGCATTTCTAGATAGATTTCGGCAGTGAGTGGACAATATGAAGGAAAGCACAGGTGAATCAGTCAAAATGTGAATAAAATAATGATCAATAGAAGAAATATTAGTTCAAAAAGTACGTAAGTATACTTTGAAAAATCATGCAAAAAAATGGAACGTAACAAGAAGCTTATTTTGGTGCAAAAAAAAATGTTGGAGCTCTTGGTGAAGCTGTTACAACATGCAAAGCATCTTTACACTTTGTGGAGACCTCTTACACAGGAAAGGAGAGGAGAGGAGAGGAAAGGAGAGGGGAGGAATGAAAAGGAAGGGAAGGGAAGGGAAGGGAAGGGAAGGGAAGGGAAGGAAAGGAAAAGGAAAGGAAAGGACTTTGAATTAACTGAGTCTCAAAACCCATCAGACCCCAGGCTCCCTGAGGGCCAGGAGTCCTGCTGATTCTCATGGCCATACAGCCAGTGCACACCATACAGCCAATACACACCATACAGCCAGTGCACACCCTTCAGCTGGTGAACACCCCTCACGGTCATTCAGCCAGTGCACACCACACTGCCATTCAGCCAGTGCACACCTTACAGCCACTACCCAGTGCTGAACATGAAGCAGGCACCTGAAGCCTAAGCCATGAATGAAGAACCAGAAATGGTAGGGGGAAAAAAAGCAAAGCACTAGCACACAGAAAAATAATACTGAAGCAAACTAGACCATAGCAGCAGATACACACATGGTACACCATACAGTCCCAGGGAAACTTCAGTAGATTCAGTGGGCAGGAACTAAGGCCCTGGTTCTCAGGAATGTCCAGACAATCTGTGATATCATCACGCTTCAGTTTTTTAATCTATCAAATAACTCCTCATGCTTTCAAAGTGTACTGTGAGATGTTACTCAGGCAAGGAGGAAAGAAAACAAGTTGTATGGTTTTAGAACGATCATTTTCTGGGCATGAAGAAAAGATGGCATGTACAAGCATGTAAAAGCATTAGCAGAGAAAACAGGGACAGGAAGAAGAAGCAAGAAGGAAGAGGAACAAAGCTTCTGATGGGTTGTGCCAACAGGAAATGGTATATTATTGTTCATTAGCTATAAACAGTGCTTTGTACATTTGTAATGCAAGGATGACTCAAAAAAATAAGTGGAAAAGTGGAATCAGAGATGTTCATTGTGGTACAAAAAATAATCTAAATCCATGCAATATTTTTTCTTAGTATATGTTTTCCACAAACTTACTCATAATCTCCAATGTTCCCAGGTCTCAAAAACAATTTTTACACTACATGGAATAAGCATGTCCTTTAACTCCATCTCTGATAAACTCTTATATCATTCAGTAGTGAAACATAATAAAGATCCATTTGAAAAGATAAGATATTTTGATATTTTAAACAGGCCACAAGGTCACAAGAAGGAAGCTGCAGCATCTGAGTGAGGACTCAGGATGGCACAAGAGCACTAAGATTAATTTGAAAGTCTCAAAGGAGTGAGGAAGAAAACTCCAGGTGGCATATGAAAGCCAAGAGGTGAGTTCCACACTGCCATTTGCCATCCATCAGAGAAGAGCTCACCCTTAGCCATCCAAGCCGTTGTCAAGAGCGTGCTGAACCCTGGATGGATGCAAAGGGAAGAGGCCACTGATACCAATACTGACAATTTAATAAAAGCAAGACAGGAAAGCAAGAAGAAAATTTAATTTAGGTGATAGGAGCTAGACACGCTTGAGTAGTGGTCATTAACTTGAACTTCTCTGCCAGTCCAATGCCAGTAAAATTCTCGTTCAACATTCAGCTTGATGTCTCTAAAACAGGGATAAGGAAAAAGTGGCAGTGCAGCATGAGTACATGTGTGTGTATGCATATTACGTATGTGTGTGAATACATGTGTTTCTTTAAATGGTTGGACACGGTATAATTTTCACTTAATTTTTTCAGCATTTAGTGATTTTTGGTACAAGAGTTTCAGGTAATGTTTCAGAGCCCGGGTTTCATCAGTAAACTTATAAAATTATTTCATTCAAACTGGAGATATTTTATTTCCTTTTGGTTTTTTTTTTAATGTCCAAGATTTAAATGAGTATGGCTAGGGTGCCCAAAAGTTGTTAGAAATTCTGCTTATGAAAGATCTACAAGCCCAGTTGCAAGGAGTCAGAAGAAGGCCCCACTGGAGCTCAGATAAGGGGAAGGAGTCCATTGGTACGTCCAATCCATCAGCCTGATCCTCTGCAGATGGTGATGATTCATATTGTCACTGTGGTAACAATGCTTTGCCATGCGCTTCCATAAAAAGGTTTAAGAGAAAGCAAAATAAATGTGGTCTAAGATGCAAATGCTAACACATTCCTGCTTCCAAGAGTCTGTTGTCAAGCAGGGTCTCCAATCCAGAGAATAATTTTCCTTTCAAGAAGGCACCACAGTGTCCTGGCAACAATATTAACCAGTTCTTGTGGCAGCCTGAATTTTCAGTTTCCCAAATGTCAGTCCTTCCCACACAAATACAAGGTTGGCAGAATTTAAAAGCCCAGGCAGAGACAGCATATGGGTGGTTCAAGTATGACAAGACTAGGTTAAAGATAAAAGCTTAATTCATATGTGGCAGTGGCAATTACTAGCTACTCATAGAAAATCTTCAGCTAAAAAACATTACTTCTGTTTTTACTCCTTAAACTCTCCAGACATGCATGGATTAATACAGTGAAAACATGAAAGCATATTACCTCACCCCTATAGAAAACCAGACCACAGATACCTAAACTATGGATATATAAAATGCTGCATTTTTACCTTTTATTATACTAAAGATCAAGAATGTTATAAGTGAATAACAATCAGGGAGGAAAAGAGTAATTCTAGTATTTATAAAATTGAATGTGACTGGGTAGACTGGTTGAGGAAGTGACAGAGCAGACACAATTACTGGGACTGTCTCTCCTCCCCTCTCTCAGGCTCCAGGAGAAAGAAGAATCAATTAGCTCTCAAATGCCAATGACCTTGAAGGCTACAGCCCCGCATGTAACATGCTGAATATGCTGAGGCAGGGGGAAAATGGAAAAGGAAGAACAAAATTCTGAAACCACTGAGACATGCATCAGAAATGGTAATGTCATTTTCATATCTGAGCCACAACAGGTTAGTTCACATTAAAAATACGCATGATGAAAGGAAAGCCCTGCACCTCGTGCCAGGAAACAGTACCTGCTTAGCCCTTTCAGCTAAGGAGAAAGGAAGTGACAGTCCTGTTCTAAGCTTATCTACTTCTTTCCTATACTGGTTACAGAACTCTTAAATAACAAGCAGAACAGCCACTTAGAGATCTCTGAAACAAAGCTGTTGCAACCAACCCGTGCCCCCAAACCAACACATGACTGACAGTCCTTAATCTACTACCACGG
Organism: Ochotona curzoniae; assembly: GCF_017591425.1. Classification (NCBI taxonomy): domain Eukaryota; kingdom Metazoa; phylum Chordata; class Mammalia; order Lagomorpha; family Ochotonidae; genus Ochotona; species Ochotona curzoniae. The sequence goes on from NW_024466605.1 coordinate 6,159,013, forward strand.
TTGATATTTTCTGGTAAATTTCTAAAAAAATAATTTTAAAGGCACTAGTTAAAAATATTAATGCAGTTTTCTGCAGAGAGAACCCAGCAGGCTTTCAAGTGTTAGCCCATCATTTACCCCTAACTTTTCCAGAGAAAACTATTCCGCAGAACGACTGTGCCGGCTTATTTCCAACACACTTCAGAAAGCAGCAGCTGTGCCTCTGGCCAACACTGGCCACTGTGATGCTTTTAGGCAGCAGTAAATCTTTCCCACTTATTACAAATGCCACAAAATCAATGACGGCTGGGGGAAAAAAATAGAGGAAAGAAAAAAAGAAAAAAAAACAGAATATGACATCTATTAAAACACAAAGCAGAAGAATTCACCTTCTAAAGATAACTGCTCAAAACCTCCCAGCATACTTTCTGACATGGTCCTAGTTCAGGAAAAGGTACTAGATGCTTCTTTATTGGATGTCTTTGGGTGATACAATTACAGAATCAGGTGGAAGCATTTCTCAAACTGACAGCTTCCTTCCCCTCCCCCCCTCAATCAAACCTAGGAAGACACATTTTAATGAGACACTTCAGTTGAAAATAACAAAGAAGTAACCTTGTGTGCATGGTGAGTTTGACTTCTTGCAGGAGCTGCGCTAGCTGTTTAGACCCTTTCATTTCATCTGGGTATTATCTCCCGGTCACTTTGCCAGGTGGGGAGGGGCGGGGAGAGCAGCGGTAACTCTCAGTGCTTCCACCTGGCTTCAGGGATTGGCTAAACGGACAAAGCAGCGTCTGCAGGGAGCTTTCCCGGTAATTACACCTGGAAAACAAATCTCTCATCCCCTCTCTCTTTTTTTTTTCAATCTGTGCCACTGCAAGCAGCGTGTGTAAACCGACCCTGTATCGCAAATTAAGTTCCCTGAATCACAAATTATGTTTTGCTATATTTCTCTACCACAGTGCTCTGGTTCGCACAGAACATCATGCCTGCAAAAGGTATTTCTCACTCTGTCTTACAGTCTAGAAGGAAACCAGAGTGGTCACAGAATCCTCACTTTCGACTAGCTTTTTTCTTTCTTTTTTTTTTTTTTTAACTCTTTAAGAGATTTTACACAAGGTATTAAGGATCAAATGTTCTGATCTTTTACTTTGATTCCACTTGGTGAATATTCATCAAAAGCAAGAAAAGGAGTAGAAGTTGAAATACAAATAAACCAGAATATACAGACACATTTACACTTAAATGAACATTATATATAGAGAGACAGACATAGATATATACATTTATATCAAATGTGGAAATACTTAAAGAGGCTACAGAAAACTCCTCCCCCTACACTGATGTTCAGAACAATCTGACGAGTCATGGTTTCATCCTTGTCAACTTTCTTTATAAAGCTATTTCAGTGAGCCAGTGCAAACAGCAGGAGAGTGCTCTGTATTGTTTTAGGAGCGTGGGCTCCCTTCACCTGCAGGTCATTAAACCAAACTGCTGCAGTCTGGCAGTCTGAAATGACACATGTCTAAAACAACGATGCACCTTACTAATAGATCCTTTGCTTTGTAACAATTGCCAAGGAAGCTCTTAAAACATCGGCTTGCCAAAGACAAAAAAAAACTCCTCTGGGAAAAATCCCTTCACCCAGAACGGTCCTGCATCCTAAACCAAACAAAGCTGCCCCCAGTAAGCAGCCAGAACCATGACCAAGGGCAGGACAGCCAGGCATCTCAAGCTCCTGGGAGGTAGAGCACCAGAAACATCTTAGCAGTTGCTGCCATTTCAGAAAGAATGGATTAAAAGACAAAGATGGGGTTGGGGCAGGGGAGGCAAAGACCAGGGGACAGAAAGAGAAGGGAGAGAAATGTAACCGGCAGCTTGGGGAGGTAGAGGATGTGGAGAAGTCCACATTGAGGAAAAGAGACAAAATAATACTCAGAGATACACAGAAGTTATATGCATGCTGAAATAAGGGATGCGCCAATGTTTTAATTCTAAAAAGTGTTAAAAAAAAAAAAAAAAAGACTGGACTGAACTTAAATTCAAGCATGGTTTGGATCCCTGTCCCCAGACTTAACAATGCAGCTGGAGGAGCCGCAGTCAGTGCCCTGACGCAGGGAGTTTACAAGATTTTTCTACGCATCCCTTCCCTGCCACCCCCGATCATCTCAATCACATGATGCGATCAAAGGAAACCAGGCAATTAAAACACAAGACGAAAGGGACCCAAGCGAGGTGCTCTGGAGAGAACCCTTTGGGAGCTCAAACCCACCCCCTTCTGCTTTGTGCATCTCACCACGTCGCTCTACTTACAAAGTTTAGGAGCAGTCTGGAGATTAGTTTCTGTCGTTGGTGGCTGAGTTGCTGATTTAGGTGTTCTCACCTCAGGGTTCCGAGTGGGTGAAGGGAAGGAGGGTGCCGTGGGCGGCAGGAAGGAGAAAGCAAACAGGCGATTCTTGGGGGTCAGTGGCGCTGGAGGCTTAGAGGCCACAGGGCCACCGTCAACTTGCACTGTAACTTGAACCTCAGCTTCAGCCTGAGCCCCAGAGACAGGTGACGTGTAGGCCTCAGAAGAGACCCACACGGCCGAGGCAGCAGTGGGAGCCAGAGAAATAATAGGGTCCTGGCCTAACCCCCCGGGGTCAAGGTGAGTGGGAGAGTCATATTCAAATATCTTGTCCACAAAGACCCACTTGAGGCCGGCAATGCAGAGACAGAGGCTGAGCAGGCATGCCAGGATGGGGACAATGCAGATTTTCTCTGAGTTGAGGCAACCCCTCAGGCGCTCGGCTTCCAGACACACACAGCAGGGCACCGCCAGGCCCACCAGGCCGGAGGTCCTCCCATCTTCTGTCTGGGTCTCGGGCATGTCTTCGGCCGCGGGAAGCCCATCCAGAGACGGGTCTGCACTCAGCTGAGTGGAGGGGCTGGAGGACCTCTCGGTGGCTACCTCAGACATGTCTGGGGAATAAATCTCCATGGGCTCACCTCCAGAAGAAGGCCTGGCCTCTCGCACCGTCCATTACCACGCAGAGGCCCCCCCAACCAAATGAGACAGCATCTTAAAGAGGGAAATCGATAAGTCGTCCTAGTCCAAAGCCATTATCCAAAGCAAGAGGAGTTCAGACGGAAGGAAGATCATTAAAAAAAAAAAGCAAGGAAAAAAAAAAAGAAAAAGCTTCTAACAGCTACAAAATAAAAGTATATTGTGATAATTTTTTTAAGCTGCTGTTTGTTTCTGGGCCACTTTTCTAGTTCTTTTCAATGCTTCTCCAAAGCATCCCAGCTGGTCGTGAGGACAGGGGGCCAAAACAGAAGCGGGAGCTGCTCGCTGGTTAATTAGGTAAACCAGTAGCCCAAACTGAAAGGCATGTTCCTCACCTCGAGCATCTGAAGCTGCTGTCTGCTTAGATGGAGAAAGCAACTGTCATGCAGGAGAAGTAAAAGCAAAAGCAGGAGCAGCGGCGGCGGCGGCAGCAGCGGCGGCGGCAGGAGAGGCAGCAATGACAGTAGCAACAGCATCCTGTTGTGTTAACGCGACGGCTGAAAGAGGCTGAATCATTACAGAGCAGCAGGTGCCTGCCCTCGGAGCATCACTGCAAACAGCAGCATCACAGAAGCATCTGAAGGGAAGCCTGCGGCCGGCCGGGAGGGGCGGTCCCTCCCTTCCCCGCCCTGCCTCCACCCCCCCCCCCCCCCCCCCCGCACCACACCTCTTTGTCCTTCCAGAGCGCTCAGTCACTTTCTTTCTGCGTGTCTCTTCCCTTTTTCTTAGTCTCTTGCTTTCTTTCCCCTCCTCATCTCAAACACACACCTCTCTTTTTATTTTCTCCCTCTGTCTCCTCTTCTTTCCCCTCTTCTCCTTTTCCAACCCCCACTCTCAAGCTGCTGGCTGGTCTGAGTGAAATCAGTACAGTACACCCAGCAACACAGGACTGCCAGTGACTTCCTATTTTATCCAATTAGAAGGAATAAAGACCATCAAATCAAAGAGAAGCAGGCAGGCACCAGTTAAGCTTGGTCTCCAGGGCCCCCACCCCTTTTCTTCCTTTCTCTCTTTCTGTACAAAAGCGCCACCCCCCCTCCCACCCCCAGTCAGTCTTCCACCACTCCCACCCACCCTGCTTGCTGTCTGTCTCTGCTGGCTCTCTTTTCTTCACCCACTGTTGGGTCAGAGAAAAAGCTGGCGATCGATGCTAGCAAGCTAACAAAGCTGGATGGGGTGTGTGTTGGGGGGTGGATGTAGGTGGGACCTTATGGGTTGGACCTGAGGCTTGGCAAAGTCTGATATCTGATTCCTCCCTAGAGAGGTAAAGCTTTTCAACAGCAATTTCTTCCTGCCTGCGGCTGGCCGATAGCATTCCTTCCCTAGCCCTCAGATAAGTTTTGTTCACCAAGAGGGACCTAGCTGTCTCAACTGACAGCTAAAACATTTTCCTAACCATGGACAGCTCTGCTTTTTGCTAGGGACTAAGTGAGACTTGGAGTGCCCTGGTGTGAGATGCTGAGGGTGTGTAGGGAGAGGGTGCTACAGATTGCGAATAGCAGCCCAGATCCGCACTGTGGTCCCCTTTAAATTTTCATCTCCCTTGTCCCCACGCTCTCCCAAAAGGAGACCAGATGAATGTCAGGTTAATAGGAAACACGGGCAAGTAACAAAGCTGGGAAGAGAGCAAGGGCTAGCGCACTTCACTGTGAAATGAGTCTCTGCCAGTGACTCCACACTGCAGAGGTTTGAATTCCCTGGGTGCAGTAATAGATACCACATGTCTTCAGCTAGAGCAGCACTAAGAGCATGCCTTTGGGTTAGGTTTCAGGAGTTCTGCCTTACAGAGGCTTTCGATGCGGCTATTATTTTTTTTTCTTTGCACACAGCAGTCATTAAAGCAGAGGAAGAAAGGCCACGTGCTTAGCACACCCAGACTCACTGATCATCCTGCTCTTTGGCTGTGCACACTCTTTGCTTTTGAACCTTTAATTCTTACTTCGCTGGAACTGGACACACCAATGGTTCCCAGGGAACCACTCTCTTCACTATGTCAATGGGAGACTTATAAACTCTCTCTAAATCTATACCAGACATCCACAGGAGCCATCCCAGAGGCAGTGGCATCAGAGTTCGCGTCTGCAGAAATTCTGCTTAAAGCACATTATACTGGCTTCAATGCAATCTCCAGTGCATTCAGCAAGTGTTAACCTTTGCATGGCATGTGATGGGGATACCATCATTTCTTTCTAGAAGAAACTAGTCCATAACTAGAAGCGATTTAAACGATATGAACATCTGAAAATATGTTTGCAGTATTATCACTGATGATGACAACAACAAAAGCCTTTCTCAATCTGCATAATTGTAACCATGACTATGACAAGCTTGTGGACAACATGAGTTATCCGAAAGCTCACCTCTGTACAGTCTACATCTATACAGCTGCAATATGTATTTTCAAATGATTCCTACACTTATTTTCCAGGTGTAATCATTAGATTTTGAAGTAGCGAAAAGAGCATTCTTACAAAGATTCTTATGATGGATGTGAAATTTCATATTGTAAAAAAAAACTCTTATTAAAGTATTCAAGCACAGATACTACCACCCTATACCACCCTAATGATCAATAATCATGCAAATATTAAAAATCTTATCAGCAGATAGAGATTTGTGCCAAACTAGAGCAATTTATAATTCTTGCAATGATCACCCAGTTTTAATATAGGACATTTCGTTATTCAATTCTGTCCCAAAGCAACTTTATACTCAAGTACCATACATTGCATTTCATCCAGGGTCAAGGTCATCTAAATTCTAAAGACTATAATGCAGTTCAGTCATCTGCAAGTCAGGCAGGTAAGGAGAAAACAGCAAGAACAAAGACCTATCATCATCAAAAAAAGTTCTTAACCTGTGCCAATCGCAACTACTCATTTTACCAAGCATTATAAACACATAGTCAGCAGACAAAAAAAATGATGGTGCATTACTCTAGTGCTCATATTAAAAATTCCAGCCCAGTCCTGTACTCCCAGTACAGGCACTGAAGGAGTGAATCAGTGGACTGAAGAGCTCTTTCCTCTTTTTCCGCTATCACTCTCCAACCTCTTGATTGCCTCTGCCTTTTGAATTTAAAAAAAAAAAAGCACATGAAAAATTATAACGTACACTGAAAAAGAAAACATTATACAACCAAGGTTTATGCAAGTTTTGTTTCATGATATCTCTGCTAAAAATGTACTGCTTTCTTTTTAAATCAAAAAAATGCATTTATTATATATTGCTCACTATGATTTCAATGGGTGAATTCGGGAACTAGAAAGTACAACAGTGATATAGGGATTAACATGGTTGTAAACCACTTACAGGTGCCTAGTTTCCAAAGTAAGAGTCTTCAAGAATTTAATTCAATAATTTTTCAGAGGCTTGGAGGATTAAACATGGGCCATTTAAATACTATCGCTTGGAGTTCTCCGTTTCTCTCAATTCCAGAACGCTCTATTTAATTTATATGTGATTGCAAAATAAGCCCCGAGGCAGGTTAAATTCACAACTATTTTGTTAGAGTTCATTAGTGTGCAGGATTCCTGTGTTTTAGAGAGTGAATCTTCTGCTCCATTTGATGTCAGCTCTGGCTGTAACCAGCTGTAGGTACAACCAAACTGAGGCCAGGGGGTCCTCGCACCTACAAGTGGTTGACAGGAGACGGCACCTGGAGCTCGGCTGGCACTACCAAATGGTGCACCAATTTGGGGCTTACCTACAGAATTTGGGTCTGTCCCTGCATGGTAGTTGGGCTCCAAGAGAAAGCACCAGAAGAGGGAGAAGCATAGATGAAGTACACGCTGGCATCTGGGCCTGCAAGCAGCACAGGTTATGTCCACTACATCTTACTAGTTAGAGACAGTTTTGACCCGGATTTAAGGACAAGAGAATACATCTTAATGGAGAGAGTGACAAAGAACTGTAGGCTGAAACAGTCCACCAAACAGGGTAAGGGAAAAAATGCTAGTAAGACAACTTGGATTAGAGGAGACATAACAACAATAGAACGGGATTCAGCTAGACAAAGTGAAATGCATTTGCATTTCCTATCCACTATTATAATATCTCAGATCCTCCTAAGCCATGTTCAGGGAATTAAAAAAAAAATCCCACAATAGCATCAAATAAAAACAAATATTCAATTCCTCTACTCCTTGCAATCAAGCAAGGACAGTTAGTTCTGCATTAATTTTGTTTATTTTATTATTCAAAGTGGGTAGCATGGCTTCAGGAGACGAAAGAGGACTACAAATACCATTTTGCTTTTGATTTTACAATACAAAAATTTACTTTCTCCTTTACTTTTCTCTATTTTTCTAATTTGACTCTGAAAATGCTATCTCTAGAAAGTGTATCCCTGCTTTTTGTATTCACGACCAAGTGGAATTCACTTTTTGCAGGGTAGTACAGCACAAAGGATGACAGCAATAATTTCATGTTTGGGGATCACTATGTGATTCACTTGCTAATTAATTGTGAAGCGATGATTTTTCCCAAGGAAACTCCAGGACCTAATGCAATATAAAACTAAGTTGCTTTTTAAGAGTCTAAGCATTCAAGTGGCAAGGCTCGTCCCATGCATCCACAGCACTCCCTCAGCAGAGCCTCAGCTCCTGCAAGGAACCCTTTCTCCGTTTAGAAATCATGGCCTCAGCCTTTTGTACCTGCACCATTCCCAGGGTGCATTTTCACAGTCATGCATTATTAATTATGCCATATGGACAGGACAGAGAAAGGAGATTTTCTTTGAAGGCAAGAACCATCACTTTATGGTTTTCGCAAACCCATGTCTTCCTAATCCATGCTACACATAGATTTTGTTTTGCACATATAGTTTCATTTATTTCGAAAGCCAAATTGACAGAGAGAGGTGCACAGAGTGAAAGATCTTCCACACACTGTTCATTCCCCAAATGCCTGCAGATCATGCAGTTGGCCCATCTCATGCCAGTAACCAGGAACTCCATCTGTGTCTATCTCATTGGTTGCAGGAACCCAGTGTTTGAGCCATTGCCTGCTGCGCCCCAAGGTGCACATCAGCAGGAAGCTGGATAGGAAGCAGAGGCAGAACTTGAACCCAGGCACTCTGACAAGGGGGATGTGAGTGTTCCAAGTGTTGAATTAATCAGCTTTATCACACTGCCTTCTCCTTGTCCAGTTTCAAATTTTATTGAGTCTCAAGCCTACAGGCTATAGCACCCCTAATAAATGGGCAACTTTCACATCAGCCCATGTGTCTCCAACACTATTTATGTGTCCCCCTCTATTTTTTAATTTTAAATCCAATTCATTTATGTGCTTATCAAATTTAGGTTTTTCTAATTGCTCCAAAATACACCTTACAAAGGTTTAGCTGGCTCCTAGAAACTGTCTTCACAGTGAGGTTAAACTCTCAACCATCACGGATCTTTTCAGGGGATGGAAAGTTTGAAGTAAATCAGCTTTTCTGATGTTTTGTCTGTCATTCTTTTCCCAACTAAAAAAGAAAAGTTCCGAGGGCAGGACAAAATCAGTATGTTGCCGGCTTTTCTTTTACCTGATCTGGGATGCAATAGGGGTGAGAAGAGGTCCACACCCCCTTTCTGGGGAGGCATGAGTGCTGCCCACTTGCAAGGCAAGCGATGCCTGTGACTACCATCCTGTGATCCTAGGGAGGACGAGTTGCCTAATGTTCAGAATTACTTCCTGAGAGTCTGTATTCAATGCTTACTATTGACTGCTCTTTCGCGTGCACATTTTATAGCATGAATGGTCAATGAACTCAGGCACATTTTGTTCTTTATGAGTTCAGATTCTGCTGTGCCCACTCAAGATACAGTAAATGATCTCAGAGATGAGGCTATGAGGTTTTTCATAGAAAGATATTTATATTATGTGAGAGTTTTTAGTGCATTCTCTTTGAGAGACTTCATTAGTTTCTCATTCCCTTTAAGTAAAAACATTGGATAAACACAAAAACTATTTGTATCTAATTTTACTTTTAAAATGACACTGCACATGTGTTTTGGAACTAGTTGGAGATTGTAGGTGCAAACATTATAAGATGTTCATTTTAAAATGGCCAATTCCATGTTATGTGACTTTTAACTCAATAAAATAAACTAGACACTCACTATGATTTCAGTTTCTGTAACCCCTAATTGTGCAGGATTTTCTTTCATTACAAATCAATAGGTCAGTTAGTATAGAATGTCTGACATTATTCACTGCAAACTGAACTAACAACTGTGAATCAGTAGTTTATTTCAAGGACCCCAAAAGCAGGAAAAAAAAATATCATAAATTGACATGTCACTGGGAGCCTGAATTCAAAAGACGCTTCATGAGAGAATGAGTTTCAAATGCTTACTATTTTGTTTCCTTGTATAAACTTAAAATACTATTTGCCACTGTACAACTATAGGCCATTCCCCTATCTAGAATGCACTAGAAATTTGAGTAAATGATGAGGGGGAAATGGCACTTATCGTCCATTTACTATCTACACAGTGTGTTTTTTATCAAATGTGTGAGAAAGCCATGACCATAACCAGGGCAAACACCTGTTTCTGCTGCAAACACTACATTCCCAGCACCCTGAACATTTCTGGAGCACAACATTCCCAGTACCTTGAACATTTCTGGAGCACAACGTTCCCAGTACCCTAAACATTTCTGGAATGCTACGTTCTCAGCACCCTGAACATTTCTGGAATGCTACGTTCCCAGCACCCTGAACATTTCTGGAGCACAACGTTCCCAGCACCCTGAACATTTCTGGAGCACAACTTTCCCAGTACCTTGAACATTTCTAGAACACTACATTCCCAGCACCATGAACATTTCTGGCTCACTGCATTCCCAGCACCCTGAACATTTATGGAACACTGTGTTCCCAGCACCCTGAACATTTATGGAACGCTACATTCCCAATACCCTGAACATTTCTGGAACACAGAAGCATTCAGCAAGTTTCACTGAATGAATGCATTACATAAAAAGGGCACTGAAGAAGGCCATATAAATTATGAGAAAATATCTTCCAGAAAGGGTTACTCCAGATTGTAACTATTTAGGTGAAGCAACGTAAATACTGATAAGTCCAGGGACATCAGTGTGCATGCGTGTATATATGTGCATGCATGTGTGTGATGGAGAGAAGGAAACTTATCTTTACAGTAATTGCTCTGATCGTACATGGATCGGATCATATTCTATTCACTCCAGCAATATGAGAAGGTCTTCAAAAAGTTCACAGAAAATCCATATTATGAGAAAATGAGGCACAGATGTCATTATTTCTGACACCCAAGGAAGTCCATTTTAATTCCATTTTCCACTAAATTTTTAAAGTACCCTCCTGTATACTGACCTAGTTACTTTGGTCAAATTATCACTACCTTGCTTTTTGAAAGATAGATGGGGGGAGGGAGACAGGAGGGCGAGAGAGAGAGAGAGAGAGAGAGAGAGAGAGATGGGGAAGAGGACAGAAAGAATCCACCCGCTGGTTCACTTCCCCAATGGTCACAGCAGCAAACAGCCACATTTCTACCAGGCCAGAACCAGGAACCTGGAGCTTCAATTCAATATTCCACATGGGTGGCAGGAGCCCAGGTTATTGGCTCATCCTCTGCTTAATTCTGAGGTCCATTAGCAGGATGCTGGCATAGAAAGGGAGCTGCCACAATTTCAGCCAGTTCTAGCATGGCAAGCAGCAACTTAACCCTCCATGTCACAACACACAGTTCTTCCACTGAGACTTATGGCGAACACAACAGAAATAGAAGCAGTAATTTACTAATACTATATACAAGTGCAATCTTATGTAACAAAAACAATAATAGATGCATGTGAATTTGGTAAAAGCAACTGTGGTTAAATATAAGGAAGAATAGTGCAATCAATCAGCATCAATTTCATACAAATTCAGAGAAGTTTTGTGATGGAAGTAAACTGCCTTCGATTTCTACCAAGGCACTTGTTATTTGGTTAAAGTTCAGGTGGCTTGTTAGCTATGTCTATAAACTGATCTGCAAATCAGTCTAGAAATGCAGTTAGTATATAGCACAGCATATCGCTTACAGCAAATGCTCTAGACAAATGTGTTGAATTTGATTTTTAAATCTTATGCTTAAAATAGAGAGGAACTTGTTAGCATGAGATGATACACATGTGAAGGCTGTCATGAATTACTCATCAGAGCACCCAGCTACTCAGAGACTCTGAAACTTCACATAAACCCATGCGGAAAATAAAACCTTGCCCAGAATACAAGAAGCTGTGGGAAAGGAATTACCTGAACTGTCCTACTTTCCTATGTGATCAAAAATGTCTGAATCTGAAAAGACTTTGATCAGCGTGAACACTTTGTAGTATATATATATTTAGCTTTTCAATAGTTTTTTTTCCTCCTTGTTGTGGAACAAGATAAAAATGTAAAATTTTGTCAAAGGAACCAAAAAAGGAAGGATAGCAACACGTGCAGCTTCCAGAAGTGCTTTGACGGTCTGAGTGAGTCACTGACGTGGCAGGCAATACTGCTGTAAGGTCACAGTTTTGAGATGCTCAGGGAAGCTGAAATATCCCATTTAAAACAAACTGCCATCCTTCTCAGCTCAAGAAGTGGAACCTTTTTCTGTGACAATTTTTATTACATCAAAATATGAATTTCAAAGTGGCAAGACAAAAATATCTGATGATTTGACCTCCAACCCAAAACTACCATAAATCAAACAATATGTTACCAGAATCAGATCTGCTTAAAAACAGTTCGCTCCAGGACAGATGTTTAGCCTAATGGGTAAGAACTCTGCATTCCATGGAAGAGTTTACTTGGGTTCGACACTCAGCAGTGCCTCTGGATTCCAGCTCCATGCTAATGCAGACGCTGGAGGGAGCAGTGCTGGTTTAAGTAACTGGGTCCTTGCCAGCTATGTGGGAGACCCAGATTAGATTTCCCGTAGTCTGACCAAGTCTCAGCTCTTGTAATTATTTGGGGAGTGAACAGAAGCACGGAATTGCACGTTCTCATTCTCTCTCTCTGCCTTCTTAAACATGACTTGTACCTTTTTCTTTTTATTTCAGAAATTATTTGGAGCAAAGGATTTAGTTTCAATGCAAAGACCCATTGTCATCACAGCAATATGTTACAGTTTTTATACTCTTCCTCCTTCAACACTTTACATTTTAAATTCAATGTTGGAGTTGGAACGTAACTTTTCTATGAATTTTATTTTACAAAAGAAGAAACATTTCCCAACAGGTAAAAACAATGTCCCTAGAGTCACAAAGAATTAAATTTTAGAATGGATGTTGAATGCGCTGCCTGTTTTATCAGCTCATATCTACAAAGGAAAATTGTTCAGTTATGTGTTGCCAAGGTACACACAATCCCGATTGGGTTATTTAGATCTTCTGTCATCATGCCATGGATGGCTCTCCTGACTCTGATTTAGTTTGGCTTTTCCTCTGTTCCATGTGAAGGTTTACTCTACCTAATGCCTCCATGACCACCGGTGATCATAACTCAGTGACCCTCTGCTGGAGAAGTACTCAGACACCCACATACCCATTTGGGCTCAGTTCCTCCACTTCATGTCCTCACACAAAAGGAGTGTGGACAGTAGAAGGCAGCAACTTTTTCAGAGACCAGGCTGTAGATGAGAAATGACCTTGTTGATGGAATGATCTTAATTGGCTCTAGTGCTGAGGTGGGAAGACTTAGAAGAGAGACTCTGGGGACAGGAAGGGAATGTATATTCAAGACAGAAAACTGCCACTTCAGCAGAATCATCAACCAAGCAGTACTGCAGTGGTTCCAATACACATTAGATCCAGGACTGCCAAATCAGAGAATCAGGGGGCCAACTTTACATTCTTTTTTAATTTAAAGAATCAGAATACTGGGGCAAGTGGAGGTATAATGGTCAGTGGACAGGAAAAGGAAGGCTACAGATGGCTGGGTCACCAGCCACTGAAACATAAGAACTAGAAAACTCCTGGTCCAATTATCACGGCTTATTCAAGATAAACACATTATCTATTTGCTGGCACAATTCATCATCAACATTTTTCTCCTAAAGAATGTATTAAAATATGCCTGGCACACATATTAGAAGATCTGTAAGTAAAATGCCCTTGTCTACGCGATTCACCTCAAATTACATCAAAAAATAAAGTTGATGAATAATCCAAGGGTTGATGTTTGTTGCAAATGTTAAGATCATGGTAATAATCATAGCTTTATTTATTGTATAATTTCTTCAACTAGAAATAACAAAAGCTAGCAGAGCATTTTAAGAAATAGTTTCTTCTTGGCAGTTTTTGGCCACTATCTATGACGAGCAATTCATTGTGATATTCTGTTTTATTATGAATACTTAACCCTGGACATGCAACTTCTCTCCCCATCCTGTACCTTCTCCTACCACTTTTAATTTAAGAAATTTACTTTTAAGATAGATTTCAAAATTATATCAAGGATGTATATCACTTGAACTTGATCTAGTGGCAAAGAAGTATCTGTATAACTGTTTATTGCAGTAGAAAATGTAAGAGTATTTTCTTACCCCACCGCCCAACATCCCCAATTCCATTTATTAAGGATTTTCCTTAAGCTTTCCATGTCTGGGGAACTGGAACAGGTATAAATAATGTCACTAGAGAAACTGTAGAGTTCACACCACTGATGGATTTAGCAGGGTCAGACAATAGGCTTCATTCTGATGAAGGAAGTAGGTTCTTTGGATCATTCAGGATGTTGCCAGGCTGAATTTACCTTGTCCAATGGTCAACCAGTCAATGGACACTATAAGACCAGAGGTTCCTACATGGAGGTTGAGCTTCTCCAGTAATATATTTCCCACCCTGTTATGCATACAGCTATTTTATAAACGATTAAATATGTATGATGCAGGACACAGCCCCTCTAAAAGCATCTGTATTTAACTAAATCATATCACTGACAGAAAGAGGCACCAATGCAATTTTACCTTACAGAGAAGTACTTCTTTTACATATCACTGCAGTGCACAGAGTTTCAACCATATGCTTCTCTTCCACCCCCAACTACTGCACATAAGAAGGACAAGGCTTAGCACAAATGATTTGAGATGCTTTTAGACAGCCTGCTAAAATGAAGCTTAAATCTTCTGAAGTAGTTCTCAGAATCTTCCGAGGCTTTGCCACGACTTTGTCACTAGAGGTCACACAAATACCCATCCTCAGGTTAAGTCGCCTTAATCTGAGGTTAAGTACCCGGACGTGGTCCGCTCTCTTCTTCCAATACGTCTTTCCAAATGTCAACTACTGTTTACTGAATGCAGTCCAAGATATCTAAAAGGGATTTCTGCACAACTCAATCTTTTCCCCTTTCAGCCAAACAAGATTCAAAGAAAAAGTCAGGGATGCAAATCCTCAAGGTACATCAAAGCTTAGAATTTTCACACCTATTCACACTCTCAAAAGCAAAAAAAAAAAAAAAAAAAAAGTGAAAAAACACTGACTCAGCAGTTTTCCAGGGAATATTATTTGGTGACACAGGGATAGTAAAACAGTTTCAGAAATCTGAAAAAAAAAAAATGCAATAAGAGTGCAAAACCTCTTCGGGCATCTCAGGCAAAACATTCACCATATTTCCAGAGACAGATAGTGCTGCAGTAACCTATGGCTAGCAGAAGGAAAAAAAGTGTTGAATGGGTACAAAAATAATTATTCCACTGTTAAAAAATCAGAGCAAATGCTTCAGTTGTATAATGCCAAATGAAATGGGATTACTGTAATTCGGCCAACATTTGGCCACTGATTGGAAAATTTGCTGTTCAGCATTAAAACAAACTTCCCACAAGCTGCCAAGTAAAACTAGAAAAACCTCAGGATGTCCTGATTTATAAAAGCAGCAGATTTCAAATTTTAAGGTCACAATATTATATATGATAAATAAAGCTACCATTTCTAAAGGATTAAGATATATGTTCATTTAGTTAGCAATAAATAACCACTTGCTCATCCCCAAAATGTTTATTAAATGGTTAGTTATGTGTTAGACGTTGTGTTAGAGCTTATAAATGTGGTATCAGGAATTTAATAGACTTTTCATTCTACAATCACTCTTTTCCTTGAAGAAGCAAGATCTGTGTGGGTGGGGTGAGAAGACCACAATTCCAACTTAAACAGTGGTACAATCTTGAAAATTTTAGAATATAAAAGGGAAGGCTGACAACCACGCAAGTGTTACATTGTGCCAATTATTCCTGCATACATTACTCCATATAATCCTTACAAATGGGAAAAGTCAAGATTAGAAAAAAACACAAAGATAACCAATGCTCACACAGTTGTAAATGGTGAAGCCAAGATACAAATCATCTCATTGCAAAGAGCATTTTTCTTGTAACTGCACAGATGACCCTACGTTGCCTTAACAACTGTACTAGTGGAAGATAAGAAAGAAAGAAAGAAAGAAAGAAAGAAAGAAAGAAAGAAAGAAAGAAAGAAAGAAAGAAAGAAAGAAAGAAAGAAAGAAAGAAAGAAGAAAAGAAAGGAAAAGAAAAGAAAAGAAAAGAAAAGAGGGAGAAGCTCATCAATTGCATGAGGTAATTCTTTGTTGAGCTCTACTGTACAGATTTTATTTGGACCTACTTAGGCCCGAAATAGAGTGGGGGAACAGATTAGCAAGAAGACATAAACAAGAAAAAGATGTGATAAGAATATGCATCCCTACTTAGAAGCCACAATTCCCAATTTGAGATTTACTTCTTAGATCAGTAAGCTTTTTTCCCAAAACCAAGTAAAAAATAATTTTTAAGATTGATTTATTTTTATTGGAAAGGCACGTATACAGACATAAGCAGAGAAAAAGAGAAAGATTTTCCATCTGCTTATTCACTCCCCACTTGGCTGCAATTGCTGCAGCTGAGCGAGCCCATCAAAGCCAGGAACTTCTTCAGATTCTCCCATGCAGGTACAGGGTCACAGTGTCTTGGGCCATCCTCTACTGCTTTCCCAGGCCATAATTAGGGTGCTGGAGGAGAAGTGGAGCAGCCAGGATTAGAACTGGTGCCCAAATGGGATCCTGGCACGTTCAGGGTGAGGACTTTAGCCACTAAGCTATCATGTCAGACCCCCCAGCACACCAGGCTTTAAGGTGCAGCATTATGTTGTTATATTCACTTACTTATGCTACATGGCTAAATAATGGAAATTCGTGTAAATGAAGTTGCCACAAAGTACAAGAATCAAGACAACTAGTCTACTGGACACTACGATGGCTCTGTGTTGTATATATAAGAATACCTTTAAAAGTTCAAGATAGGGCCCGGCACGGTGGCGCAAGTGGTTAAGGTCCTCGCCTTGCACGCCTGGGATCCCATATGGGCGCCAGTTCTAATCCCGGCAGCCCCACTTCCCATCCAGCTCCCTGCCTGTGGCCTGGGAAAGCAGTCGAGGATGGCCCAAGGCTTTGGGACCCTGCACCTGCGTGGGAGACCCGGAAGAGGCTCCTGGCTTCGGACCTGCATAGCGTCGGCCGTTGCGCTCACTTGGGGAGTGAATCATTGGACGAAAGATCTTCCTCTCTGTCTCTCTTCTCTGTAAATTTGCCTTTCCAATAAAAAAAAATAATAATACAAATAAATTTTTCTAAAAAAGTTCAAGATAATGCAATTAAAAGGTAAGTCTTTAATGCAAAAATACAGGAAAACCATGCATACATTTTTCATAATGCTTATTTTCTATGAACTCTGTGAAGACTTCGCACATTTCTTCTTACATCACCGAGATGAGGAAAGAAATCAAGTCATAAACTCAGATTTGAGTATTTGTAACATCATCCATGGAGCATGCACAAAGACCAGCTTAAATGTTAGCTTGCTATAGGTTTATTGAATCTCGAGTCTCATTTGCAGTTGCCTTGGCAGGGCCAGACCCAATGATTTGTGGGCTCGAAACAGCCCATGGGCCAGACGTTCCCAACCTGTGCTCTAGAGCAGCTTGCTTCTCACTCAACATCTAAATCAAATGGAACGTTTTTTATCCTTACAACAAAACCCTCATGCTCAACACTGAGATGTTGAGATGTAGGCACTGCAAGCAGGTGCACTGAAGCCAAGGGCATACGAAAGCACAGACCTTCACTCATTCACATGGACTCAGGGAGCAATTTAAGAGGACCATGGTGATGTGATTTCCATTTTTAAAAATCAGTTTTTCTTGCTTAAATACTGATTTTTCTGATGCTCAAAAATAAAATATTAATATCTAATTTCATAAAGTTATAAGCATTTGGAAGTTAAACACTACTTGCTTTTGTATTAAACTAACATAATATTTTTGCTCCCTCCACAGAGAACAAAACTGTTAGACCAAATTACTTTGAGAATTATCTTAAACCAGCCTTATTATTATTGTTATTAAGCACAAGTGTGCACATGTCTGAAATATCAACAGATTCTGCACAAAGTTTATAAATAATGGTGAAGTTAGATCCAATCACAGACAACACAATCTCAAAAACCCAGATTAACATTATCAAAGCTTTCCAGGTTGAATTAAACACACAATTTCAGCAGCAAAAATGCTGTTTCTCTAGTTTTTGTCTGCCACAAACACCATAGGCTTTCCATTAGCATTAACCCAGTGATTTGCATATACATCAGTGATAACAACTGCCTCAAAGTATACCTGTTCTTCTCCAAACTTTTCTACCCAGACTAATGAAGTGATGCCGACTGCTTGCAAGGGTTCACATAGTTACAGGAAGGCAGATGCATTATTCATTAGGATGCAGAGGCTACAAAGTTCGGCTGTGTCGCTTACCCTAGCAGGAGTAGGCTCTACGCTATTGGCAACAGGAACCTTGCCAGCACATTAGGAGATGGGATAGAAGAGATCCCTGCCAAATAAAATAGCTAAGTAATAACCAATGTTTAAAATGTTTAAAAAGAAGAGCCTTGGGGGTTGGAAAGAGTCTTGAGATCACCGCTGACACACAATTCGGATTGCTCAGCTTCTGCCCTCAACTAAGAAAGACGAATTGTAGTCCAAATTCATTCTGTATATCTTATCTTTCTTGAGAGCTTACATTTTAATTACAGTTATATGTTCTTTTTCCAATGTGATCCTAGTGTCTGTATGCACATGAGTAATTACAACTGGTAGAGAAGTAGGATGCACAGAATTCGATTTCAAGTTTTGGCATAATTAATTCTGAATTTGTGTTGTCCACCCATGCTAGTATTTTAGCAAGTCAGGGGGGAAAAAATCAGTACTTTCCCAATGGCTTTAAAGAAAAAGAAGCCCAGACACAAGCATTTATTTTTCTAATGTCCAAACTGATATATTGCTACAGACAGATACCTGTCATGGCTTTAAGCACATTTTGAGATAGTGCCATTCAAGTTGCATTTTATGTTTAATCATTGACAGTCACTTGGAATTTACACCAGAGTGCAACAAAAGACCAAGTGCTATAAATGTTAACAAGCAAGGATAAGACTACCATCTTGCTGAGCAGAGGGAAAAACAAACACACACACACAAACCACTAAAAACAGACAAAGTCAGTCAGTCTAAGCTCACAAAATCAAAACACAATTTTCTGTAAGGATGAATAAAACCAAATAATTTTTCATATTAATCCAAAACTACACAAAATGCCAGGTCTGAAGCTGCCATGCAAATCAAGGATGAAGTGACTGAGCAATCAATCACATCGCATATTTATTCTTCCTTTATAACCAAGTAATTCAAATATTTATTGCATACACATTCTATCTATCTCAACACTGTTCTCATTATCCCCCTATTGAAAATGAATGTCTCTCAATTCATGCCAAAGTTAACAGTACATTTTCTAAATAACTCTAGCATAAAGCAAACATAATTTGATACCAACATGTTTTGGTTGAACACCTTTTATCATAGTGATCCAAGCAGTCTCATCAGGGAAAAGTAGTTTTGAAAGTAGCTACCATGATCATATGCTCTTTGGACTAGAAAGACTAGGGGTCACAAGAGGAGTTCTCTGGGGGTTTTCTTCTAATATTATTCTACTGTGAAAAGAACACAGGCCCAAGGGACAAGAGCTGAACTCTGCAGCTGCCACCACTTGTTACAAAATCTCAACAAATAGCATGTTGTCTGAACCTCTGTCTGTCCAATCTCGAACAATGACACTAGGAATATCTGTACTCTTTCCCAGCTCAATGACTTGACATCCAGGAGAGGCTCATTAACATACTAATGTGCTTCCTTTTTTGATATTTATCATTATTTTTGATAATAACAATAATATAAAATCCATTTATTGCACTAGTATGGTTATTCATTTATTCCCAAACCAATGTGTCTTCAGCACCACTGAAAGGAACAGCGACCAGCTAATATGCAGAGCCTGGAATACTCTCTACTAACTCTATAAAGGGGAGATAGACTCTTATAAATTAGCATGAAAATGAGTATTTTAAAATGAAGAAAAATTTTAGATGTAAAAGCTGCAATATATTTAACATGGAAGCAGAGTGTGAACATCTCTCAAAATGTTACAAATTCCTTAATACTACTATAGATAATATTCATAACTTACATTGTGAAATATTTACATATCTATCTTCACAACCTGAGGTTATTAAGGTGAGCAAGCCAAATCCCAATTGCTATAGGTCTTGGAGGGGTAAGTTGGCAGACGGCAGATCTGTCTATCTATCGATGTCCTTCTGTATTTTACAAAAAGGAAAATCAAACCTACAGGCAAGGATATGGAAGAAAAGGGAACTCCTGTATACTGCTCCTGGAAATTTAAATCTGTACAGTCATTGTAGAAAACAGCATAGAGTTCCTCAAAATCTACCAATCCCACTACTGGGTATATATTCAAGAGAAATTAAATCAGTCTGTCAAGCAGACATCTGAGCTCCCATGTCTATTTCACCACTATTTACAACAGGCAAGAAATGAAATAACCTAAGTGTCCATCAACTAATGAATAGGTAACATAAACATGGTGCACGTATACAAAGAATCAACAATCCAGACAGCACCAGAGGTCATTACGTTAAGTGACATATGCCAAACACACAAAGATAAATATCATATGATCTCATTTATATATGGAGTTTTAAAAAATGCTCTTGTTGAAGTTAAAAGTATAACAGCGCTTGGCAGAGGCTGGGGAAGGAGGAGAGCAGGCGGGAATGGGGAGTGATTGATTACTGATTACTTAGGGCTACGTTACCCTTACAGAGGAATAATAACTTCTGGGGTTCTGTTGCCCAGAAGGGTGATTCTAGATGTCAATTTATTATATATTCCCCTGCAAAAATAAACCTAGGAAATTGTAGTTTGAATATTCTCACCATAAAGACATGTTAGATATCTGAGAAAATAGAATATATGTACTTGATTGGACATTATACAATGCATACAGGTATCAGAATATCACATGGTATCCCATACATATATATAATTTTATGTACATTTTAATTGAAGTTTTTAATTTAAAAATGACTAATTTATTCAAAAAGATTTACATGAATTCAATAAATATTTTCTAGAAACTGGCATAATGACAGATGTCCTTCAAAAAGTTTATGAGAAACAGAATTAAAGGATATGCTTATTTTGGTGCAAGAACTATTTTAAATCTATGTATACAAACGGTCTTTAAAAAGTTCATGGAGAACACATATGACAAAAAAATTACACATGAATTTCAATATTTTTTAGCATCCAAACAAATTTAAATACTAACTCCATTTCCCACAAACCATTTGAAGTGTGCTCCCATAGATAACAGTAATACAAACACCAAAAGCCAGACGTCCTCTTCATTAGGGTCTTCCATGCTAGTGTTGAACAGTTCATGGTAGCAATAAGTTGTCTTCATGGAGACCCTCCCCACTAGAAGCATCCATAAGATCCACTCTAAACATCCTTTTACCCAGAGTCTACACGCTATAAACACGCTATAAGCTTTAGAAACACACACAACATCTTATTATAGTATTTGCTTCTGTGTATGCACATGTAGTGCCTATTACATTTCACTTTTATATGTATGTTTTTACTAGATTGAATAATTTAAAATCCCAGTCCCTTTGGCTTCCACTGTAAAAACATGTTTCAGTTCTAACAAATCTCTTAGGTGCCCCTGAGTCATCTGTTTCCCTCCTGAATCTTATCTTGCTTTCACATACAGTCTCATTTGCACGTACAAGTAATTCTTTCACCCCAGTAATCTATTCATCCTAAAGCATACCCAGGGACTCTCTGTACAGTTTATTTTCTCACAGATAACTAAAGGAAAGTCTGAACAAAGATACATTTATGCTTTGGACCATTAGGGAACTGAAATTAAGAAGCTGGCGTGAGCATAACAGAGAAAAAAGAAATCCACTTGATTGGACCAATGGGAAATGCATACAATTTACAACAAAAAATTATGGTGGCTGCTACTTAAATAATGTCCTTTCTTATATATGTAAAGCTGTTCCTCTCTCTAGTCCCTGCACAGCATGTCCTATGATGGAAATGTCATGTCCGTGTCAGATGGACATCTCCTGGTGTGTTCCATCAGAGCTGGGTATGTTAGATTTTACAGCTCTTTTCTATTAGTCAGTGGGGGGAAAATACAGCAACTTCCATCGTTCAGCTTTTAAGACTGAGAATTAAAAATAACCATGATCTGTTCTCTAAGCCACATTATTTGCAAATAAAATGTATTTTTACAGGTTGATTAAAAAAGCTACACACTGGATTAAAATGTAGGGCATGCATACAGAACATTATTTTACAACATTAAAAATACTACATCCCGTAGAACTTTTTTTCTTAATAGATCTTAATTCCCATAAGGTGAATTTTTAGATGAAATCTGAATCAAATGGCACAGAAGCTTCTTATCAATTAAATGGTGCTCTCAAAAATGATAAGAAAAATCCAAGAAGGGATTTGCATAAAGCCCCCAAAATGCTTTCAACATTTAATAACTTGGATGCATTACCTGTTCAACATTATAATTTACTACATTGAGCCATTCAATTATAACTAAGTATGCGTTTTAAAGGCTATCAATTGAAAAGTTAAAAGAAAAATAAATCTTGAAGGAAATAAAATTACTTAAGAAGTTGCAACCTTTCCAAATACATTTCCAGGTTACCCAAGCAAAGCAAATTCACAGTTGTGTTCCACGATGCACTATCCCAGCTATAAATCAATGGTGTGTGTCTGATCATCACCAGTACTTCAACAGACCATCCTGCCATTAGGTGCCTCCAAAAGTTGCAAATTAAATTTCTCAGTTCCTTACCAGTTCCCCAAACTGCTTTCAATGCCCTACTTTGTGTGAATTAATTTCTGATCATTGATAATCATCACTTCATTGTTAATACTTTTAATAATAAATTATAGAACCTCATCTTTCAACAGGAGTCTGATTTCTTGGTAAGATGACTGACCCTTTCATATGAAGCAGCAACAAAAATTACTGATGTTTTTCTTTTTAAAAAATGCAGCAACAAAAAAATAAGTCACTCCCTAAAGAAAGTTTCCTTTTAAAACATATACCACAAATGATTTTTCTATCAATATTATTAAAAAGAGAACACAAAACCTAACTGGAAAGTCCACCTGTCTATTCTGTTTCACGTTGCAACTATGGATAATCATGCGTAATCTACGATACTGACGTTTCTGTTTTCAACTGCTTACGCTCAGAAACAATCACTAAGGGTGGTCTTCAAGCATCCTCCCACCATGTCCCAAGAGGCAAGCACGTACAGTTCCCACTGCCATGCTGGAACCCAGTAGGAGAGGTAAACTAGAGAGAGAAACTTCTCAGTGAGCTAAAAATCAAACAGCAGGAACAGTTTTTGAATTTTAATCCTAAATTCACCATTCACTTGGCATTTGGCCTTCCTTATGCTTTAGCCAAGCCCTGCCTCTATTTTATGTTTCTTACTTAGGTTAAAAATCAAATTCCTTTTAAAAACTAAAATACATTAAATTTCTGATCCTTGCACTACAAGACCTTGGAATAGTTCACAAAGCTCTCCTCTCTTTCTCTGAGTTTTCATAATGAAGCTTACTTACAAAGCTTGTCTCTCAAAAGGGGGTTTTCGGGACAATCAGGGTAAACCACAAATCAGGAGCTCCGAAGCGATGAAGAAATTCAACTTCAACATTAGATTTCCTAGTAAAACTCAAATGAAAATGAGCAGGCTATAATCCACTTTAGCACAAAATTGGTTTTTTAAATTTTTACTGACCTCCGATAGAAAGAGAGTTAAAATAAAAGAAATGCCCCTATAGCAGTTCTTGGATGGTTAGCTGACCTATGGGTAATTAACACCTTTGCTGAAAACATGAAGGATGCAAGCGCCTTCTACACTGGACACACTATAATAGAATGGGACAGAGAAAAGGCAATGAGGGGCATGAATGAATGACCAGAGTCATTACCATTAGGTTTAAATAGTGGTATTTATGCAATTGATAAAGTCACTGTTATCTCATACATCAAGGAGACATGCTGGGATTTCCATAAAATCTTAAATGGTGTGGACTAAGCATGCTTTCTTTCTTTATCAATCCAAAGAAAACTAGTCAACATATAATTACTCAGGTGAAAGAAAATAATTTCTTGAATCGTGGAGTTTTTAAAAGGAGTGCTCTTTGACTGATAACCCCAAAGTCTGAATACTCTGCATATTTTGTAGTGCTCCCCATGCATCCTCATTTGAAAGCTGCAATTCATTTTCTACTTTCTGCAGGAAGCTGAATTTCAGGGATTACAAACGAGCACACTCTTAAGAATGATCCTAGTGGGCTTAGAGGTATGAATACAGAATCTTGAACAATAATATAGCCCGTTTTCTTCAATTGCCTAACTCATTATTTTTTTTTCAGATTGGTCAGCCTGCTTTAATTCTTTAAAACTGTCTACCTTTAATTTCCCTTTCCAGTTCTGGCACTTAGTATCTACTTCCGGACTGTTCTGAGGTTGCTGGTTCATGAGTGGTAGTTGATTGGTTGCTTTTTCTCCCGTGGAGCTCACTTTGCTCTTCTTTTGGTGCTGAACTCTCCTCTCCATAATGAAGCTACAACACTGTGCAGCTCCCATGGGGCTGAGCCCATCTGCCCTCCCTAGCCCCAATGCACACAGGGGTGGATACATGACCCAGTCCACACTCAGTGGGATCATTAAGCTCCTTGGATACAGTGTTTTAGGGGTAGGTATATGATGCAATCAGGGCCAATCAGATTCTGTCTTAAAATCTGCTCAATGTATAAAGACTAGACTCTTCCTTTCTTGTTAGATTAAGAGCCATGGAGATACAGGTTTAGAGCCATCAGCAGTGATCTCTCTGTCAGACAGACAAAACCCCTTGAGACTGAAGCTAACACTGGTAAAGAAACAAAGCACAAAGACCTAGGAACCAATTACATCATTGAAGCCTGTGGATTGAGTTTAGCCCCTTATGTAAGCCCAGAT
Organism: Ochotona curzoniae; assembly: GCF_017591425.1. NCBI lineage: Eukaryota > Metazoa > Chordata > Mammalia > Lagomorpha > Ochotonidae > Ochotona > Ochotona curzoniae. The sequence goes on from NW_024466605.1 coordinate 6,183,495, forward strand.
ATTCCCTTTATATTTAAGCTCTTTAGAATTGAATTTCTATCCCCTGCTACTGGGAAACTCCTAAATTAAAACCACTGCATATATTTCTTATGTGGTTGTTGCATTATGATACGCTTTACTCCTTCTTCTATGTTTTGATGGAAAAAGGAGGGTATTTTAAAAATAGCATCTCAAGCTTTTTAATTGAAAGACATCTTTCCCTATCTTCCTATGCCTTATATCCCTAGATAACTTGAAAAAACAATTGAAACAACTGTGGGAATAGGCATTTATTTGAGAGAACACAACTGTGGCCCCACACGGGAAAAAGTCTGAGTGCAATTCCCAGCCCCAGCTCCTGACTCCAGATTCCACCAAGCACAAATCCTGGGAGCCAGTGGCACCGACTCAAGTCCCACAGAGAAGATCTGCATTGAGTTTGTAGCTTCTGGCTTTGGCTGTCGCCCAGCATGGACCACTGTGAGCATGTAGGGAGTGACCAACACATGCAAGGCCTCTGTTTCTCTGCCTCTTGCTACATCTTTCACATAAATAATTACAGATTTTAAAAGAGTTGCCATGTTCATTTAAACAGACAAAAAAAAATTTCATCTTGAATCCCTCATTTGATAAACAGCATCTCAGTCTAAGTCATCAAGTCATGTGACTAAATCAGAAATATATGAAAATGAGACTCATAAAATAAAAGGTTTGATGCAAATAACAGTTATGTGCATACACACATCACACACATACATATTTTTATGGTTTGAAAAGAATAATTTTGTAACATGTTCATTTTAACCTCATACTAAAGGTTAATGCTTGGTGGTTGACTGCTCTATGGTGTACGGTCACTTGCCTGTTACTGTCCACAGTGGCTAGAGCCACTGCTCCTTTCCACATGTCAAACAATCCAGAAATACAATTTGGATTCAGTTAGAAGCAGCTCTCTGGCAGTGACGGGACAGGTTCACATTTTACTACCAATACAAATCTGAAATGGAAATGCTATTTTTCTTGCTGAGAATCATTTAGCAACAGTCCAGGCAGTTTCCTGTCCCATTAAAGCAGGCAAGTCACTTACAACTACAGGTTGGAAAGCAAGAATGCTTGTTCGAAGTCCTGGTCCCATCTAATCAATACACACCACTGTGTTATTCCCAAGTGAAAAGGTTGTGTCTTATTAGGACAGAGTATCTGCAGATAAGCTTTTTTTTTTCCCTCTTCAGCTAGCTCTTTCAGGTGCCAAATATAAGACTGAACTGTTCATTTCATTCAGAGATTTTAAAGAGGACTTCCTGGATACATTCCATTAAAATGCAGCCTTAGCTAAGAATATGTTTTATTTTGAAAAGACAGTGATTTCCTGGCAAAGAACATTCAGCACCATCAGGGGGCTGAAAATCATAAACTTGTTTCCTTCTCCAACAATTAGAATACTTTCCAGCACTGTTCCGATAAGGCACAAGGACTCCCTAATCTTTATCTTCCCCTTAGAGCCACATCACTTTTTCACATACGGAGTTCTCTTCCGCATACAGGAGAGACACCGCTAAAGTAAAGCTGCGCTAAGTGATTTGCATATCTTTTTTCCAGTGTGAGCACTGGAAATACATGTTTAGATGAACAGGACTGTGCAAACCTAGAAATCTGGAGTGGAAATCCAACCAAAGTCTGTGTCCTTTTCCATCACATTCATCTGTCAAGTTTTGATGCACAGGGAGGGAACAACTCATTGAGTTTATTCTCCAACTCACGCTCCACTTGGTATCAAAAGCAACTTTTCCAAGCATTTGCAGAATGCTTTAACTACTAAAGCATTTTTTTTTCTGGGACAAAATCCTTAGCATTATACTAGGTTTATGTATTGTCTAGGTTTCATCCTGCTTGTGTGATTTTGGGCAAGACATCAATTTTTCATCATCTATAAACATTAGTCTTCATGTATGTAAACTACCACAGTACCTAGCATGCAGTAAACCTTCAACAAATGTTTGCTGCCATTATTATCTGAAACATATATCATGCTTTTCTTACCATTGTTTTTCATTGAACTTTTCATTTTTATTTTCTTACATGTTACTTTGGCATGGATGGTGCTTACTTCACTATAAAGCAGCTGATAGAACGATTGTATTTTTAGAGCATTCAACAGAAATTTTTGCAATACAGGGTCACTGGCAGCTGGCACTTCAGAGGGTCAGTAAAATTTGTTCTGAAAAATCCATTTACATTTAAGCTAATCATATGAAAGGAGGAAAAAGACAATCCTATCAACTGGTTTGTGGAGTTAAGCTCTTCTAAATCCTGTCACTTACTTGTATAGGACACTCATTTGGCCACTTAAAACTTTACTCACAGCTGCCCAACTTACAGGAAAAAAAAATATTTTCAATACGATGATTATTAATAAATTGACATTTTTGCAAGATTACAGTTAACTAAAAATAGCTAACATACACTAAAAGTTCTCAATTGAAACAGTAGTACTTCGCTATTGTAAAAAAGAAGTAAAAATTGCTTTATAAACAAAAGGATTAGTAATTGATATCTCACCGATATTTACAAAATGCTAGGAAACAAAAAGAGAAAGGTAGCAAAACTGGTAAGTAGATTCTAAATAAAAACCAACAAAAACAAAATCTTCAAGCCTCCAGTCCCGAATGACTCCTTTGCAGCCAGCATTGTGGCATAGTAGAGTGACCTGTGCTTGCCCACACCCCATGTCAATTTGTTGGTTTGAATACTGGATGTTCAAATGAATAAACCAACCTTTTTGAAAGATTTATTCATGTGAGAGAGAGAGTTACAGGGGATGGGGAGAGAGGGAGGAGGGAGAAACAGAGAGAATGCGTCAAAGCCAGGTAAAACTCCTCCCAGGTCTCCTACGTGTCTGGCAGGGATGCAGGTGCTTGGGTCACGTTTTGCCGCTTGCCCAGGTATATTACTAGAGAGGCTGGATTGGAAGTAGTGTAGGTAGGACTTCCTAATACTGGTTGCCAGGGTGCAGGCAGAAGCTTAAAATACTGTATCACAATGCTAGTCCCAATAAACAATTCTTCAAAAACGATTTCTGTGACATTGAGGGGGGGAAAAAAGGAAGAATGATTTCTTTACTGCTACCGTAATTTAAAAATATATTTCTAACTTACAATTAATATCTAAAATTATATGAAAAATACCATGCTACGTTATACAGACAGGGAAGATGGGTAACTAGAAAGCTAGAATTGAAAGACAGTGACTAAAAAAGACGAGAAGATGAGCATTATTGTCTTGGATGAGTTATGGAGGGGATGTGTCTTCCTTTCTTTCTAATGCAACGTAAGTTACAGTGGCCTAAACAGGATACAAACAGGAGAGATGGACTTGGCCTCCCACGTGGGGTTCCAAGCAGCAGCCAGAACAGAGCTAATATAACCAAACTTTCCAGAATTTACCAGGCAGTGAGATGCTCTTAGGGACACCCTTGGTACCTTCAGAACTAAGCAGGAACTGGGCTGCCTCACCTCTTTCACACATAATTGTCTTAATATATAAAAACTGCCAAATCCATATTTTTTCAGAAAGGCTTTCCAAACTTCGCTTTGAAAAACCTTAATGTCAACAGTTCAGATCACAGCCCACACAGGCACGATTACATTATAAAAGCACAGTTCACCTTTAGAACACAGGGTTTCGTGGTATCTGCTTTCTGGTTGAAATAAAATGAAAAGAAACCTATTCTTTGGAACTGGTTATTTCTGACCTAGGTGAACTTTTCATAAGGCCTTTGGCTTTTTCGCTATTACACGCTGAATTACTAAGTTCAGCTTGGTATACCTGCTGATTCTTCAGGTTCCACTTCAGGACTTCCTAAGTGGGGCTATTTCTTTCTCCCAGTTTTTCTGCACTGCAATTCTACATGTGGCTTTGATATAAACAACACACCCTATGCTCTTTGCACTGCTCTAAATGAAACTACACCTAGAGTTTTACCTTCAAAGCACTTACATTTCTGAAGTAGAGACCTTATTTCATGACAATAGAACATATTCACGGACTCAGAACAGGTAGCGAATGTGTGAAAAGGGCTCATGGAAAGATGTGAACTTAATGGTACACAAAGCCTTCTTTCTAAGGATGAAACCATTACCAAACAACAAGCACTAGTTCTGCTGTAAGTTAGAGAACAGGGTAGGATTTCAGAATCATTTCTGTCCTCAATAGTATTGCCGCAAACAGAAATGTAAGCTGATAGATTCCTTGCTGTTCCCACAAGCACGAACACTACAAAGTCCTCTTTTATGGTCAGCATCCACAGCCCTTTTAAAGATAGCAGAAGGGTTCAATGACAAGCATTTCAGTAACCGTAGTCAATGAATTCACGCAGGGGAAGTGTCATTTTCAAACAAAATGTTAAAAACAAAACAAACCTAGGGTTTGCGTTTATATAATAAACACTATAACAATTTCTAGAAGTTCAATATGATTCCTTCCTCAATGATAGTCAGGTAAAACCCATGTGATTACACTGTGTTTATAAGGAGAACTACATAACAAATATTCCAAATTCCTCAGGAGGAATCACTGTTCTGAAATGCAGAACCGTGGTCCTTAGAACACATGAGAGGGTAATTCAGTCTTCCTACCATTTCATTTCCTGTTCATTGATCTTACCAGTTTGCTGCCAACAATCCAGATAAATAAGGTTTTGTGGAATTAAAACAGCATACTTTCAGGCAATAAAAGATATTTTTGACATCATATATTAACAGGTCTGATAACACCAACCTGGAGGGAAAGGCTTTATGAAAAAACAGGATCTAGCTCAACAAATTGACAAAACAAATTGCGCAAAGCACAGACTTGTTTTCAAGAGATTCCTGCTACACTGACAGTCAAAGAAGACTTCTGCCATAAATTAGACTCTTCAGGCACACTGAGAACATTTTTATTGAAGAACTTAGCAAGCTGAGAAGTAGTTCAAATAAAGAGTTAAATTAGAAGAAAAAACCTTGTAGGTACAAGTTTTATTTTCAAGGTCTGGTCAACTCCCTTGTTGAACATCAAAATTTAATACTCTGCTATTCTCAACTTGGAGGTATCAAAAACGATTTTTGCTAGTCTTTGCTAATTTCTTGAGTTCCCCTGACATCGCACAAAGCACCAATCAATCTAACAGTTGTAGAAGTCCATAAGCACAAAGCACATTTCATATTAAACAGATGAGAATTAATCTGAGACCTTGCCCAGGGACTTGCTTTCAAGCATGTTCATAATTAGTCACTTGCTATTGAATTTGAATTAAGGGCATCTATATATAGTTTCCTTATTTCACCACAGCAGCCTTATTATATGAGAACCAAGAATTTTGGATTAGGGGCCCCTGACAGCAAGGAATCATGCCTCAAGCACTTGCTAAAGCCACCAGGATAAACCAGGAAAAAAAAAAAAAAACAACTCACAAAGTCCTCTATTGCTTCTAGACCTTAGAAGCTATGCAATTATTTTCTCAACATTCAAGCCCACTACAGTACGTGAATAGTATGCCCTATATGCTGCCATTTAATATTCCCATATATAAGTTGGAGGAAGAGGCATTTGGTTGACTCCAAACATAACAGAAGCCCGATTCTATTCAAAATATCACATATTATCCTGCTCCAAAACTCAACACATTACCCATCAGCAAAGGAAGACTACAAAGGAGCATTATCTTCCAGAGAAGAAACTGTCTTGGGTTAAAAACCAGTCAACATGATATTTAAATATACTTACATGAAGAAGTATTTGCTCCTTCTGTTGATACTGATATTCTAATGGGAGTCTCTATAAAACATAAAAGTGGAATGAGGCTTTATTGAACCTTGCTGCTTGGATGCTCAAATTAACAATCTGCCAGGCTTAGATATGCTCTAGAGAGAGATTTGTATCAGCATACAGTGCAAAGAGAAGCTGAAGCATTTCTGAGTCAAAGGAAGCTGTACATCATACTCAAAGACCACAAAGGGGTGTGTTTGAGATTTAGACCCAAGACTTGTGAGAGAGAAATGAAAATTGAGTCAGTAATTCTGCAAGTGCTTTAAGTAAGTTCTCAAAAATACTACTTTGAACAGATCCGCAGTACAGGTGACATGTATAATTCTTCTCTCAGACCTGGTATTTTTTTAAAAAACAAACTTGAAATCACAGAGAACAACCCTCATATTCAGAGAGCATTAAAGTCAATTTTCATGCATACCCAGGTTATTTGTATATGCATTAACATCCTGAGCAAACACAGTGTTTGATACAGTCCATGCAAAGTTCCTGAGTGCAGTTACCTTCAACTGAAACATGCTCAACAAACAAAGCAACAGCTGACAATGTATAGTAACAAGATTCTCTCAGCAAGGATAAAAGAAGTAAAACCAGTATTAAATAGACCGAGTACAAGATAAAATTCATGCAGAATAAAGGCATTTCATCCCAGAGTTCATTCATTAAAAAAAAGAAAAGACAAACTTAGACTCAAAGAAGGACTGAGATTCAACTGCCAGAAAGTTAAAGATTCAAGTCACATATCAGGAAATAATAGTTACGGTCTAACTAAATTCCCATGACAAGCACCACATAAGTTAAGTTGTTCAGGTTCCTAAAGGCATCTACTGGAGCCCAATAATGAAGTCCTTGTGTTGGAGATGTGACTGGATGAAAGGTAAAGAGATTCAGGTAACTCAACAATTTTCTCTTTTCTCATTCCCCTCCTTCCTTCCCACCTCTCATCCATCCTCTTTACCTTCAATGTTTCTTTCAGAAGAGTGACATCCTCTACTACAAGATCATTTTGCTCCATAACGCACATTCTAGATCTTAGCAATGGCACATTGAATATTCCTTAAATGTGGCTAACACAGTGTAAGATACTGAAATAACAAGCTTTTATAAGTCTTGAACAGTGCTTTAAAGGGAAGAGTTTACACTGTTAGATGTAAGCTGACAATGGGCTATATTTGATCACATGGCCTTCTATAGTTCCAACAACATTCTGCCCCCATAATGAAGAATATCAATGAAGCTGAAACATTAAACATGGGGTAACAGAAAGAATGCTAACTTGTGTCCTTCCTCTTCTAACTCTGACATGTATGACTTAATATTTCTAATGCTTCTGTTATTTACCTGTAAACTGAGAAAAAAAAACAATGCCTAGTTTTAGGATTATATTGTGATTATCAAAAGAGATACAAAAATTGGTCACCCAGAACCATACAACTATAACCATAGAATCATATTTCTGAAGTGAGTTTTTAATCAAGATCCTAAAAACTTGCTTCAAAATAAGAATTCTTTTAATATTGTAAAGATCTATTAACTGCAGAATTATAGAGATAGAGAAAATATAAGAAACAAAATGGACAGATGCGTGAATGAGAGCTTTGCATGTGTTAAACAGTGTTGGGTAATAAACAACTTCCCCAGACTATAAATGCTATCAGTAATTATTACTAGTAAGTGTGAAACAAAAGCAAAAGCAACTCTTTAAAAATCATTCTGCAAGGTATTTCTAAGTTTAGTGATCCAAAAATTGTCCTTAGAAACCCCAAAATTAGAGACCAGACCCTGATAAATTTTCCAGGAATAGAGTCTGACAGGAGAAATGCAGACACAGCAAAGTGAAGCATTTCTAAAAGCAATAAAACTATCCTTGTGACCCAGATGTCTTCTTTACTTGTGAAAGGGCATTAAGTTGCATCGAGATATAGATTTCTTTCATCTGTGCTTCTCAGAACCAAGTTCAGGTGCACAATAAGAACCATGCTCTCTTAAGTAATATCCACAGGGCAATCCAGTACAAAGCTGAGAAAAATATTGGAGCAGAAAACAAGAGCTGAAATTTGAATGCAGAGGGGATTCTGGTTAGTAGAAGGAGCAGCCAGCAGTTACGCCTGTCATTCTGGTTAGTACAACTGGCCAGGCTTATTTTTCTTACCTGAAGATACATATGCTCTTTCAGTTGAGGCTGGTATGCCAGTGCTGATCTCTGCAAAAAAGAAAAGGTGACAGCATATTATGATGTATGATCTGGAGGCTGGGTGCTGGTTCTGGAGCCTTGCTTTCAAACTGAACATGAATAGGAAAGAAGGAAGAATGCACGGACATGAAAAAGTTCAGTGCATACACAGAGAGAGTAAGGAATGCAAAAGATGCTATTCAAATGCCCAGTTCTTTTTTCTTGGGCAAAGAGCAGAAGATGAACTGTGCTGGAACAATCAGAAGGAACTCACGGCCAACACTGGGGTCAATGAGCCAGTGAAAGAGGCAGAGAGTCAGAAAGGCCAAAATGAAGGAATCAAAAAAAATCTTAGCTGTAGGATCACAAGGGTACAGTCAAGAACTTTCAAGTCACAGATGTATGACTTGGAAAGTATGTTTTTGAGTCCAAAGGAAAAGCAAGAAACGCTTCTAGCTGGCATTAGTGAAAAGCATTGAATTCTGGCATGTAAACCTACTTAAAATGTTAGATGATTCCGACAGGTGTTTTAATATCTAAAGGTATTTCACCTATTTGGGGCAGAGCATAGAGTGAGGAGGCAGTTCCTCACCTGAAAGAAATCAAGGATGTACACTCTGCAAGTGAAGAATTGTAAGTCTTCTTCAAACTTGGTACTTGCTTTCTTATTGCCTTTTATGGTGTCTAGCTAAGTCTGTGTTTAGTCCTGGGGAAGGCTTCCATCTGTAAGAATTGAATACTTTTCACTTCAGTTTTATGAAGCTTGGAAAACTGCAGAGATGCAACAATGGCTATTCTCCAGCTTGCATGCCCTGTGCAAGTCCTGGCTCATAACTCAATGTTAGCTCCCACTCCCTAATGAATACAACAGAGAAACGGACTCTGGTGAGCCTCTCTACACCTAACTGAAAATGCTAAGCAGGTCACACATGCTATCGTGTTAAGTCTGAATGACTACCCTGTTAATCAAGGAGTTAGAAATGCTCATTATCCATGTAATCATCTTTAAATATAGATACAGTCACTTGGGTATCTATCTTTCCAATCTAAGGAGCAATATGTTTTCAACCTGTGAAGTTTCTCCGGGGACAAAAAGATTTATTAGGAAAAAAAGGCCAGGCAAGACAGCAGGGATGTGTAGGAATAAGTATCAGGTTAAATAGGACTATAGAGAGACCAGAAATATCCCTACAGTAAGGCTGTGTGACTTTGTGGTGCCCACTGAGTAAACAGGAGCCTGTCTAATCAAGTATTTGGAGGACACAACCATTCAAGAAGTAAGACTGCTATCAAGACATCAATGTTTACACCAGCTCTCACCCACCTAAATCAGGAAGTAGTAAAAGCAATGAGGACGGTGTGCAATATCCTTGGGACTGCTTCAAACCAACAGAGCTGAGGAATGAGGATTGGCTGGGTTGGAGGCCCTGAGACATCTGCTTCTGAAGCAGCTACCACTTAGCATTCTTCATGTGTGAGCTGCAGAAAAGCAGACTGTACCCTGGAAAAACTATGAGCAAACATTGATCAAAGATGTACGCTGTCCATGCTTCCCTGGGGATGCCTAGGAGAAAATCCATAGTTCCAAACAGTCCACAGAAGAGAGGGAATTCCTCACTCTGTCCTTCAGAACTCACCAATGACATGAAAACCAGAGTAATGTGGTGAGCTGAAGGTACATGATGAGACTTGGGCAAAAGTCCCAAGCTCAATTCAGATTTATTTTTGACAAAGTAAGTAGCTATCCACTATGACCTTCCAAGAAAAAAAAAATCAGAGTTTTCCTAACTGCAGCACAAAAACCTCAGATTAGAGGAAAGGTTAACCATAATATTTCCTTTTTAAATTGAATGCTACATAAAAATACCAGAAGAGGAGGTTACTACAAAGATGAAACCACACACACAACTTAAAATAACTTCCTTTCCTAAAATTAGATTTTTAGCTTGGGGACCTTAAAAATACCCTTAATGATTATGGCCTCAGATACACACCAAAAAATAATAATAAATTCTGAATTAACTTTAGAGGAAATACAAACTCAGAAGTTAGCACCTACTTCTACACTGAAAAGACCTTCATTTTAAAAAACACTCTTGACCTAGGGGTTAAGATGTTGTCTGCAACACTCACACTCCATAAGGGAGGAGTTAAACCCTAAGTTCAAGTTCTGGGTCTGTTTCCTTTCCAGTTTCCTGCTAATTCACACCCTGGGAGGCAGCAGCTGAAGGCTCAAGAACATGTGTCCTTGTCATCAACATGGGAAACCCAGATAGAATTCCAGGCTTTGGCTTTGGCCGGGCCCAGCTCCAGCTGGATGCAGGATTTGGGGAGTAAAACTACAGGTGGAAAGTCTGTATCTCTGTGTTACTCTTTCAAATAAGTAAAAATTAAAATTTTAATGAATGTCACTCAGCAAACGCTTATAATGGATGGCATGGCTATAATTCATGATCTACAAAACAACCTTTGTTGCATGATTGAATAGATTATTATGCTTTAGAGATGTTTAAGATAATATTAAGGCCTAGAATCTCTTTGATGTTTATCAAGGTCACATATTTTTCTCACAGTCATTTAGTATATCAAATGCATTAATTCAATATCCCCTTGATTGGTGCAAATCAATGAAGAATAGAATCACCAGGAATCGAATACAATTATGCTGGGCAGGCAAGTCAACACAAGTCAACACAAGTTAACACAAGGAACATTCGTGTATTTGTCATGTTCGCTTTTTTTAATTAACTGGATCTGGTTTCAGGGAAAAAAGTTGTAGTGTCTGAAAAATTTCTGGAAACGAGTTTTTCTAATTGCTATGAATGCATGACTTGAGATTTTTTTCCATTAGCATAATATAACTATTCACCAAAACACACACAGACATCTTACATACATACACAAACATAATGTATCTGCGTGCATTTCAACATACTCATAAGTGTTTTCCTAAAACTGTAGGGCATTATCGCACACACAAATATTCTCAGTGATTTTTTTTTTTAAGATTTAAAAAGCGGGCACACTTATTAGCGTAGGTAGGTAAAGAGGCTTTAGGAATCTGTGTATCTGAATTCTTGCTCACAGTGAATGTTTAAAGACCCTGAGAAACTTTCAAATTCATAAACGATACAGAGATGGGATGGAGCCCATGCCCTGAAAGACGCATCAGCTTCTCTCACTCACATTGCTCTTGTTACTGAAGATAACATACACGGACTGCCACTCACACTGTAAGGCATGCTCTACGTGCTTCAGCATCACCAGAGGCTGTCCACAAACACAGTGACATTTCCAGAGATACTGTCAATGTGGGAGTGCTGGCCTAAGCCAACTGAGCCAATTTTTTCAGCACCAGTTGATAATTTAATTAATTTTTGGAAAAACAAAAATTTTCTGCTCATCTCAAATGAAGCAGCTATTTTATTGCTGTGAGCCCAATTGCTCCTTCGGGAAGCCAAATCTCACTCAGATAATTTTTCTCCTGATTAAAGAAGAAAACTGCCAAGAAGATATGACTGATTCATTGTACAGTCTCCTGGATTAATCTTTCAAAAGACAGCATTACTTAATTAATTTGAAAACCAGTTAGGACTATTATGCTCTTCCCTACTCCAGTTCCCAGGAGCTTTCATGGTGCTTGTTAGCTAAGAATTAATTGCTAGATGCAAATTTCCTATGAAACAAATAAATAAAATAATCTATAAATTAAAAATGAAGATACATTACACATGCTGTATGCATGTAGTCTATAGGGTCTTTCAAACTTGGATGCATCAAAGGAAACCACTTGCAATTTATCACATTGATGACCGTCACTTGTGAGATTCGCTTTGTATAAAAACTCAAGTGGACTTAACCAGACTCACATAGCATCAAAGCTAATTTGCAGGTGGCATAGGTTTATACGCACATTTCTACTAGATGATAAATTACTTTTGCCAACGAGAGGCAGAAACATATTCTGAAAGTATTTTTATCTTTTTAAAATATTACTTGAAAGGATTACAGAGGAGGTGAGAGAGAAAAAAAATCTTCCATCCACTAGCTCACTCCCCAGATTGCCAAAATGCCAGGGCTGGGCAGGGCTGAATCCAGGAATAAGAAGCTTAAGCTGAATTTCCTAGTTGAGTAGCGTCACCAATAAATACTTGGGTTATGTTTTGCTGCTTTGCCCAGGCCGTTAGCAGGGAGCTGGATTAGAAATGGAGCAGCCAAGACAAGAGGTAGTACCTAAATAGGATATTGCTGATGCCACCAATATTCCCCATGCCATACCATCAGCCCCCGTATTTTCCTAAACAGTTGAAAATACCACAAGTACAGTCATTGTCTCATTCAATATTTCATGCAATTATATGGTGATTCAAAAACGGAATTCCTACATTTTCAGATCATTTCACCTAAATCTACTGTTCATTTAGGTGGGCCTAAACAATGAGGCTTTTATGATCTAAGCTAATTTTATTCTAACAATTACTCTAGCTGTCTTAGAGGCAACAAACACCGGACAGGGAGATGCTGTCAGGGGAGAAAGAACACAGCTTCTCAGCAATGTTTTCCCACATTTCTCAAAAAGTAGTTTAAACAGCTTAGCATAAAAAGGCACTCCAGTGAGGACTTCAGTAAACCATAAGGCATCTTTTACAATCAAATTAGGATAATTAGACTGTGCCTATATTTCAGGGTCAATCATTAAGGGCGCCTTCACAAGTTATCAAATAAGAACTTTGCAGTGGGGTGCAATGGGTGCCCCTACAACACTGGCATAACACAGAATCATGGGGCCCGGCAGTGGCGCAGTGGTTAAGGTCCTCGCCTTGCACACCCGGGATCCTATATGGGCGCTGGTTCTATCCCAGCAGCCCCGCTTCCCTTCCAGCTCCCTCCCTGCCTGTGGCCTGGGAAAGCAGTCGAGGACGGCCCAAAGCTTTGGGACCCTGCACTCGCGTGGGAGACCCGGAAGAGGCTCCTGGCTTCAAATTGGCATAGCATCGGCCGTTGCGCTCACTTGGGGAGTGAATCATCAGACGGAAGATCTTCCTCTCTGTCTCTCCTCTCTGTATATCCGCCTTTGCAATAGAAAAATAATAATAAAAATAAATCCTAAAAAAAAAAAACACACAGAATCATTAGTTCAAGTTCCGCTGCACTTCGAGATCTAGTTTCCAGTTACTGCAGTGGGAGAGCAGTCAGTGAAAGATGGCCCAAGGGAACAGGCCTTTTTCACCCACTTTGAAAACCTGAATGGAGTTCCAGGCTCCTGGCTTCAGCCTGGCCCAGCTCCAGCTGCAGCAGCCATTTAGGGAGAGAACAAATGGATGGAAGACCACTTTTCTTTGGCTCTCTCTCTCTCTCTCTCTCATTGTAATTCTGTCTTTCAAGCAAGTAAAATAAAATTTGTTAAAAGAATGTTTTTGATGAAAAAGAAACTACCCAATGACAATTATATGCCTCTTAAGAAGATAATACAGGGTCTGTTGCGGTAGCCTAGTGGCTGAAGTCCTTGCCTTGCACGCACCGGGATCCCATATGGGTGCCGATTCCTGTCTTAGCCACCCTGCTTCCCATCCAGCTCCCTGTTTGTGGCCAGGGAAAGCAGCCAAGGACAGCCTAAGGTCTTGGGACCCTGCACCCACATGTGAGATCAGGAGAAAGCTCCTGGTTCCTGGCTTCGGCTCAGCTCAGCTCTGGTTGTTGCCGCAACTTGGGGAGTGAACCAGTGAATGGAAAATCGTTCTCTCTGTCTCTCCTTCTCTATGTAAACTTGACTTTCCAATGAAAGTGAATAAATCTTGAAAAAAAAGTGAATACATAGCAAATAAGATAGTTTCATGAAGAATACAAATAATATCCCAAGAAGAGTTCCTCAGACTGGTTTGACAACATGTTCTTACTTAAAAGACATTCCTTTTTCTAGGACATGCCCACCCCTCCCTGACCCTCCCCAGAAACAAGTCTTTGAGAATGTGTCTCTGTGAGCCTCAGTCAAAAGTGATGTACCTGTTTAGGAAGAGATGGTCTGGCTGTGAGGCACTTCATGGCACAGTAGAAACCATACAGTTCTCACTGTGGGAAACACCTCTGCCAAGATTCCGTGGGATGTGACAACACAAAGGCATGACCTGGGAGCCCCAGCGCGAGCAGGATTCCATAGCAACCGCTCAGAGAAGCAACCTTGATCACCACATAAACTCGGAAACGCCAGCCGAGAGGTGATACACCACGGTGACCCGTATTTCCCTTTCAATGGAACTAAACCCTTGAGGCACAGGGAGAGCAGGGCTTTGGCTGACAGGTGAGCCACACAGGCCCTGTCCGTCAAGGTGCCCGCCACACATCACACTCCAAAGAGACACCACCTTCAGGCTGCTGTATTTTGGGGCTTCCCTGTCCCTCTTCCCTGAGCCAGTGGAAGAGATCTAACCAGAAGGCAGGTGACTTGTAAAGTCTTCAAGTCTTTGATATGGTATGACACAGTGAGTGCTGCTAATCATGGAGAATTTGATTGGGGAATGAAGGAAATGGAAATAGGAGTTAGGGTTGATAGAATGTCTTAAAAAGAACCAAGAAGAATACAGCCACAAACAGGCCTGCATAGCAGAGGACCAGGTTTGAATCCTGAAAAGGGACATCCTGGGATGTTCCAAAGACTAAAGTCTCTGCAACCCACAACCCACATGGGAGGGCTGCACGGGGATTCAAAGCTTGGCCCAGCCATGACTGACAGGCAACTGGGGAGCAGACTGAATCCCACTCCCTCTCCCCCTCATCCTGGCTTTCAAATAAATAAGTAAACATTCATAAAAGAGCCACTCATGAAAAAATGTAATTTAAAAGTTAAGTTTATCTTAGTGCACAAATTTTTGGAAATCATGCTTACAAAATATGTTTTAAAAAGTCATGGAAAGCTGTGTATGCATTTCCATTTTTTTTGCAAGTACCTCATACAAGTTAAATAACTCACTGCTTAATCCTATAAATCAGAAATCATGGAATAATCAATATGCTTCTGGAAGCATTCCATGATAACGTGACATGAAATTTAATTTTGCTTTCCATGGAACAGCTACACAAATCTAATCAAAGTGTCAAAATCATAATTCAACAGCATTTAGAACCAAGTAAACCAAGCCAGGGACAAAATGAGGAGAACTAGCTTAAAATAAAATGGTAAAAGCAAAGATGATGCACAGAAATCAATTTTGAAAAGTTTGTGTTACAAATAATATTCCATAAAATTCCACGTGGATTAATCTGAGCTGAAGAACCAAATGATACTACCTTTTGTGGTACGGATTCTAAATGGTCTTTCTATTCGAAACCATTGTAAACACAGATCTTCAACCCAGTAACAGAAACCACTGTTCGTTATTCTTCTTTACTCTCTGTGGAGGAGTCATCTAAAACGACAGTACTGAGCTGGGCTTCCAATGCAGCAGAGCAGTTAGTTCACAGTCCGGAGGTGACCCAGCCCTGGTCTGTGTTTTATCTCATTCCCTTCTTCTCTGCTCTTATGTCACCTGTGGCTCAGACAGCAGAAGCTACATCAACCTCCCATGGAGTTAACCCTGAGACTGACCTCTGACTCCTCCCCCTTGCACTTTGAGCTTATCATTTTAAGAAATCAAACTCTTGCACTGGGCACTTTCTGATCTCCTTCCAAGGAGCAAAGCAATTAGGCTTGGTTTTATAACAAATGAAAGAACTTACAAAGGCAGTAGTTAAGTTCCAGGGTTCAAACTGGGAAAGGAGAACCCATGGCCTTGACTGAGAACTTGATCATTCCCAAAGATTTTTGAATGAGCTCTGCTAGTGCATCTTCAGCACTTGTACATGCCTCTCCAGGTTGTGAGCCAGCCCACCACCCCATGTGCTCTTTACTTCCCTGCAATAAACTCAAGAGACGTTGTCAGAGACCAGGTGGCACTTTGTGCCTCCAACGCATTCATTTGTCTCACAAACATTTTCTGGCACTGTTGTAAGGAGAGCTGAAACTGAAATCCAAACACAGGAGGAAAACTCAAACTCTCTTAACTTCAAAATCAAATGATTAAAAAAAATGAATAGGCCTAACAACGCTACTTGGATTCAGATGAAATCACTTAAAGGATACTTAAGAGCATTAGAATGATCTAGACTGAGTTAGGACTATGTTCAGTACACACACACACACACACACACACACACACACACACACACGTGTAGAAACACATACAATCACAGCACACAGAGAAAGTACGCTGTAAGACTTTCTTGTATTGCTGATAGGATCAAAGGGAGATGTATAACCTCGTTCTCTTAGCTACTCATCCTATTTCAGCCATTTATGATCTGATTAAAATATTTTTTAAAAAGTCTGTACATATCAGCTCTATATCTTTTCATGAAGTGAAGAACTCTAAGAGGGACACACATACTTGAGATGTTTAGTTTTCTTTCCATATTTGTTATTTGTTCTGAACAAGTTTTAACATAACAATGTATCCCAAGTCTTACCATATATCTTGATCACTCCTGTTCAAAGCTGAGAAACACAATGCGGTAGGTAGCTCTTACCATTGGATTCCACGATGGTGATATTGGCAGAGGCACTGTCATTTCCTAATTTGCTGATCACTTTGCACATATATTCTCCAGAATCAGCCAGTGATGCTTTGTTGATGCGAAGTTCTGACTTCCTGTAAGATCAAAACCAATGTGATGTTAACACTAGAGGAATCCAATAAAAACCAAGCTTCGTTTTTGTGTAATTTCAGAGTTCTCCAACTCCTCTCCCTACCTTACATGTATTCTTCTCAAACAAACCTGCTGTTACAATGATCTGGTTGCATGATTTCATCTAGAGTAGAAGTAAGATACATCCCACTTCAGTGAAACCAAGGATTAAACCCTTGTTATTACTCAGACCAGTAATTTAAAAGAGATCTTCTCTAACATATTTTTCTTACTGCTCTGCCACATCACCAAGCATGTTACACCCTTAGATTCCTAGATCAAACTATTAAGTATTCTCATCTTTATTTAAATGTCATCAGCTTGGGTACAGAAAAAAAAGTTAAAATCATTTCCTACAAGTCTGCTAAAGAAAGACAATGAAGACAAGAACAGAAAAAAATCACCATGTGCTTCTCAGTAGAGTAGCATCAGTTGAATTCAGGGGACGTATCATTTCCCAAATGAAGGGGTTTGTCTTCCCCGGATATTCTCACTGCTGTGAGCAGAGAACCATGTGAAGAGTTCTTAATACCGGAATAAATACTCATGCAACATTAGCACACACTTTTCTAAAACTCTGAATATTAAATCAATACGCATCTCTCTCCATCTCTTTTCTCTCTTGCCACAAGAACAGCATCATGACTGGCATTTCTGTGGGGTTTACTGCTGCATAGTCTGTCGCTTAAGCAATCTGCAACATATCAAAACCCAGCACTGCAGGGTTGGCTCAGCATTTACTAAATCCTTTCTGAAGCATCCTATTAGCCTGATGTGTCACTTGTTAGGGCAGAAAAGAAAGCAGGGAGTAAAGATAAAACTCCAGGTTACAAGACTGTCATACTGTACCTTGCTTGGATTTTAGTGAATGTTCTGGTCTTCATGCCAAGCAATAGTATTAATCAAGTCAGATCAATAATTCCAAATTCTATCCCTACTGTCCTTAGTCAAAGAAAGCAAATCTGGGAGGTCCACATGTAAGACTGTGGTCTTCCAATACTCCCCAATGCTCTTGCTCATTTCATTTCTTCCTCCAACAATGGAGGCCTTGAACTTCTACCCCATGAAATCCTCCCTGACCTTCAAGGACTATCTACTGCACCCTCTGCTTCATTATGCTTGCTATGCTCATGTGGCAAGCAGCCCTCTCTATCTAAATTGTGGTTGTCTTACATATCTCTTTCATGACCCTGTTTCTCTGAGAGCTCCTTCAGCATGTCTCAAGTCTGAACCTAATATGTACAGGACTTACTGGTATTCTCTCAGAGTACACACCACTGTTTTGTCCTTGATTTGTCCTTAAACATCACTGGATGAGAATGAAAAAAAATATGACTAGCTGAATGTTCCCACTTAAGCACTCAACAGGATCTAATATTCCTACCTAATGATGACTGCAGGAGAGAACAATGCAAAATTCACAAGGCCAGGAGAATGTAAGTTGGCCCGAATCAAAGGCAGCAATAGTCAAACCAGTATGTGGATTGAAAAATTAACTTCACCAGCCATAATCCACCAGGACTGCACTAGGTAAATTGGAGGAAACTGAAAGGATTTCTGGAAGCAAGTTTGGAAGCATAAAGTCAAAGACAGAATTTGTATTCATTTATTCTGAAATGCTAGATGATTTCACAGAGCTTTTAATTAACACATTCAGACTCTTCAAGAAGGGGAGATAGGCCACATTACAGGCTTTGACAAATGGCAGTCTGATAAGATTAAAATGATGCAAAAGTTCTTGTGGCCTACTATGAGTTTGTGTTTTCAATGAAGTTAGAGTCCCAAATCCAAAAAAAAACAGAAATGCCTACAAAGTTAAAAAAAAAAGTGATAGTAATTTATAATTTTTAAAGATGTGGTCTTGTCTACTTATTTTTTTAATAGAAAGGCAAATACACAGAGAGGAGAGAAAGATCTTCCATCTGCTGGTTCACTCCCCAAGTGGTTGCAACAGCCAGAGCTGAGCTGATTTGAAACAAGGAGCCAGGGGCTTCTTCCAGGTCTATCATGTGAGTACAGGGTCCCAAGGCTTTGGGCTGTCCTCAACTGCTTTCCCAGCCCACAAGCAGGGAGCTGGATGGGAAGCGGGACCACTGGGATACAAACCAGCACCCATATGGGATCCCAGCGATACAAGACAAGGATTCAGCCGCTAGGCTATTGCACAACGACCCTGTGATCATTTCTGAAGAAGGAAAAGTCTTTTCTGGTAAATATAGTATACCATGTCTATTGTATCTACAGCAGTAGACATGAATTCTTTAGAGTGCACAATCACTGTCCACTCACGCAAGCAGTTCTGCACATCCATTTCCCAGTAAGGGCTCTGCACAAGTATTCCTTTGTACATCTTCTACATGGTCTGTTTAATGCACCTTTCTGGGTATCGATATCAATGCCTCGTTTGTTCTTGCACTACTATGTCGTGCCTACAGGACTCAGTGGAGTAAGGTGCTGAAACACGTCTGTGCCCTTGGGGTGCCATGAGAGGGCCACACAGTACCATGGGCAACAGGCTTCACCGGGCATGTGCCAGGACACTGCCCCATGAGCCCACAAAGACGCAATCAGAAACAGACGCATTCTCAGAGAACACCCTCATAGTTACGTAACTTTATTTTCTAACTTCTCTCCAAATGACCTGACCATGGAATCCTTTTCATTCACAGGGAATACCTGCTCATACTTTCTGAAAATAACAATCTACAGAACAAAGGTGATGACAAATTGATCTAAGAAACTTACTATCTAGGTAACAAAGGAACCACCAACAACCATCAGAAGAGTAGTCACACATTAGCCACAAAGGTTATTCAGAGAACAGGGAAATAAATGTCTAAAAGCCAAAATAGGCTATTTGAATGACTAGTCACTATGAAATACAACAACTCTCAAGATGATTAAAATTCAACAATATCATATCACTACATTAGGTACATTTTGAAGCTTGGATTTGGAATATTCATTTATAAGGTGTTTAAGTAAACTGTCAGTTATTAATAATTTTATAAATAAATAAATAATCAGTTTCCTTCATGACAGACACTCTTGGAGAATACTGAGAAGCCATGGAAGAAATATACTGTCAAGAGATTTTCCTATCCAGAGTTTAGCACAGTTTGCTGGAAGAATTTTTATGTATGATGTAAAACCACAGAAAGGACATCAGGGAAAGTATAAATATCTAAAATGAGAAAACTATAACTTGTTCAATCACAGAATCCTGGGACCCAGTTATTATAACAATATCCCAAGAATATATAAAATGAAGATGATTATAATATCCCCAAGAAAACTTCCTGCTTCCCATTTGAATAAATGCAGGGACAGCACAGTAGCTGTATATAAAAACCCCCTTCATGACACTGTGCAACTAACATGTTAATTTAGTAAACTGGGTAAAACTATAAGAAATATGGCACATCTGTTTAATATAATCTAAAAAATATATAGTCCTTAAAAAAAAAGTTCTTATTAGGCCTAGGCAGTGTTTCCTGAAATGCTATTTTGATTAATAGAATCACATGCTACATTTTTAAGAGAGAGGAAAGAAAACAGAAAAACTGATGTTCAAGTAAGCATTGAATTTAAAAAAGCTAAGCAGGTTTCTTTCCTGCAATATTTCTCAGTGCTTTTTTTTAATGAAATGCGTACTGTAAAGTTCTAAAGGCAGGCATGACATGTGGCCATAGAATCCTTTCTGAAGAAACCACCCTTGAGAATGGCTCAGCTCCAGCCACTGTGGCTACTTGGGAAGTGAATCAGTGGACAGAAGTTCTTCCTGTCTCTCCTCCTCTCTGCGTATCTGACTTTCCAATAAAAAAAAAAAACCACCATTGGGAATTCTAGGGTGGAACATTAATTTAGTCAAGACAGTGATCCAGTTCAATCAAGATAAGCAAAGCAAAGACAGGCTCAAAAGTCAGAGGCAGGAACAGAACAGAAATTATTTTACGAAAAGAAACTTTCACTCGTGGGCCAAACTGATATTAAACCAGAGCATAAATGGGATGAATATCCCAACACATTGCTCACTTAAAGGATCAATACTGAATGATGTCTGGAGTGACACTGGTGAGAACTCTCAGTAACAGGAAAACCTTAGGAAACAATGGTCACAGCTGAACAGGGCTTAGAAATTTTATCACGGGAGAGAATTTGGCCTAAGAAACAGGGGTCTCCATGAATGAAGCATTAAGAGCTATTTCAACATGCTTGCAAGTCTATTCTTTAGAGAAGGAAATTATTTGTGATCACTAAGTCATGGGGAAACTAAACCTTGAAAGAACTAGGATAGAACTAAACTTTACTGGTATATTTTGGATGGTATTCTAAGAAAGAGACTTTTTCTGCATCAAAAGAAAAAAGGATGGGGGGACTAGTGCTGTGGCGTAATAGGCTAAGCCTCCTCCTGTACTGCTGGTATATAATACAGGTGCTGGTTTGCATCCCAGCTGCCCCACTTCCCATCCAGTTCCCTGCTTGTGGCCTGGGAAAGCAGTTGAGGATGGCCCAAACCTTGGGAGACTGTGCCCACATGGGAGACTGGGAGGAAGCTCCTGGCTCCTGGCTTCGATCAGCCATTTGGAGAGTGAACCAAAAGATGGAAGTTTCTCTGTGTCAATTCTGTCTCTCAAATAAAAATAAAATAAAGTTTTTAAAAACTTTTTAAAAAATGGATAGAATGTTCTTTGAACGAGGTTTTCTCTTTGAAGTCTGGACAGCCACCTGCCAAGCACACTCTTAGAGCAGAATCTCTAGGCAGAAGATTAAATCAAATCAATGGTTTTTGCTATTTCTTCCCTAGAATTCTATTTGAAATGAAAACTTCAATCAGAACCTTATACCCAAAAATATAGAATATTGGTTCAGTTCGAAGTGGATGTCATTCTTCTTTTATAATTAGACAGAAATTAGGGTTCTCCAGGAACACAACTCTCAAGTCACTCATGAAGAGAGTCGCTAGGGCCCTATGGCACTGGGATTTACCCGGGAAGAGCTCAAAGCTTTGATTTCTAGAGTAGAGCCAGAATAAAGACAAACAGCCAGAACTTGGTTCAAAATCCTATACTGCAACAGGCCATCAACTACTATCTAGAGTAAGACAGTAAAACCTGGAAAAATCATCAATTCCCATGCAATCATCAATTTCACCTTTTTTGCTCCTCATTTGATGAGTTTTCTGGAGACTTGGGAAAAAGACCTGGTTAATACAATGGAACTTGAGTTTCTAAAAGTTAACTGGAGTATTTTAAAACAATGTTTGTAAAGCAGTAAGCTCCCAATCAGTGTTGGCTATCACAATTACATTTCACATTCTTGAAATATCTGGATCTCTATAATAAACACGGATTACATTTAAAATAAGGAAAACAATGACACATTAAAGTAAATTAAGAGTTCTAAATGCTTTTTTCCTTTTTTTTTTTTTTTTTTTGAAAAAGCAAACTTTGGCTTTCTTGTTTTTAAGTAAGCATTCATTTATGAGTTTTATTCTTGGTTCCAGCTGTTTTTCTTACTTAGCTTACATAGTTTATAGGCTAAGGGGATTGTAACTGCATATGGGAAAGATCTCCACAGTTAGTACAATTCCATTTCTCTGATGCAAAATATAGGCCACAGGCCTCAGCACTGTACCCAGTGCCTCCTGGGTATCACCATTTTCTACATAAGGAAATCGAGACCTGTCTTGCTTATGAAGTTCAAGTGACTTGCCAGAAGCATCCAGCTAATATGATAAGGGTAGGTGTGGGAAGAACAACACAAAGCCTGCATTCATGACAAAGGAGAAGTAATTATTTAACATTTTCTATAATTTGAAGAAATCAGAATCATCCAACCAACCAAAAAATATGCAAGAGTGGAAATGAAGAGACAAGGCAAAAGGGGTTTGTGACACCCACCAAGGTAGGAAGTCAACCCTTCCTCGTTAATGTGGAACAGATATTTAAATGAAGTCCACTGGACAGCCCTGAAATATGACTGTGTCACACACCCAGATCTTTGACCAGTTTCCTTAATCAAAATCATCCACCAGACGAAAAAAACAAAAACAAAGGGATAAGCAGATATATAACACGAGGGTGGTTTCCGTGTCTTTTAATTGTTCCCACACATTACTTAGCCAAATAAAACAAACAACGGCTCAGATGTGAGCTCAAAAACCATAGGAAGGACATGAAGGAATGTAGTTTGTTGGTCGGAGCAGAAATGAAAGAGGGATAGGATTTAGAAAATAATTGAAATTGCATATTGGTGTGAAATCTTTTCATGCCACTAAGGGATTAAAAGGAAATTGTGGCTGCTATGAAGAATCTACATCATAAAATGTGAAAAAGAAACCTAGACTCATGACTGGAAAACAGTCAATGTTTCATTGAAAAGAATCCCAGAGAACTCTTTAAAACCTCACACTAAAATTCACCGGTGCTTCCTTGATCTGAGCCGCAAAGGTGAAACTAAGTAATGCCTAATTAACCACGGCAGAACATAGACAGTCTTCATTTTCAGGGTACCGATCGCTTTTTTTTTTTTTCGATTCATTTATTTTTATTGGAAAGTCAGATTGTAAATCTGAGTAGGACAGACTGAGAAAAAGATCTTCCGTCTGCTGGTTTACACCCCAGTGGCCCCAAATAGCTGGAAGTGAGTCAATCCTAAGCCAGGAGTCAGGCACTTGTTCCAGGTGCAGGGTCCCAAGGCTTTGGGCCATCCTCAACTTCTCTGCCACAAGCTGGGTAGGAAGTAGATGATCCCGGATATGAACCAGCACCCATATGGGATCCTGGCACATGCAAGGCGAGGACTATAGCCACTAGGCTACAACGCTGGGCCCACTGATAGCTTTTTGTTAAAAATGGTTTTGTCTTTTTTTTTTTTTACATTTAAAAATATTTTATTTTGTATTATGACATAGTTCCATAGGCTCTGGGGTTGCCCGTGCCCTTCCCCAAGGTCCATGCTCCCTCACCCCCTTTAATCTCCCCTCTACAATGGATGTTTTACAATGGATGTCCTTCATGGACAGTCGCAAGTCCATCACGCTGTTATTGAGGTATTTTCCTACAATATGGGCATGGATATTGCCAGAGAGTCCATCATCTTACTGTCCATCAATTCGTTCACTGGGAATCTATCTTTGGTCTGTATGCATACAGACATACAGCACTTTTTCTCCATATCTGAACGTATCAGTCCCCGCTACACTTCCATTATTTATTCCCTAAAATATAGAACCAGTGAGCACAGCCCACAGCAGGGTGAAAATAATAAATTTTCATCAACATAATGGTAACAAATAGGGCCCCGCACATTGGCTCAGTGTCTAAATCTTTGCCTTGCAAGATCTTTCTCTCTGTCAAATCTGAATTTCCAATAAAAATAAATAATGATTCTTTAAAAATATTTAAATAATAATAGTATTCATTATACCTATAATGACAAGATACAATGAACAAAAAATACTGTATTGACTGTAGACTCTATGGGACATATTACCTTCAAAATAACAAAAAAATATGATCATGCTATTAAAAAAGTACAATTTCATAAGTGACAAAATACCCAATTCTGAAAACCCATAAGTTTACCAAGCCACTGCCCACCCTACGCAAAATGCATCTTCTTTTCAGATCAAGTGTGTTAAAAACTTTCCGAGGAGTAACTTTCTGACACATAATATGAATAAATTCTACCCCATTTAATTCCTTCCAGCAAGGCTATTGTTTTAAAAGAAGCAATTTCTGAATATTGGCCTTCCCAATCTAATGGGATCTTATTAACACATAGATAGTGTTCTTGGCTGTCCAGATCCATAAAGCTAAAACAAAAATGCCTTTTTGAATGCTAACTATACTTTACATGTCATCAAAACCATGTAACAATTAATTTACTTTCTTTATATATAACTTTCCTTTTCAAAGATTGTTCTGGTGAGTTCATTTTCTCTTTTTAATTCACTGTATCTATCCAACTTCATTTGCTTGCCTTCATGTATCATCAGAATAAAGGTTTGTTGTCTTAACATCTTTCTTCTGCTCTTTCGGGCAGAGGCACGGAACCTTTCCTGCCAAGGGTCATTTGGGTATTCACAACACAATTCACAGGCCCTATAAAATTACCAGCTTAAAGTTTTGCTGCAGTGGATTTATTGGACTTCCTGTCCTTCCCGCAGTTACCTTGGCAGAGCCAGACTGAATGGTTTACTGGACCAGATGTTCCCCATCCTGGCCCTAGATGAATCTCCACCCCATGTCTTCCCCTTCTCCATCACTAATCATCTCTGGGATCCCAGAGATGTTGGATGTAAGACTGAACTATGTCATGTCTATGCAAACATATGACACATCTGAACATAGACAACACACTACATCGTTTTGATTTCTCCATTCTCATGACCTAAGTCTTTCAGGAGCACTTAAGTACTAGATATCATTCGACAGCCACCATGAAATAAATGGGACACTACCCTGCAATGTGAGGTACTCAAAGCTTCTTACTAGTATAATGAAGGAAAACAAACTACAAACCCAAATCTATTCCATCCAGCAATAACAGAGGGTATTTTTTCTTACTGAACTTCTCTCTAAGGCTCATACTTATCTCTTTATTTCAGTGGTATATCTCCTACTTCTCATGTGTCCTCAATTATTGACAATGATGTTTTCCATTTTTAAAAAAGGAACAAGAAATAAGATTTGTACATTAGTTGAATTTCAAACTAGCTGTGTGACTTAAAGCAAAGCATAACACCTTTGAATGCTCAATTTCCAAATCTGCAAAATCACTGAATTTAGGAGCCAGTGTTGTAGTGAGGCAGGTAAAGCAAGTGCGGGTGACACCTGCATCCAATGCGGGCAACTGTTCAAGTCCCAGATGCTCCTCTTCCAATTCAGCTCCCTGCTCATCAACTTGGGATACGCAGCAGAAGCTGGTCCAAATGCTTGGGCCCCTGCCATCTGGAAGACCAGGATGAAGCTCCTGGCTTCTAGCTTTCATCTAAGTCATCTCTCTGTTGCAGCCAAATGGGGAGAACAGCTTAAGATAGAAAATATCTCCATCTCTGCAACTCTTACTTTCAAATGACAAATGCATAATTTTTTTTTAAATGAGACTGAACAATATTGACTGTTCAGCAGCCCTATCATATATTGGAATGCTATCCTTTTTAAAAAAAGATTTATTTTATTTTTATTGGAAAGGCATATATACAGAAAGGAGGAGAGACAGAGAGGAAGATCTTCCATCCAATGATTCACTCCCCAAGTGGCCACAACAGCTGGAGCTGAACCAATCCGAAACCAGGAACCCGGAGCCTCCTCTGGGTCTCCCATATGAGTTCAGGGTCCCAAGGCTTTGGACTGTCCTCAACTGCTTTCCCAGGCCACAAGTAGGGAGCTGCATGGGAAGTGGGGCTGCTGGGATTAGAACTGGCACCCATATGGGATCCCTGTGTGTTCAAGGCAAGGACTTTACCTCACCAGGCCCTGGAATGCTATCTTTTTAACAAAGAGTAGATTATAACTGAAAATACCCTATCTTTACACAGCTTTGCATTTTTTTTTAATATTTGAAGTACCACCTGTTGCAGACAGTAATACCTACCTGTCTTCTCCCTCTTCATTATCCATCCAAATCAACACATTTCGCTGACCCACTCAAAAATACGAGGGTATCAGTGTAGTGAAACCAAGAACATAAGAAAAAAAAACTCAGAGTTATCAGAGCAATTAAATGCTTTGATAAGGTTAGATTAAGTTCTCATTATAATTACTCTGTCCTCAGTTTTTCACAAATGCTACACGTCCTATCAAGCAAATGTAAGAGGAGTTCCTGCTGCTGCTGCTTCCCTCATCACGCCTGGGTTTTTACTGGCACTGTGAGGTATGAGTGAGGAAAGCAGCACCGTTGATGTTTTCCATTGCACATGTCACCATGATGGAAGGACTGCTTCCAAGCAGAAGCCCAACATACCCCACTCTTTTCTTGAACTTTAAAAAAAATGTAGTTGGATATTTGATGAAACAATTGTTAAATGGGAAACAAAAGCAGAGAAGGTAGAGATAATAAAGCCACATCATTTTTAGGTACAGAACACACAACTCCTGCAGGAAGCCCTTCCAATTATGGGCATGCTCTGGAGTGGAGGGAAACCTAAGATTCTTTCTGCTTATGATATCCAAATGTTTTACTTTGCTATTATACTAATGCAGCTTCACAGAACTAGCGATTAAAAATTCTCCCCGGATATAATTATACGCTTTAACCTCTTGTTGGCGAACATTCCAAATCCATTTGATTACATTCCAACTGTTTGTATCTGTGTAGGTGTGTAGTGAGCTTCATAATTGAGTTAGGGTTTCGATGGCATGAGACAGTGGTACTCTAAACAACATGTTTTTTATTGAAAGCTCAGTTATATGTAGCAGCTGCCAATAATGCTCTTCCTTGCTCCCTTCCATTTCTCCCTGATTCCTACAGTTCTTTCTCTATCCACTGTTTCCTTTCTTCCTCCAGATGTCTTAGAATGAGGAACTCCAAATCCTTTCTTACATGATGATGATGATGATGCAATTTCCAGTCCTTGAAAATGATTGAAAATATTTTCCTATGCTGCATGCCATGCTTGGCAATGGTAAACTCATCCAAGGAATCTAAGTATCTATAGTATCCCGGAGCTAGATGCAGACCCTGCTATGCATTATACTTACCCTGGCTTTTTTTGAATCTTGATGTTCTGTGGTTTATTTTTTCGGTTTAATTCATTCCCATTCTTGAACCACTTGAATCTGAGAGACGAGTATTCTGAACTGGTTTCACACCGAAGCACTAGTTTGGAGCCCGCAGCTGACTCCTGGCTTTTCATCTCTTTTAGTCGGGGAGGTAAGGCTAAGAAAAGGAAAAGAAAGGGAAAACATGTTGTGGTCACACCAGGCCGTCTTTCGAAGAGAAACACATTAATTTGGAGTAAGCCTGATCGAGACACCATTCCTAAAAGTTATACTCGAGAGAGAAGGGGGAAAAAAATTAAATGAGTGAGCCAAAATGGGTCTCAACTTGGAAAAAAATAAAATGCCCAAATAAAACATATATTCAGGAAAAAAGGGGAGAAGGGAGAGCTAGACTATATAATTATTTCTGAGGCAAATTCTAGGTAGTTACTTCACATCTCCCTCTGTTATTATATTAAGAATTCCAAACATTGATAATTTTAAAGAATCAAAAGCCTGCGCTATCACCAGCATTATTTTTAAGTCTTATGCCTCAAATAGCTATGTATCTCAGTTCTCTGAATAGACAAGAAAGCATCACACTATTCATAAAACTGAGAAGTTCAACCTTAGAGATAAGCAAATGACTAACTTGGAAGTTAGGGCTCATTTCACTCTCCTTTGTCATCAGAGGTGGCCCAAAAAAGGAAAGAAAACCCCAGAGGTCTTAACAATTGGCTCTTTTTGTCTGGACAGAAACAGACAACCATGCTTTTTTTTTATCGAACTTACAGTTGCTATGACCATTCCAGATGACCACTACCCTTTCATGAGTTTTCGGGGGCAGAGGTGAAAGGAGAGTGCAGAAAGCAACTGTAAGTGCTTGGGTCACTCTTAACTCTGCTCCAGGTTGCCACATCCTGCTAACCAACACCGTGGGAAGCAGCAAGTGAAAGCCCAAGTGTATGGGAGACCAGGATGGAGCTGCTAGTCCCTGGCTCCACTCTGGTCCAACCTCAGCTATTGTGGGATCTGAGGAGTGAACCAGTGGATGGAAGACTTCTCTCTCTATTTCTCCTTCTCTTTTCTGTCATTCTGCCTTTCAAATAAGTATGCATTTTAAAATATTTTTTTAAAAAAATAATGATGAACAAGTTTTCTTCTGCACACACAATTGTACTTAAGTGCCAACATTGCAGAAGGGGAAAGCTCAGCAACTATTTCCCCTGCAAAAGCCAACTACAAAATCCATTTCTGCCCCAGCTCAGGAATTCACAGGAAATCCCAGACAACAGACCAGGAAAATAAGACTGAGCCTCAAGGATCTGCTGCATAATTACTCCCTGAGTAAATGAACCAAGACTCCAAGGACAGCAAACAGAGTATCTCAGCCATGTGCAGGAAAGGGACCACCTCTCCCACCCAGGGTCTTGATTTTCCTCCAATTCCATCCTTACCACCAAATCAAAACAAAAAAACAACAAACAACAACAACAAAATCCGCCAAGAACACATCTATACGGCTTGCAGTAAGTTACAGCAGAAACGCTTTGAATGCTTAGATTTTTAGCACGGCTTCTACAATCGCACATCCTCGCTTTATGTATCCAGAGAGGTGAAGAAGTCTGCAGTAAATGTGGTCGACACCCTGGCCAGTCAGGAAACTCACTTCGGCTCTTCCTTGCCTTTGATACCTGATGATTCTGTCTAGTTCTTTTTTGTTGTTTTCTGACGGCTTGATAAAAAGATTTATTTCCTGAAGAGCTCTCAAAACGTCTCTTTGTGAGGTAGCACATGAGTCTCTGCTTTGGAGGTTTATTAAACAGACTGAATTTTCATCTCTCTACGAGAGTGCATTTATATTTTTATTAACTCCTTAAATTGGTTTTTAAAGGTATGAGTCTGATAAGGGGTTTTTAAAGAAAAAATCGGTCGCAGCTAAATGGCATCAAAGAAGCTAGCTTACAAATACTAAGAAAAAATAATTTGCCTCATTATTTTAGATGTAGGCTAGAAGAACAAGCTTGACTTTCTTCTTCTTCTGGATTTTACCTCCATCTTGGGCATAACCAAAACTCAAAGTTCGCGCCTTTGCTGCTCAGCCAACTGTCCCAAAGTCTCAGGATCTCACACCCTTATTAACAACTCCACACACTCACTCAGCAACAAAATCTACCCAACTTTCTTTTCTTTGGATAAACATTTATCATAAATCAGTCTGTATCTCTTTTTCTGTCATTTTCTGTCATTTTTTCCTTATTGTCACTTTTTTGTTCTCTCACCTTGTCTTCCTCTTCCTCTCCATTTGACGATTTTAAATCATAACTCTTGATTTCAAATAAGAGGATATAATCAGACACATTCAAATGGAGTGATATTCTATTTTCAAAAAATGATCCAGGCTTGAAAAATGTCAATATGTGAGATCAAAAAAGGAAAAGAGCTATCAAACTGATCTGGATTATAGGAAGTTAAAATCATTAACAGATATGACAAACAAAGCAATATATAGCTATCAATAATTCTGTTATGAAAAAATTGCTACGCATGACATTACTGAATCATTTATAAAATATGAATAAACTTATCAAATCAAAATTAAATGTCTTATGTGTGGTCATTGTACTGGGTCACACAGAGCAATCTCCTTAGGGCTAGGTTGTGATTGAGCAAATAAACCTACCACTTACAACACTGGCGTCATATATGGACACTGGGTCATGTGTCCTGTCTGCTACACTTCGGATTCAGCTCCCTGCTAATGGCCTGGCAGCAGCAAAAGAACATGACCCACCCCATACCCAGGTGGGAGTCCCACGTGCAACTCCTGGCCCCTAGCCTCAGCAAGTCCCAACCACTGGGAAAGTAAATTAGAAAATGGAAGTTCTCTCTGTCTCTCCTTCTCCCTTTGTAACTCTGACTTCAATCAATAAATCTTTTAAAAGAAAGAATCTCAGGCCTTGTGCAGTAGCCTAACGGCTAAGGTCCTCACCTTGTGTGTGCCAGGATCCCATATGGGCACCGGTTCAGATCCTGGCTACTCCACCTCCCATCCAGCTCCCTGCTTGTGGCCTGGGAAAGCATCTGAGGATGACCCAAAGCCTTGGGACCCCGAACCCACGTGGGAGACCTGGGAGAGGCTCCTGGCTCCTGACTTAAGATTGGCTCAGCTCCAGCTGTTGCAGCCACTTGGGGAGTAAATCATTGGACAAAAGATCTTTCTCTTTGTCTCTCCTCCTGTCTGTATATCTGACTTTCCAATAAAAATAAAATGAATCTTAAAAAAAAAGAAAGAAACCCCCTGTTGTCAGGACACATCACTTGAATAATTCAAGGGTGAAACATCGCAATATTTCTAACTAAACTTCAGATGATTCAGCCGATGGAGAATAAATGCCTACAGTAACGTGAACCCTCAAACAGAAAGGGAAAGAATGGAAACTTTGGTTTCTCTGCTTTCTCACCTTCCTCATCTGATTTTTTTTTTTTTACTTTTAAATGAAAGGCCCAGGGTTTAGTAAGTACTATTATTATTTGGTGGTGGTGGTGATTAGAGAGGAAGTCTGAAAGGAAGAGACAGAAGAGCGCTAATCCACTGGTTCACTCTGCAAATGGCCACAGTAGGAGGACTGGGACAGAGTCAAAGCCAGAGCGAGGAAAGCAATGCAGGTGGGTGGCAGGAACCCAGCTCCTTGAGCCCTCAACGCTACCTCCCAGAGCCTGGACTGGCACCAACCCCAAAGCTAGTGCTAAAGCCCAGGGTATTCTGATGCCAGATGCAGGCATATTTCCACTAGCAGCTATGTCTTGCCCACCCTAAGTACCTACAGAATCATGTTGGGGCTTGCAGTTAAATTCTTGCAAATATTTCAATTAGAATATACAATTTGAATTAATTAATAAGCTGTTGACACTGGGTGAAGAATATTGTAATGAAACCCTCAGATGCTTCAACCTCACACCCATGACTTTGAAGCTGCAATCCCATCACGTCCTTTGGTGGGAGGAACCCAATCACTTGTCTGGCAAATCAACATTTATCCTTCCCTTTGGTTCATCTGCTAAGATCCCTTGCTTGCAGAGATGATCTTCACTCCAACAAGACAAAGGTTCCTCTTCACTCAAATGCATGCTCCTTATACGTATTCTTATGTACAAGTGTTTATCAAGGCTGTGGGAGTCAGGCAAGTCTCCTTGACTAGCTCCAAACTACCCAAAATAGAAAAGCTCCCAACTGCTCAATGCTGCACCCACAGAAGTTCACTGTGACACGGACACTGCTGTGTCCTTTGGGGTGACATTTGTGATACCAGAATCTCCGGCTTCTTAAAGAACAGCTGCCTGGAGACATTAAGTCAAAGTCCTCCTTAGCACAGAGTTACCAATCTGTGCACCACCAGCAGAGCTGCACACGGACATCCCTGGCCTGTGAGAGCCCTGAGGACAGAGAGGAACCCCACAAGGTCCTCGTTCACTTAGGAGTTCAAAGTTCAAATCCAGGAACCTTAGCAACAATACAAGTCTTTCTCTTCTTGGTTGCTACACTGCTAGGTAGAACAGATTCACAGACTGTATATAAAAATACAAATGAATATTTAATCTTGTGTAGCTTGCATGATTTTTTCTCTTCTATCCATAATGAGCTGATTTTCAAAAAAGCAAATTTCCTTTTGTGAGAAATTGTAAAATAGCTATGTTTACAAAAAAAAATTGAAACAGACACATGTTACTCAGCCAGTTTACTCACACAAAATAAAACTTCAGTTATTTCATTAGAAAAAACTAGTCTACCAACTACGAAAAAATGATTTTTTGAGAGACAGAAAGAGAGCAAGAGGGAGAGTATGCACCCCATGTACTTGTTCACCCCTCAAATACCCACAACGGCTGTGATGGGCCTGAACCCATGCGAAGGGCTCAAATGCAAAGCTGATCTGATCTCCCACACAGGTGGCTGCAATCCAATCAGTGCTGCCTTCCAGAGTCTGTAGTAGCAAGGAGTTGGAGTCAGGAGCTGGGACCAGGATCAAACCCAGGCAGCCTGATGGAGACGTGAAGCCTAACCTACATTGTCTGCAAGAATGAATTCCTAAGGCCACGATTAGTTCCTAAACCGGTGTCAAACAGTTTTAAACTGAATACTTATATTTTAAAACTACAGAAAACTTCTTACTTGCCATTGGGTTCTTAACTAAAAACATGGTTGAAGGCAGAGTCAGTGCTGGGGGATGCTTTAAGAACAGCGGGTGTTCTGAGGAGCCCAGAAACGCTGCACTCAGTTTTTGCTTTCAGTGTGATTCCAGGGAGGAAGAGGTTCCACGCTCTGGAACAACTTAAGGACAGAGCAAGTTTTAAGCAGTTTCTGTCTAAATCTCTTTACAACTTGCCTGACTTGAGTATAAACATATCCACACCCTTAGAAACACAGCAGAGACAGTTTAAACTGGAAAAAAAAGAAACTCAAAAATCCACAGAGGAACGCCATACACTTTATAGATGATTCTTTAATAATATTTTTTTATGGGCTTCAAGTGTTTTAAAGCATTTTAAGAGATCACAAAGACACTCTTAAGTCTATCTGAATGTAATTGGCTGAACTGGGTATAGTGACAAAGCCCAATTTTGTACTTTTCATATTTGATACATCATACCATAAAAAAATATAGACAAAAAAACGTGATGGCAATCCAAAACCTCTTATCTTATGTTTTGACCACACGAAAAACTCAAGGTAATATGTTTGTTTGCTCCAGTCACCTAAAGAGTGAAGAAATATTTGACTGAAGTAGATTTGCAAAAACAAGAATCATTCATCCAAGCAACCTTCTTGTTTTAATCATTCACTGTGGTCTTGTTCAAATACCTTCAGTGCTGCTACATCCAGTATTGCACTGTGCTGCGACAACTCAGGAACTCATTTTAACATGTGTCTGCTGCGGAGACAAGCTGATAGCGCCGGACACCACACAAGCTGTTATTTCTCTTTTCTGAAGGATCTGACGTTGCAAAGTAAACTCCTATTATTACTCTCTTTTCTGTTTCAAGAGCCTCAAAATCTTGAGTCCATTTACCAAGAAATCTGCACATTATTATGAAATAACTGCCATTTCAGCTGCAATCACAAGGACATCTGAATCACAACAATGTCCCCCTTAGTTGAGACTTGCAAAATTCAGCCATCTCACAGGTGCAGGTCTTGCAGGGAAAGTATGTGAGCAGCAATTATGGGAGTTAACAAAAGTCACATGAAAATCATTCATCAGCCCTCTATTCAGGCTGCTCTTTTACTTTTCTTCTAAAGACTTACTTTTATTGGAAAGGCAGATAAGATTTATAGAGAGGAGAGTCAGAAAGATCTTCCATCCGCTGGCTCACTCCCCAGGTGGCCCCAAATGGTTGGAGTTGAGCCAATCTGAAGCCAGGAGCCAGGAGCTTCCTCTGGGTCTCCCATGTAAGTGCAGGGTCCTAAGGCCTTGGGCCATCTTCGACTGCTTTCCCAGGCCACAAACAGAGAACTGGATGGGAAGTGGAGCAGCTGGGACACGAACTGGTATCCACATGGGATCCTGGTGTTTACAAGAGGACTTACCTATGGAACCGTCATGCTGGGCCCTCAGGATGGTCTTTTTAAAACAAGTCAGACTAGAGGTGAGTAAATTACTAAGAAAAGACTCCAAAACCTCTTCTCCAGTCATGTTTCTCCCCCACAGCACTATCTCCTGAATAAGATCACGGTCTCACCCAGAGAAGATCAAGTTTATGCTCTGCTATCTGGTTTTCTCTTCTGCATTCACTATAAAAAGGTAAGAAGGAGCTTATCAGATTACAATGTGTACATGCAGCTGTACCAAGGCAGCAGCTTCTGGTGGCCACAGGATTCCAGAAGGCACCCGGGTTTTAATCCCCTGCTGCTGGGACAGTGCAGACGAGAACCACAGAGTGCTCACATGGAGAACCACCCTTCAAGGTGCCTGCCTATGTCACAATGGGTTTATCGCCCCGTGCTCCTACTGAACCATGCTTCCAACATGAAGTAGGCAGGGATCCTGGTAGGCTAAGATGGGGTGATTTGTCCCTGCCTATTTAGGAAAGACTATTTTGAAAAATAGAACAAACACATAGGTACCAAATGCCACAAGAGTGAACAGTATTGTATCTCACTCTGATGTTCATTGAAATGTGTTAAAACCCCACGTGAGGACAAAGCTACCAAAGCATCTTAGCAAATCAACATGCTTCTTTCAAGATGCAAAGGTAACACAGCATGACAGTGGCCATTGGAAAAAAAAATCACCGCACCCCTGCCAGCACCTGGAAGGTGTTCAACACATCTGCCTAATGAATGATGTCATCACGGCTACCCCCAGTCACTTCTCACTCGGGGCATAAAGAAGATCCACAAGCTCCATTCCAGCCTACCAGCTCACAGGGTAGAAATTTTCCCTAACTGATGTGATACTAATTTCATTTGAGATAGGTTTATACATTTGCTTCTCGCCATTCACAGACAGGGTGTTTTTTTCCCCTTATGTTATATATTCCGGACATATGCACCTTTAAACTGTCAACCAAACAGAAGCTGAAAAGTACATAGTTACTGAAAATTTGATGTATTTGTATTTGTTTTATTTTCTGTCCTGATGTGTTTATTGCTTCAGTGTGCACATTAGCATGTGTCTGATGTGTTAATATTTCATTTTTCCTTTGTTCACACTGAACTACATTTAATTACCTGCTGTCACTAAAACACTCATTTTATTTGCAGAAGGAATATATTCACAGGTTCTAAGCTGGATAAATTCCCAGGTAAGATGAGTTAGCACTTCATTACAAGTAGCTTTAAACAATGACAATGATGTGGAAACTTTTAAACAAGGCGTATAAACTAACCAAGTACCCAATGAACTTCACATACTCATTCCTCATAACCCAGAATATTGCTCACGTAACCTGTTAAAACTTGTTCCTTTATGAGGAAGAAAAAAATAGCAGAGCTAATTATGAAATAAATGTGTCCTTTCTGGACCTTTCCACTCTGCTTTTTTGCTAGTTAGGCAAGTCTGTGTTCCTTGTCACTGTGGCTTTCTTAACTTTTCCTTTTTGTTCACAGATAACTTATTAAATTGAATGACATGAAAACACTCATTGGGATAAAACAAGGTTTCTTCATTCACTGAGACCTATCGCTTCAAACCCATTAGGTCACAAGTTTCCAATTCGGTGAATATTCTAATGGCACAAGATTTATTGTAAATACACTTCTCATTGCTCAATTTCAGTTCTTACAGGTGTCCCTCAGGACAATGGACACAATGGGTAGGGTTCCTACTCTGCTTACTATGGTTTCTTTCATTTTGACTTTCTGAGCTCAGGAAAGTGTGTCTACCCTTTATGTTATAAGTCAGATCCACAGACAACCTAACTTCTGAGTCTTCAGTCCCACGAGAAAGATCAAGAATGGCGAGTTTCCAGTCTTAGGGTTAACAGTGAAATTAATTTATCCAAGAAGTAGAAAATGATCAGAGTGAAATTCAACCCACTGTTGGTAGTCTGAAAACCCTTGTTATATTGCTGATCACCTAAAGTCTTCAAACTTTGTAGCCAACAGAACGAACAATAAGGCCACTACACTTTCCCATTCAGTTCTTTCAAGTCAAATTGTGTGATCTGAACCAATGCTCTTTGCTTTCAGACTGCACACAGAAAGAAATCACAATAAGAACTAGAATTTGTGACTTCCCTAATTCTGTGATAAAAAAACAAAAGCTGAAAGTAAACTTTTCACTTTTGAAACTGAAAGTAAACTACACTCTTGAGACAATCCTCTGGCTCTAGCTTGCAAGAATATTTTCAATCCACATGATTCAAAGAAGTCAAAATGCAGTTTCCTTAGCCTGTCAAGGTGTGTGTTCATTTCCTCCCCAGAAATACCGGCAGTTGCCAGAAATATACTTTGTTTGTTTTATTTAGAAAGACGGTTAATTAGATTCTTTGCTAATAGCTTACAGCCCATGAATTTCAATTACAAAACCCAGTACATCATATTCTACACTTCTGCCTATTCTGTCTTTGACAGTCTCAACTAAGAATGGAAAATCAGGAAACTCAAGTTACGGTGCTTGAGTCTGTGGGACGAATCAGTCTCAACATTCCTCAGAAAACACCTGCCATATTTATTTCCACACAGTTGTGAACATTCTGCTACAAAAAGGTACTGAAACCATTTTGCATGGTTTTAAAAATTCAACGTTAATTTAATAATGATCAAAAAGTCCAAAGGTATTCAAATCTATAAATGCATCTGGTACAAAGTACCTAATTAACACCCCCCAAAAATTGCATATAGCTTTGGCCATTCCCCAGAATGAAAGAAAACAAGCAGCTGGGAACAATCAAGGGGTCACTCCCATGTTCAAAGGAAAAGGCAGCCAGTGGAAAGTCATAGACTAAACAGTATAGAATTCTAAAGACTGACAAAAAGAAGGCCGAGAAAGAAAAGAAGGCCGAGAAAGAAAAGCCATGGGTCTTTAAAATCATGAAATCCTGCAAAGAGCAAAAGCATTCTTGTTGAATCACTCAATAATTTGTGGAAAATCCTTGAAGCATGAAGCAAGTAAAGTTTTACAATAAGAAAGGAAATGAAGTTTTGCACAATGAGAAACACAATTCACAAAGTTCTTATTCTGGAAGGCCATGCAGGAAACAACTCAGGCAGCAGTACTTAGGAGAAAAGGCAGGGGCTTTGCAACCAAGCAGACCCTGTTTCTACTTCCAGTTTTCCCACCTACCCCTCGGTGTTTTGCCTGTGTATGAGCTTCATCTTCCTCATCAGCAAGATGAGGTCACATTGCACAGGGCAAAGGAAGAGCATCCAAGCACCAAGAAGGGAATTCAGGGTAGCAACCAGCAAGTACCACCTTCAATAACAGCTACAACTTCACCTTCCCACCTGCTAATGGCAGATGCATAAGGAATTAGTTAAATCCGTGGATAGAATGGATCATCCTTAGTTTCCTTTAAAGAATTCATGGTTAGATTGTTTAAAGTTACTTCCCCAAAAGGCACCTTTCACAATCAGCAACCTGCCCTGGGCTCACTTACAGGGCATTTTATACATTACCAACCATCTAGCCTCCTGTGTACAAAGCATTTCCCTCCATTGTCTCATTTCAGCACTAACAGGTGTATTTGAGGTGGTAAAATCTTGAGTTCAGCCTGCAGGTTAGCGGGCAGTACTGTGTCACTGTTAATTTCTCAGATTTGGCCATCATTCCACAGTGGGTTGAGCTTGTACCTGTGACACCAACATCTTATATTCAAGCTCTGGTTTGAGTCTTGGTTGCTCTTCTTTCAAGTAATTCCCTGCTAATGTGCCTGGGAGAAGAATGGAACTTGGTCCAACTAGTCAGACCCCTGCCAAGCACACATCAGAGTCTAGGAGTTGCTTGAGTTCAGGGCTCCTGGCTTTGACCTAGTCCAGACCTGGCCACTGCTGTCATTTAGGGAATAAACCAGTGGAAAGAAGACATCTTTCTCTGTCAACTCGGCCTTTCAAACAAACAAAAACATCTTTTAAAACATTCTGAGATTTAATCACAGATGGGATCTATCTTTGAAAGCCTTCCATAAATCCAAAATTATTGTCTTCAAACTCAAGATGACAGTCCAATCACACATCTTTTGGAAAGAAAATGTCTCTCTTCTGCATTCCTATCAACCCATTTTACTATTCCATCTAACACATTTTTAAAACATTGTGTTTGTTTTACCCAGGAGAGACAGCGTTCCTGGAAGTCAGAGGCTTTTGTGTTTTGATGCATCTTTTCTCCTGGTTAACTAGCACAGTGCTCAGTGTCTACTGAATAGAATGAATAAATGAATAAAAAAAAAGTTCATCTATGCATCTAATATGGCACATGAAATGGGCCACTGGTTTAAATGCGGAAAGGTTCATCTCAAAACACTCTAAGTAACTTTTGATAAGAGCTGCTATCTTTGCTAGTCATATATATTAAGCCAGTTTATGAAGAGTGCTGAGAGAATTAGTGGAAGCATATGTAACATTAAAAAAAAAACTATAATGGATTTCAATTTTGGCCTCAAAGCAAACACAACACTTAATTCCGTTTTTGCATTAGTTTTTGACATCAATTTGCACTGATGTTTTGAACAGAACATGGTCTGTTCTTGGCCAGTTACATTAGATTATTCTGTATTGAGCTATACAAACTGCTGATATCTAAGTAGCTCCCTCACTGTGGTTCATTCATACACAGATAACTGGCATCATCCTCTTAGACATCGTTCAGTTTGCATTCATTCAGCAAATGCTATCGGGCATCTTTTTTATGGTTGCCCCTTGTTAACTACTGGGCTCACAGACACGAGTAAGATGAACAAGTTCCGTATTTGGCAGAGTAGATGGAAAATCTATGAAGCCATTGGACGATAATCTGACCTGAAAAATAAATCCTTCACCTTTTTAATCCAAGAGCATTAAAAACTGTCTAGGTAACTGTATGTCTTCTCCTTAAGGAACAGAACTATTTTTTTTTTTTTTTACTTATACTGAGACTTTGAGGATTGACCACTAAATCCATACACAGCCAACGAATACCAATCAACGGAACACTAACTACTTAATTATTTTGTTCTGAAAGCATTTGCAAAAACAATTAGGATTTCTTTCTATGAATTACACTGCATTGTACTTTGTCACAATTTTAGCACTTTAGGATTACATATAAATAGGAGGTATACTGATTAAATTTCAAGTTTAATTCTTACTGTGCCATATACTAGTTATTTCACTTAGGAAACTTACTAGTCTTCTTTAAATCTTAAATTCTTAAGATGCGAAATGTAGGAGAACCTATCTCACAGGGCTGTTTAAAGGATTAAATAAGATACTGCACTTAAAGTACATAGTAGTCAGTATGTGTCACACTCCAAGTATTCCACAAATGTTGGGAACAATTCTTACTGCCCTGTCACTTAAGTCCTTGGTAAATTTTAGCAATTTACAAAGCCTTGCAAATTAATGTGAATTTTCTTTTTTCACTTAACTGCCCACTTGCTAAAATCAGAGGTGGTTGTTCTGGCGCAGAAGGTGAGTTCCAGGTACTCTGTTTTCCAACCAGCTTCTTGCTACCCTGTGTGCTCTGGGAGACAGCAGGCATGGCTCCGTTCTTTGGCCACTGCCACCCACATCAGCCATGAAGGCGTTCCTGGATCCTTCCTTCTGGCTCTGCCTTGGCTACTGCAGTCATTGGGGAGTGACCAGCTGATGGGGGAGAGGTCTCTCTCTCTCAATTCCTCTCTCCCTCTATCTCTTTTGCCCTTCCTTCCAAACAAATAAAAAATGAACCAACAGTAAAATAAATAAAAATCTTAGCCAGTGATAGACTACTCATTCCAGGGGCAGGTAAAATACCATCAGGAAAAAGCTTCTCAATCCTCATCCCCTTGAGAAGAGGAGTTTATGCTGGATTATTCCAGTGTACTCAATGTAATCATGTGGATGCTTAAAGGAAGACCGTCTTTCCTTGGTGTACT
Organism: Ochotona curzoniae; assembly: GCF_017591425.1. NCBI lineage: Eukaryota > Metazoa > Chordata > Mammalia > Lagomorpha > Ochotonidae > Ochotona > Ochotona curzoniae. The sequence goes on from NW_024466605.1 coordinate 6,223,434, forward strand.
TAAAGGAAAAGAGTCAGAGATGTGGTGTTGCCGGCTTTGAGGTCAGGAGGTGACCTGAGCCAAGGCAGCCTCCAGAAGTCTAAACAGCAGGAAAACAAATTCTCTCCTAGAGCCTCCCAAAACCTCATACTCACTCGATTTTATCCCATCAAGACTTAGAATGCCCTCCAGCTTTGTGGTGCAACATGTTTTGCTTTTTAAATTTAAAATTTATCTATGTTTATTGGAAAGGCAGATCTTACAGAGAGAAAGAAAGACAAAGAGAGAAAGATCTTCTGTCCACTGGCTAACACACCAAGTGGTCTCAACAGCCCGAGCTGAACTGATCCGAAGCCAGGAAATTCTTTCAGGTCTTCCACATGAGTGCTGAGACCCAAGGCTTTGAGCCATCCTCAACTGCTTTCCCAGGCCACAAGCAAGGAGATGGATGGAAAGTAAAGCAGCCGGGACACAAACCTGAGCTCATATGTGATCCTGGTATTTACAAGGTGAAGATTTAGCCACTGCACCATCATGTAGGACCCTGTGGTGCAGCATGTTTAAGCTTCAGCCTGCGATGTCAGTGTTCTGGGTGCTGACCTTGGGTACTGATTCCAGTCCCAGCTGCTTCACCTCTGAACCAGCCCTGCTAATGGCCTGAGAAAAGCAGCAGAAGATAGCTCAATTGTTTCAGTCTCTGTAACCTACCCCATAGACCTGGATGAAGTTTTTTATTGCTAGCTTTGGCCTGGCCTGGTTCTGGCTGTTGCAGCCATCTGGGGAGTAAATAGGCGACTGGATGATACTACTTTGCCTGTGTGTCTTACACTCTTGCTGTAACTCTGACTTTCAAATGAAAATAAATAAATAAATGCATCTTTAAAACAAGTTAACATATAGAACTACAAACTACAAAAACACACGGGCCTTGTGGCATGGTGGATTACACCACCATCTGGGATGCCTGCACCTCTTATCAGACTGCTAGCATCAAGTCCTGCCTCTGCTACCAATCAGGCTTCCTGCTAAAGCACATTCAATGGGTCAGCAGGTGATGGATCAAGCACTGGGCTGCCAGACAGAAATCCTGACTTGTGCCTTCTGCCTGGTCATTCCTGGCTGCTGCAAGCAGTTGGGGATTACTCTAGCAAACGGGAGATCACTCTCTATTTTAATCTCTCTCTACCTATCACTGTGCTGTCAAATAAATTTTAAAATTGAGTTACTGGGGCCCGGCGCGGTGGCGCAAATGGTTAAAGGTCCTCGCCTCGCACGCCCGGGATCCCATATGGGCGCCGGTTCTAATCCCAGCAGCCCCGCTTCCCTTCCAGCTCCCTGCCTGTGGCCTGGGAAAAGCAGTCGAGGACGGCCCAAAGCTTTGGGAACCTGCACCCGCGTGGGAGACCCGGAAGAGGCTCCTGGCTTCGGACCGGCATAGCATTGGCCGTTGCGCTCACTTGGGGAGTGAATCATCGGATGGAAGATCTTCCTCTCTGTCTCTCCTCTCTGTATATCCGCCTTTCCAATGAAAAAATAATAAAAATAAATCTTTAAAAAAAAATTGAGTTACTGTAAGCCTCCAAGCTTATGGCATTTGTTATAGGAGAAACAAAAAAATTTAACAATGCAATCAAAAAAAATCAATTGTGCAAATTTTCTAATATTAGCACTTGCCCAAGAAATTATCCCAGGAAATAACATATAGAGCCTTGGTATATAAAAAGAGAATCTGGCGTTGAGGTAGAAGCAGTAACTATACAGACATCACTTCACCTGCATGTTCTTTCATTCAGCGCCCAGGAAAGAGCTCCATCACCCAGAAGGATCAGAGCCCCCAAGGAACGAAAGCGGCACAGCAGAGAAGTCAGATCAGAAGTGACGCTCATGCCAGGGACTGACCACAGGTCGTCCAGATCCAAACCAACACCTGCTCTCTCAGGCCTCAGCTCACAAAAGGGAACACATCTCAGATCACCTCCCAGTGCTGCGAAGCTCCAGGGTGTTAAAGAACTATCCAATGTGTACAAAGTTTCAGGAAGTCACAAGGACTTACTGACCTCACTCACACAGTGATTGACAGTGACTGGCATCCCCATGGCAACAAACACCAGAACAAAGCACTTTCAGAAAAATCTTGCAGGCTTTTTGTTTCAAGAACCTGAGCTAAAATATTGATAGGAATGTGCTCAAATTGGACAGAAAGGGCAACAAAATAAAGCACTTTTAAAACTTTTCATTTACCTTATTTATATTTATTTCCATTTCAAAGGCAGAGAGCTAGAGAGAGAGATTTTCCATCTGCTGGTTCACTCCTCCGTTATAACAGCAGGATCTTGGCCAGGCTGGTCAAGAGCAGAGTGTTCAAGCGAGGAGCAGGGATCCAAGCACTTGAACTATCACCAGTTGCCTTCCAGGATGCACATTAGCAGGAAGGAAATGGGGCTGCGACTCCACCCCAAGCACTCTAATATGACACGTGGGAATCCCAAACATCATGCCTGTGTTTTGCTTATCATTATTATTGTTTTTTTTAAGATTTCTTATTTGAAAGGCAGAGTAACAGGGGAAAGCGACAAACAGAAAGAGGATTTCTATTTGCCAGTTCATTCTCCAAATGATTATAACAGCCATTAGCTGAGCCAGGCTGAAGCCCAGCGCCTAGAATTTCACTTGGGTTTCCCATTTGGGTGGCAACATAAGAGGCATTTTAACAGGGAGCTGGATGGGAAGCTGAGACTCTAAAAAGTGCTCAAAAATGGGATGCTGGTGACACAAGCAGCAGCTTAATCCACTGCCACAAGACCAGTCCGCTGCTGAGTACCAACAGCAGCAACTTACTTCCACCAAACACTTTGTCCCAAATGTGCTATTTCTCTAATGACTTTACTATATAGATAACAGTATATGCCTTGGTTTTTAAAAAAAATCATCATCATCTGGGGCCCAGTGCAGTAGCCTGGTGGCTAAAGTCCTTGCCCTGAACACACAGGGATCCCATATGGGCGCTGGTTCTGCTCCCAGCAGCCCCACTTCCCATCCAGCTCCCTGCTTGTGGCCTGGGAAAGCAGTCAAGGACAGTCCAAAGCCTTGGGACCCTGCACCCACGTGGGAGATCCAGACGAAGCCCCAGGCTCCCGGCTTCAGATTGGCTCAACTCCAGTCATTGTGGCCGCTTGGGGAGTGAATCATTGGATGGAAGATCTTTCTCTCTGTCTCTCTTCCTCTCTGTATATCTGACTTTGCAATAAAAATAAATAAATCCTTTTTAAAAAACTATCATCTGTACATATTAAATTACCATTTAATTAACAGAAGAATTCCAAAAAGATCTTCAGAAAAATTCTTTACAAATTCCCATTATATTCACTTCTGGGTTGATTTTTAATACATCTCCTGACTCATTTCTGTTTCAATGTAGATGCAAAGATTACAGATATTATTTCTTGCATGCCTTTGATATAGCTCAGATAACATGAAAACACCATGGAATAAGATCAAAATTATGCAGCAAATCTATTACACAACGAGTGGCAGGAGATGGTGGTGAGTTTACGAGTGTAATGAAAGCCCTCTCTCTGTCTCCCTCTTCCTGTCACTCTTTTGAATAAGTAAAAGAAAACAGATCTCTGAATTTTTGGGGGGAGTGAAAGCTAGAGACTTGAAAAATCAATTATTCTAATTATCCCACAGCTAGACCCATGCCACCATTTCTAGGTGTTAGGAAAGGAAGGCTATTCTGCAGGTAAGAGTAAATAATAATTTCATAATATTTAAACAGCTGATTTAAAGCACATGGTGTTACATGAAAACTGCAGAGTAGCACTTAAGTGTTCTTACCACACACAAAAATGACAACTATGTGATAACGTGCAAGTAGAGTTAACTTGTTTTTTCCACCAGGTATTCCTATTTTGAATCTCAAGCTGAATGCCATAAATACTTGCAATTTTCCCTATCAAAAAAATACAAAGTGAATTTGAAAAATAAAGTACATTATATTAATCAAGAACACAGTTATTTTTGGAGCATTCAAATGAAGTTTGCTTAAAAAAAGGTCCTTTCTATTCTTCCGAGCTACGTAAAGAAAGAATCAAATCACTTTGGGCGTGTGCTTTCCAGAAGACGAGCCTACACCAGTGTTCTGATGTGAATGACTACCTTGGCAAACGAGAGTTGGAAGCAATCCATGGTACAACATCTGCTCATTCTTGGATCTACTTTAACTCTCGACAGGACGTGCAGGTCCTGCTTTGGTGTTACCCTTCAGTCACAAGAATCCTACCTCTAAATGTTCTCACATTTTTATCTCCTTCTATCGCAACCAAAGAGGATTAACGCCCAGGAGAATCTGATCCAGCACAGAGCTCTCCTCGGAAATCCAAACCTTAATCATGCTGCCTATGTCAGAAATGGCGCAAACATTCATTCTGTTAACAGAGCTAAAATACTGCCTCCTTGGGGCTGGTGTGGTGACTCAACAGACTAACCCTCCACCTGCAAACATCAGGCGCCCACATGAGCACCGCTTCGTGTCCTGGCTGCTCCAATTCCAAACCAGCTCCCTGCTTGTGGCTTCGGAAAGCAGTAGAGGATGGGCCAAAGCCTTGAGGCCCTGCATCCACATGGGAGACCCAGAGTAGGAGGTGCCTGACTCCTGGTTTTGGTAGGGCTCAGCTTCAGTTGCTGCTGCCATTTAAGAAAAAATAAGTCTTTTTTAAAAAAGTACTAATCTCTTACTTATATACACCTTACTTCCAGGGTACTACCAAGCTTAGTTAAATTTACTACCAGAGCTGGTGTTGTAGCATAGCACATAAAGCCACCATCTGTGGCAAAGGGATGCCATATGAATATCAGTTGCAGTCCTAGCTGTTCCACTAAACATCTGGTTCCCTGTGCTTGTGCCTGGGAAAGCAGTGGAACATGTGAGCCCAACGCAAAATCCCCTAGATCCTGGCTTTGTTCTGGCCCAGCACCGGCCACTGAGATCATATGGAAAGTGAACCAGTGAATGGAAAACCCGTCTCTCTCTCTCTCTCTCTCACTACTTTTTGACTAAATAAAATCTTAAATAATAATAATAATAATGAAGTTTACTTACTATCACCCACTCCTATCCCCCAGTTCCATGCTCAGCATTTTCAGGATGGTAACAGGCAATGAGCCAAAACAACAAGCTAGGAACCAATTACCTGGAAAGCAACCACAAAAGTAGGAAAGAAGAAGAAGAGAAGGTAAGCCAACCATAAAGGCAACTGAACACAGAGTGAGCTGAAACATGCATCCTGGCAGAGGGGAAGTAGCCATCAAGAGCCAGAAGAGTAGCCATCAAGAAGGCTGGCACCCATCGTGATGCCCAGGCCAGAGAGCTATGACTGACCATCACCAACATTGAGATCAAGGTTAACTGTGAAGCCCAGGGCAGCTTCAGAAGCTGGCCTTAGAAGAGTACATGTTCTGAAACTTGCCCATTTGTGGAGCGTTCCCTTTGTTCCTGAGGCTTCATTGTGGGAACATAATTGGTTTCCTCACAGCAACATGGTATTCCCACCAGGAGTCAGGGCTCAGCACTCGGTAACTCTGGGTGCAAATGCTGGTGCACTTGGACCACAGACTGTGAACTGAAGAGCGTATAGGGTATCTGATCAACCACTGGATGTGAAACTTTTCCTAACCATACATTTGGGTAAGTTTATCAAATGTTTAACACGTTAAAAAAAAAAAAGGCAAATACCTACTGAAAAGATGAAATTGGCCAGAAAATATGACTACACCAGATACATAAAACAAGAGTTAATTCTTGTATAGACGATGGCAATTATTTTATTTTATTGCAAGAGACCAAGAGTATGCTAAGACTTCAAGGGCGATTATAGAGCGCAGGTGAGCAAGGAAGGCCACAGTTGTGCCCAGCATCTCTTTCGATGATTAAAGTTTTATTGGAACATCATCTCCATCATTACTTTTTATTGCCTTTCGCTGTATTCACACCCCAAGTGTAGAGCTGGCTCTTCACAGAAACTCAAGGAGCACCAACAGATTACCACACAACATCTACAGAATTCCACTGAGCACTTGAAATTGGCTAGTTTCCTACACACGGACAGCAGTATGGAAATAATTCCTGAGGGATCAACATTTTTCAGCTCTAAGAATAAACAGTTTATAGAATATAATACTCACAGTATTATCTGTTAATGTTAAAGAAACAAGATCTCCATCCACATAAGCAGAGAGCTATGAGATGCTTAATATCAATGTCAGCCTTACCCGGCTCAGGCAAAAAAAGAAAAAAAAAAAAAAACAAAAAAAAAAACCCTCCCTGTAAGTGGAGGTCGGAGGTACTTAGAAAATGACAGTGGAGGGCCCAGCACAGTAGCCTAGCGGTAAAAGTCCTCACCTTGAATGCGTAGGGATCCCATATGGGCACTGGTTCTAATCCCGGCAGCCCCGCTTCCCTTCCAGCTCCGTGGCTTGTGGCCTGGGAAAGCAGACGAGAAAGGAAGGCCCAAGCCTTGGGACCCTGCACCCACGTGGGAGACTCAGAGGAAGCTCCTGGCACCCAGCTTCAGATTGGTTCAGCTCCATTGTGGCTGCTTGGCAACAAATGGAAGATGTTCCTCTCTGTCTCTCCTCCTCTCTGTATATCTGACTTTGCAATAAAAATAAATATTTTAAAAACAAAGGAAGAAAATGACAGTGGAAATCCAATGTCAAAGTCAGAAAAAACACACACATTACCAATTTGTGAATACCTGTATTTGACACACTTGCTTGCTGTGCTGACTTTTATTTGATGATGCTTTCCTACCTTGAAAACAAAGGGGAAGATTGATTGACCAGAAACTCCCTGGGTGACGTTGACAATCACAGAGACAAGAAGAAGCAGGTTAGAGACTAGAGGGAGCAAAATTACAGATCAATCTTGGATTCGCTAACCCAACTAGACAACTGCATCTACCCAGCAGAGAACACACTTGTTATGAAATCAATGATTTATAAACTCTTCTTCAAATGTGATTTTCTATTACAGTAAAGAGGGCTAAGGTGGAATTAGATTTATATACACATTGGGATGGAACCTTGTAGCTAAGCAAGAACTCTGACAGCATTAGAACCTGTGACAATACAATATAATTCTAGAAAGTATGAAGTTTTGGCTTCAGGAGTCAAAATCTGGGAAGGGCATTTGGTGTAGCAATTAAGACTTGGGACACTTGGGCCCAGAGCGGTAGCCTAGTGGCTAAAGTCCTCAGCTTGCACACGCCGGAAACCCATATGGGCGTTGGTTCTAATCCCGGCAGGTTCCCATCCAGCTCCCTGCCTGTGGCCTGGGAAAGCAGTTGAGGATAGTCCAAAGTCTTTGGACCCTGTACCTGTGTGAGAAACCTGGATGGGGCTCCAGGCTCCTGGCTTCAACTTGGCACAGCTCTGGCGGCTTGGGGAGTGAATCATTGGATGGAAGATCTTCCTCTCTGTCTCTCCTCCTCTCTGGATATTTGACTTACCACTAAAAATAAATTAAATGTTAAAAAAAAAAAAAAAGAAATGGGACACTCACATCTCAATGTGGGCTCAAGTTTTAGCTCTGCTTCTGATCCCAGCTTTTCGCTAATGTGCACCCTGGGAGGCAGAGGGTAATGGCTCAAGTAGCTCCGCCCCTGCCACCCATGTGGGAACTTCACATTGAGTTTCTGGATCCTGGCTTCATCTGGGCCCAGCTCCAGTTGTTGGGAGCATTTGAGAAGTCAACTGGCAGACATGCGTACATTCTCTGTCTCTCTCTCATTCTCTCTATCTGCTTCCCAGCATCTCAAAGAAGTTAAAATGCCTTAAAAAGAAAAATGGAATAGCATCAAAAGACTTTAAACTCTAAAAAATTAATTTGATATCATTTGACTCCTATAGGGACAGTGAAATCATGCCGAATTTTTGTGATGGGAATTGGCAGGAAAGACATAAGTAACTTTAAAATCAAAAATTGAGAAGTGGAGGAAAACCGATTAGAAGGAATTTGGAGAGTGTGCCACCAACGTAAGTATTTCCAACACGTGTCTCAGTTGTTTCACTGAGAAGGGGAAATGAATATAATCTCCGTGAAAGCAGATCAGGATGAAACACTTGGAGTAAGAAGTCAGTGAAATATGCGCTATAAAATATAAGCAACTTAACAATATACAAAAGATAAAAGGTCAAAAAGAACCCAGAAGAAAAAAAGGACCAATATTGAACTACACACAAAAATTACATGAGTTTTGGAATCACTTTGGAGCCTTAATCAGTATCAGACTCTTTTTATGGCCATGTGTGTATCTAAAACTTTAAAAATGGATATACATAGTAATTGCATGCATATATTTGCATTTAGTTATTTCCTGCATTGTCTTAGCATGGGATGTTTCTACTCATTCTTTTGAGTAACTCTTCAGCCTTTTTGTTCTTTTACACTTGAATTGCAAGTCATACAATTCCCCTTCAGTGGTCATAATGAGAAAAGGTTGAAGCCAAAGGCTTAAAGTAAGAAAGAAACCTGGATGTCATTGGGCAGAGCCAGTGGAGCCACAGGCCGCTCTGCCAGCATCTCACATGGGAGCTGGTTTGAGTTCAAGCTGTTTCACATCCACGACAGATTCCCGTAGATGTGCCTGCTAAAATGGCGGAAAATGGCCCCAAGTCCATGAGAGAAACCCCTGTGAAACTCCTGGCCTCTGGCTTCATCCTCTAACGCTGGCCTTTCCGGCCATTTGGGGAGTGAAGCAGCTAATGAAAGACTTTCTTTCTCTCTCCCCTTTCTTCTCTCTGCATTGCTCTTTCAAAGTCTTTTTAAAAATGGTGGGAAATGAGATGAAAACAAAGACAAGAAGAATGGCAGTACACATGACTAAGCTTTAGGATGATGTCAGTAAAAGTAAATCCTAAGCTTAAGAAATTTGGCCTCTGTTAGCTTGTGTGAAAGCAAAGGACTCATACCCCATACATAAAGTTCAAGTTAAGGAGGTGAGGAGACTGAGGCTGAACCTAAGAAGAAAGACAGAGTCAACACCGTGAAGCTAAACTCTGAAAGTCACACCCAGACAATAAATGATAATGGCACCAAAGGCAAGGTCAGACCTTAGGAGCTAAAAATCTCCTTGTATGCACATTATCTACCCCAGAGCAAAATAAATTTAGAAGCATCTCAAACTGCAAAGGAACTCCAGTCCTAAAATATGCCTGGTGAGTAAGGAATGCTAAGTAGAAATTAATAAGAGCCCAGCATCCATCATTACTAGTTGCAAATGTAGATGCCACTGATGTATCTTTAATTAGAACAGTGTCTTTATTGTTTTATTTTATCATCTGTAGTATAAAGACTATAAAAAGTTCATTCTTAACTTCAATCCTCTTAACTCGCTTTTCCCACATAGGGAGCTCCGGTACATAACTCGTCACAGTGAACATCTGTATACACTCAGCGCATACGCTCACATCTAAATCTACTCCTCCTTCGGATACAGTAGGGGAGGACAGCACTTCGTAGGGCTTCGCTCCAGATGGAACTATGAGAATGACGAACTCAATGCACATGCATGTCACTCACCTGCACTTCTACCCATTCCCAATACCCCATAATCATTATTCATATTACTCTAATCACCTTATCATTGATTACCTAAAAGAATCACAATCATCAATAATTCAGTTAGCAATGGGGTACTTCATCTCACAGAAGGGTTTTCTTTAAAACCAGAGTGAATACCCAGGGCTTTCTGGCTCTCTCTTCAGTGGAAAATGTAATTAGCAATGATGTGACACTGGGAAATACTCTGGCTGAGACGTACTCATCTTAAAAAAGCTTAATGACAGAGTGGAGCAAAATACTTATTTAGGAATATCATTGAAGTCTTTTGTGAGGAACTAACAACACTTCAAGTTCACAAACAACACACACAATTAAAGGTAAGGCCTGCTCTTGAATTTCATATTTATATATACAACTAAGAATTCCACACGCCAGCACTGCCTAGCATCACTAGAACACCGACTCCTGGCAGACACACACCGTGTCTGTGCTAGCCATTGCTTGCTTCCAGCACTGTGCACAAAGCAAGCAACACACGGCACAAGGAACCATCTTCTGCAGCTTCGATGAATGCTCGCATTTCCAGTGACTTCCACAGGAGTCCATCCTCCTCATGAACCGTGAGTCATGGGGAAACTGAGGACTGTTAACATCAAAGTAGGAAACGAACAGATGAGAAAACGAAGTACAAATGCTTCAGCTGCAGTAAGGCAGTTGCATGTAATGTTTCTGACAGTTGTCAGATGTGAAGAGCCTGCTGTATAAATAAATCTTTTCTTTTTAAAGGAGAAAATAGACAGGAGAACAAATAATGAAGGAATTTCTTTCTACTAAAAGCATTCTTGGTCTAGTGATACATGTTATTTAATTACAGTATCATTAAAAGAAATGACCAAAAGAAATAAAAACCATGTACAAGTACCCATAACAACTCATGTAGTTCTAGAATTAAATCTTTGCCACTTTTGGTCTTTAAGTATCATTTTGCAATTCTTATGTGAAAGATCTTTTTTTTCCTCCTGATTCCCTGGTTTCCATTTCTTTCTTAAAGATCCCTTTATTTGTATTGGAAAGGCAAACCAGATTTACAGACAGAAGGAGAGACCGATCTTCCATCTGCTTGTTCACTCCCCAAGTGCAGACAATACTCAGAGCTAAGTGTATCCGAAGCCAGGAGCCAGGAGCTTCTTCTGGGTCTCAGGTGCAGGATCCCAAGGCTTTAGATCATCCTCCATTGGTTTCCCAGGTCATAAATAGGAACTGAATGGGAAGTAGAGCATTCAGGACATGAAACAGCACCCTAAGTGGATCCTAGCACCTGCAAGGTGAGGATTTAGCCATTGAGCCATTTCAGGCCCTGTGACTTCCCTTTGTCCAGGATTTTCATCCCTCTCCTTGTAGCTCTTGGATTCATTGTCTATTTTCAAATTCCCTGTGCAAACAACACAGGGGTTATACCATGATCATTCCTTGCCATTCAGTTTTTCTAACTCAACCATGGGTCCCATGCTGGAATTCTGCACTTACTCATGCTTGTGAGCTTTTACACTAACCAGGATTCTCCACAACATGAGCCTCATCCTTGAGAGTCACCCAAAAGGCGACTCTGGACCCCATCCCAGGAGCTCTGCTGCCCACAAGTGTCCAGGTGTTCCTGATGCTTCTGGCCCAGGGACCACATCTGGGAACCACTGTGTTAAATATATCCAGAAAATCAAGAATAAAACAGGTAACAAAGAACTGATGGCAACTTACAAAACACAACTAACTTTAAAAGATGTGCAAGATCACTCACAAGATCATGGCAGCTTATCTCAGTGTCCTAAAACTATATACTAGAGTGTCACAGACACAAGGTTATTCTTTTAAGGCTATAACTTGGCTATGAATAACCAAACCAAAAACCCTCATTAAAACACATCTCCTTACTGCAAGAGCTCATGCATTTCATGGGATGAGAGGAGCTTTCAGACAACCTTTATGTAGCTCTGGCCCTCAGGAGACTTGGAGAGTAAGAACCCCAGATTACATGTGGCAATAGAGTAGATTGCATGAATGAATCATTATCAAGGTGACCTTTCAGGGAAGGGGTTTTAGATTCCACAAAGTTACCATGTATTAGGGACTTTCCTGTTCTTGCCATTTACAGGAAGCCTTGGCAGGCCTACACTGCCTTAGAAAATGAAAAGAACACTTTAGTGGGAAGGGAGATAAAATTTATTTTTTTAATTGGCAAGCACATTATAGAGGAAGATACAGAAGAGAGAGGAGGGAGAGAGTGGTGGGGTCTTGGGGAGTGGCAGGGGGCCAAATGGAGGCTCTATCTCCCACCTACTGGTTCACTCACTAAATGATCAAAACAGCCAGAGTTGGGTCTAACCAAAGCCAGGAGTCAGGAGCTTCATTCAGGTCTCCCACTTGGGTGCAGGGGCAGAGGCACTCAGGCCATTTGCTACAGCTTTCTTGGGTGCATCAGCAGGCAAGGGGTTGGATTATAATTGGAGCAGCCATGGTTTAAACTGGCACTTTAAAATGGGGTGCCAGCATTGCAACTGGTAGCTTAACGTGCTGTGCCACCACACTAGCCCCAGACAGGTATAATACTAGATAGATAGAGGAAATGTTACCAAGCAAACAAAAAGGAAGACAAAATTTAAGAAAGAATCTAGAAGAGATTACTGGAGGATAGATGGGCAATGGGAAAGAGATAACCGGATTTAAGATCACAGCGGTGAATCCATTGCTGTCAGGGCAGAGCAAGCGCCAAGCAGGCGAGGCTCAAACACGCACTCAGAGGAAAAGGATGCATGTGTGGCGGGTTGGGGGAGGACATCTGAAAATACCTGCAGCCAGTCAAGCCTTGAGGGTCCATGGAATCCAATCCACAAGTAAAGGGAATTAAGAGCGCTTTCAAAGTGAAGAGCATCCACAGTCCATGGTCCAATTCCAATTTAGGAAGGTAACGCTCTCATCAGCATAGAGAATGAACCAGAAGTGGGGATGCAAGCAGAAGGAGCTAGGCTGGTCAAGGGTTCAGGCAACGGGCTTGAGAGCGGAGGCCTGTCACGAGAGGCATTTTTCACTTCTGATCCAGCTCCCTGCTAGTGATCTGGAAAAAGCAGTGGAGGATAACCCAGGTCCTTGGGTCCCTTCACTCACATGGGAGATCTGGAAGAAAGAAGCTTCTAGCTTTAGCCTAGCCGGGCCCTGTTTGCTGTGGCCATATTGGCCATCTGGAGAATGAACCAGCAGATGGAAGATCTCTCTCTGTCTCTCCCTCTCTCTCTCTGCAACTCTGCCTTTCAAATGAAAAAAAAAATTTTTTTTTTACTTAAAATGTCATCATCTATAATTGAACTTGAGAACTTGTGGATACACCAAAGTAAAGCCCAAATTCTACAGCACAAAGTACAAAAAGCTCCAAGAGGTAGCATTCTCTTGGAGACAAACATAACAGCCCACTTGCAGGAAACCCAAACAAGCTCTTGGAGATGCAGGGTGTATGTTAAACACGCAAGAGCAATTGTCAAGAGAGAACAAACTCTGTTACCAGCAAGCCCTTCCCAAGCAGTTAGTGACAACTCACTCCCATTCAGATCCTAACACACTCTTTTATTTTATTTTATTTTTGTTTTAATAATACTTGGGCCTGAAGAGTAACAGAAACACCTGGAGTTGATTTTAACAGGACTTGGTCAGCCCGGGGTACGATCCAAATCCTGTTAGGCTGAATCTCACCCTCGACCTGCAAAGAAGATTCCGGGAGTCCGGCTCTGTGCTGCGTCCTGCAGCTGTGTTCCTCCCCCACTATAATCCACACATCCACTTCTCGTGGCAGCCAGAGGACACGCTGCCAATTCAAGTGCAATAACAATTTCTTCAACTGACACTCCAAAGCTGCGATGGCTGTGTTTACCTCTGTCGACTCTTGGCCCTGCAGTACGCACGCTTAAAGAAGTTTCAAGTGTGCACTCACCGGTGACAGCCTGTAGCAGCCACTGCTGCCTTGGAGAGCCACAGCAACAGCACACAAATAAATTAAGGATGCTCTAGCGTTGAAATGCCAGGCAAAAAAAGGTAAGACAAAAGTGCCTTCCCACCTTTCTACTTTCTAGATTTATCATGAAAATAGAAAGGAGTTATGCATCACACCCTATTGATGGCTTTTTGTTTCATCCCGGCAAGTTACATAGGATTACTATTCTGGCCTCTGTTGGGCTCTGTTTCCACCTCTTGTTCATGGTTAGCAGTTATACTCAGCTCACCCAAACTGTGCTAAAAAGACACCACTTTAAACACGTTGTCAAGTCTTTCTGTCTTAAAAACTCCCCACCTGACCATTGTGAGGTAGATTTCCGACTCACTACATTTCATTTGGCTTACTGAATTGTCCACTGGGAAATTCTCCTTTCCAAGTGAAAATGAGGTTGCCTCCACCCTTTGCACTGATTTCCCTGTAACAACAGGTTGATAATAATTGATCATAAAATGTTAACTATTCCAGCAATCGAAAATAACTTTTACTTACAACAATAACCAACACCTTTAAGGCTTCTGAAAAAATAGAGAACTCTGAGGGCAAATTCTGATAAAAAAAAAAAATCCTGAACCTTAAAGATAAAAGCAAAATACCTGGGCAACGCAAGCACTTTTTCTTTGAAAGTCTTTGCCCATCCTGAGGGAGAAGACAGAACTCAAGGCTCAGGATGTGGGAGCCACAGAACAGATTCTCCCCACTGTAAGCTAAGGGGCTAGACCTGTACAGAACCCAAAGAAAAGCGACATCCACAGGCAAACCCCAAAGACTAAAGGGACATTGCCTCAACCCCAGGTGAAGCTGGAGGGAAATGCTGAGGCTGCAGACACTTGAAAGTCCAGGGAAGCTACTGAGTAATTATTAGCCATGGAACCTCCCAATATGACCTTTATAGAGCCCCAGGGACCCTGCAGTGACAAACACAAAACTTGAGATCAATGCACTTGTATCTTCCCACTGACAGCTTTTTACAGAGTAGCGACTGTCACAGAGTCAAAGACAATCAAACACAATTGGAAACAAGGCATGGAAACAACACATACTGAAACCATCACCTACAAAGCAAGAAACACTCAGGCTTACCTTGCTAAGAGAAATAAATAATAAACTGCAAGATATCTTCAGGGTTCAGGAAAACATGGGATGGCAAGCCTCTGACTCGGCGAATGCCAAGTGGGATGTCTGAGTCCTTTGTCAGGTGCACAAATTCCCAGCTCTGCTCCTGGTTCCAGCTTCCTGCTAACGCAGATTCTGCTAATAGCCCAAGTACTTGGGTTCCTGCTACCCAGAAGGAAGCCCAGATGGAGTTCCTGGCTTCCAACTGACCCAGCCCCAGCTGTTGGAGCCATCTGAGGAATGAATCAAGAGAGTGGAAGATCTCTATCTGTCCCTTTGATCTTTCAAATAGTCAATAAATAAATAAGCAAATAAATAAAACTTTTCAACATTAAACACAACACAGAGGTTTTGAAAAGGGACCAAATAAAACTGTTAGACATGGGGAACAAAACTGAAAAAGAAAGACCTCATGGATAATCTCAGGAGTGAGACTGTCCAAGACAGCTAAAATTATGCACATTTGAGGAGTAAACCAAGCGATGCAAGATCTCTCTCCGTTTTGCACACTCTGCATTTCCAAGTAAACACATACACATATTAAAAAAGCACTGGAATGAAGAAGAGGACCGACATTTGGAAGCCTGGCAAAGAGTGCTGGTGATGAGTCGCGGCATACTTTTCATCTGAGTTCTGGGGGGATGGCGGAGGACAGAAAGTGTGGAGGGCAGAGAATGGGCTGTAGGATATCTCTGAAGATCTGTGGATGAGAATGTTCGAGAAGAAAGTCAATTCATGTGCTCAAGAAACCCAAAGATCCTGAGCAGGATAAAGAAAAAGTAATTCACGCATCTAATACATTATAGTGATGCTGGGGAGCGGGGGAACGGGAAGGACAAATCTTTTTTCAAAGCATCCAGAGAAGAAAGGCAGATTACCTTCAAAGGGCTGGTGTGTAGACCGACAGGTAATTCCTCAATAGCTCCTGCCCGACTGAAGTACACGGATGACTAGGCGCATTTTGGGCTCAGACCAAACCATATGTTACATCTAACGCCATAATTGCATGCTGACTAAGGCCTTTCCGTGAACTCTCTCAAGGTGATGGCAATAAAGAGGATGTAAATTTCAGAAAATAATTCTGAAACATTCGGCAGCTTTTAGCTTTATTACCCAATAATGTGGTGAAGCCGCTGTACTAGAAATAAAGGGCCTCAGCTTCTAAGTTCTGTCTCTGCTGAAATCTTCCCACCAATCAATTAAAATACCTTCCTGGAACTGAGCCACGGAGAAAGAAAAACGTGGAGCTGACTCTTTCCTGGTAGTAAAAGGACCTGCAGCTGGTGGGCTTGCACGGATCTCGAGCCACCGGCGCAGGGCCTGATGCTTGCCAACTACATTTTCTTTCAGGTTAAGCTTTTGAGAAGCCTTTTATTATTTATTTTTTTTCCGTATACTTTTCCTCAGCTCTTTGGTTTGCGCTTGATATCCTATCAGGAAATCCTTAATTATGGTGCTGATACTGACAGACAGCATTTACAGCCCTAAGCATGGGACTCAGGGATTCTGATGTGAAAACGGCAATCAAAATGACAATCCCAGCTGCTTAATCCACTTCACTTACAAAGCAGTGGGCTGCTTATCTAATAAAATAAGCGTTTTATCAAGAGGAGACTGGATACATTTGGGAGTCATACTAATGGAAAGCTTAAGAGGTATCCTTTCAATAAATAGCTTAATGACAATTCAGAGTTACTACACAGAAACAAAAATATGGTGTCATAAATCAGCTGGGTATTACGATCCTGCTGTTAAGATGATCCACAGAGTTGAAAAACTACTTTATGGGGCCTAGCGCAGTAGCTCAGTGACTAAAGTCCTCACTTTGCATGAGCCAGGATCCTACATAGGCACCAGTTCATGTCCTGACTGCTCCACTTCCCTTCTAGCTTCCTGCTTGTGGCATGGGAAAGCAGTAGAGGACAGCCCAAAGCCTTGGAACCCTGCACCCATGTGGGAAACCTGGAAGAAGCTTCTGGCTCCTGGCTTCAGACTGGCTCAGCTCCAACCATTGCGGCACCTTGGGGAATGAGCCAGAGGATGGAGGACCTTTCTCTCAGGCTCTCCTTCTCTCTGTATATCTGACTTTCCAATAAAAATAAATAAATCTTTAACAAAAAAAAAAAAAACCTGGTGAATTAGTGAAGGAGATGATCTCTGATCAAGTAAGCAAAGCCTGCACATAAATAAATAAGTGCACAAATAAATATAAGGAAGAGTCACGTGTAGAAATCAAAACTGGACCTGTGAGAAGGAATGGTATAACTATAGCTCTCCAACGAATATCAGCAACCATTTTTTTCCCTTGAAAGAGGAAATATTAACACCTCATGGCATGGAGTTCATGACAAGCATCATAGTCAGGAGAGAAGAGTCCATCATATAATATACACATATGAAGTGAAGATGGCAACTATTAAAAATGGCACTGTGGTACAGTGGATTTCCATAATCACAGGGCCAGCTCCTCAGCTTCCAATCAAGACCTTTAGTAATGTAACTGAGCAGGCAGTGGAAGATGGGCCAAATCCTGGGACCTCTGCTATCCATGTGAGAGACCCAGATGGAGTTCCAGGCTTCTGGCTTCAGCCTTGTGTAGCCAGGGCCATTGCAACCACGAGGGAAATGAGCTAGCAGATGAAAACCTTTTCTCTTTGCCATTTTGCCTTTCAAATGTTTTAAAAAATCATATTATATATAATATGTGTGTGTATGTGTGTATATATGTATATATATATATAAACATGTTCTTTTGCAAAACAATTTATATACCCAAACATATTTTGTAGGTATATGCTAAGCTAAATGAACCACATTAAATTTCACCCACCCAAAGTTCTTCTTCAGCAAACAAGCTGTTTTCTACATAAAATCCAATTCTTTGTTTACCTAGGCCTCATGTGATTTACTGTTTTTTAAGTAATTGAGGGCTTTGGAAAAGGTGTTCCCTAATTAAGACTCTGAAAATGTAGCAGGATCCCACATCACACTGAACCGGAGATCACTGATTGAATAAAATGCAGACTTAGCATCCTAGCATGCACACACAAGCACACACATGTACTGAATCCAGGATTTCATCCTCTAGCCCTTTTAACATTGGCCTCATCCGGCCTGGATAGCCTTTCAATCCATTGCTGACTTGCAATCAGCAGTTTATCCTCCCAGCTCCTGGGATGGCCTCCCAAAGGAGTCTTCGGTCCCTTTCTAGCCACGATGTAAGCCACTCAGGACTGGGGGCAGCTGAAGAGGATTCAGCGACTTGGGAGGTTATGGCACTCTCAGAGGCAAATCTCCTCCCCACTACCTCCCTAGACGGCGCTTGTTCTGTGAGGCTCCCATAAGCCCCATGTGAGACCCAGACAAAATCACAACATTCCTTCTGGCCTCCTCTATCCTCCCAAACAACAACTTAAACAAATAAATCTCCTAATGCAAACGGAACCACCACCCTAGAAATCTAATGATGGACTAGAAAGCCTTTGACCTCTGGGTCCCTGGGTCAGAGGTAATTTGGGTTGTCAGTGACGTCACTGAATTCAGCCACTGCTCAGTGGCTCACAGATGCTGGCCAGCGATCTGGTGTCTCAGGGCCAGTGCCAAGACACAAGTGCTCAGAACTTGGTACACGCACATCATCCCTACAAAGAGTATCCAGGGAGCCCACCAAGACCTCTTTCATGTGCTTGAATATCTTGTATTAAGGGTTGGTGCTAACAAAGCTGTAGAGAGCTGAGACAGCTCATGAAAACCTACACCGTGTTTTATTCATACATACATACACACACACACACACACAAGCTGTTACATGCTTTCCGCAGCTCTTGGCTCTGTGCTCTGGCCTGCCCTAGTTCCAGCCATTGTGGTCACTTGGGTAGTAAGCTAGTGAACAGATCTCTCTGTCTCCATCCCTCTCATAACTCTGACTTTCCAATAAATAAAACAAATCTTTAAAAAAAAAAAAGACTCATTTCAAGGCAGCACTAAAGGTCTAATATTTTCACTATTCATCAGGAATAGTTGTTACTTATATAACAAACTCTTAAGAAGCATTAGATGCAGTCAATGGTCATAGTAATTGATGACTATTAACTCCTTGAACTGCATCAGCTTAATTTCTTAATCGCTTCCATGTGCTTAAGAGAAAATGTTACAAAATCCCTTCCAGGAGGAGCAGGAGCTGTGGATGAACCAAACTTCTAATTCCAGATCCAGAGTCTGAATAATTAAGTACTGATTAATACTTACTGAGAACTCTAAAATAAATTGTATAAATTTAAGCCTCAAGATAAATGCATGATCCATTGAGAGACACGCCCATACATCAGGGGTATTGTAGATTTACAGCCGTACTCTACCAAGGGCAGTAACACACACAGACTCAACACATTCTCTTAATTAAATTAGCAACATTCTCTCACCTCTTCCACTCACTGAATATAATATTAAAAACGTTCACATTTATCTTCATCTCATTTGAAAAGCAGAAAACAGTAAGATCTTCTATCTGCTAATTCACTCTCCCAAATACCCATATGACCTGGACCAGGCTGAAACCATGAACCCGGAACTCCATCTGTGTCTTCACACAGCTGGCAGACATAAGTCCTTGGGCCACCACTCCCTTCCCACTAGCAGGTATCTGCACAGAATAGCCAGGACTCCAATCAGACATTCCGATAGGGGATGCAGGCACTCCAACTGGTATCTCCACTACAAAGTCAAATGTCTGCCCTATTAGTACCATCTTAAACTAACAGAAAAGAGAGCCTATGCTAACCAAAAATCAAAACCAGGTAATGTGAAGACTGACACTTCGCCCCTCGGGTATGTCTATGTCCCATTGTTATTCTCCTGCAGTGACTAGCAACACAAAGCCTTTTCCCACAAACTCACCAGTCATGGCTTACAAAGCAGCTTGCAGTTACACATGCACCATGACACACGGGCATTCTAGTCACGTCCATTATCTGCTAAATCTGTTGAGGGATTTTTCAATGAAGCGCTTCAATGCTCACAATCAAACACTAAATTTTTACCAGGTTTATGTAGAAAATTTTAAGAAAAGAGAATTTCATAGTGAGTTAAAATTATTAGCAGTGGCAAAACATGAAGAGGGCGATTCCTTTCTCGGAAGTTGGTTTAAGGCCAAGATAACCTGAGACCAGTAAGAGAAATTCTTCCCTTGATACAACTGTGACTAATATTGCTTCAGATCAAAGAGCCTTAACCAGGAGCTGTGGCACTCAGCTGCCAATGTGCTTCTTAGGCACAAATCTCAAATGAGCAAATGCGTCACAAAATGACATCAGTGACTGAAAGAGCATTCAGCCTGCCTTTGGCCACCTTTCACCTAACGTCTTGAAAGTTTTCCCGAGGAGGTACACCCCTATAGGATTGCCACCAGGACTTACTGCTGCTCTGTGAGAGAAGCAGGGAGGTGGCTGGGTCACACCTACTCATCATGACTTTGAGAGACAGAGTGGGGTCAGCTGACTTGAGGTACAGCGTGGGGACAGGCACTGAAACCAGCGGGGCCCTGTCCCAGTGTAGTCCTGTTCCCCAGGGGCCGATGTGAGCTTCCATCGAGTTTTTCAAGCTTCGTGAAAACCTCACACAGAATTCCTGTTCTATGATCAGTGATGTTATTTCCCCCATGCATGGTCCAATTTACAGACTCTTTTTGGAAGGGAAGTCTCGTGTAGATCCAACTTGAGAGGATAACGAATCCGTACAAATCACAGGCATGCGCCCTCCCGGCTCTCCCTTAGCTTCTGTTAATCCCTTGAGAAAGATCAACGGTCCTCGTCTTTTCTTCCTTACCCAAGTAGAGCATAGTCCCTTTTGATGGTGGGGTGGAGAGGGGATCATACATCAAGTACACAACACTTAAAAACTCTATGATTACATTCCAAACGCCAAACAATATTAACCGTTGCTATCAGCATTTCTCCTACCTGTCAGGTTCAGGACAGCTAAAAACACATGATATGACCGATATGTTAAAAGAATAATAAAATGTTCCCCAAACCACAGGACATAAGTGTCCCATTGCTGTTCAACTTAATATATGGAAAATCATGTATTCCATTTTCCACTCAACTTAATATTCAAATAATTGTTTTTTTTCTTGACAAACCTAGCAGCTAATTTCCATAATTCCTGTAAGTCTAACTCTTTCCCAAAATGGATAATGCATGAAAGGCCCCCAAGGGGAGGGTTCCAAATATACCACAAGGTGACCTCACCAAAATAAATTAGAATCACAATCTATTTTCTGTATTTGATCTAATTCTTCTAGGGAGAATATACTAGCCTTCAGTATTTTTTCCCCAGAACTAGATGACAATAATTTCAGTGTTGCCTCTATTATAACTGCTTATTGAAATATATTATCACATGGGGCTCAAGGCAGCCCCTATTTGAAACCAATTTGAAGTAAAGGATGTGGAAAGAATATTATAACGTTAAACAATGAAATGCTGGGTTTAATACCAATAACATATTTCTAATTCCCTTATTGGAAGAGTAAATACCAAAAGAATACAAAAACATGATTGACATATAGGCACATATATAATATCTACCTACTAAACAAAAATTAACTTACTATACCTCATAATAAAATAATCAAATATATGTGTGGCTCATGCAATAAAATAACCAAAAGATATGCACATATAGAGAAATAATTCGTACTCACCACTTTTATAAATAGTTACATACAAGTATACTACCAAGCATTACACAATACAAAGTTATCCAAAAAGAGACATGAGTAGTAAGGAATGGACGGTCATAGCTAAAGAACTAATGAGGGAGTAACTTAAAATGTTGAGGATATTTAGGTGTGTGTGTTATTCAAGCACAAGTGCACATGATGTATTAGTGCGTCAATCAGTTAAAATAGCACCCACTGCTGTTGTTCTGCCATTCTCTAATACTAAGTTCACTCAAAGGCCAAGGTGCAAGCCAAGCCTCAGGTGAAACACGTGGTATAAATTATATGACTGTTATGGGCCTGACGAGATAGTGTAACGATTAAGGTCCTCGCCTTGCATGCGCTGGGATCCCATATGGGTGCCGGTTCTAATCTCAGTGGCCTCACTTCCCATCCAGCTCGCTGCTTGTGGCCTGGGAATGCAGCTGAGGAAGGCCCAAGACTTTGGGACCCTGCACCTGCATGGGAGACCTGGAGGAGGCTCCTGGCTTTGGATTGACTCAGCTCCAGCCATTGCGGCCTCTTGGGGAGTAAACCATCAGATAGAAGACCTTCCTCTCTGTCTCTCCTCTCTGTATATCCACCTTTCCAATAAAAAATAAATAATAATAAAATCTTTTAAAAAATATTATATGACTGTTGTATACATTTGGTACATAGTTCATCAATGTTTCAAAGCTTCCAAATTTATGTCCAATCAATATTTGATGCATACAAGTATTACCAATATAATAATCATTTACAAAAAGCATTTGTATATAAGATGCCAGGAAAAGATGTACAATGTTTACAAAATTTCCTTCCAGTGACTTAAGTTCAGAGTGCAGGAATATCACCATAAGTGACAGGAACATAGCCCTCCTTGCGCATTGAAAGAACGCTTGTTTTATTCATAAAACTGGCATTTTAAAGAAAACTGATATTTTATACAAATGTGATGGACCCTTATGTATATGTGGAAACCCAGGCCCAAAGGTTTTATTCACAGAGAGAGTTCTTTTTATGAAGGGTGGGGAGGGGGACTATATCCGAGGCTCACAGCCCTGCCGTCAGAGGACAGAGCGATAGCTTTGTGTCTCCACCACTCTGGTGACTTCCCAGAGACAGGGGCAAGACAAAAAGATGCAGGAATTGCAGCAAAAGCTTCCACTAGGTGCTGCTCAAACGTCCATGATGATATTTTCTGAACTACTCTATATCCCAGTACAAGAATCATCAATCGAACAGAACAGAGTCACTTTGTTTTTTCTTTTTCTTCCTATTTTCGTGGCCACATTCGGGCTAGGGATTGTACCTTTCAGGTGGCTAGACCAGATAATCTTGAGAGAAGGCCAGGTTCTGCTGAGGGCTGAGTGCTGGGGGAGACTGACTGCTGGCTGAGAGGTGGTGGATCAATGGTGGGGGGGCTCTCCTTGGGGACTGTAGCTCAGGCACTTCCTGACTGGAAGGATTTTGTTTCATTCCATCCTGTGTGGAACATGTAAATGCAAATCGAAAATGCCATTCATGCTTGCTACTTCCTTCATTACCATGGATTAGGGAAAAATAAAAATATGCTAGTTACCCAAAAATGCCATTCAAGTTTATAACAGAATCATCAAAATGATGATTAAAAATGTCCTGTTTGGATTTCATCTGAACTGCTGACTACACAGATGTATACTTTAGACTAAAGCCAACCATAATTGAGGTTACAAATGGAAATGACATTGGCCTCCATCCAAAAAAGGTTTTATAGTATATCCTCAAATGTCACATGAATATAGACAACCACACAAAATACAACCCTTTCATTTATACATAATTATGTTAAACACAGCACAAAGGTCTTCCGGAAGGGACCGAGTTGCAGTGTGCAGGATCTATAAGACTTCGAATTCTTTCTGCAGGTTACACAGCTATCTATCCTCTTCTACTCCTTTAATTATCCTCCAGAAAGTACAAAGACTATGATGAGAAAAGGGAGAAAATACCCTTCAGTAACAAAGCAGAGAATTTCCTGGGCCAAGATCAACTTAAGAGCAGCAGTATTACATTTGTAAAGTACAGATTTTTAAAGGCTTAAATAGAAACACATGGATTTATCTCTATTCAAGGAAGGCCTCTTGTATTATTATATTTTTAAACCCTCAGTGCTTGACTCCTCCGGTTTTTTTCTTTGGATTCTGCTATGCATTTCATATCAGCTCACAGGCTGTGATTTCCTCTCCCACAAATAAAAATTTACAAATAAGTGACTTACTGAAAAGCTAAGAAAACAAGAAAATAACTTCTCTCATAGAGTTTCAACTCTACTTGTACGCTTTATAAATTTTTAAAGCTTTTTTTCTGTAGTCTTACAATTTTCTGACCTTAATAGAGAAGCTTTTTTTCTAAGCATAGCCAATATTAAAACTTTGCCTTATAGTCAAACATCTTCTCAAAAATACCATAAGATATATGGGAATCACAACTTCAAGTTTGAAATCATTAGACATAAAATATTCTGTATGTAAAACATTTCACTGTACTTACAAAATTAGTTTTTTGGGGAGAAAAAATAATTTTAGGACAAATTTTAGGTATTTCCCCATTTAAGACTGGTTTTAGATTTTCCAGATTGTAACTAGAGACAGGTATAAATCCTTTAAAAATGTAATTAAAATTTGTAAAATTATGAGAATGTATGAAGAGTCTTTTAAAAGTTCATAGAAAATGCATGCTATCAAAAAATCATGCATAAACTAAACATTTTTGCACCAAAACAAATTATCTGTTAATTTCATTTTCCGTGAACCATTTGAAGTAACTTCCTATTCTAACAATGAGGTGAATTACAATCATAAATATACACATTTCTAAAACCTAATTTTGTCTAGAATAAAATTTATTTATACCATAGGTTATCTAATAAGGATACATTTTCACCTGACAATAAAATTCGGACATTAAAACTACTAGAAGCATTGAGTTATTGATGTAGTGCCATGAAAGTAAGTCAAGGGTGTTTCGTTTCTCCTATTACTCTACTAAACAAGGCCAATGTCTTCACTATTCAACACCTCCTACTCACAACTTAGTAATTTTTCTGTAGAAATATGGTTGCCAAGATAAACCATGATCAGTTTTACTAATCGGTCAATTAAAAATTAAGCCATCTTTTGCAGAAGATATTTGCTACTCTTCTCTCGAAAAAGAAAAAAAAAAAAGATGTTAGTTTCCTTGGCACTTTAACTTGCACTGAAGTCATTTGAAATAGACATAGAAGTTGATCTGCTGGTTGCACTTAACTGCTCCCTAGCCAGATTTCTTTTTTATATTACTATAACCCTATTTGGTTACAAAAACTTGCAAAGTTTCTTTTTTTTTGCAAAGTTGTCATTGCTGTATTGTGTAGACTAATACAAAAAGCATCAATAAAAGCAAACTACTCAAGGAAGTCCAAGTATTAGACTTGACTCTAAGATCCTGACAATATTCAGCCATGTATGCCCTATACAACAGACAGCTTGGTATGGTTCAACCTAGTAAAACATTCCAACAGTCTCATGCCACTGTAAAGACAACTCAACAGCTGCCCAGAGGAGACAGCTACCTGTTCAACGCAAAGGAGGACAAGTAATGCAAAGCGAGTAATCCAAATGCATGAGGGAGATATCAGGCGCCAGGTGCGGGGCAAACTGATCATGAGCAGGTACTACTCAACCACAGAGGTTATGTGACAGTGCCACAGTATTAGCCCACGGGTCACAAGAAGGATCTTGCGGGGGTGAGGGGAGAAGTGTAATTCAATTTAAGTGGGGCTCTTAAATATTACAGTCAGAGGTGAAACAAACAGCCAGAGGAAGAAAGGAAAGGTAAAGATCCTTTGTTTGATTTTGATGCTTTCCCATATGATTCTCCAATGCAAAAGTCAAAGTTTGAAATATGATTGAATGTCTTGGGGGTAACTATTGCACATAAGGAGTTTTGGAAGACGCTTGCAGTTCCCCCAAGGCAGGAGTTGGGGGAAATCCGAGCAGACACATTGCCACCATCAGAATGGCGTCTGTCAATGTTCTTATCCATAATTCTTCACTGATTTGGGCTATTAGCTCTAGCTGAAGACAAACTCCAGCTGAAGCAGCTCGCTTTGTGGTAACTAGGAGCCTGCCCCTCTCCATAGATTGCGCAGAACATTGCAGTAACCTCACGGTGAAACGTCAATCTTCGGGGAGTAGCAGTGTGATGCTCTTGGAGCACCCTCTGGAGGCCGGAGAAGGGTGACACCAGTTCAGAGGAAGACCGATGAGAATCCCAAGCATCCCTGACCTGCCACAAAGGTCTCACTTGAGATGCCCAAAAGTGACTAAGGGGAGAGAAGAAACCTGTATGGCTAATGCAGACTTGGAAGATGCAAAACAAATGCAATGTGTAACATTCTCAGACGGTCTTGTGACTTCACTTTTGGCTTTGAAGCACCGATTAGAGGGCAAGCTTCTAGCTTAATAGTTAAGCCTACACTCCTCATCAGAGTGCCTAGTTTGATTCCTGACTCCAGCTTCCTGCTAATGGCAGGCCCTGGGAGTCAGTGGCGATGGTTCAAACAGATGGATCCCTGGTACCTACATGGGATAGATGTGGATTAGATTAACCCCTTTCCTGGCTTCAGTTCCAACTGCTATGGTATTTAGAAAACAGACCAGAATACGGGAGCTCAGACTCTGTCTGCCCTTTCCCTGAGTTTCTTAAATAAATACATTTTGGAATTTTTTTTTTTTTAAGCAGCAGTGTTTAGCATATTTTCTGCTTACATTCTGAATTCTTCTTGGGAATTTATTGCTGAGGCATTTTGTTAGCATGTTAAAGGGGAGGTGACCAACTGATATTTTCATTAGCAAAAAAATGTAATTTAGTCAGCCAGAATATACAATGTATGATTACCAAATCTTTTAAAGTAGCTAGTTTTATGCTTATTAATACTGAGAATAAATGAAGCTATTTCCTTTTTTCTCTCTCTCTTTCTCCTAACACCTTGCTTTTCTAAAGCAACAAACACTGACATCTGTTGGCACTGTGATAGCTTGCTTTTTTTTTTAACCTATGAAAATTCAAAGAAGGATATACTCACCCAGCCATGCACCAAATTAAGACAAATTCAAAATATCACTGTTCCCCTGGGGAAATTTCACCTTATGTAACTTAGCAAACTTCATACATTTTGTCTAATGTTTAAAACATACTTTTCAAAGTTAACAGTGTCTGATAAATTTTTCTATTTTTCCCCAGTTGTAAAGGGGAGCATCGTAGGGTTAAATGAACCATGAGAAGTTTTTCTGTTACCTCTTCTGAACAAACAAAATGATCCACCTACACCACCAGCAACTTTAAGTTGGTTTGACTTCTATCGTAACGGAACACAATAAGCTGTCAGTATTGTTAAAGTCAAATTTGTGTTTGAGAATGTGAACAGATCATTCATGTGGTAAGGATCGATCATTCCCAGAACTTGAAGCACTGAATGCAGCCTGGGCAACAGGTAAAGGAGGGAAATAGTGACAGAGGCTGGCTTGGTTATCTTCACTGTCTTGGACAGACTGTATTTAGGAACACCTGCACCTAGTTCCTTGAATTACTACTAATGTACTGTTACCCCTGATGAAAACTTAAGAAAAGCGAACTGCTGAACAATTTACCTTCCAACTACTTCTACTAGTCCCCAAAGAGAAGATTTTGCTTTCTATGCAATAAAGTAAGGTTTAAGTATCAACTCTTCAGCATTGCCAGAAAAGGAGTCATGTTTGCAAATCTTCTCATACCTCGAAACCTCAGCATTTTTCTGCCAGAGATAAAATTATCTTGCACCTCACTCTACTTTCAATATTTAGATTGAACTCAGCTCTGTTTTCATAATACATATATGCAGCTACGAAATTTGACATACGAACCCACTTTGCTCTATCTTTACAGGTAGGACATATTAATATTTACATTAGCTCAGAACTTAGATCAGTGTTGGATTTTTTTCTTTTACCATAAAAGGTAAATCTTGTAAAGTACATCAAATATCCTTGGACACAGACATCTCATTTCCTTGGCAATTTTATAAAGAGAACTGTTATTTCCTGGGCAGTTGTTACACACTGGGCAATGTATACAGTGCTTTCTGTGCCTCATGTGGCATTGACGTCAAAATAATAATTATCCCCATTTGACAGAAAAGGAAACCGAGGCACAGAAAGCCTAAATTACTCTCCCAGAAGTATACAACTAAGGAGCCATCCAAGCAGGATTGAAACCGAGGCAATCAGCCTGGAGATCTAAGAAGCACGCCATCAGCGTATTGCTGTCTCACAGTGAGGCAGGTGATCAAATACACAGCACATCCGTCAGGCTGCCTGGAATACGGTGAGAATTCAACAAACAGCAGCTTCCTTAGGAATGGATACAAGCAAGTTGAGCACAGCGCCTGGCAGGTAACAAAAAGCTTTCTGTTCACATTTCTGAGAGTCTCGGATTTTACCCTTTTCCTCCCCGCTCTTTACCAGTAAGTGTCATTTTGTCATTCTGCAGGAAGGAAAGTAGCATCCAAGTTTCTCCCACTCTGCCTACGATTTTAATTCTTCAACAGCCTGATTTCATTCTGTTTCAACCTCAAATGCTGGCCACAATTACATACCACACGTGGTTATAAGTAACCGAGATAAAAACAGATCACTGGACATTCCTCCCCTTCTGTACACACACGCTGCCCCTGGGTGACAGGGCACTTTCTGTCCAAGAATGTTTACAAGTATTCAGCCTGCGCAGCCACTTACTTAACAGGTGGCTGATGTCATTCAGGGAGCACACAGTCCACTTCTACCCATTTGGAACACTCAACTTCTCAATTTTTCCACCACCTGAACTCACAAATAGCCCTTCTGCCAGGAATGAAAGAAAGAAGACACAATCGTTTTAGAACTTGACTAGGCAAGGGAATGACTGTTTTTTCCAGGTCATTTAAGAGCAGGGGAGTAGGGAGAGCAGGGAGAGAAGTATCCTTTTCAGAATAAGAAACAACAAACAAACAAAAAAAATCAGCAAACAATCATAAAAGAAGCTTAGAGTCAAGTATGCATTGGGGGGGAAAAAAGAAGGTTTTGTTTTGTTTAGTTTTGCCTTCCCAAGAAAGCTTTTGTGAAGTTGCCTCAAAATACAAAAGGCTGGGTCTGGGAAAGCCAGCATCTCTGAGACCCAAGATGTCACAGAGTCCTTGGGAGAGAAATCTGCAATGCATACCCCACAATTATGCTAAGGGTGTGCTTATTCTGAGCAAAGAAGGGAAAATCAGTGACCCTTATGGTTTGGGACCTCTTTGAGCTATTATTACAGAATAGATCATTCTGTTGAACATCTGCATTCCCAACAGTGTGCAATTCAATATTCATTCAATTGTGTAAAAATGCAGATGCTATGAAACATAGCCATGTACGTATCACATATCAGTCACACATGTCGTATGAAAGTTAAAGGGGCCTTCCCCCCGCCCCCGCTGTGAAAATTTCCCTCCAACAGATGTGTTTACGCCTCCATGTGTAATACAGCATACGGTGGGGCTGAGGGCTGAGTTCTATCAGCATGATGCTCCCCCACATGGCAGAGAAGCCATGTCACAACACTACACCAAGAGCCCCGGCTGCTGCCTTCACATCCCAGGGATGTGCAGGGCTCAGAAGACCGGAGCATACTAAGATGCAGGCAATTCTAAAGATGGTGGTCCTCCTATCAGCCCTCTTTGGGGTTGGCACAGCAAATGCAAACACTGTTAACTGTGGTATCTAGCGGTCATTACTCAGAGTATGCCTCAAGACCTAACTCAGGGCACAAAGACCACACAACAGTGGGTTTTCTCCCACAACCATCACAGCTGTCGGTGATGTCTTCTCGCAAGGAAGTGGACACTGACATCTACCACTGAAAAGAAAATGATAGAAGGAGACAAACCCTCATTCCAAAGCAGTATTATTCATTTAAACATGCTTTTATACTCCCATGCAGCTGGCTCAAGCTGACCATGCTTTTGGAATCGAGTGCAGAATATTCTTGCATGATTTACTATGCACGAGGTGCCCTGGAGAGGGCACAAAATCCCTCCTCCAAAAAAGGACGGGGGGGGGAGGGGAAGGCAGGCAAATGCAGGGGACTCCAAACAGTTCATGGAAAACACACATTAGGATATCTATTATCTATGCGATGCTGCAATTAGTGCTCAGGAACTCTCCAGACTGTTTAGTTCATCCTTTGCATCCAATTAGTAAGGCTTCATCTTCAGGCAGCTCCAAATCACGTTTTCCACGAACTTTTGTGTGTACCTCCCTATGTTGAAACTGCCTGAAGGTCAAGTTTAGCCCAATCTTTCCAGAGTGATGGTGGAGTGAATGTCCCCTACAGGGAGATTCACAACTGCGTGCTTGAACGCACCGTGAGACTCACCAAGCGCGTGAAAGTGCATGGGCAAGAACCTTCTGGTTCCCTAGGAGACCAAGGCTCGCTTGGCTCCGAGAAGGGCAGTGCTAGCTGAACCATCTCAGGGCTAGCTCATGCGCGGCTGTGGACTTCTGAGTGCAACCCCTCCAGGGAATCCTATGTCAGACCACTGCCCCTTCTCCATTCTACAGACCACCCACAGAGACCACAGAAACTTCCCAGGGCCACAGACGGCCAGGCCAGCCAGGCGCCAGGACAGCACCACGAACAGGTGACCAGGGCGCACAAGGCAGTCTTCTCAACTTCAAATCTAACATCTCTTCCTTGGACTCTGCCTCAGGACAGTAGAGGCATCACTGACCCAGACTGCTACTTTCACTTCCCCATATCAAATACCTTAGTCAATAAAATGCTAGATGTCCCCTGACAAATCAGAGGAATTTCTCTGCACTCCCATGAGGGCTAATGAAGAGAAATTAAGGTGACTCCAATCAGCAGTGTCTCATTCCAGACGCATGCACAGGGAAGGGTCAGTGGTAAGCAATCACTCTGTTCCATTTCTATCTTGTTCAAGGCCCTGTTTGAGGTCTCTGGCAATAGCCCCAGTTCTGAAATGCTATCTATATCAGTGATACCCAAACGACAGGCCTAAACCAATCCGCTTTTTCTTCCTGCACCAAGCGGGACAGTGCCTCTGCTCAACTTCCTGGACCACAGCATTACCAGGCGTGCCACTGAATGAATTCTGCAGTGGTGCCTGGGACAAGACTATGCCTCCGGAACAGTTAGCATCTGGGAACTGCAGAAGCAGGGGACAAAAAAAAAAAAAAAAAGCCCTGGCATTCTCACTCCCGCTCCCTTTTATTTCCCAGCTTCTTCACTCACTCACTATCCCCCTGGGATGTCTCTTTTGGTCACAGCAACGTCTAAAACCTGAGCCTTTCTTAGGACAACCCGGTCAAACTGCCACTGGCATTCCTGTGCTGAGAATCCCAGGAAGACTTGTTTCTAGAGGTTCAATCGTTTTTTTTT
The DNA here is from genome assembly GCF_017591425.1 of Ochotona curzoniae. Classification (NCBI taxonomy): domain Eukaryota; kingdom Metazoa; phylum Chordata; class Mammalia; order Lagomorpha; family Ochotonidae; genus Ochotona; species Ochotona curzoniae. The sequence goes on from NW_024466605.1 coordinate 6,254,307, forward strand.
TTTTTTTTCATTCCGTGTATAAACATAATCGGTAAGTGAGTGCAAACATTCAGATAAACTGTTACTTGCGGATACGCCCTGGGGTCGAGCCCGGAGAGATCCGCGAAAGACCCACCAAGTCCAAAGTTAGTAGAACTTAATGTGGAGCAGCCTCTGTTCCTTGGCACGGGGCAGGATTTTTTTTTTTTTTTTTAATATCTGCTTCGCTGCCCTTTAGGAATCCCTCTCCGAGTTCCGAGTTTTCCATATCTCGGGCCTGAATCAGGGTGAACCGACGCGCATACACAGCGATACCACGTCGCGTCCCCCAAGTGCCCAAATCGCCCGGGGCTCCAACGTCCCAGAAAGCGCCGGGGACCCTGTGGCGAACTCCGGTTTCTTCGCGGCCAGGCAACCCGCTCTGGGGTTACAACAGGCGGCCCGTCCCTGCTTTCCTCGCTAGAGGGCAGACGGGGCCCGTGCAAAGCAGCCCTTGGCGCCCAGGCACGCGCGCACCCGGCCTCGGCCCCTGCTCTGGGAATCCCGCTCCCGGAGCTGGGCTCAGCCTCTCTTGCTCTGAGGAGGACGGTGCCAGCGAATGCCGCGCGCCCCGGAGCCTAGAAGGGTGCTGGGCCCAAGACAGCCGCCCTAGGGGCCGGCGCGCAGGGAGGGCGTAGGCTGCCCGGTAGGGCTCGGCGCCCAGGTGAGGGGCGGCCCCAAGGAGGGGAAGCGCCGCCCGACTCCGCCGCCTCACCGGAGCTGGGGGGCCAGGCGCCCCGGAGCGCAGGGCGCGGGCGGGCGGACGGGCCGGGGAGAGGCGACGGCTGCACAGGAGGAGGCGGAGGATGACGGGGCCTCGGGCCGCGCTACGCACTCACCTGGACTCGGGCCGCCCTCAGCAGGCGCGGGCTTCTTGCCAGTACCTCGGTCCTTCTTCTTGCCCTTCCCTTTGCCTCTGCCTTCCTTGCGCTCGGACATCTCGTCAGAGAAGTGAGTGCTGTGCCCGGATGGCCCTCCTCGGCCGAGAGAGCCGCGCGACAAGTTTGGGTCCCGGGGGTGAGGGGTGGGGGGGCAGGCTTTGGGAAAAGTTTGTCCCTCAAGGCGGGCAGGGCGGGCAGGGCGAGCGGGGCCCCGGGGTTGCAGCGTTCGCGCGCGGCCGCGGGGGCGTCTCCTGTCGGACGCTGCTGCGGACGCGGGCGGCGCGCGGTGCTGGCCACCTGGGGCTGGCGGTGGCTCGGTCGGACGGCTCGCCCTCACTCTGGGATGCGGGATGGGAGGGGAGTGCTCCTGGCTCCCCGGGAAAGTCGCGGAGCCCCGCTGCGCCGCGTCCCCCTCCGCCCCCACGCTCCTGTCGTGGCCTCTGCCCGGCGCCCTCGCAGCCCAAGGAGGGAGAGGCGTTCAGCGTCCCGCCCGTGCTCCCATCTCCTGTGCAAGTGGCCGCGCGCTGCGCTCCGCTCCTGCCCTCTGCGCCGAGCCCGGAGTTCCGACAAGTTTTGGGGGAACTCCTCGCCGGCTCTTTTTCAATTGCCCCACAGCCACCCACCTCCCGCAGGTTGGAGGCTGGCGCCTCCTTCTCACCCTCCCCTTGCCTCGCCCCCTCCCTCTTCCCCACCACACCCCCACCCCGAGGCGCGGACACGCCACCGGGAGGAGCCTGGCCTCGGCGCTCCCGGGCGCAGCCCCTTTTCCTACGCGAGCCGGGCCCGGCCGGGCGGGGGGCGGCGCGCCGGGCGGCTGCGGGAACCCCCGACAGGGGTCGCTGGAAGCTGCGCGAAGACGAACCGAGCCGCCGGCACGGGACCGGGGAAGTGCCTTAGGCAGGCAATGCCCCGGCAGGCTGGTCCGCGCTAGAGTTGGGGGTCGAGGGAGAGAGAAGGGGAAAGGCTGGCGACAAAAGTTTGCAGCTGTGACACCTGCTCGCCCCGAAATGAACCCCCAGGAGGGAGAGGAATGTGCGTTGTTTAGCGAGCAGGAAAGGTTCATTCCTTTTTCACGTGGGTGACGAAGCTCTCTGGCACTCCCGGGCAAAAGTAAATCCTGTCGGGAGGGGAGTTGCAGGTAAAACAGATCTAGCTAGGTAGGACTGGTAGGAACCCCGAAAAGGTGATCAGAGGGCGCTGTCTCTGCAGTTGCGCGCGCGTATGTGTGTGTGTGTGTGTGTGTGTGTGCTGCATCTGAGTGTGTTTCATAACGTGCCTGTTAGAATTCCTATCTCCAGCTTTTGCTTCCAGAGAACCCTTCCGAGGGAGGGCGTTCAGCTCATCAAAGGTTATTGAAACTCCCAAGAAACTGAGGAACCGGGGCTCCCAGCGCAGCCAGCAGTCGCTGAAGCCCTGGCTGCGCTAGCCAGAACCCTTCCGAGGGAAGGCGTTCAGCTCTTCAAAGGCTATTGAATTTCCCAGGAAACCAAGGAAATGGGGCTTCCAGCGCAGCCAGCACTCAACTGGCTGCTGCGCTGGCCTAGCCGCTGGGTTCTGTCCAGGGTGAGCCAGGTCAGGGAGTGGCCCTGGAAGAGAGTTAAGTGGAAACCCCTAGTTCTTCAGCGCCGGCTGTCTCGGATTCCAACTTGCCTGGGGACTGCGGGTGCGAATCAAACTTAGAGCTTCCTCGTCCTCCCTCTGGTGGAGAATTCGACAGCGCCTTGCAATCCGATGTGCCCTGGCACTTGCGCTGCGGAGGACAGAAGGCACAGGCCAGAGCGCTCTGCACCACGGAAAGATCCAGCACGGCCTCCGTGCCAGAGACATTGCTCTCGTGGTCACAGGGCAGCCTGCGTGGCTCACCTGGGCTGACAGGACAGTGCCGGGCACTTGTGTTGTGGTTATAGGAAGTGGGGAGTAGGCACCATCCATATGCATTAACCCATTACTGCAGTTTCAAAATGACACGCCTCTGATTTTCCATTCTCGGGCGTTAATGCATACCGGCTTCTCAGTGTAATTTCTGGTTGCCGCAATTAAGTAAATAAAAGTGAAATCTGGAGCACCTCGCCTTATTGTGTTGTGTGTGGAAAGGAACGGAGGGGTGCCGGGGGGGAAAAAAAGCGTTTGTTTTAAAGCTATCCTGAAACAATTTAATTCAAACTGCATTGACATTATAGTAAGACACAAAGTCTGTTGGGTGGCTTTAATTGCTCAAAGAGCCCTTAGCAATGATGCTGTTGTTTGCTATTTTTCTTAGAAGTACCTACGTGTATATACCTTCTAGTAGCTGTCAGATACTCACCAAATATAAATTGTACTGGGCCACCAAAACAGCAAACCAGAAGATAAGATTATGCACTATAATACTCTACGGAGTTGGTTGAAATGACTGTGTTTTCCCCAGAGGTGCCCACTGCCCAGCAGGCAGGAAGCAGCAAAATCAGAGAAGTCCTTTTAAAAAGGATATTATATCTCAAGCATGTGAGACAGCGTAAGAGCTGAGCCTACACTAGCCATATGCCATCCAACGGAACATTATTTTAGAACTGAAGAAGTTGGAGCAAAATTTATTTTGGAAATTTTTTTTAAAAATTCAGATCTTCCCAAATATTGATTAGGAAGCCACTGGTAAAACCAAACTGATGCCAGAAATATTATAATTCAGTCACTTTTGTTTGGGGTCTGGGTGCCTTCCTGGGCCATACGGGTTATATATGAATTCATAGCAACCTGGAGAGTAAGGAAAGAGACCATTTTGGTGATAATTTTCCATCTGAAAGGATATCTCAAGGATGTTGACAGTCTTCCACAACTAAGCATAATTCCAGAAAAGGTGGTTGAGATTACTGTGTTTGAAAAATAAACCAAGGTATTGAGGATTCCTAAAGAAAGCATAGGCCTGGGGAATGGAGATGAAGGGAAGATGGTAAATCGTATGAATGAACATTTAGTAATTGTTTTTCTTTGCTTGGATGTCCTTGGAGGACAGATAACAGGATCAAGCTTGCAATGATAAATGTTGAAGGAACTTGCAAGAAAGTAGCAGGTGAGGGACAAGGCAGCTTCCTATAATCCCAAGGCTGGACCATATTTTCGTTGTCAGCAGCTGCTGAATTGTCAGGCAATTAATGACAAATTTCAAAATTTTCTTACTAGTACAGTGTTTAATTACATCCTTACCCATGTTATTTTATGATCATTTTTCAGGGGGCTACTTTGTTACATTATTTATGACTAGCTAAAAGATTAACCCCATCATAATCCATTTCTTTACTAGTTAAAACATTTATGAGATGTATCAACAGTTTGGTATTGTTCTTCAATTATTCATCCCTGTGGTCAGGAAATGACAAATGAATTTCTGTAACATTAAAAAAACAAACAAACAAACAACAACAACAGAAAAACCTTGGAACTGACCAAAGAAAGGAGGAAAAAATATATTTTTTGTTTTCTTAAAAGCCAGATTATGACCCTCGATTGTATGATTTAGAAATGATGCTATTCATTCATGATTTAATTTCATTAACTTGTAGACCGTTCAGCTTTTAAAGAGGAATCATGTAGAGAATATAAGCTCTTGGGTAGTATATGTCAACCAACCTGTCCACATCTGTCAACTTTAAGAAGGGAGTGGAGATTGCTAAGAAGCACCCTGAGAAATAAACAGAGGCGAAATTCAGATCCTGTGTGAAATGACAGCTTAAAAGAAGCTCAATCATGTGCCTTTACGTTTCTCTGCGTAGGTTTAGCTTTTAGAAGCGCTCTCAGAGCCTCCAAAGCTGGCTGAATTTATCCACTCTCAGTAATTCCCATTTGGGAAATACTCCAAGAAAATTAAAAATAAATAAATAAATAAACCAGGAAAAGATTAAGAAGACTGACATGACTTTACATTTTTGCAAAATACTGTCCAGATTGATCCAACTGTTACACATGTAACTCAAAATTCTGTAAATAGTTACTCTGAACTCTTTAAAAACCTGGATAAGCTAAGATATGACTTAAACAAGGATTACCTTGTTTTTTTTTTTTGCCACCAACTTGACATTAATGAAGATGCATGAATGCCAAGAAAATCTCACTCCCCAGAGACGATTCCAGAGCAACTACTAAATGTATATGACTCATTCACACTAAATGAACAAAATGCTAGATAGCAAACTGCAATAAAAGATTACCCTTGTTCTTAGAAGCTGAGAAAGGCAGAAAAACTATTGGAGCACAGTGTGAAAATATGTGTTTTGGGTTTTTTTTTTTTTTTGAGTCTGAAGTTCTTTCATTGGAGAGAGGGTCTTTTTGAAGGAAAAGGATATAAAATTAAAAATACAGATTTAGGTCCAAGAACCCTGAGGGAATCCCTGCAAGGCGAGAAGCCTTGTAACTTCATTAGCTTTATGGCATGTTTGCCTCTAATGATTCCAAGACTGCTCTACCATCTGTCCCATGCTGATCCTAAAGGCTCACCCAGTTATAGTGTCTTAGAGAGCAGACAGCACTGTTACATAGCATTACCCCACACAGGAGACATGAACAAATCATCAACAGGAACAGAGCAAAACTGGAACAGGTAAGGCCTACCTTAGGAGGGAGGAAAGGGAGGTGCAAGAACACTTAGTAATTCACCGACTAGCAACTGTTGTGTATATTTAGACTCCCAGAATCAACACCCAGGTGGGTTAAGCAAAGCACTCTCACCAGCGAGATACCCTAGAGAAACCAAAAAGGGTGGGAAGCCCTCTACAACGTTCGACAAATATTTAATGGAATTACTAACGAATCCTCATCTGCTTGAGAAGAGAGTCAGTTTTCTAACAAAACAGTAAGTTTAGAATCTGAAGAAACATGCTAAAAACATGCTCAAACAACATTAAAATGAAATCTGCTTGTGTTTTTCTTCACATGTGAATGTTTTAAGGATTTATTTATTTTACTTGAAAAGCAGAGTGACAGAAACACACACACAGAGGGGAAGGGGGTGGAGAGAGAGAGAGATCTTCCATCTGCTGCTTCGCTGCCCACATGCCAGCAACAGTGTTAGGTTAGAGCAGGCCGCAGCCAGGAGCCAGGAAGTCCACCCAGGTTTCCCTCGTGGATGGCAGGGAATCAATGCCTGGATCATCAATTGCTGCATTAGCAGTTGGAGCACTTTGGAGGCTGCATCCAAAGTGCCAGATAACCAGGACTCAAAGCACACGCTTCCATATGATCCAAGTATCTTAACCTGCTCCGTCACAAGGCCCACCTCTGTCCGTGTGGATTTGAAAAATGACAGCACACCATTGATTATACTTACCATTTTATTGGTGATATGAGTATACCCTCATGGCTGGTACTATGAATTGGAAACACCTAATGCAGGGGCAGATGTTAGACTTAGCCAGGACTCTGTATGTTCTATCATAGCACCTGAGGTTGGGTCCTGTATTTTAGTTATAGAGGTCATGCAAGTATCCCAAGTTTTTTTTTTTTTTAATTGGAAAGGCACATATACAGAGAGAAAGATCTTACATCCACTGACTCACTCCCCAAGGGAATATAATGGCCAGAGCTAATCCAAAGCCAGGAGCCAGGAGCCTCCTCCTTCAGGTCTTCCCACGCAGGTGCAGAGTCCCAAGGCTTTGGTCATCCTTGACTACTTTCCCAGGCCACAAGCAGGGAGCTGGATGGGAAGTGGAGCAGCCGGCACATGAACCGGTGCCCACAAGGTATCCCAGCAGATGCAAGGCCACTAGGCCATCATGCTAGACACTGGCTCTAACTTTTGACTCCAGAATCTTGTTCATGTAGACCTAGAGAAGCAACAGTAACGACTCACTGGATATCTTGATAAACTTTCCTGCTCTGTGTTTCAGCCTGGCTCAGGCCTGGCCATTGTCGATATGTGGGAAGTGAATCAGCAGATGGGAGCACTGTCTCAGTTTCTTAACCTCTCACTTAAAAAATGCAGAAAGCAACGGAATCTTCACACATAATTTCTTCTTTATACACTATTTGATAAATTGGTCCACTGTCTTTTGTAATAAGGTGGAAATACAAGACTTACTGGTTTTTGAAAACACTTTTGATTCTTTCAAAAACACCGTCCCACCCTTCTTTTCAGTTACTCTTTCTGACCTGAGGATGAATTCTTTCTCTATCCTCAATCCCCTTGCAACATATCTATATTTTAGTTGTAGAGGCCATGCAAGTATCCCAAGTTTTTCAACATATATTCATATATGGACATGCACATGCATGTACATTTGTGGGTACATATATGTATTCAGATATATGATTATTTCTCATTCTCTCTATTGGAAAAGAGAGCCATTGCCTGTGTTTGAATGTGAGCCAGTAGCAGGTAGAATTTGTGTATCCTGCTACCCACCTTTTCATGCAGCTCTCCTTTCGAATTTCTAGCATCACACTCCTTACCGGAGAAGCATGAAATCCTTTTGCATTGGACAGATTTAAATACAACAAAACAGACCTAAAAAGCCTTGTTCTGATATCGGCATTTTCTATCAGTCCGTTACCGACAGTCATTTGCATGTCTTCTTGCTGCAGCCAAGCCGTCACCCAGTTCTGTCATTTTGATGCCAGTTTCCTCTTACTCCTCTTCACTAAGTGCCACCCACACCCGAGACTCCTGTCTGTGCTTTGACTTTGGACAAGCTTCCCTCCTGGACAGTCACTTCCTCTGATTATTTTGCCACACCGAGCAGAGGAGTCATTTGAAAAGCACAGGTAACCCATTCACTCTTTGCTTCTCAGAACCATTTCTGGGCCCCTGAAGAGCAAGGCAGTGCCTACCTTCAATCTGTCTAACCCTGCCCTTCCTGCTCCCTAGGCCTCCTACCTTAGAACTTGCCCTTCTTCCCATCCTCCCTGTCCCAACTGACTGTTCCCCCTGCCTTGTTTTTCTAGCAGCCACCACACTCCACCTAGTACCACTTACCATTCAGGCTCCAGCTGAATTTCAGTTGCTTGGAAAAGCTTTTCATTGCCTTTGAAAACTGTCTCGCTCCATCCTGTTTTAATCTCCCTTTAAACATTTCTCCCAGCTTGTAATTAAGTAATTATTTTGTGATTATTTTTTACAATAATCTCATACCACTGGGTATTAATCTCTTTGATGGCGAGGAGTATTTCATGTCCTGTCTTAGATGTCTACCATTATGCCTGTCTCATCATAGTTAATATGTATATTTTGTTAAAAGGTGGATGTGTGAAGATAAATAGAATTATTTCATCAATCCGTGTGTGTTGATATTCAATTAGGTTTAATGTTTAGATGATAATGATGATTAGGATACCAGGATTGATACTTTGGGGGGTAGCTTCTATTAACACAAGTTTTTTCAAGAACAAATACATAAATTAAAATCATGGTCCAGTCAGTATAATCTGTCAATACTTTCTCTGGGAGATGAAGTGGTAACTTCTGTAAAATGGTAAAATGCCATGTAGAATAATTACATTTTTTCCCTAAATCACCTCTGCAAGTTTCACCTGCAGATTGCTTTTATTGGTTTCATTTCCTCCCCTGGATCCTTGGGAGGTGTCAGAAAGACCTATAAAATACCTGAGCTTTAGCAAGGCAAAGGTGCCAAAAATGATAATAAATGAAAATCTACAATACATAGCATTCCTAAGACAGCGAAAAGCCCCTCTTAGTGTGAACACAGTGTCAGATTATTTTTTACGCACAGTCTGGTCATAAGCCCTTAAATTGTCATTTCTTTAAGCTACACCCAGGAACCACCTTAGAGTTGTCTTTGAGTTTAGGTTTAATTTCTCTAACATCTTGCTCTCTTCCCATTACCCATATTTATCCTGCAAAGGCAGAGGGATTTCTCTGTTCGTTCTGGGAGATCAGATTCTGTGTACATTAATTACACAACCAAGAGAGATTGGATGAGGTGGTAGCTCTCAGGAGTAAACCCACATGTCCTCTCCAAGGTTAATATCTTTCCTTTCAAAGGACACTTTCTTCACAACTGTGCAAAGATTCATCTCATTAAATTTATAATGATGTTAAAATATAAATTGAATGTCTCGGGTGATGAATTAGTACTTCAAATATTTGAACAGTGAGAGTAATTTAACAGATCAAGTCTCTCTTTCTCTCTCTCTCTCTCTCTTTTTTCCCCCTGAATGTCCTATAAGAGACACCTTGTGGAAAGCACTTCCTAACCAGATTATGGCATGTAGGAAATTACTTCATAATGTTATCGTGATGGTGGGGCTCTACGGAATGAAACACTGATGCACTGTGCCCTATATAGGGCCCAGGCATGCAATAACACTACAATTCTACCTTTTCCTTCCTTCCCTCCAACATAATTCCTTCTAGCTTCCCTGCTAAATCTTTACAGAAACACCCCTATCCACCATTGCTTTTGGTACCTCCTCATGTTAAAGCACTTGATATGTCTACATTGACCACAGATCTCTAGTTTCAAGCTGAAAGGCAAGAATATGACAGCCCCTGCACCCCTGGATCCAGGCCTAGAACACAAGTTGGTCTTCAGTAGTTTGACTTTCAACACTATGTGCAGTAATTTCTGTGTATGCATGTGTTAAAATGTATGTATGTGTTTCAGTTCTCATTGATTTGGGACAAAGAAATTAAGACTTTTCCCAAGTATTTATAACAGGGCAGTTCATCTTTTAAAAATCAGAAGAACAATTGGGTAATCTGATAGAAAACAAGTGAATGCCCAAAAAACATAACTGATAACTGTCCAGGCAGAAGATTGCATTCTAATGGAAAATGTTGTCATTTCCATTTCATTATAAAGACTGAGCTTGCTCCAGTTCTTTGCCACAGGTGCAAGGTAGAAACCACTTAATCTGAACAGTCATGGAATTCTGGTCTTGCCATGAGTCCAGTTCTGGGAGTGAGTCTCCCTGCAAGTTCTGGGAGTAAACCTGGAATCTGGAAATTCTAGGAAATATCTAAGGATGTGTTCACATTAGCTTTCTTTGGGTCTGAAATCATATCAAGCAGTTATGCCCAGACACAAGTGTCTTCTTCCCTGTCTTTCAGACTGGCCCAAACCAGCCCTGGTTTTCAAAGTAGGAGGACAAAGTCAGTTACCTAAAATGTCTTGCCTCAGGATTTTATGACCTTCTTTTCAGCTATTATTTCCAAAAGATAATATCATGGAATAACATGAAAAACATTGTATTGTCTTGATGGTATCAGACCCCTGAAAGCCAGAAGTGTGTTTGGATTTCTACCAGTATGTGTTCACTGTGAGATTTAGAACCATCTCAGAAGCATGATATACAAAGCTCAAATTCATATGTATTTTGTCCATTGATTTGTTCTTTAGGCATTTCACCTTTTCTTGGTACCGAAGAGACATCCGTTAATGTATCACTGATTCTTTTCTTCTTTCTCCTGCTGTGTTGTCCCTCCCCTCCCAATCTTTTGTTTACTCTCTCACTAAATAAACATTTTCTCCATGAATGTTTTCTTTTTCCATTCTAACAACAAACCATAACAACACATATTCTTTTGGCTGTTCCTTTCCTTGCACTACCAAACTCTCTCGATACCTTTCTCATTTATTAGCTCAAGGAATTCATCTACTCCAATAACTCAGCATCACTCTCATAAAATCACTCAAAATTCACCCAGCCTTCCTTCCTGTCCTATCAAGAGTGCTTTTTAGTCCTGCTCATGCCTAGAAGACACTGACACCTGATCATCATCAATTCTGGAGACCCCTAGATGTATTCCAGTGAGAAATCCTTCTTCATTGCTTTGGGGCTGTCATGAAGGCACAGCAGGCTAATCCTCTGCCCTGTGGCACCAGCATCCCGTATGTATGCTCCACGTCTATTCCAGTTTCTTGGTAAATGACCTGGAAAAGCAGTGGAGGATGCCCCAAGTCCTCAGGACCTTGCACCCATGTGGAGACACAGAAGAAGCTCCTGGTTCCTGGCTTTGGATTGGCTCAGCTCTGGCCATTTTGGTCATTTGGGGAGTGAACCAGAAGATGGGAGATCTTTCTCTCTGTCTCTCCTGCTCTCTGTAAAAATCTGCCTTTCAAATAGTAAATAAATAAATAAATAATTTTAAATAAACCCTTTCTTCCCCTCAATTTTTTTTTCAAATTTGTCTCTTTAATGCTGGCCCATAGCCCAATATGTAAAACTATGCTTTTCATAACTATATCATTATTTCATTAACAATGTCATTTTCTGACATTACCTCAAATTTTGATTATTCACCAATGTCTATCTTGGCTCTATTTTTGTTGTTGATGTTCTAATGCTGAGTTTCTGCTTCACATCACCTCATACCATGTTTGGCCCAAAACTGTCCTTCCCCATCAAACAAACACAGCTCCAGACAAGAAACCAAATACCATCCTTCCTTTTTCTCCTCCTCTCTCCTCTGTTCTATCCTCCACTAAATCCAGTCTGTCCATCTCAGAAGCTGCTTTCATTGTTATCTCCTTCATTTCTGCCTTCTCCGGGTCTTCCTTGTCATTATTTGATGATTGGATTCTAAGAGATCCTGTACAGCTTCGGTTGTCTTCTCACACCCAGCCATTTTTGTCCTGCTGCCAGAACTGATCATCTAAAACATAGCTATTGTCCATTCCCTAGCATTACATCTCTATTGGATTCTTGTTGCCATGACATTGGAACTAAGCTTTGGAAAACAGCCAGGTCCTTCCCAGCCTTACTAGTATGTAACTATTGAGCATTTTCACCTGTGCATTCAAGGTGTTCTGGACAAACTAGATGATTTATCTACTCACTGCCATAAGTTTAATGCTCTTTTTCCTCTTTGCTAGATTTTCATTTCTTTATTTTGCCTGGGAGACTTTCTACTCTTCTTTTTTGATCCAATCCCATGCTCCTCTCTTCAAATCTTCCCATGGCACTCCCATGCAAAGGGAGGAGCTAAATTACAAGAGAGGTTGCCTCCCAAGGTACGTTTCACACCCTAACATTGTATTTTACATACTCCACGTAGAAAACTCTTCTATTTCAATTGGACACACCAAGGCACATGGGTAAGGAACTTGGAGAACTTCACAGGTAGTAGAAGATCCAACTCGATTTGGGAACTCCAGCTCCTCCTGTTAGGCCATCATCTTGTCTACAACTTTTTCTCAGCCAGATTCTCAGACAAAAAATGAATTCCAAGGAGGTTCGTGAGCCTTGTCCTCAGGCCCAATGAGGACCTGAAGAATTGTCACTCTGTTCTGTTTTTGGAGGGTTTGGGTTTGTTTTTATTTCTTACAGGGCTATTTCGGGCATTTGTTTTCTGCCAAAATAATCAGTACACAAAGGCACCTGCCATGGAGATGAATGCCATAGAAAGTTCAGTGCACATTCATGGCAGACATAAAGAATTTACCTGTAAATAATAACTCAGAAGTATATCACAGCCCAAGCTTTCGCTGGAGAAATGTACAGACTTTGCTAAGGTCAGTCCATGGTCCTGAAACAGCAATCACGTTGTTGTGAAAAGCAGCTTTTTTTTTTCTTTTCACTCTAGCACATATTCTCTTATCTGTGAATCTGTAGAGGTCACCTAAAGAGAAACTTCTCAGGAGACAGAAAGAGTAAAGTCCACAAAATCAACTGGAATGAAAGCCTAGCTGCGTAGTTTAGAAAAGCATTCCTCTCCACAAGGCTTTACTGTATTACTCTGAGAAGGTGAATTTATCTCCTTTTTCCAGCTTCAATAAAACAGTAAACATCACCCTAAAGCTATTTTGGCTTAAATGTGTTTTATGATGCATGTTGGGATGTGTGTGTATTAAGTAATTCCAAGAAACCAAAGTAATTAAAAATGTTCAGATCCTCAATCTTCAAATATTCAAAATATGTTTAATTCAGTCCACAGATGTTCCATGGGCAAAGTAAAATGATAATAGAATAATATAGTATGGGCCCAGTGCAGTGGCCTAGTGCCTAAAATCCTTGCCTTGAATGTGTCGGGATCTCATATGGGTGCCGGTTCTAATTCCTATTGCCCCACTTCCCATCCAACTCCATGCCTGTGGCCTGGGAAAGCATTTGAGGATGGTTCGAGGCCTTGGGACCTTACACTCATGTGAAAGACCAGGAAGGGCTCCTGGCTCCTGGCTTTGCAATAAAAATAAATAAATCCTTTGAAAAAAGAATAATATAGTGAGCCTGATTTTGACCAGCTGAGCCCCAGTTCTGAAGTAGTGTTGTAACTAAGATTCTGACTATCCAGATTTGTCTGTAGGCTGATGAAACTATCTATGCAAAGGCTGTATGTATGTGGACAGGGCCTGAGATCATTAGTAGAGGTCATTAATGAATTATCTCCAATTTTTTCACATCACAATCCTATGATGATGGAGCTAAAATTCAGTAGTCACATCTGGCTTCAATCAAACTTTCAGTGTTTTAAGAATTTGGGGAATCAAATGAAATGATTGGAAAACTAATAAAATTTACACCTCAGAGCCCCATGTTGGCAAGAGTCCCATTCAAGTCCTATAATTAATTTTGCATTAAAAATTTGTTTTTTTTTTAAAAGAAGGCATCTCAAATTCATTCCTGTTAGAAGGAGTCTGTAAACATAGTTTGAAGAATATAATAAAAAATGCAGAGAAGTTTACCAGCTAGGATTTGCTACGTTGACACTTGACTAAATAGTTCTTGTTTTTGTTTTCACTGTTAAAGGCTTGGTTTTGGCATTACACACCCTGAGTAGTTTAGACTGCTCTTGCTTTTCCTTCATCATCACACTTTGTGCACATGGCTTGATAAAACTTCTCCAATTTCTGGGGAAGGAGCACATAAGTGTGCTGGGAGACATAAAGTCTCCCTTCTAAGGTCAGGGATAGCATGTCTGTTTTCTGACTGAAAGGTGTGACAGAAACTGTCAAAATTACAGAGTTGAGCGTTGTGATGTAATGAGTTAAGCACCTACCTGCAATTCATCATCTCATAGAGGTGCTGGTTCCTATTTTAGCCTCTTCATGCATAAGTAGGATATCCATCTCCCTGCTGATGACCTGGAAGAGGCAGTGGATAATGGCATAGCGGATCTCATGTGGGAGATCCAGATGAAGCACCTAATTCCTGGCTTCAGCTTGGCCCAGTGCTGATTTGCAGCCATCTGGGGCATGAACCAGCAGAAAGAAGGTCTCCCAGTCGCTCTGTAACTTTGACTTTCAAATAAATAAATAAATTTAAAAAAAAGATACAGTTCTATTTGCATATTTCTTATCAAGATGACCCAGAATACTTAAATAATTAATATTTTCACCATTGGTCTTTGAACTAACTGTTTTGACTTACATTGTAAATTCTAGAAAATAAAGACTACAGCTATTTATATTGCCCAAATGTCCCTAATCAAAGCACTCTATGAATTATTGATGACCAATGTATATTACTGTACACATCAATGTGTAAGAAGTTCTTTGAGGGCAGAGTCTCTGTTATTACAATCTTTCTGTCTTTCGTGGTACTAAACACAGTGATTTTATCTGGCAGGTATGATGAAATAATGAATAAATCTATCTTTTTACTTTAATTAACAGTGTTTAATTTGGACATATCCTGGTAGTTTTCACCTCTTAATTCTACATTTATTTTTAAAACACTTCTTCTCAAAAGTGTTTTATATTGTTATTTTATTATTTACCTGAAAGGCAGATTGACAGAGAAAGAAACAGACAGAAAGACAGATCTTCTACCTGCTGGCTCACTCCCCAAATGCCTGGAATAGCCAGGGCTGGGCAGAAACTCCAGTAAGTCTCCCAACGGTGAAAGAGACACAAGTGCTGGAGTCATCACCTGCCACCTCTCAGGGCATGTATTAGCAGAAGTTGCAATCATGAAATGCAGAGCTCAAACCTGGACAGTGCGTATGATGGGGGAATTTGGACGTGTGAGCCACTGTGCCGAACACCTACCCAAAGCCAATTGTTACAGAGTTAAAAGAAGCTAATGCCAATAAAATGACATTAATCTAAAAGGGAATGTCTCAGCTTTGGCCTAATCCTAAAACTGTTCTATGATTAGTTCAAAGAGGAAAGATAATGCATGATTGAATTATATATTCATATTAAGCTGGATTGAATCCACCTAGTCAACACATTTAGTTAAGCACAGTCCACTGCTCTTTCCAGGCTGTTAGGAGGGAGCCAATGAAAACTTGATGTAAAATTGCCATTTGTGTAGCCTATCGATATGCAAATTCATTTTAAGATATTTAAATTTCTAGTTTTACAACCTGATAACAGGATCTTTTCAGATAGAGCAGTTTATGATCCTGTTTTTAAGATCTAGCTCTTAATAGCAGTAATGTTTTTGGTTTTGCTGTTAGTAATGGCATCTCAGAAAACTGTGTATTTCTCCCATCATTTGTATATATGAATCCATATAAACACACAAAAACATTAATTACTAATAAATACGATGGACCTAAATTATCAAAGATCAAGCAAAAACACTGAATGTGGAAATGAAAGCATAATTTTTACTCTTTATTTTATGACACAACTTAATAGGTATTGGGGTTTCTTCTCCCCCTCCCTCCCACTGTTCTCTCCAGTCTTTCTCCAGGTGTCTTGCTAGTACCCTCAGAAGTTCATCACACTGCCATTGAGGTGTCTCCCAACAGCGTAGGGGCTTAGCTGTCGTTTCACCGTGAGATCATCCTTGTATTGCAAGCATGGGGATATACTTCTCTCTGTTTCTGCCTATGGACACATTTATTTCTGCTGGAAAACATCATTTTTTGACTTGCTATGTTTAGCAGAAACCTCAGTGAGTCACAGCAACGTGCAATACATGAAGACATAGGTCTTATATGCCAAGACATATAAATGAAAATGGAAAAAAGTGAGCAATTTACAGAAATGTTTTTTTCTACACTTGAAAATGATTTGCAAATTTTGCCTCTTAGGTAAATGAAACAAATTTATGCAGAAATCATTTATTTCTTCGGGCACTTAAAAATGAAAAATTTAGCATAATTATGAATACATCATATCCAGTCATAAAATGGAATTTTTATTATGTGATTTTCCAAATACAAGCCTGTAAGACAACTCTCCACAAAAATCTTTATTAATGCATGATTTCTCAAGCTTGCTGAGAGTTCCAAAAAAAAAAAAAATGAATGAGAACTCTTGAAATAACTTGACTGAAAAAAACTTGCTATGAAAATAACATTATCTATGGTGTCAATTATAATTTAGAAAATCATATATCTTAAATAAAACAAATGTTTCTATAAGAAAAATTCTAATACCATCAGAGCAGCTTAATAAACACAGCTGGTTTTATATTAGTTAGAAAAATACTGTTTGTCCAAGTTGGTTTAATTGCATTTCAAGTGAAAGCACGTTTTGTTCCCATTAAATGTCATTTTAATTTCTGCTAGGAAGTTATAGGCACTTTGAAATAACAATACCTTGACTACAAGGACATTCCCAAAACACTTGGGGTGCGCATTAGCTTTTATCAGGCAGAGAGTAAAATCTTGGGAAACCTTGCAATTTACAAGAAAAGGGGAAATAAGACAAGCTAGTTTGTGGATCTATTTGAGGAATCATGGCTGATCGGTACTTTGGTAAACCCAAGCTCTGATTAGAAAATAATCCTAATAAACATTGCTTCTTGACAGTGTGGATAAGTTATTGGTAAACCATTAACTTAGGGCTTTGCTTGCCTTGTGTGTATGTGGTCACTGCCAAAGTGAAGGCTGGTAGATTGTCATATGATAGATTATTGATAGGGAAGCCATATGTGATGGTGTCCCGAGAGCCATTAGGGATGATAACTGTGGTTCAGTTAGAATTACCGATAGCATCTGTGTTTACTCTCAATATGCTCATATTGATCCATACGTGCTCGTGCTTGTAGTTCTATTTTTGTCTGGCAAGTTTTTCAATATTTGCTTTTGACTATCTTTTTTTTTTGGCATTGACTTTTATGTAAGGCAGTGTGCTAAGTATTTCATACGTCCTCATGTCATTTAACCTTCCCAATAATCCCTTGAGGTGGGGATATTATTTTGCATGTCAACATTTATAGAAGTATAAACTGAAGTTGAGAATTTCAAAATGCTATACTTTAGAAAGTTATATAAGATTATACAACACCCTAAGTAATACTAAAAATACCATTCCAAAGTTTCAAAGGTTTTTAGGCATTTCAGCACACAGTATCATTTTACACCACTACAATAACACTTGAAAATGGATTTTTCATTCAACCCAAGCACTTTCCTTTTGCTAGCGCGTTTTATTGCTTTTCTTAACATTTTTGACAGAGGAATGTTAAGAAACTGCTTTTCTTGACCGTATTATCAGAGCAATCTCTTCTCTAAAAGTAATGAATACTTAATTACCTTTTAGGAAAGAAAAGAAAGTAGAAGAAAACATAAAAATGTCCCGAAACGACAATGTTTTGGGAAGGTTTTGAGTGACTACAGTTTTATTTCCCTTGGTTAGGAAAATGTGGCATGTCAGAAGATTACAGGGTCTTTTGAATTTCTTTCTTTTTCTCCCTTTTCCTAGATTCTTTTCCTTGGAATTTTCACTAAAATTGGCTGGTTGGTATTGTCTTAAGTTTTCTTCATTTCCACAAAATCACAGATAAAACCACCGAAATACAATTTTTAAATTCTCCAGTTTGTCCTAGGAAAATGAGAATAATCGCACACCAAGATAAAATAGCTCATTTTTAATAGAACCACTGTATACCAGACATTTTGCAAGAACTGGACACCCAAAGAAATTTATCTATGGAATAGGGAAAAGGCTGAAGGAAGGAGAGAGAGTTGGAAATATAAGCCCATCTTTACTGAGAGATAAGGAAGACATAAATCAAACTCTGTGATTATCAAAGTCATTTTCACTCTGGATATTAAATGTGTTTATTATTAAAAGCAGTGTATAGTAGTAAATGCCTAAACTATTTTATAAAGCTATAATGGTCAAGTTTCAGCATCATTGGTCAGTGTAGTGGAGGAGGAGTTCTTCCTGCTGTCAAGCCAGGATTGGAGCAGCCACACTATTCCTTCTAATAAAGATTTTAGGGAGAGTTTTTACAGGGAGCAGTTGAGTGGTGATTTAAAGCCATGATGTACAGCTTTTAGTGGAGCCTGCCTGTGTGGATTCTACAGGAGGAGAACTAAACCCTTTTTCATCATATATCCACACAGGCTCCAGTTCCTCTGTTACCTACTATAAGGGAGTGAGGCATGGAGAAAGAGATCTGTTCTAAGAAAAAATAAATACAATTGTAGTAGTAATAGTAGTAGTAGTAGTAATAGTAATAATAGATCTACATGATAGCCTATAAGTATAGAGTCGTTATCACTAACTTGAAAAGGTCAACATCTGGGGTGGGTGGTGCAACACAGCACGTTAAGCCACTGCCAGGGATGCCTACATCCCAAACATGAGGGCCTAGGATAAAGTGAATGCTACACCATGTTTCCAATACAGCTTCCAGCCAATGCATCTGGGAGGCAGCAGAAGTTGTCCCAAGTCCTTGGGCCCCTGTCACTCTTGTGGGATACTTGGCTAAAGTTCAGGGACCCTAAATTTGACTTGGTCCAGCTCTGGGTGTTTAAAACTCTTGGGAAATGAACCAGTGGATGAAAGATCTCTCCCTTCATAAGATAAAATAAATCTTCAAAACCATCAGCTTCTATCTTGTGTTTGACAGATCATGCCTAACACCTTGCTCACGCAGTCAGCACCTATTGCATGTTTATGACCTTGCACTGGGTTTCACATCGCTTACAGGGACACAAGGCTAAGTGCAAGAAAGAGCTCCTCTTACAAATCCTTTGCTCAGCAAACACAGCATGGTCCGTTCCTTAGCTAACAACAGTTTGAGGATATTTCGCCTTCAAGGTGATGTGAAAGCAACATGCACTCAGTAGAAGCCACACTTTTGCACTGTTGAGTTTGGTTCTTGTCTCTGGCTAGCAGCATGCAGTACGAGAACCCTCTTGCAATGCTGAGCACTAGTAGCCAGCTCAGGTCCCAATCACCTCCACATGGCCCCTAATAAGGAGAAGCAACCAATGTTTTAGTATCCTGTGCTGCCAGCATGTTTTGGAGAATGTGTTTTATGCTTTTGCATGCCATCAATTCTACAAATCGTCCATGTGCAAATGCAAATGAAATATTCAGCTCGTTATTACAAAATAGACTTTATGTTAGATGCTTTTGCCCAACTGTCAGCTCATCAGGTGTAAGTCATCTAAGTACATTCCTAATAGCTAGGCTAAGCTAACATACATGGTAGGGAAAGTATACCAAATGATAAGATGGGTGTATTGAATGTATTTTTGAGAACACTCAGCCCAGTAGGTAAGGCATCTTGCATATCCCACACTAAAAGGCATTGGCTTGATTCTAGGTTCCAGTTCTTGACTCTGTTCTCCACCATTGCAGACTGTAAGGAGCAGCAGTGATGGCTCAAGTAAATCAAATGACGGATCCATGTTACCCACATGGGAAACATGATTTGAGTTCCCAGCTCTTGGCTCCATCCACAGCCCAGTTCTGGCTATTGCAAGCACTTGGGAATTTAATCAGCAGATGGGTGCTCATGCTCTCTCTTAAGAATATATATAATATATATAAAGCATTTGGACCCATAATATTTTTAACCTACTGTAGGTTTGTTGGGACATAAAATTCATCATAAGCTGGGGAGTATCTGTACATATACAAGGACAGTGTTTTCAACAGTCATACATTAAAAAAAAAAAGTGAATAAGGACAAACAGCAACTAATGGTGGCAGGTAGAGCTTGTCTATTTGGTATAAAGCAGTCAAGGAATGCTTTTCTGAAGAAGTGATATTTAATGGAAGACCTCAATGATGAAAAGAAGTAAGTCATGCTAAACCAGAAGGATAAGAATGCCAGGTAGCAGGAACTACATCTATCAAGGCCTGGAAGCAGGAATGAAAGTGATGCAATAGAGGCATAGCAAATGTACCAGTCAAAGCCAAGTGAGAGACACAGTGGTCAAGGCTTGTTGAAGGCGGCAGATATTAAATATCCCTAAGAATCTGGGGAGGTTAAAAGACAGGAGAAATGCTTTATAAAATGGTAACTGAAGGAAGTCTGATGTCAGAGACTACTGGAGAGACTTCAGTCAAAGATAAAACAATGAGGGAAGAACCATGAGGAAACACAGTCATGTACACAGACCTTCTATGTTCAAAACTTTCCATTTTAAAACTTCTTTTCACTCTTGAAATTACTGAGGATCCCAAATGAGAGTTTTTGATCTTGGGGGATACCATTTACCAATATTTAACATAGCAGAAATTGCAAGTAAGGAATTAGGTTTTTAAAATTAAAACAAGAATGCTAACTCCATTATGCATAACTATGTAACCTTTATGAAAAGTAATTATTTCCCCAAGCAACAAATGAGTTTAGAAAGGAGTACTGATATGCACATTTGCAAATCTCTTTCATGTCAGTCTTAATAGATGACGTTGGGATTCTCAGATCAGCTTCTGCCTTCAATCTGTTGCAGTGTGCAGTTTTGGTTGAAGTATGTAGAGAAAATCTGGCATCAAATAGATTGGTGGTTGCAAAAGGATTTCCTGGAGAACCTCAGGGGCCCAGGGATGACTGAGTCAGGTATTGAGAATTCTGGTGTTGAGAAACCTCTTTAAGAAACTTCACAATGGAAACAGACAAATTGAGTAGCAATTCAAGCAAACAGTGAAGGGAAAGAGTTTGAGCATCACATCTAAAGCTGCTCCTGAACCTAATGGATGGAAACAAGAAAGAGAGAAATTGAAGATGCAGAACAAAGGTAACTGTTGAATCAAGCTCCCAACCCATGATGAAACAAGTGTTGGGATGGCTCACCAAGGGAACATGTTTAGCTATTGTAAAGGCAATACTAACTCAGTTGCTGAGGACACAAAAGCATGATCAAGGTTATATGGTGACACAGGGGAAAAAAAGAAGTCAGAACATGAGAATAGTAGATTAGGTAAAGAAGGACATCTTCAAGTCTTTTCAGTCAGGAACCATACATATTCATTGAGAGTGAGTAACTAAGGTGCAATACCGGAGACAAGGAAAGACAGCCATGAGGAAGGTAAGGCAAGAACAATAAAATAAAAATGAAATAAGCAACACATGTGGACATGTACCACACCATGTTTCGCCTCCAACGGGTGTCTATGACATGTTATTTTTCCAATGAGTTAAAGGGTTGTAGGAAGGGATTCTCTTCAGAGAGTACCAGACAAGGGGCTCTCCTTGGCTGTCTGGGGATCTGTGGCCAGGGCTGAACACACCTCTGTTCCTTTGGGTAGCCTCAAAGACTCCCAAGGGACTGATTCTTTGTCTA
This sequence comes from Ochotona curzoniae, assembly GCF_017591425.1. Classification (NCBI taxonomy): domain Eukaryota; kingdom Metazoa; phylum Chordata; class Mammalia; order Lagomorpha; family Ochotonidae; genus Ochotona; species Ochotona curzoniae. Next base: position 6,275,559 of record NW_024466605.1, read on the forward strand.
AAATGAGTCAGCCCAAGCCACACGGGAAATACAAATGATGGAGATGGACCTTGGAGTTGACATTGAAAAGCGATCATGTAGAATATTATTATCCGTCTTTTCTGAATATAATTCAAGTAAGCAATACATCCATCTGGTATTTATTTCAGAAAATCTCTTTCCAACTTTCTGTCACATGTTTATTAGGAGCACTCAAATTTACTAAACTAAAAGGAAGAGGAAGAAAGAGGTGAACTAAAGGAGTTTTTCCTGTGAGATTTGCAGTTAGACAATCCGTTATCACTTTTAATTAAGACAGTAAAACAAGCCATATAATTTTATGTCTTCTTTAGAAAGTTGTACTTGAATCTACCTTTTTCCTCCTTTTTTCTTTAAAGGCAGCCAAAATTCTCTTCCTAAAATGTTTTCACTCAACTTTAATTTTTGAAGCTGTTAGCTTTCTCTTCGCGACTTAACTTGTTTGAGGTTATGAATTTATAATTAAAAATTAAATCTGGTTGTTTTTCCTGAAGATGAGTGTTAATCGACCTTTCTGACTTTGATTTTTATTTTCCCTGTTCTACTAGGTAAGGTCACTGAAGTCCCTTTTATATCATCTGCTTTTCACAGAACTGAGGAAAGAACATTCAGTTTGGTTATACCACAGTTCTCCAGTAAGAGTTTGTTCCATGATCTTGAATAAACACTTCCAGTTTTGATGGCTTAACTTCTGTACCCACAAAATGAAATATCCAGAAACTGAATACTAAAGATTAGAATATAATCAATCCATCTGAAGGCAAAATCAATGACTTATACTTTTCAAATCTTTAACTTTTAGAATTGTTCTCATATAAAACCAAAAGTAAACCTCACCAAGTATATTCTATATCAACTTCCTTTCATTGCCCAATAGGGATATACTTAAAGTTCCACTCTTGAGGTTAGCGCTGTGATGGATTGGGTTCAACCAGCACCTAGACTGCAATATTCCATGTAGTAACACTGGCTTGAGTCCTGGTTGCTCTACTTCTGACCCAACTCTTTGCTAATGTACTTGGAAGGCAGTGGAAGATGGCCCATGTGCTTGGATCCCTGCCACCTTAGTGGGAGACCTAGCTTCAGCCTGGCCCATCCTAATTCCTGGGGTCATTTGGGGGGTTGGGGGGGGGGATAAACCAGTAGACAGTAGATTTCTGTTTCGCTCACACACTGTCTCTCAGCCTTTGAAATAACTAAAATAAATCTTGGTTTAAAAATTGTCACCATATATTTATATAACTTCATACTACACAAAAAGAAGGGAAAACTGCCTAACACCACTGTTTCTTGTTTTTGTCTTATTTCTGGCCATGTAGTAAGAATTTCACAAACTTTGTCTCCTTTTTCGCTTGACAATCCTAAATTATCTTTTGTTGTTCTCTAGATGGAAAACCTAAGCTAAGCCACATTTTCAAGTTCACATCAGTACTGGGTAGTGGACTAGAGCTCCAGTCCTCTCCATTACATTAGGGGACATAATGGACTTGCTCAGAGTTACTCCTTTTATCTTATGGAACGTGAACTGCATAGGACATTGGGTACGAGGTGTGAAGGCTTGAGAAGAATAATTCCATTACAGCTTTTACTCATTTCTGCAAATGAAAAAGTCCAGAGATGTGTACGAGACTCTTTGGGCATAAAAATTCTACTTGTTAAAAGCAGGTTTGCTTCTGGTATCCATCTGAATTTCTTGGCTAAATTGAAAAACTAGGAAGAAGGAAGAGCTTGTAGCCATTACACGCCCTGATGCCTGTAATCTACAGCTTCTGTGATATACGTCTGTCATGTCAAAATCCACTTTCCAACAAGTATTAATTACAAGGTAGAGATGTCTGCAGAGGGCCCTGGCTTGTCTGTCACTTTTATCTGCTTTTCCACATAAATTTTGAGTTTATTGGTAAAGAGTTTCTTACAGGTAGTTGCATTTTGTGGAAATCAGCACACAATCCCCATGACATTTAATCACAGAGCTATGAGTTTATAGTTTTAATACCAACGAAGAAAAAAAAAAGTCCATGGATATTAAAAAAGTAAGTTTATTTTGATGCAAACACTTTTGAAATCCAGGTATGGACTTTTCCTAATTCTAGTGCTCTATGAACTTTTCAGGAACTTCCTCCCTGCTCACTCTATTTTATTGCTTCTGCTTTTATTAGGACATGACTGTGAAGACTGAAGAGTTGATTGTATGCATGCAGTCACCTTCGCATGCACTGCAGACCCTGAAGAAGATGAGCAGAACATGTGAGAAATGTAGGAAACCCACCCATTTGCATTTTATTTTCATGCTCCCCAATACACCAGAGAGCCTGGTAATCCAAAGAAGGACATGCAGATGGAGAGGAATTTCAAAGTTACACACACACACACCCCAAACAAACAAACAAACAAAAAACCCTAACTTACATCACAGATTTCAAATCTCTCTAAGTGAAAATAATCTGCCTGGCTTGGTTTTTTTTATCCCATGTTTGAAATCTCCTGTGTTATTTGAAAGAGTGCTCTCGATAACCTTTTCATAACCAGAGAAGAAATTTAACTTAGAAGTTAGTAAATAAGGTGGCACAGTTTGGGTATGATGTTTATTTCACTGAGTATCCCCTTGGGGAATTTAATTTGTCTAAGCTTCTACCCAGGCCTGCAAATATTTGGACCCTGCACTAAATTGAAGTATTATGGTTAATTTCATATATAGTCATGTGAAACCGTTTACTTCCACAAGGTAAAATGTCTCTCCTCCTTCAACAAAATCAATCTAGATGACACATTTAGCTAAACAAAATAAATTTCTTTACTTTATGATAAGAAATACTCATCCAATATAAGAGCACTTTAATATTTAAGGTAGAGGTGTTGATTGAACAAATTAGTGTTTATTCCAAAGCTATGTCAAAAGTTCTATTTTTTAAAAAAGAGTTACGCATACTCAAGGACCTTAGTAATGCTTACAATGAAATTAACTCTAAAATAACCACACTGAATGGCAACTTCCAAGAATATATAAGTATAAAAAAATCCATAAATACAAGTCTATCTCATATGTGGAAATATTTTCAAAGTCTAAAACAGAAATAAGCAACGTAATTGCTATTGTAATAATTTTATCTTTTATCGTCACATTATTCAAAAGCTCATTTGAGAAAATCATTTGTAATCTACTTTAAAATAGCCATTGGCTTTAGTAGTCTACAAGTTCATACTTCTGAAAATAAGAACTCCTCGGGTTTTGCTTCTTGTCCTCCTGCCACTATGGCAGAGCACTAGGGTTCTTTTTTACTTTTCCTCCTGCCACTATGGCAGGAGGTAAGGGTCCTTTCTATCTCAAAACCCCCTCCCGTCGCTAGGACGGGAGTTTCTCTTCTCAGCTTTTCTAATAAATCTTGTGTTAAAACTAAACTGTGTCCGCATGAAAATTCTTCTTTCCTGCGAGACAAGAATTTGAGGTTGCTGCCATACTCGGAGTCAAAAATCCTGCAACCGTTTTGGTGCCCTGTGACTCGGGAAATCTGCACTCTTTCCTTCCTTCTGTGGGGACTCAGTCATCACCAATGGGCCCTGGGCTGCCTCAATTCCCAAATAGCGTCAGGCACTGCCGAGTCCTTTGCTACCTTTTCTGATAGGATTCTCTCCAAAAGCTTTTTCTCACTAAATCTCCTCATTCTGTATGAATTCAGTTTTTGGGTTTTGTTTTACTGGTCAGTATGTGCTGAATATCAATTGGTCTGTGATAGGGAAAAGGCAGGCAGTTTCTAGGCCCTCTATAGATGAGATCCAAGCAACGGAGATATGGAGAAAAGTGCTTTAATCCCTTCACAAGGCAGTCAGCAGAGACAGTTCCTCCAGGTTAGCTCTTAACGAATGTAGTTGCTAATGTGAGCAGAAAACCAGAGTCAACACAGGTACTCCTCCAGCTCTCATTAAGGACATCATTACACAGGCTTATAGAATCAGGCCGAAGTTTGAGGTCAGGCTTGTCAGCTCAAGGTTAGAATGAATTTCAAAAGGAGAGCATATTTTGTCCGGCAGAAGTCCCAGATGCAGCAGGGTGCAGGGGATATTTTTTGGCATATGCTGCTTCTGACTTATATGTTCTTCAGGACATCAGAGTATTGCACCAGGCAGAGGCCTAGGTCTAGCATGGTGCAGGAAACAGGAGCGGATTGTTCACTCCTGGCACATGCTGTTCTAACCGAGACATCCCATAAGGCGTGGAAGGTCGAGCGACGTGAGTCAAGTGTGCTGACTTCACTCCCACCTCCCTCCCTTCTTCTGTGGTCTTCAGCAGCGCACACCTGGACACCACGGGCGAGCTATAGGAGTCCTAAGAGACGTCTTAGACTCAGGAGAGATAGAAACTGAGGGACGCTTCTAGTTTCTATCCTCATTTCAGTGCTCCCAGCACATGCTATTCTGACGAGTATGTCCAGGTGCAAAACCAGGATTTACTTGTACTGGCAGGAGTCCCAGAGCTAGCATGTCGCAGGAATGGGGGGCTGAACGGAGAGACCCCTTGGGGTGCCTCCGCAATTACAGGGATGCCACAGCCTGGCTGCCAGCTTTGAGCTTTAGAGTGGAGAGAGTTAGTCTGGATGGGCCTCTTTGCATGGCTATGCTGCTGTGCTGTGCTGGCTCCACCGCCACGTGGAGCACACAACTGGCTTTTACCTTGGTCCTTCCCTGTTCTGTTTTTTGCTTTGTCTAGTTTTAGGCTTAATTCTTAGAGATATCTAACAGGAGGTAGAAGTTCATTTGTCTCTCCTTGGTCACTGATCTCAGAAACCAACGGGAATACTGCTAGTTAACAATGGGCCAGACCCCAGACTCCTGCACCCCCGAGAGAGCTTAAAATTCATTAACTCTTTGTAGCCTGAGAGATTCTTTCCCTTTACAGTTACCTCTGCCGACTAGTATTTCATTCTATGTGCCTTTTGCTTTATGGTGTATCTCACTGTTAATGCTGTGTTCATGTGCTAAATCAGTTTTTCTGTGTCATTGCAACTGGCTTCAGCGATGAGTTCTCAGTGTTTTTGCAATGTTTTCTGCTGCTTTTGTTGCTGTTTGGTCTTGAAGTTTAACCATCTACTGATTTATAGTGCCATCCTAGCTCTGACCAGATCCGGCCTACAGTGTTTACACCCAGAGTGGTGCTTGCTATAAGGAGGAGCAGATTCTGCGTGTGAGCTTGTATGTTCTATTAAAGTGAATGAATACTTGCAGCATAATTACAAAGATTCTTGATAAAGGTCCAAAAGTTACTAATGCATATACTGGTGGTTATGTTTATTGGTCAAACTGTCTTTTAATTGTGCAGCTGTATCACGTTGTGGAATTATTTGTATTCTTGCATTGTCAATTATTTATGTTCTAATTTGCAAAAAGCATCGTTTGTGAGATTTTGTCTTACAGGAAGACAGCAAGTTCTTAAAGGATGTATGGTATGATTGAATATTGTGTACAACATTTTTCTTAATGTTCATCTTTGGGACAATGGGATTGAAATCTGATTCTTTGTCAAAGCAATGTTTTTTTTTTTTTAACTTCTCTTCAAGCTATTTTCATCTTATTGGTAACTAAATCTGCTAGCTAGTTCCAGTATAATGAAATATTAACATAACAGACTGCTATTGGTACAAATGTGAAAACATCACTAAAGTCTAATAATCTTATTGCTTTATTGTTTACAGCTGTTATCCTAATGAACAAGGCCTAAACAGTACAAATGTGTGTATAAGTCCTACAGGTGGTCCCACAGTGTGCTGTGTAAATAGATGTTTATATTTGTTATTATAATTCTGACAATGAATGCTTCATCTTCTAGTTCCAACAGATACTATTGCATCCATTGCAGATAGAACTAAAGCTAAGCAGTAAGCTACAGGTTCCAACTAAAAGCACCTTCAACTAGTGTTTCTAAGAGCAAGATGTGGTAACTTTAAAACACTTAAAGAGATTTTTCAAAAGCTGTTACAAAAGTTTTGTTTTATAATGTATGTTATCTGGTATACGTGGCAGGCTATGTAGTCTGTTTCAATTGACCTGTGGGCAAATGTTCATAAATGAGAATTGCTAAACTGAATCTTATTTTGATTCAAACAAATCTGAGATTAAGAGCCACAGGGAAATCCCCCAGCTTTTTAAAATGCTTGAGGAATGACTTTAAATATATTCTGTTAGATTCTACGTAGAGAAGAATAGGTGACATATAGATAACAGATTCTTAACTGCCCTGGACATTAGGATAGAACTTTAGACAAATGGGACCTGAATGTGCCCTGATATCCTCTTAAAGGGGTCACCATGGTCTTTTACCTCAGAGACCAGGAGGGGATCCCACGGCAAAGCAGGATGAGAGAGGTATGTGCTCCTGGTTCCAGTGAGACCCCCGGAGGCCTCCCAAGTGCTCTTCATTGCAGAAGCAACAGACACTTCATCAGAAAGGATGCCCAGGGCCATGTCCCAACTGCCAAGGAGGTCATTGGAGATCTGACTGTCCTTGAAGGCCAAGTACTTCAGGTCAGTCATCTCCCATTGGATCTCCCACATGGGACGGAAGCAGCCCTGGAACCTGCACAGGCTCAAGGCCATCCACGGATTTCGGTGACACCTCGGAACAGCACTCAGGAACCCCAGGTGGATCTCACAGTGGAAAGGAAAACTGTAAGTTTCCATCTGGACACTGCCTTCTCTGTCCTAGCTAGCTTGGGCTTCTTCCCTCTCTCAGGGTGACCATCAGGGTCTCTCAGGAGTCCCAAATTAGCTTAGGTGACAGACAGACTAATCTAGAAGCTCAGAAAAGCAGCTTTCCTAGGGAAAAGTTAGCTTGTAACTGTCAGCCTGTATCGCTGACCAGGCTCCTGACAGGGCATGTTTGCCATCGCTCTTCAGTTTGTACTAGACATCACTAGGTAGAACACCCTCACTATTCTGAGGCAGGGTTCATGTCTTCCTCATCTACTAAATTATTGGGGATCTCTCTGTTCATATATTTAAGACTCTTCTGTTCTCCAACTGTCAATGTATGGCTTGTTACAACTACAGGACTAGTTCATTGCCTTTGCCCTAATGTGTGGAGTTTTGTGAATTCTTACTAGAATGCCATAAGCTGCTGGGTTGTTGTAATTCACAACTAGTTTAGTCTTTTGCCATCTATGCTGTGATCCAGATAAGTCTTGTAATGAAATGTTTTCAGCGTTGTGCTTTATGTTCTAGGCTCAATGTCTTCTGACACTCTTAGGGTTTTTAGCAACTGGTAAAGTACAATTGTTATTTTAAAAATCCACCATTTGTATACAAAGCAACTGTAGTATTTTCAAAAGTCAAGTAAGTTTAAATCTTAATTCAGAATCATCAATGCTAGACGAAATTGTAACTCCATGGAAACTTAATGTTTACATGCCCTATACGGGTTCAAGTCCTAAAGCCACATGTTAACTTTCATTGGTTCTGTGCCTTCTAATGGACCTAGATAGCAATTTCATGTAGCTCAGAAAGTTTCATGTGTTCTATAATGTTCATTGAGTTTGTTTCAAAACTTGAGCTTAAAAAGAATTATTTCAAACTGATAAATCTAGTTCATAGCCTTAAACACTGCTCAAGTCCAATGTTCAACAAAATGTTTCTCATATCTAAGTTCTAAAACTTAAGTATTCAAACTGATGTTTCCACCTATCCCATTACATACTAGGTTGGGAGAGATAATAATTGTCTTTGTTTTGTCATCTAGACTTCAACAAGAAGGAACACCCAGAGCCAAAACAACCTGCCAGGCACCTCTGATGACTTCTGCCAGGCGTCTCTGACTTCTACGTTCCACTGGGGACCCTTAGACCGACCCCCAGAGGAATACCCACCTGCTGCCTTTGAACTACGCCCCCTGTCAAAGCAGTTAAGAACGGTCGTCGTCCCAGTCCCCTAACAGCAGTTAGGGTCACTTCTTCTGGGGGGCGGAATGAGAGAGGAGTTAGAGTGGGTAGTAGGCAGTTAGGGTATTCTGGGTGCCCGAGTAAAAGAGAATTTCCCCACCATGTCTTGGATTCACCAGAGCACCTCTCTTCCAAGGGACAGGGGTGCTATTAGCATATCAATTCCCCACCTGAAGTATTGGCCACTACCTTGGGCCATTGTGGGAGGGCCTCAGGCTGATCTCTTTATCATCCAAAGGAGAGCAGGAAGAAGTAATACACATCTGCCTAAGGCCTGGAATGTCCTATGTCTGGCACCTCTGTGGCCTTTTGTCCCAAGGCCAGGTACCTTGGAAACCAGGAATTTTCTTTGTTTATGGAGAAACATCTTTGAAGGAAACCTTTAAAAGGTGCATTCCCCACCATTGATACGGGTTTTGCTTCTTGTCCTCCTGCCACTATGGCAGAGCACTAGGGTTCTTTTTTACTTTTCCTCCTGCCACTATGGCAGGAGGTAAGGGTCCTTTCTATCTCAAAACCCCCTCCCGTCGCTAGGACGGGAGTTTCTCTTCTCAGCTTTTCTAATAAATCTTGTGTTAAAACTAAAAAAAAAAAAAAAAAAAGAAAATAACTCCTCAGTGATATAAAGCAGATTTGAAATTAAGAAAAAAAAAATCATTATAGCTATTTAGTCCTATTCATATCTTGATAATCAAATTGTCTTTTGTTTTATTTTCTTTCTTTTCCTAACCCTGCTATTACATCATATCAGATGTTATTCTTTTAACACATACAAGTGGGTGGGCATTTGGTACAGTAGGGTTGGATATATTTCACATTAAAGTACCTGGGTTTGTGTTCTAGCTCTACTGCCGATTCCAGCTTCCTTCTACTGTGCCAGACAGGCAGCAGATTATGGTCCAAGTGGCTGGGTTGCTGCTACACCAATGTGGCAAACCTAGCCTGGTCCATCAGCCACTGTTGTAGACATTTGGAGAGCAAACGAGGGATGGAAGATTCCTCTATGCGTCTCAATCTCTGCATTTCAAACAATAAATGTGCCTTTCTTTTCTTTTTTTTTTAAGATTTATTTATTTTTATTGCAAAGTCAGATTTACAAAGAGGAGGAGGGACAGAGAAAGATCTTCCACCCGATGATTCACTCCCCAAAGTGAGCGCAATGGCCAGTACTGCGCCAATCCGAAGCTGGGATCCAGGAGCTCTTCCTGGTCTCCCAAACAGGTGCAGGGTCCCAAGGCTTTTGGGCCGTCCTCGACTGCTTTCCCAGGCCACAAGCAGGGAGCTGGATGGGAAGCGGGGCCGCCAGGATTAGAACCGGCGACCATATGGGATCCCGCTGGTTCAAGGTGAGGACTTTTGGTGCTAGGCCACCACGCTGGGCCCAAATGTGCCTTTCTTTATGAAAAACAAAAAAACAAACAAACAAACAAAAAACAAACACAATGTCTTTCATTTTTCCTGACCTTCATGTGAAACCCTGTGCCTGTGTATTTTTCCTCTCTGTGTCTTAGTGGAAATGAGCTATGGGCAGCTTAGGTCCATGGCAGAGTTAAGTGATCACAAAATGCACTTTTCCTTGTACAACTCTAGAGGACTCGTGCAGTCCCTCCCCAGTCCCCCGCTTGACATAATCACAAGTTGCTGACTTTGTACAAGTTACATTCCAGTGGGTGTTAGAGCAATAAGAAGGAACGGGGAATTCCAAGTCTCATTCCTATGCACAGTCCCAGTTCTGCCATAGGTCCGTCTGTCTCCCACACAACCACAGTTAGCTATTGCAGAGCAGGATCAGATGGCTGATTTCACCACAGAATTTTCTCCTATCTGATCTGGGCACTGGACTTCCAGAGACCTCTGCTTTGTCTCCTTGGCAGGTTCTGCAGGTGGAAGTAACACACGTTAAACCAATAGGTAACAGAATGTTAATTTCAGGATGTGAAATTTCTAACTTCAAAGAACCACTCTATGACCTTTGGATACAAAGGATCACCATTTGGTCAGGATCAAAACCACAGAGGTAAGATATGAAAGCAAAGTTCTGAAAAGAATTTGAAAATCTGTCACCAGCTATGGCCCAGGACAAAATTGTAAAACACGCAGTGTGTATTTGTGCACAATATTGGTGGCTTCCTTATTTTTTCAAAAGAATATTCATTTTAATGTATTGATTTATTGGAAAGTTAGGACAAAAAGAGACAGGGAGGCCTTCACGTGCCAGATGGGTACCACAGCCACACTGCACCAGGAGGCAGGAACTCCTTTCGGGTTTCCCATGGGGGTAGCAGTGACCCAAGTACTGGGTCATCATCTACTGCCTGGAAGGTGCATTCACTGGAAGCTCGGTTGGAAATAGGGTAGACAGGATTCAGACTGATTCTCTGAGATGCAATACTGATGTGGAAAGCAGCTACTTAGCCCACTGCACCACCACCATCTGGGTCTCAAAGAGGGTAGAATCTTTCTGTTTTCCTATTTTCCTTGTTTTTTGGCATCCAGTTTTCCTCTATCATGAGCCTCATTGCCAAATATCTTTTTTTTCTCCCCTAAAGTTCCTGCTTTGGATTTGATCTCTGCTAGAGAACATTTCAGTGAATTTGTCTTCACATATTAATACAATCTTTAAGTGTGCTACTTTACAGGCAGTTTGATAAGTATAATGTATTAACCCACATAAATATCATGGAAAAGACAAGCCAAAGAAAAATATGTCATTCTATTATGTTCTGTGTGAGTCTAGATGGGATTTCTCTTTGTAGTTAACCTCCCCAAACACATTTCAAGTTTTAAAAATGGGAACTTTGTTGTATCTTTCACAGAGCTAGACATGAGTGCACACACTGGGAATGTAACACTTACCAAAACAATGTTCATCATAAAATAAGCACACGCATGCATACATATGCAGATACAAACATACCCTTTGATTTCCCCTGATGGAGCCTTTCCCATTGAGTATCCTTCCTCACAAATGTGACACTGCATACAAAGTCTTCCCCTTCAAGTCTCACATATAGGCAGAGCTCACAAGTCATATCCTAGATGCTACCAGAGTATTTGACAGGGTAAATAAGTCTTCATTGCAAAGGGAAACTTCTTCAAAACTGTAAGCTTAAAGGGAGACCTAAACGATAAGGAGTATTTATGAAGTCATGGAGAGAAGGGACTCCGGACAGAGAAAATAGCAAGGGATGTGATATGTTGAGGCAAAGGAGAGGAGGATAAACAACTCACTTTAGGCTCCAGACATGCAGTGCTGCGGCAGGAACACTGGTGGGATAAGCCCTAAGCAGGTGCGGAGTAGGCAGGAAGGGACAACAATGGATTTAGTGCAATTTTGTTACCTTATCTTGACCTAAAGCTACCCATTTTAGCCTATAGAACTCTCAACTCTATTTCATAGGCTCTTCTTCAATAGGCTCTTCTCCCCACCTCATACCATCAGCATCTTCTGAATGCTCTAAAACGCTCACCTCATCACTGGGATGCCGTAGCTGCTGACCAACAAAGCCATGAACTACTATTCTTGATGAAGTCTTCACTCACAAGAACCTAACTGAAAACTCTCACTTTCTTACCACGAATTCTGTCAAGCAAAAAGATATCACTTGGAGCCCACAGACTATCTTTTATGACTTAACTGAAACAATAAAACCAAGACAATCAAAATACTTACTTGAAGCAATAGGTTCATTATTAATAAGCTACATGTTAGCAATGAACTGTTCAATGTTATCAAGTTTTTAAAAGATTTCTTCGTTTATTGGATTGGAAATCTGGATTGGAAATGCAGATTCATGGAGAAAGAGGAGGAGAGACAAATAAAAGATCTTTTATCTTGGTTCATTTGCCAATTAGTTGCCACAGCCAGAGCTGAGCCAGGCCAAAGCCAGGAGCCAGAAACTCCATCCAGGTCTCCCAAAATGGTGAATGTGGCCCAGAAACTTGGGTCACCAATTGCTACTACGTAGGTGAATTAGCAGGAAGCTGAACTGGAAGTAGAATAGCCCAGACTCATCAGGATTCTAACATATGATTCTGGAATCACAGGCTTAAGCTACTCAGCCACAATAGTAACTTAAATTTTTAAACATAGTCAAAGTTTCAGTAGTAATCCACTTGACCCAAATTACCTTGTTATTTTCTGTATACCGGCATTAAGCAACCTTCCATTAAGTGATTTTTGCATTAAAGGAAAATACTCAGATGCATTTGGTAGCATTTGAAAATCCAGTTCATGTGGCGATAAAAGGAGACTTACTTTGCCAAAGTCTGTAGCCTACATTTGGGGATAATAGAAAAATTTTCCATGCAAAAATGATCAAAACATTTATTGTATGTTTTATGCATCATATAAATTTAAGTATCAAAGTTTTCAAACATGAAGTAAATTAAAAACATCAGCTCTCAGAATAGATCAAATGATATTATACATATGCAAGTGCTTTTAAAATAGTAAATCACTATAAAATTTATCAAGTAATGCATGAAAATAATATACTTCTATATATAATAGCAGAAATCAAATGTAACTGCATTCTGCCAATGATGTAATGATTCTTGTTTGTCTAATTTGCATTTTCGGAAAAGACTACTCATACGTTACAACAGCAGCTAAGTTTACAACAATTTTTCTTTGTTCTTGGCAAACAAAAAAAGGTTAAGAATTTGCAGACAAGTCTTGGCAAAGAGGTATTATGATTCAGCTTTGCCAATCCCGGAGAACTAAAGTATACAGTTGGAAAATGTATGTAGGTTATGAACTTGTTAGAAAATTTTCAATTAGCATTGCTATTCAGTATAATATTCTCAGGTCTTGATTGGGGCTTGAGAACTAAAAATATTCCTGGACCATTTCACACACTCAATAGTTAGTTCTGGCTCCCACTAAGATGGCCTCCTTTTCCATGCAAAAATATTAGTTGTTTTGAAAAGGTAAATAGCATAACCAAGAGTTCCCTACTCTGTGTAATACAATTTTACTCAAGGATCAATCCTCTATCGCAAAATTTTGCTTTCTGCCATGGACTTTCACTAACATAAATGAAGATGTTAGTTGATATTTTGTCCTAAATATACACAGGCCTTTTCTTGTATCTAGTGGTACTTCTGGTTGATTTGCTGATCCTTAGATTAGACCTAGAGTTCCCAGTAGAGAGCTGGAAGGGAATCCATGGATCATGCACTTGATTCCACTGATCAATCCTCATTGGTGAGGGAAGGACTGAGTCCCTGAAAGCACTTCTACAATAGACATTGTTCCCAGGCATTTTATTTAATGTGACAGATTAACTGTTGTGGGAAAAATGATGGCCACTTTTTTTTTAAGTGATCAAGCTTGCAAAAATTCTCTCTACTTTCCTCTCACTTGCTCAAACAGGATATGTTCCCTCTTTGTCAACCTGCCTCACAGCCCCAAATTCTTTTACACCTTATATGGAAATACATCACCTGCTTAAACATGCTCAGAAACACAAAGAAAAATAATCACTACAAGGACTTATCTATATATTCATATCCATATACTGTATACACACATATACCATATAAATATGTAATTCATCGTCTCCACTCATACACATATACATCATTTTTGGCAAATCAACCAACACAGAAAATTGCTTAAAAAACACCTAGATATTATGCATAAAAATTGACCATGACCTGATATTGTCCTAATTGAATGCAAAAGTCCTTACGCATAATTTCTGTCTTTGTTAAACATCACAGTTTTACTGTCCTACATTTTCAGCTCAATCTGTCTTTGGATTTTCTGAAAATTAAAGCAAATACACAGGAAAAACTACATCAGACTGAGATTAAAATATCTATGAAATAGAGAGGCATAGATGCTATAGTTTTTAAATAGTCATTTTTCTATGTCTTCTTTGTTGTCTTTGATTTATAAAATAAATGCATCATTATTATAAACAAATTTAAATGACATATGACCCCTAAAAGGGAAATATGGAAATTTTATTCTTTGAACACTCAACTTTTTTCCAGAAGCAATCATTTTATCAGGGAAGTAATACTATTTGAGTTTAAGCTTCTAAGTCCTCAAATCAGTCTAACTGACTTCCGGTTACCACATTTCCTGAATGCATGGTTGTGAACAGGTTATCTAGCTTTTCTGTGCTTCATTCTTATCAGTAACAAAACACACTAACAAAAGATAGTTAGTATGTTTGGTTGTTATGTGGACTAAATGGGGAAACAGCGCCAAGAGTATCTAACATATAACAAATCCTCAATAAATGATGGCCAAACTGGAATGTAGCACAATTACATGCCAGCCATTGTTATTTTAAAATACAAACAAAAATGCAAGTAATAATGAAAATGAGTAAAATAATATCCACTGGAAGAACCATGGACATAAAATTGTAATGTCAATCAATATGCATTTTCTTATGACAGTGCTTAATAAGCCATTAGTAATGTTGCCAACTGCCTAAGTTATAAAATCTATATAAAATCCCTTGAAAAGTAGGTATAACATTTGAATGTGAATTATTTTATTTTACATATATGTATATATATTGGCTGGATATGATGTTTATATTAGTATCTAAACAAAAATATCTCTCCATTGAAACTCTAAGTCTCTTCACCTGTCAACAGGCTAAGCTCCCGCCTACAACACTGGTGTCACCTAAGCGTGCTTGTTAGAGACCTAGCTGCTCTACCTCTAACCCAGCTGACTGCTAATGAGCATGGGAAAACAGAGGAAGGTGGCCGAACTGCTTGGACCCTACACGCATATGGGAGACACAGAAGTAGCTCATGGCTCTTGACTTCAGACTGACCCAGCCCAGCTGCTGTAACCATTTCAGGAGTGAATCAACAGATGGAAGAGATATTTCTTTTTATCTCTTGCTTATCTTTTATCTATAGCTCAAATAGATAAAATAGAGTTTATTTTTTAAAAAAAGAAAAACCTCTGAGTCTATGGAACTATATCATCAAAAAATAAAAATTAATAAATATTCCAATTCCTCTAAAAGTTTCCTGTCTTCTGACTCTTCCCTCATAATGCACTACTTTCTCACCCACCTTTTTCTCCTCAATCCTGAATTTTTTTTAAAAAAGTCAACTTTAGGTCAATGAGCCTTCATGGCCTGGGATGACCTCTTGCTCACATTCCGGCCTCTTTGCTTGGGCTAGGCTGGGTAGCAACAAGACCAACACAGTGTCCAGCACAGGACCCACCCTTCTGAGGAAACAGCTTCACCTGATGATCCTGGTTCTCATTGAATCCAGCTTCCCGGCAAGCGCAACTTGGCAGAATCCTGGCACTGTCCTCTACATTTGCAGTTACGGACCACAGACAGACAGACCACTGCCCTGCAGGCTCCTTATCTACTTCTCATCTGCTCTAAGATCTTTTGTGAAGCACATTTTTACCTTCACACAGCATGTAGTTTTTAAAATATTCCTTAATTTATTTGCTTTAATTAAAAAGCAGTGAGGTGCTTCATTCCGTCAATGCCTCAACAGCTGGGATAGACAAAAACCGGAAGCCAGGAATTCATTCCAGGTCTCTCACAAATGTGGAAGGGTCACAGATATCCAAACCATTACCTGCACATTAGGATCTGGAACTGAGATCAGAGCTGAGATTTGAACAAGGAATTCCAAAATGGAATGCTCCCACACAGCATATTTAATAATAGCTTAAGAGAATAGTTATTATTATCAGTGAGCACACTTGATTGAATCAAGCACAGGACATCGCAACTCAGTTGGCAAATTCTAGTTGGTATACACTGAAAATGTGCTCAGAGCCAGCCCATCTAAAAAGTTTAGAACAGTTTGACTACAAAGTATTACTTTGTTCGCTTGCAGGACAAAGCACCTGTGCATATTCAGGACTAACCTTAAGTGTAGTCCTGAACAGAGTCTGACATTCTGAGAAAATAAGGGGAACAAGCATAAAACTTTTGTAAGAGCAAAGAGGGAAGGCATTCCCTAGCAGGTCTCAGGGCTGTATATAGCTGATCCATCCACAACATCCTCATGCATGAAGAGAAATGTGAATGATAAGGTGGGATCTGATATATGCTCTGCATAATTGTTTGGATGTGTGTGGCTATTTCTTCTGTAAAATTGGAATATTTTCATCATATCTAGTCTAGCAAGTAAAGACCTCAGTTTATGTTTAACAAGCCATTTCCTCATTTTTTTTCCCCTCATTTTTTTTTTTAGGAGCACTTTTATTTTTCCGTTGATTTCAAGCCTGCAGTATGGGATTTGTGAGTCTTTTTCAGCCTCTTCTCTCCAAGTGTCTTTTTCCAGGGTACCAGGTGGATGGGACAGGAGTAGGGATGACAAGGACCAAGCTGGCCCTTGGCTTTGGCATTCTTGGCCTCTCAATTTCTGAGAAGAGGCCTGGTGAGAGCCTGCAGGGCCCTGTGGGTGGGGTGACCCCTGAATCCTTCGCTGACAAGCTATTTCTTACGTGGGATCATTCTTGCACTCAACTGTCACCAGATCGCTTCTTCCGTCACCTCTTCTGCCAATGAGCAGGCAGGAATAGAGGTTGGCCTCTCTTCATTGGGGTTCTGCAGCCTTTGGGCATCTCCTTAACAACATTGTCCAATAAGCCAAGACCAGACTTGCGCTTGCTCACTCGCTCTCTCTCCAGATACTTATAAATATTTCTCTGTCTCATCTTTTTTTCTGTGTTCTACTGTTTGTTTTTCAATCATGTCTTGTCTTCTCTTTCTTTTGCTACTATTTTTTTAAGTTTACTTAATTGTTTATGTCTACCTGAAAAGCAGTGAGACAAAGAGACAGAAAGAACTACTACTGGTTCACTCCCAAATGGTTACATCAACAATCGGGGCTAAGTTAGGCAGAGGCCAGGAGCCAGAAATTTCATCTGATGCTCCACCCGGGTGGTGGTAGTGGCCTAAGTACCTGAAACAATCACTGGCTCCTGGGAGGATTAACAGGAAGGTGGATTTTAATTGTGGTAGGCACTTGGAAATGGCATGCAGGCAACCCAGCTGCAGCTTGACTGCTGTATCACAAACAGCTAGGATTTAAAAAATAATGATAAATCAAGAAAAGTGGAAAGTATGAGTGGCTCATAGCAAGTGTACTATCGCCTTGGCAGACCCTCAGACTTAAGTCCAAGATGAAACCCCCAGACGCCCTCTCTTCAGTGACTCCACTCTGGATGGATTTGCTCACAGTCACCAAGGTAGAAGCACTGCCGACACTTGAACTCTCTCCACCTCCTCTTTCTGCCCAGCATTCCCAAATGTCAGATCCTCTTCCATCTAAATCAGTGGTGGCTTTCACACTCTTTCCTTTCCAGCCTCAGTACAGGCTCTTGCAACTCTGTTTTCAAACTGTCACATACTCTTCACATTAAAAAGTTACATGCAAATAATGTAAACAACACAAAAGCATATGCTAAAAACTACACAGTTGAGGACTCCCTACAATTCAATGTACAAAATGAAAACTGATACCACTGTGCTATGTATATATATATGTATTCTTTCTTATTAAAGAGACAAATAGAAAGGTTTATTTTTGTCTTATAACTTAATCCTTTCATTGTGCACATGTTTTCATGACAGGACATTTGATACTATGCTGAAGGATATTACCTTGCTGAGTTATATTCTAGTCTAATCCATCTTTCGCAGCTGGACATACAGGTTGCTAGGGCACTGAAAATTCCTATACATATATCTTTGTACCTTTAGGCAACTAGTCCCAGAGGACTAATAAATGCTACCGAATCACTTGCCAAAAC
The DNA here is from genome assembly GCF_017591425.1 of Ochotona curzoniae. Lineage (NCBI taxonomy): Eukaryota > Metazoa > Chordata > Mammalia > Lagomorpha > Ochotonidae > Ochotona > Ochotona curzoniae. The sequence continues at coordinate 6,293,271 of NW_024466605.1, forward strand.
AACATACAGTTACACTATTGCATAATCTGAGTTACATTTTTACCAAGAAATTAATCCTTGTGCTTCTGTCTCAGTTTTCAGAGAACAGCACAGTTTTTCCTACAGTGAGCGAAGAGGATTTATACAACATTTCCCAACTTCAAAGGCCTCTGTCAGATCTCAGGTCAGCAAGCTGTAACTAGTCCCCACACGTTCCATCCCGTGGTGTTCAGACACAGGCCTCGACCTTCCACCCCAGGCTCTTTGACGCTGTCCTCTGCACACCTGACAATTGTACCATCCTAGTGCCTGAGGACTTTGTTCATGGTTCAAAGTTTATACAACTTCCTGATCCTGAAGCTGCCCCTGTCTGCCACAGGCTTCTCTTCAACTTCATCTCCCTCTGCTTCAGGGTTCATTCAGATCCTGGACTGACTCTTGGGCCAGATATATATTCATTTATTTTTTTGCTTGCTTGCTTGCCTTTTTTCTTTCTTTGTTCCTTCCTTCCTTCCTTCCTTCTTTCCTTTCTTCCTTCATTTCTTTCTCTGTCTTTCACTCTTTCGCTTTTGCTCTTTCTTCATTTGATGGCCTATTCCCCACTATGTTGACTTAAAATTTTCCATGAATATGTTTTCTCTCTCTTCTTCCACAGGGTAAGAATTTTTAGTACAAAACTATACCAGGTTGATCTTTGAGGCTTCTTGTTTGTGGGTGCAGGGTCCCAAAACTGTGGGCCATCCTCAACTGATTTTCCCAGGCCAAAGGCAGGAAGTGTAGTATCTGGGACATGAACTAGTGCCCATATGGGATCCCAGTGTGTGTAAGGCAAGAACTTTAGCCACTAGGCTACTGAGCCAGGCCTGAAGGTGAGAATTCTATTAAATCAGCCTTTCCAGTGTCTGCACCAAGTCTGGTCAAGTGAAGCCAGGGAGAACTCCCCTTGTCCTTTTGCTTTTGCAAATTGAGATCACTGGCAGGAGAAAACTAGTGAAACTAGAAAACTCCTTGAAAACTAGTCCTTGAGGTGTTGTGACTAGTGATGTTTGGCAGGAGGACTCAGGTTGTTCATCTTTCTCCCTTGGAGATGCCCATCGGCTTCCCCTTGTCTCTTCCTTCTGTGCTGTCTGTCGAGGGGAGGATGTTCTGGGGTGGAGCGTATGCCTCATGTCATGAAGCCAGCCTCACAGACTGATGAGGTGAAGGTTCTTGCCAGACCATATATCCCTTTGGACAAACTCTACTGTGGGCCACTTCGATGCTTCATTTTGTGTCAACTTGACTGAATTAAGGAATACTTGGGAACCTGGATAAGCATGATTGTGGGGTGTGTCTGTCCATGAGGGTGTTTCCATAGATGCTTAGCTTGTGAGTCAGAGTGGACCAGGTGGGAAGGTCTGTCAGTGCTGGCAGGTGTATCCATCAGTCCACATCTTGGAGACAAGAAATACAGGATGGCACTTGGTCCCTCTTCCTGTGAGAGACAGAATGCTGGCCTCCTGTGTGGACCTTTCAAGACCCAATTTGATTCTCTGTCTTTTGGAATTCTGGACTTTAACTGCTGACTCTCCCCCAACCCCCGAAGGCCCCCCATGCCCTAAGTTCTGAAGACTTCAGCCTAGAGCCCATTGTGACATCAGCAACATTCCTGGTTCTGAAGCTTTGTGATACCTGACTGTCAGGGACCCCAAGGCCTCAGTTGAGTCTTGGCTTCAGAGGGAGATAAAAATCAGTTTTGAGCCAGCCAAGTGAAAGCAAGAGGATTTGACTAACGAGAATACTCCACAGACAGAGCAGCACCATACGTGGTTAGAGTTCTACATTTCTGGATTCCGGGAAATGTATGTTAATATGTTAATATGTGGGCAGAGTATTCATCTTATTTCTGGGAAATGGGTGGTAACTTTCAGGAATTAGGAGTCCACCTTTTTTTTTTTTTTGCCACTGTTTGGGCGTGTTAATTGTCATGCAGTTGTGAAGTGTCAGACATGAGTGGGAGTGGTTTTTATTTTATGCCACTGCATTTGGATAAAGGTACAATGAGGCTGGACGTTAGGGAGCAGTTCATCTGGATGTCGTTTTGGACCCATTGGATTTGAACCAATTCCTTCACACGAATCTTGTTTTTTCCCCCGTGCACCTCTTAGTGGGTGGCTCTATTTCAGATTTGGACTGAAGCATACTACCTATGGAAAGGATCATGGGACTTCTCAGCCTCCATGGTTGTGCTTGCCAATTCCCTAAAATGTGGCTCTCGTGCATTTATATGTAACCCATTGGTTCTGCCTGCGTAGTGGACTCTGATTCATCCAGCGACCAATGCAAACACAAACCCAGATGAGCTCTCCTTCCTCTCCAGAGAGCTTGGCTCAGAAGCACTGACAACCTGCTCTCTCTCTTTCTGCCAGCTTGGGGGCAAAGGTAGTTGGGCTTAACCAGATCAGCAATTGTGGTTGGAGCTGTCTCAATCTTACTGACCTTGACAATGGCGGGGGGGGGGGGAGGGAGTTTACCTCGTTTCTCTGGTTATCATTGGGAACAAGCTGCATCATGGGGGCCCAAGTCTCTGCATCCAGGAAAATATACAATGTAGCAGGGGATGGGAATGGAGCAAAGAAAACGCAGTAAAAGGCAAATATGCCTCTAAACTCCTTCTCGGAGAAACTACTTGAAAATTCACATCCTTCATGTTCCTTCCTCCAGGACTAAATCTTCTAACACCCAAAACTGTCTTCAACAGGATGTGAGAATCATGTCTTTGAAATACCCAAGAAAATATCTTTGCCTCCAAGTCCAAAGAACACCTTGCTTTAATAACTTCATTAATGAAAACAACTACTTAGCACTAAAGACACGGCTTCAGTAAGATTGCATGATCAGAAGAAAAACAAGTCTCCCCAACATATAGAGGTCAAAAGCTTTGGCCCTCATACTGAGTAGGTAATCGTATTTCATGTGCCAGATGTAAAAATCAGACTCTTGTAAATAAAGACAAGAAGGAGAATCAACTCATATCAATGAACAAGTTTGTGTTTCTGTATTTATAGCAAACTTGTGGCTAAAATATGGAAGTAACAGTTGTTAAATCATCACTGTGTCTGTTTATGTATATATGTATGCTATACATGTGTGATATCTTCATGCCTCCAAATGTTACCAAATTAACAAATGCAGTAATACTGTAAATAACTTAGAAAAAGATAATATATAAGTATACCTAAAACCTGCAGTGAAAAGGAAGTAATGCAAAAGCCCTTTCAAGTTTACATGATACAAGGCAGTTGTCAACATTAAGTACAAGACAGACATTCTATTCTAATTGGGTTGACTAGTCAAGCTACGAATGTTGAATAAGATTATAAAACAGATTCATTTTAAATCCAACTGAATCATAATTGAAACAAAAGTTATTTAAATTATAATTGTGGAGTATGATAACTTAAAATAGTTTTCAAAATTTTTTTTGTAACTTAAAATATTGAAGCTATAAAAAGTTAGGTTAAATGATAAAAACACATTGAACCTTTTGTTTTTGAGTTTAAGCTAAATTAGAGTGGCACAGGAAGGATCAACATTGACATCCATCATATATATAACAGCTGAGTACAAACTTAACATCCAAAAAAAAAATTTAAATAAATAAATAAATAAATAAAAATTTTTTAAAAAGATAAAACAACCACAATTGAATATCTAGATCATTCTCAAATAAGATAACATACTGAAACAAGGATTGAATTTGCCTACTACTGGCCTCTTGGTTTTAGAATTCTTAGTTGGGAGGCACACACACACACACACACACACACACACACACACACACACCCTGGAGAGAGACAGAGAGAAGGTGAGAGAGAGAAAGAGATATCTGCTGATTCACTCTCCAGATGCCCGGAGCAGCCAGGCTTAAGGCTGGAAAGAAGCCAGGCCCTGGGAATGCATTCCAGGCCTCCCACCTCAGTGACTGACACCCCGTGACCCGAGTGCCATTAGTAATACTTCCCTGGGCTCCATTAACAGAAAGCTAGAGTCAGGAGCCAGAACTGGGTGTCAAACACAGGCATCTTACTCATTAGGCTGAATACTCATTCTCTACTCTTTGCTGTTTAACTTAACAGAGAAACTGCAAGATTCCATATGAGCACCAGTTCTAACCCCAGTGGACCTGCTTCCCAGAGTGCTCCCTGCTTTTGGCCTGGAAAAGCAGTTGAGGATGGCCTGAAGCCTTGGGACCCTGCACCTGCTTCTAAGACCCTAAAGAAGTCCCTGGCTCCTGGCTTTGGATTGGCTCAGCTTCGGCCATTGCAGCTGCTTGGGGAGTGAGCCAACAGATGGAAGAGTTTTGTCTCTCCTTCTCACTATAAATCTGACTTTCTGATAAAAAAATAAATAAATCTTTTAAAAATTATTAAAATGATGAGTTTTGGGATTATTGGTCTTTTTCTTTTTTTTCTTAAAAAAAAAGATTTATTTGTTTTTACTTAAACATCAGAATTATAGAGAAAGGGAAAGATATTTCATCGTCGGTTCAATCCCCAAATAACCACAATGGTCAGAGCTGGGTCGGTTCAAAGCTGGGGTACAGGGTCTCCCATGTGGGTGTAGGGCTCTAAGGCCTAGAGATTTTCTTCGATGCTTTTCCAGGCCTTTAGCAGGGAGCTGGATTGGAAGTGGAGTAGTTGGGACATGAATTGATGTTGACTCCGCAGGCAAAGGATTTGCTTGCTATGCCAGCACGGCTGCCGCCTACCAGACTTTCTTAATAGGATTATGAAAGGTTTCCGTTAACTCTTGAGTAACAAGCTAGAAACAAAGCACCTATGTTCTCCATGTTGTCTCCATTTTGTCTTTGATTATATGAGAAAAACCACGCCATTTCAATATTGAAAGATTCGATACTTTGTATAATCATTATCTCTTGTGTTTATCTTAATTTTTCATTATCTCTTTGGTGAACAGACAAGTCAATATGATTTCAGAGCGAACTGTGATACTATTTAGTCAAGCTCTCAAATCTTTTGACATTTTGTCAAACTTTTCTAAACAAAGTTTAAATCCTCTGGGCACTGATTCTGACACTCCCAAGAGGATCCCTGCAAAATAAATCTCAAAGTTTCTGCTTTCTCAATTTGTGAAAGCAGAGAGGTTCAGCTAGTGGAGCTTATTGGATACATTGCATGGGAAACATGGTCAAATCAGAAGGGATGCTTGACAATTCTTGGGATGATTGTGTGGATAAAACAGTTCAGATATTACCTACAATTCCTAGGAATGTGTTAATGCTGTCAATGGCAGGCCCTGGTACAGGGCAATGATTATAATGATCATTATTCAGGTCAGTATCTCAAGCTGTTGTATGTCACAGAAGCAGCAAAGTTTCCTTGTCTACTGCTTTATAATGAGCTCTCGACATCCGTTTAGTGATGGCCACTTAAAGTCTCTTGTTATTCACAGCTGGTTATTATTTGATGCTGCTGCTGCTTTCCTGAAAGCTCTTGCAATCAGCTAAGGGCCAACGTGCTTCATCTCCACTAAACACTGTCCTACACACTCACAAGGAAAACAAAAAGAAAGAACGGAAAAGAGAAAGAAGAAAAGGAAGATACTTCAGAGTACACGTTTCTGATTGCTTAGTTAGCTGGCTAAAAATTGCCAGTACTGAGAGAGAGAAGCCATTGGACTGATAAATTCATGAACCCAAGATTAAGCCGAATAAGAATTAATTATTAGGACTAAATAAATGTGAAAAATTGGTTGTAATTTTCATGGTGGTTTTGCTCATAATCTTGCTAGTTACCTAATGTTCTCTCTCTTTTTTAATTGTTAAAACCACAAAGGATTTATTTATTTATTTATTTTATTGTTATTTCCCATTTTATAGTTTTGGGTTCTCCAAAGGTATTTGGACTCCTCAACAATTGAACAGGTTGCACCTTCGGAAAAAACATGAAATATTTATCTTCTTTTTCCAATGTAATCTCTCTAAAATTCAAAAATTGTTTCTGATTTCTTTATTTTCATGGAGATATGAGTTATTTATGTAGGTTTCATAAGAATTTGTTGTCCTTGTAAAAGGACACAATTGTTAAGGCCGGTGATATTACCAAGTTTTTAACATGTCTCATTTGAGAATGCTGTGTATATAATAAAAAATGACCAATGGTTTTAAGGTTGACCTTTTTTGTGGTGCTCATACTTACACTATCTCCTTGGACAAATCAACCTGGTTCCTATTTTACAGGATTCCCAGCTTTACAGGTGAGAAAGGCCATAGGTATTTCGAGGGCCTTGAAAAGAGAGAAATCCAATCAAATCTATAGTACTGCAGTTGAATGCTTTTGTTTCCTATGATCCAGGGGCATTTGAAAGTATGAGATTCCTTATTAAAAGTCTGAGAGGGGAAACTTAAGAAACTTATGTGAAAAATTATTATTCCTGTTGCACTTACACAAATAAGCAGATCAAGTTTAATGATAGTAAGCTCAGCTTGCCAACACAGACAGTCACACTTTGATTATAGGGAAATTTTGTTGCAGTTGAAAACTGTAACCCATCCTTTAAGAGTTCGCTATCATTAAACTACTTTCATTTCTTTTTATACTGAATCCTGCCATCTTACTGTTAATGTTTCCAATTTCTCTGCCACCTTTATGATGTGGCAAAATCAAAAACTTTCTTTTCGCTGACACCCTGAGAGATAAAAAACCTTAGTACGTGGGTATATGGATATGAAAACATTTGAATCAGAAGACATGAATTTCAATCTTAGTCATATTAACTACATGGTTCTGGGAAAGTTACCAAAAGTTTCAATTTATTTCCCTATGTGTAAAGGGGGAATAAAGAATGTGCTATGGCACAGGGGGTTAAGCCAGTCCTGTGGCACTGCCATCCATTTTGAGTAGCAGTTCAAGTTCCAGATGCTCTATTTGATCCAGCTCCCTGCTAATGTACCTAGGAAAGCAGAGGAGGATGGCCCAAGTCTCTGGGCCCTTGCTACCCATGTGGGAGACATGGAAGAAGCTTCTGACTCCTGGCTTCAGCCTGAGCCAGTCTTGATCACTTTTTGGGAGCAAACCTGCGAGAGGAAGAGTTCCCTCTGGGTCTCTCTCTCTCTCCCTCCCTCCCTTCCCCTAGCTCTGTAACTCTACCTTTCAGATATATAAATAAATTGAAAAGAAACAAGAATTTGTATCATAGCAGAGGTGCTAGGTCTAGTGGTTAAGACACCAGCTAGGACCCTTGTGTCCATACCGGAATACTTGAGTTCAGTACCTGTCTCCAGCTCCTGAGTTTACCTTCTTGCTTATACAAAGCCTGGAGGACATCACTGATGATGCTGAGTTCCCATTGAGCCTGTAAGAGGCCTGGATTGAGGTCCAGGGTGCTCTGTTTGGCCTGCTCCAGCTCTGGCCATTGACGGCACCTGGGGTGTGAACCCTCAGATAGGTAGTCTCTCTTTGTCTCTCTGCCTCTTAAAAAAAAACTTTTTAAAAACCTCTATCTGCTTTTCCTGTGTGATAAAATTTCTGTAAGGATCAGATAAAATGTATACATATATAGTCATGCATCACTTAATGATAGTGACACATTTTAAGAAACATATTGGGTGCAAATTTCATAGCACACTTCTACAGATCTAGATGGTATAGTTTAATCAGTCAACATGGCTGGATGCAATAAAAGACACTACCAACCCAATATGTGTAAGACTACTGTTACAGTAACACAACACAGTGTTTTACAGTAATTAAAAATATATAAGGAAAACATTCAACAAAAAAGGCATAGTTGATTAAATATAAGAGCCAATAAAACATAGTATTTATTATCAGGTATTTCATACTGTATACTGTAGTTTCCTATGACAGGAAGGAAAATACATTTGTTTCCATCAACATTTACAAAAATGAGTATCATAGTATAGTACTATTTTAGGGGAGTTATAAGGAGTATTAATGATAGGAATTTTTCCTGTTTTATTATAATCTTTTTTAAGATTTTTTTTTTATTGGAAAGGCAGATTTACAGAGAGAAAGATCTTCTATCCACTGGTTCACTCCCCAAGTGGCCACAGTGGCTGGAGATGAGCCAATCTAAAGCCAGGAGCCAGGCGCTCTTTGTGGGTCTCCCACATGAGTGCAGGGTCCCAAAGCTTTGGTCTGTCCATGGCTGCTTTCCCAGGCCACAAGCAGGGAGCTGGAAGGGAAGTGGAGCAGCTGGGATACCAACCAGCATTCATATGGGATCTCGGCGAATGCAAGGCAAGGACTTTGGCCACTAGGTTACTGCACCAGGCCCTCTATTATAATCTTACGGGATCACCCTTGTATATGTTTTCCATCATTGATTGATACATCATTATAATGTGTGATTATATTACCTGCTCATCAACTACTAAACAGAGTTTAGTCTTTAATGTAGAAAGAAAGAGGTACCAGGTCTGTTGGTTTCTTTTAATGCTTTTTGAATTTCGTGTAGCAATAACGACAACAATAATAATGAAGCAAGTGGGTTCTACCTTCTATACATAGCAAAGAAAAAGAAAGACTGAAAACGCAGAACAGATAATCCCCATGAGTCCACACGCCTTGGTTAACCGCTCCCACCCCCAACACAACCACGCTCTTCAATTTAAGACAATTTCCTGAGCCTTTTCTAGAATGTTCAGGGGTTTTCTAGGGTGGGTCTATCAGATAAGAGTTTGCCCAGGTACAAAAACAAACCAGTTACTTTTCTAGCATCTAGTACTCATTAACTACTTAGGGGAAGAGCCGAAGCCACAGAAAACTGCTGAGAAAGTTGACACTGTGTCTGGATATTTTTGCTAAAATCTTCACGGCTTTTGTCAACAAACTGAACAATGTTAGCAGGGAATTTTATTCCCCTATTACCTCGTACTGCTTGTCCGGTTTAATATATATCTTTATAAAACTCCTGGAGGGATCTTTTTAAATTGTTGTAAATGATTGTATTTAGTCAGACCACCACAGAGAAGTGATTCTGTTCAGAAATAACCTGCCTGATGCAGATACCAAGATCTTAGTTGACAAGGCAAAAGGAAATATTTTAAATCAGAATTGACAGCACCAGGAGGGTCCATTTTCCCTGGTGCTAGAGTGAAAACATCAGAGGCCTTGAGCCCAGTCACTGGCCATGATCAGTGTTACCTGCTGGCTTTGTTTCAATTAGCAAAGATCCAATAGGAAACCAACCAGGACCACAGAAGAAAAAGGGAATTGTGAAAAAAAAAATTATTGTACTGTTCTTTGTGGTTTATTTTGTCTGTTTACAACCCCTACAGAATATTTAGCGTGAGTACAAATCGTTCTCTAGGTTGAAAATTACACGTAAGATCAAAACAGCACACCTTGTAACACATATTGTATTCAAAGTTTTGGAAACAGGGGGTGTAGGTAATTGACCACAAAGCCCATGGAGGCATGTACAACTAAAGTGCATTCCCATCAATGTCCAGAGTAAAATCTGAGACAGAATGCATTTGAGTACTAGTTTTTCTAAGCTCTTATTTCCATCAAAAACTGTCTTTTCCAAAAATTATTTTGAATATTAATTTTTGTTGTTTATCTCCAGTTGCCAATTTAGCATTTACACATGGCCATTAAGTGTAATTGTTTCTATTCATTTGTTAATTTGGGCTTTTATCATGGCTGACTGCTACATAATTGATCAAAAGCTCCTCTTCTGCATACAAATGTGCCTATCTTTGTCTATTTCATCCTGGTAGGATTAAAAAAGTATTAATAAATAAGACAATGTTAATAAGTGGATCACTTTGGCTCTATCTGAGACGCAATTCACGTGTAGAACTGAAGTGTGGTTACCTTATGAACTGTAAAAACCAGGTTACAGTATACAATGTAAACAAACAGGTGCATATAAACAGGAATATGTATGGAAAATGTTTACAAATATTTACAAACACTAAGAGTAATCTTCACTGCTGGGGTTCTTGTGGGTTGTTTTCTTCCTAATTCATCATTTACACTTTCCAAATGTTCTGCAAAGAAACATGTGGAACTTTTACCATGAGGAAAAAGCTATCCGTTTTATATGAAAGCATTTGCAAATAAACTTCTTAAAGGTTGAAACCAGACTGATCATCTTTGAATTCTTCACAGAGCAATTTAATTGAGGGAAGTGTTTTATTATTGGAAAAATCACTTGATTACAACGAGGCTTTTGCCAGAAACAAACAAGCAATTCAAAAGGGAAAAACTACTACAAAGGGCGGCGATCACTACGAGCAGCTGAAAGAGAATAATTTCTGTTTCCCCTTTTGTTATTTTACTGTTTCCTTACAAACACTGAAAGATTCCTCTTCCAATGAAGTGGAGGGATTTTGTAATGGGAGCATGTCAGGATTAGACGGTGCCTACAAGATTGCCCACTCCGGTCTCATCTGGGATTACTTAATTGAAACCCTCAAACTGCCAACAGTGGAGACTCGGTGTCTTCCCCAAAGCAGCCTGCCTGGCAACTCCTGCAAAAGTAACTACAAAACGACTTGGTTCATTTGCATTTATTTGAGAAGATATTCTGACAGAGGATTGAGATGCTAGAAATGGACTTATCACCATTTTCAGTAACAAACAAAGCTGACTAGCGAGGACAAATGCTCCGCACAAGGCTTCCAGACTGCAATTGCAAAGGAAGCGTTTACAAGGAAGGGATTGTGTCTATCAGAAATGGATGACACTTCTAAGTCATTGCTTCTCACCTGGGTGTCTTATGAAGAGGTAACCCTCATTCTGATGTCATACAGTCACTTCCACTATTTCTTTTTAGGCAAAGAGAGAAATAATTCACTTTAAAAAGGGCTGCGCTTGCAGGGCCCTTTGGAGTCTTACTCTGAGAGCTAGAGAGGGAGCAGTCCAGAGAGGGGCTGTAAACTCCCCATCCGCATCTTCTTGTCGCTCCTTCTCTCTGGCCTCCCAGCCTTTCATGGAGCTTCAGAACTCGGTTGTTGTGATGGGCTGAGTCCCAAGCCTGCTGGCTTAGGGGGTCCCTTAGGGCAGGATTAGCAAGAAAAGAGGCTCTGGATGACAATAAAAATCTAAAGCTTCCCCGCCTCTGTAGATACTTAATTTAACACAGAGAAGGATTCTTAATGACCTCCTTTTAGGTAAGAATGTTGGCATGGCCACTGGAAATCACTTGCCACGGGATTTGCTTTGAAAATCATGCAGCCATCAGAGATCCTTAAGGCTTTGTTTGTTTGTTTGTTTTGGTTGGAGAAGCTGTTATAATTAGACTCCTATCTCCACCCATTTTATATTTTTCTTTACATTTGTTATGCCACCATACTTTCATTTTTAATATTGTGGGATAAGAATGAATTAAGCTCCGCTAGCATCCTCCCTCGCAAAACACATGCTGAAAACCTCTAGCATGAAATAGACGGTTCAGAGGAACTGCACTGTGAGAGAACAAAGCACGCTGAAGTTTCAGTAAATGGAAAGACTGACTGAAGTGACTAAAGATGTCAATCCGAAAAGGAGGTACATGTGAAAAAGCTGTTTTGCTAAATTTCTTTCACTTTTTCTCCACATTCGAAGTTCTCTTACAGCTCGTTTTATTTGATAGGAAAGGATCTGTCCTCAGTTCCTGAAGGATGTGTGCCCATTGTATGACATCAAGCCACTGTACGAAGTCTTTCTTGGACAAAACAACTCAGACACGGAATGCATTGGCAGAGAGGAGAAGAAGGAAGGAAAGAAAGAGGAGAAGCATAAGGATAAAGACAAAATTTAAGGAGTATAAGCGCATAGGAAGAAATAGAAAACAAAGATTTAAAACCAAATGTCACTCAGGTCAGCTGAAAGTAAACCTATGAGGAACTTAAGCTTCTAATTCAATGCTGTGCCAGTGCAAATGATGACTTCCACATAGCCCAGTTCCACAAGGATTTATTTGACACCTGTAGGATGTGCTCAACATTGTGCTAGGCCTTGATGAATAATAGAGACAATCTGGGCTCCATAACTAGAGAGAAAAATTGCTTTTAAAAAATGACTTGACTAAGCTTTTTATGTCTCAGCTGGATAAATTTCTCTGAACAGTAAAATAATTATGAGAATTATATATAAAGCTGTAGATTCATATAGTATACATATACACTGATGTCTCTTGGTTATATTGCATATTGACTTGACACTTGCAGAATTTATTCTCGTCTTGCACCTTTTCAGCAAACAGGCTATAGTAAAAATGTAAGTGGGAGATTTCCATTCCCAGATGATGGAAACCAAATGCAGTTAACATATTTTCCAGTTTTAGGCTGCACCAATGACAATTTCATCTTTTATATGACCGAAGAGTATTCCATTGCACAAACATGCATATGTATACACACATACACACACACACACACACACACACACACACACACGGTTGTTGGAGAAATTTCTGTGGAGTATATTGCTTATCTTTAATGGAGATGAGTCAGGCATAAGCAGAAAAATATCCTATGATATTCACTCATGCAGAATCTAAAAGATGTGAATCGATGGAAGTTGAGAGAATGGCTCCTGAGGCTGGCGAGACTACAGGGATGAAAGCAGTGAGGAAAGGCACATCAATAGATACTCAAGTGTCAGGTGGTGGAATTTAGGACAAAGAGCAATAAGAAAAGATTCTGAATGTTTTAAATATAGAGAAATGATAAACAGTTCAGGGGACAGACCTATTTATCCTTGGCATCACAGGGTACCTTATAAAGATGTACAAAATCAAAACATAAATGTACAAACAAATGCACTCCTTGTGCACTTTTGGCCTTGTATATCTGAGGCAGGAATGGGTTCAAGTTCTGGAAGTAGCTCTTCTAGACCCAGATGTATTTTGACAGATCTTGCGTTGTGCAAATGGGTACTCCACAATTATTTCCACAAATATAATATGATTCCCAGAGATACTGGAGCCAACTGAGACAGGATTTTCCTCTAGCAGCTCCACAGATGGCCAGGGCCTGGGAGCCATTCCAAGTCAGACTGCTTGGAGGGAGGAGCTCTAGACCCTGGTGCGGATCCAATGCACAGGGCGAAGTGAAGGAACACGGACTTTCTGCCTTGTTTGCATGTGAGGATTCTCTGCCTCCTGCTCTCAAAACCAAACAAACTCTTGAGTCCAAATCTCCTCTTGGGACACTCCAGGAGTAATCAACACTGCAGGAGGCAGTCTAAAATGTTTTTAAATAATATATTTTTGCAAGTAAATAAATGCTATTTTCTTGATAGCTCCTCTGCATTCTATAAAAGCATTAGACTACTTTCTCATCAATCAGTTCCTTGTATCTCTTCCAAAGGGGTTAATCTAAGAGAAACTAAGAGAAGTTTTCCTAGTCAACAGAATAATTGTATTGGTATCAAATCATCGATCATCCCTAGCATTCAGACAACATGCTGTCTTTTTGGGATTTTTTTCCCCTTACCTCATCTTTCCAGATTTCTGCAAAGTCAATGTAGTGAAACTCACTAGAGGGATTATTAAGGAACTAAAGGAATGAAGATTAAGCCATAATCCTCTGAGATTAGGGAAGAAAAACAAATCACTTCTCTTTGAATATTTGTAAACACTGACCTTTGGTATGCTCTGTATTCTCCTGCCACCATAGATACAAGGAAACCAAACTGTGCCAAGAATATATAAGACAAAGATTGGTGACTGGCACAAATTCAGAGGTACTGACTGGCAGAGGTCAGGATGAAACGGACAAAGGCATCATCTTCCGAACAGATTGGGCAGCACTCACTTTCTCCTTTCCAAGTATGGATAAGAGCAGAAAACAATGCCAGGAGCCGAATGGTCAATTTTGATTTTTAGAAAGGAAAAAAACCAAATACATCTTGCCAACAAAAGAAATGCTAAAATTTCATGCTACACAGAATTTTGGAGTTGTTTGATCTTTAGGGCTTTAAATGTCCTTGGGCTCTGACTTACAAGGTATCAAATACATATTATGGCAAAAAAAAAAAAATCATGCACAGATTTCAAAAACTTTTACTCCAAAACAAATTTATCTTCTAGTTCTCTTTTTTCATGAACTTATTGAACTGCCCATGAACTGGTCTTCCTTTTGGGCCATGTGTGCAAGGGGCTACACTTCTACCCTGTAATCAGTGTCCCTGAGGACAGGAGAATGATGCACTACTACCTGGTACCAGGAAGGTGCTGATGAACTGTCACCTACTTTTTGAATCCCAAAGCCTGGCTCAGGACCTCCCGTGTTCACCCTATCATATCCTAGGACCTACTCATTACCATACAGCAGCGATTCTAATCCAGGGTTGCACACCCACATCACACAGAAAGATGGTGAAGTGCAAGTGGGGCTGCACCCCCAAGCTCCTAATGCAGCAGGTTGTCCTGTGATATGGACCAAGAATCCATATTTTTGGCAAATTTCTGGGAAATACTGGGACTGACAGTGCAGACATGGCTTCTGCCTTGAGAATCCCTTCCCCTGGGTCCCGAGCAAGTTAAATGTACTGTGAACACTCGTGATCACAAAGATGAACAATGGAGGACAGAGGAATCTTCCGATCAGACCGCAGAATGATTTTTTCCCAAGCAGTTCTGAAACATTAATCTCTTAAATATTAAACGGGTGGTGATGACAACACTTTGGATGAGCCAAAACTTGGCAATATTTTCAGCTGACATTATATTTGCCAAATATTGTTCAATGAAAGCCTTTTACAGACATTTGGAGGACTATTAGGAGTTATTAATTGAAATATTAAAGCTCTTAAAGCTCTTTAGAAAAAAGGCTACTTGTGATCTCCATCCTGTGCCGAGGTCCTAAAGTTGCTTTAAACTTGAAAGTGTCTTGGTCACCTGGATGGTACGGAGTTCTGTGGCATCTGGGTTTTCCCCCTCCATCTATCGTCTTTTCATTTTGTTCCCCTAACCCATAAATCCTACAGTGGAAAGGGCATCACCGAACAAATCACAGGATCCTTATTTTCTGGGGATGTTTCCCAAACGGACAGGGGGATTATGGCCTCTTTCCTGATGATTTTGTTGCCTCCCACAGTTCATTTCATTGCTATGATCATAATACCAGGAGAAAGATCACTGCAACGTTCCCAGTCTTCCATGAATTCCTCCGATTTCGCTTTGGCAATGTACTCGCTCAAGCAGAACTTTCAAGCAATAAGACACGGCTGCATATTTTGTCACGAAATTGAATTCTTTATCATTTAGTAATATTCATTCAGGGTGTTGAAATAAATGAAAACCAAATTAATCACATGGTATGTTTTTACACACAGCTTGGAAAAATTGGGCAAAATAAATCTTCCAAGAAACAGTTTTAGAATACAGAAACCTGAGAGAAGAGTCTAATTAAAAAAAAAAAACCGATTTCAGATTATAGTAATGATAAAAGGATAAAAGCAATGAAATCAGAGCAAGTGGCTGATTGAAAGTCTATGCATCACAAAATATTTGGGTGAAATAACAGACTCCATCAGGTCTGCTAAGTAATAGGGTCTGGGACTAAAACAAAAAATCAGGGCACAATAGAGAAGAAAGTGCTGCAAGTTAATTAGCCAGCAGGATGCTTTTCATTTGAGGGTAGACTGTGGTGCTGTAAGACACCACCGTCTCCAGAAAGACTCCTTCTAACACAGCCCAACAATTAGAACCAGGAGCTGCCTTTGTACCCTATTGCACAACCTCATGCCTTTAAAATAGATCTGTCACTACTGACTGAAGGCTGCATGCAGTTTACCTCACTTCACAACCATCTGCTGAGTTTTCTCAGCTCTGACTGTGCTTGAAAGGGGCTGGTAACAAGTTTCCTGGGTAAACCCCTTCTATTCAAAACCTCTTTAGACCCTAATGTTTAGAGAAATGCTTCTGATCCATAGAAACCAGACTGGGTTCCTCCAACACATGGTGTCAGCCTGGCTTTTCAGTCTGGTGGCACCAAATAGGCTACAGGATTTGGAAGATAGGGATAACTGGAAGGAATCCAAGGATAAAAAGTTGCATGTTTCATTTGTTCTTGGGAACTAAAATTAGTCGGCTCTTATGTCGCTGAGCAAGGCAGATCCAGCCCTCCTGGACGCGAATGCTAACTTTGGGAAGGAAAGTCAGGCAATAGGAAGGGACTGAAACAAGTTACCAAACATTGCTTTACAAATAAGTGCAAAAAAGTTTCCAACAATATGTCTTTTCTGATCAACTTATGTCTGTGTAACACCCAAGAAGTGAAGAAAAATTGTGTTGGTTTTCCTTGTCTGGCATTGTAGCCTCTGGAGTGCAAAGGTATAGAGGCAGGTACCTCCTTTAGTGTCTGTTTGTTTTTCTCTTCCTTCCTTCCTTTCTTTCTTCCTTTGTCTTTTTCTTCCTTCCTTCCTTCCTTCCTTCCTTCCTTCCTTCCTTTATCAGTGTATAAAGTGAGATTGATTTAAGGACAAGAGGTTTCCTGCTATAGTGACAGGATGGGCTCCAAGGAAGGAAAGACCCTGCTCCCTTGGTCTTTTACCTTGCTCAGCATTGCACAAGCAGATCTGAGGCAGTAATATAGGATTCAACTCCATTCCCCGCCCCCTATGTTTCAAAAAATTATAACCCTATTTATAATAGCTGGCAGGGGATATTTTGCATTTTATTGTTTTTGGCAACAGCAGATATTCCTTCTTAAAAGATGAGATTTTTTTCATTGCCAGTTACATTCATTTGGCAAAATGCGTACTGTAAGGATTTCTAATTCAAAGTACAGTTTCTTTATTTACTTTTGATTTTTCCTATTGCCTATCATGTGTATCAGACACCTGGTATTTACTAGACTGAAAGGAGGGAAAGAGTCTAACAAAAGAGAAAACAAATGTGTATTCGTCTGCTTTTACATCTTTTTGAGACCCAGCAATAGACGTGGCAGAGAATAAAAATGAGTCATGTGTGAAAAATAGAAAGATTAGAATATCATTCATTATATTTTTAGCACCAATGCTAACAATAAAATACATTATAGCATAAAGCCAAGTCATCATTTTGACCATGATTTCTTACCTAAGTCTTCCCCAGGTTAATGGGGCTGCCTTCTGATAGCCTGGGACGCAAACCTAGATGGATTCTCATGAGACAGCCTCTCCTCGTGCTTTAAAAGACACTTGTACGTGTCTATTCAGATGCTTTGAGTTTTTTTAGCCACCCAAATCTCTGTTTGCAAGTGTTACTTGCAACAAAACATAAAAGACACACATATAAAGACACTCTGAGAACTACATGCAGACCGCAGTTCAGTCTTCTGAGCCTCTCTGTGCACTTCCTTGTAAAAAGCAGTTTTAGCAAAGGAACTCATCTGAGCTTGTTTCACCAGAACCTGTACATCCTCCACTCCGTCATGCTCTATCTGCTCAGGGTCCCATCCCTTGCCATTTCACAGGGACTCACTCTGGCCTGTCCTTCATGATACTCCTGCTAGATCAGTTAAGCCTGAGCCCTGCTGTTTCTTCTTGGTCTTGTTTCCTGCACTGACCCCTGACCCTGCTGCTTGGTGCTAAATTACCACTTGTGCAGCCAGTGTTGTAGCACAATGGGCTTAGCCACTTCCTGTAATGCCAGCATTCCAGGTGAGTCCCGATTCTATCCAGTCTCTGATCCAGTCCCCTGTTGATGTACCTGGAAAGCAGTAGATGAACCAAGTGCTTGGGCCCCGGCACCCCTATGGGAGTCCTGGATAGAGCCTGGCTTCAGCCTGGCCCAATCCTGGCCATTGTAGCCATTTGGGAATTAAAATAGCAGTTGGAAGATCTCTCTGTCTCTTCCTCTATCTATGTAACTCTGTTTCTCAAATATGTTATTTAAATAGAAAGAGAGAGAGAGAGAAGGAGAGAGAGAGAGAGAAAGAGAGAGAGAGAGAACAAAGGAAGAGGAGGAGAAGTCTCAGAACTGGGAATACCAATTTCAAAGAGAAGACCTATTTTAGTTCATCACTGAGGAATAGAGAAGCCCATTGTTAACATGACAGAGGATGCAGAGGTGAGGAAGGTGGTGAGAGCAGGTGTCACATCAGGCACTGCAGATGGAGGAGAAACCCAAAGGATAAGAGCTTCTGGCCCCGGCATGATGACTCAGTGGCTAAATCCTTGCCTTGCAAGCGTCAGGATCCCATATGGGCACTGGTTCGTATCTGGCTGCTTAACTTCCCTTCCAGCTCGCTGCTTGTGGCCTGAGAAAGCAGCAGAGGACGGCCCAAAGTCTTGGGACCCTGCACCTGCATGGGAGACCTGGAAGAGGTTCCTAGCTGCTGCCTTTGATAGGTTCAGTTCTGGCTATTGTAGCCACTTGGGAAGTGAGCCAGCAAATGGAAGATCTTTTGTCTCTCCTTTTTCTGTAAGTCTGACTTTCCAAAACAATAATAATAATAATAATAATAATAATTAATAAACTTTTTAAAGAGTGTCTATCCCTAAGTCATGCTAATATAAAATGTGTTTTGTCATTGTTCATATTTTCTCCTACCCAGTGATCACATAAATATGTCCAATGACCTGACATGTTTTTTCTCCTTTCGGTCTCAACCCCACTGTGTAATGCACAGAAGGTAGGCCGACCTGTCCTCAGTGAACTATTTTTGTTCAGTATAATGCCTGAGTCAGATCCTCAAAGCGCCCCCTTGGGAGCTCCCTATTTCTGCACAAATTCCTATAGTTAGCCCAGTGGATATCTGATGCCATGGTGAAGACTATGAAAGGGGTGAAGTTGGTTCTGAGGTCCCCACCCACCTGTATGTCCTTTTCTTAAGAAGGGAAAGGAAATTAACTCCACAACAGGAACACCCTCCTGCAAAAGAGGAGGAAACATCCAGTTCTCCATGTTTACAATTCAGTGGGGAGCACAAGGAAAAGTAACCTAGGCTCTGGCTCTACCTTAGAAAGAGTTTCATTAGAGATTGTTACAAGGTAGAGAAGGGATGTCTCTGGCAAAAGCAATGGTGTTGTATTCCAAGGTTAAGGTTAGCCCTTGGTTCCAACTTTCAAGTGTGATGGGATTCAAATCATGACATTTGTGGTGGGAGAAGACACTGTGAATGAAGGCAGAGGTCTGATTCCTTGAACATCTAATACGTGTTCCCTGAGTGTCTCTTGGGAGGCATATGAAGTGGACAATTAGAGGGCGTTGAAAGGGTACTCCATCCCAGAGACTAGACCAGTATTCCCAGTGGGGAGAAGGCAGCTCCAGCCAAACTGCCCTGCAGTTAGCAGAATTTAGCCAAGAAGTGAGGCTGAGGATCAAGAGTGTGAACTCTAAAAACTGGAATATCTCAAGGGAATGTGGTCTCTCGCACAATCACAGTTGCAGTCTCCTCCCCCCTCCCTGGGCCATGTGGATTTAGTGGCATCAAGACCTAAAGTTGAATGTGCCACATGTACAAGGAAGGGAGCTGTGGGAAGATACCAGAACAGCCTGAGCCCCTCATGCCTAATACCCATTCGCAGATTCACACTTGCCTCAAGTCTCTCCATTGGCACTTGAAACACATTCACAAGTCCAGGCTGTTTCATGTCAGTCTTCAGCTTGCTTCACTGCCCTGTTTGTTCCCTCTCTCATCCCTACTGCTACATCCTGACTCCACCTGATGCCACAGACTCGTGCACGCTCCACAGAACTGCAGCTCACTTTGCCTGTTCCTGCAGCTTGTTTCCTGCAGTTCCTCCCTTAGAAAAGAGACCGATCGCTTCTTGGCCTTTTGGCTAAGAAAAGGGGGAGAAGAGAGACTGAGCTGAGCAGCCCACAAACCTGTGAGCCACCGCCCTATCCCCAGCTGGGCACAGAGAGAGATCAAGGCAGACAGTCCCAGCCTGAATCTTCCCCAGTGGTCATGCCATTGTGGATTTCTGGCACAAATCAATGATGTGCAAAGCAGAGATGGGGGAAATCTCTTGCTCTCTAATACTACTTACAGATACTAGAAAACAAAAAAGGCTGCAAAAGGCTCTATAAAACAATGCCAGCTATAGTGCATTTTTGCGTGCATTTATGTAAAGTGTCTCTTATGTATATTGTCTGTGGAGCAACTGGTTCCAGGACTCCCTGTGGGTGGATGCTAAAGTTGCTTCTAAAAATAATGCAGTATTTGTACATAAGCTAAGCACATTTTCCTGCATCCTTTAAATCCTGGGTGGGAAGGCTTTATTTGCCAAGGGCCATTTGGATGTTTAAACATCATCCGTAGGCTATAGAAAATGATCAGCTTAAAAATTAGCCTGCTACAGATTTACTGAATTTTGACTCCCACCTGCAGTTGCTTTGGTAGGGCCAGATCCAATGATTTCATTGACCTTGTATGGCCTATTTTAAGGCATCTCTGGATTACTTATAATAATTAGTATAGTGTAAATGCTAGGTCAGTAATATTAGGCTGAATTGTTTAGGGGATAATGACAACAATAAAATCCATGCATGTGTACTAGACATATTTTCCTTTCCAAGTATTTCTTATCCACAATTTGTTGAATCGACTGAGGCAGAATGCCCAGGCCAACCATACATGTGTGAATGTATATGTGAGATAATTTCACACATACACATATACCCATATAAGGGGGTAAGGAATGGCATTTGGCCTAGCACTTAGCATATTTGTGTTCCATGTTTGTGTCTTTGATTTCTGTGTCCAATTCCTGACACCAGATTCCTGCTAATGTAGACCTTGGAAGGCAGCAGGTAGTGGTTTGAGCAGTTGTGTATCTGCACTCATGGCCAAGGCCTGGATTGTATTCCAGCTCCTGCTTCTGCAATTGAGCCCAGCTCTGATTCTTGAAAGCATTTGGAGAGTGAACTAGGAAATGGGGGCCTCTATGTTTCTCTCTCTGTCTCTACCTCTTCAATAAAGAAATATATTGAAATGGAGATAAGCTAGAGCTGGCATTGTGGCACAAGAGGGTAAACCATTGCCAGAGATGTCAGCCTCCCACATGAGCACCAGCTGGAAGCCCAGCTACTGTGTTTCCAATCCAGTTCTTTGCTATTCACCTGGGAAATTAGCAGAAGGTGGTCCATGTGCTTGGACCCCTGACACCCACATGGGAGACCCAAACAGAATTCTAGGTTCCGGGCTTTGGTCAAGTCCAGCCCTGGTCATTGTGACTATTCAGGGAGTGAACCAGAGGATGGAACCTTTGTCTCTCTCTCTCATTGTGTGTGTGTTTTTCAGTAACTCTGCCTTTCAAATAAATAAAATAGATCTTTGAAAAGGAGGGTAAGGAAAGGCATAGGGTTTGCATTCAGCAGCTCATTTTGTGCTGATAGAGACAAGTGCAGGCACTGATTTGTCATAATGGAGCCCACCAGCTCATGCCCACTCACAAGAGCTGACTGCATCTGCCTGTTTACTTGTTGTCTTCAATTGACCACAGTGACAGCATTTAAACAAATCAGGACTTTGTGTTTTTTCTGTAGCGCTGTTACTAGCACACCACTGATTATGCATATCACTAATGCGGTAAATTAATTTTGTTGGGGATTTGATTAAAGGTGCTTAATTCTGTTCACAGTTGCCCACAGCCTTCTTCTGACACCCAGACAGCATCATCATTTGTTTGTCTTGGAAGAGAGAGATGAAAAGTGTCTTACAGATTAAAAATAGACTTTTTCTTATTTTCCCATGCTCTTCATATCTGAGCTCAGTGTTTCTCATCTTCACTAGAACTTTTAGGCCCAGAAAGAGGTCTTCTTGGCAGTCCCCAAGACAAGCTAGGCACTTCTTACTTCTTCATCCCTGCATTGCTACCTACCCTGACACTGCTCCTTGACACAGTTACAACAGCTTCATTCACCCTCCCTCCCCCAACAAACCATCCTTGAAGGCAAACTGCAAGTCCACCTTCAAAGAGTCTACCAGGTATTGTTCAAAGCCCTTCACTCACTCTCTTCATTCTATAACAACCACTCCAGTCAGTGATCAGTTCTCTGTTAGAGATGAGAGGCAAAGTGATTTGTCCGATATCACGTAGCTATAAGGATAGGTAGTTATGAATGGTAAAATGGGATTTGAATCCATACTTTCACTCTGCTTATCTGTACAGTTAATGACTGAGTAACATTGCCCTATTCAGAGACAGGGCTCAGAAGGCATCATCTGGACATCAGGTTACTCTTTCTTATTGTGTACTTGTTTTATTTCCAAAATAATTATTTGAAAAGCAGAGCCACAGAGAGAAAGAGAAAATGAGAATGATTTATTATGCATTGGCCCGCTGTCCAAAGAGCCAGCCTGGGCCGGGCCAAATGCCAGGAGTCAGGAACTCTATCCTCATATCCCATACAGATGGCAGAGGTTCAGGCATCTGGACCATCCTCTGCTGTCTTTCTAGGTGCATTAGCAGGGGACTAGACCAGAAGCAGAGCAAGCAGGACTCTAACTGGCACACTACCATGGTTTGAGGGCACTGCAAGTGCTCACTTAACCTACTCCAAATAGCCCTTGTTCTTGCTTTTTTTCTTGTACTTGTTTCTTTGCTGTCATTTGACACATATTATTTAGTGACAACTCAAACTAGGTTGCCTTGTATTGTTTTAGCAATTTTGAAAACTATCATACATTATTATTAATCACCTAGCTATCTAATACACCACTGAAACTTATTCCACCTATGTGACATTTGCTTTCCCTTGGTCAATGTCTCCCTTTTGCCATCTCACTCTCACCTCTACTCTCCAGTAACTACCATTCTCCTCTCTGTTTCCATGAAATCCACTTCTTAGAATTTTATATCTGAGATCTTTACTATTTCTATTATTTCAATTAGCTGGACAAGATTTATTCATTTGTTTGAAAAGCAAAGCAACAGAGAGGGGGAGACAGAAGGAGAGATCTCCCACCCTCTGGTTTACTCCCCAGATGGCTTCAATAGTTGGGGTGAGACCAGGCTTAAATCCATCTCTGTCTCCCACATGGGTGTCAGGAGCACAAAATGGCTCATATCAGTTTCTGCCTTCCCAGGCACACTGGCAAAGAGCTGGACTGGAACTGGAGCAGCCCGAGCAGCACTCACCCACAGGATGTTGGCATACTGGCCCTTCTGTTATTTCACTGGATCTGTCCAATGTATTTCCAGTATTTTGGTAGTCTTGGGCAGAAGGCACAAAAAGTAGGAATCTAATGAGATCATTGTCTGAATCATTGAATATAAGCTCATTTAGTACCAAGTATATGGAGGATATTGGACAGATCCAGATGTGTCCTTTATTAACCCTAAGGAAAAAGAAATACATATGATTTGGATGAGAATAGATTACATATAGAACAATTACAGTGACAGTCTTCAAAACCTTTGAATCCTTGACTGCTCATTTGTATCCAGCCTCCTTGCCTAACTCTCCCCTTTCCTCTGAACTATGATAAATAATTTGGGTTCAGTTGGTTCAGTTTAATGAATTCCATCCTCCCCTTAGGTACAGGAACTCAGCCTGACAGTTTCCCTGGCACTCCACCAGGGTTTATCTCTTCAGTTGTTTTTCTTGAAATTCTGTTGGATTTAAATCAGACATAAAGTTAACATGCATTTCCATATCCCAGGACAGGTGGGCACAGCACCTGTTTAGGAAATGGATACCCTAAACATATCTCCCCAGTAGAAATCAGTGCAGCATTTACACAGAACTGAACAGGTCCGAACAGGTACCACGGGGCATAATTTCCAAATTCAATTGTATTCTTTGCTGAGGCACAGTACACACACCCCAAAGAGATAGTTTCAGCTTGTGGGCGTCAAATGAAACCTAAAGTATATCAGGGATTACTGATTTCTTTCCTTAATTAAACAGGTGAGCATTTTGAATCATTTAAATGCCAAAGAACGACCTGAATGGTCTAATCCTTGGCTCGCAATGCCCTTCTCCCTTGCCTTTATTTAGCTATTACTGCATGGCCTCTCTCTCTGTTCCCTTTGCACATTATCTTTGCTTCTGTCCTCATCTCAGGGCTCGTGGTGGGTGATCCATGTTTACTCCCCTGAGCTTGATTTTGCTTTATTGTGCTATCTGGCTTGAAGATACGGAGCTCTCTATCATACTTTGGGAAATAACTGCTTCTGATTTGTTTGTCTGCATTAAGGACATCAAATACATAATACCACATCTCCCCTGCTGACCCCAAACAGCAGTCAGAGTCTCTGAGCATAGATTTGCCCTATGTAGCCACTTTTTAATATTATACCGGTGGTCCTAAAACACTGGATCTTACAGCAATAACTGAACACTATTAGCTCCTTGCAAAAGTCTTCTCCTGAAGAGCTTAAGCCTGCTGAGTATCACCTAAAAGAGCCCCCAGGCTGCAAAAAGGCCCCCCACACAGCAGAAGCCCACTGGGCAAATGGCTCCTCCCTTAAGGGCCAATCCTGGCCTGGCAGCTCATAAACACCATTAGCAATGCCTACTGCTGAG
The DNA here is from genome assembly GCF_017591425.1 of Ochotona curzoniae. NCBI lineage: Eukaryota > Metazoa > Chordata > Mammalia > Lagomorpha > Ochotonidae > Ochotona > Ochotona curzoniae. The sequence goes on from NW_024466605.1 coordinate 6,317,673, forward strand.
TTATTATGCGGCAGCAGGATGCTTGAGACTGCTGGTTAGTATTGTTGTTTTATTCCTCATTTGCCTGGGTCAAAGTGGCAACACTCACTTGAAAAGACCAGGCGGTTTCAACCTCTCAATTGTTCCCAAGGATAAGGATTATATGTAGATTTATTATCTGCTGTGATTTTCCAAGTCCCCAACGCACTTCAACTGCATTTGGACTGTGTCACTAGTGACGGATAACCCAGAAAGTTAAACAAAAAAAGGAAGAGAGTGGAACCAAGTTATATCTATGAGAATCCTTTCCAAGACGCAAACCAATAAACAAATCTACACATTTTATTCATCTGATCATTTATGGACTTAAACTACATACCAGAGAGTTCAATAATCTTAAGATATGATTAAATCATCCTTATCATTGATAACAATTTCTGGGATTTGGTGCCTATCTATACCCTTTTTTCCTATCCCACCACATCTCCCAAAAGCCATTAAAGGTGAAGAGTTTCATGGCAATTGAGAGCCATCCATGGCTAAACTGGGCCAATAAAAAGATTAACATTTTGTAAAGTGTTTGCTTAATGTTTTGCTGCTCTTGAATGCTTATTAATTCTCCCTCCAATCACCTGATTCATGGCACTAACATACTAAAATCTAAACAAACCATTGAAGAGCACGAGTTTCAGTTTTGCTTCACTTTTAAGAAGAAAAAACGGCTCTGAGGAAATGACCCAATAATTCTAAATTGTCACATTCATTAGGGCTCATTGGTGTTGATGACACCGAGCCACTCCTGCCAAAGCCCTGTCGGAGCCCTATTCTTTGTGGGGTCGCCTGTGATGAACTCTCAGTGGTAGTTGCTGACCTCTGATTTATGCCATCTTGCAGCCGGCTTTCCGGGATAAGAGCATCTCGGATGGCTTTGTTCTTTCATTGCACAGAGGCCTTGAAAAGCTGAGGAAATTCTGCAGAGGTCCAGGACCCAGTGAGCTGATCAGACATGTTGCTGGAATGAATATTTAACTTGATTGGCTTTCTGCTTCCATAATCATCAATCCTCGCCTGGAATTGTATTCACATTTTATAAACGGTCTCCTTGGCCCCTTTGATCTGCAGACATTGTCTTCTAGTTGAGCATTTGCCTGCCTCCCAACTCATCAGTCCCTGAGTACCATCTAAATAATGTGCTACATAAGAATTTAGTGTTTCCCAAATAACAAAAGATACATCTGAATGCTTCAGTGCCCCATGAAAGGCTGCTGAAACCATCAATCTTACTGGCTCTTGGAGAGGTCAAGAGACGTCAGGGCCAGCTGGCCAATCAATTAACCACGAAATTCGGCCTGGAGCCTAAGAAAGGCTGTCTCTGTGTCATTCTCTCAGGCAACATCGCTGTCAATATTTACAGCAGGTCACATATAAAGACTCGAGGAAACGGAGGAGTCACCATCAAGAGCAGCCCACACCAGAATCATCAGTGATTCTCATGGGTTGCCAAAAGGAGTCAGTTCTACAGAACATATAGTTTTCTGAACCGAATGAACACAGAAAATGTGTCCTAAACCCACTACAGAAGGGAAGAAAAAAACTGTATGATGTCCACCTGTAAAGTCTATGCTTATCTTATTCCTCATTTTGAATGAGTACAAGTCAGAAACTTCCTGCTTGACCTCCTTGAAAAGAAACTTTCCTGCAATTGTATGTGATCAATTGTATTTGCAATGCCTGTGAGCACACAAAGGCAAAAAATAAATAATTTAGCTGATTGCCTGTGAAAGGAGAGAGTATCAGCAGAGACAGCCGCTTAGGAATGAATCCCCTTTCATGTATGACCTTCCACTTCCAGAGCCCACCCTGGCACTCAACATACACCTGGCACTTCTCCTTTGTGTCATTGGTTCTTCTTTATTCTTATTGGTCCTTGATCTCACCAGTAGAGCTCTCTTCCCGGGAGATTTTCTTTCTTGCACAATTTCTGTCACATTCATTTTTATAACAGATTCCCTTAAAGATCCTGTGACGCTGAAATTAAACTTTCAGATGCTAACGCTTTGCTTGCCCTGCAGGATCCTGAGGCCACTTTTTAAAATTTTAACACTTCCCTCTGTGGCAGGCGTATTTAACCTCATTTTTTTTTTTTTTTTTTTTTTTTTAGAGCAGAGAATTAAACATCAGAGTGACAAATAAGAAAATCTGTTTAAAATACCTCACTCCAATGCTGAATCCATAAGGATCCGTAAATGTTTTACAATATTAAAAATGAGCATTTCAAAAGTAACTTGCTTAAGATCATGTAACCGGTAAGTGACACATAGAGCCAAGATTTGAGTCTAGATGTTAACAGTTTCTAACTCTTGTCTTAATTTTCCTTTCCAACACTTTCAAATCATTTTTGACATTAGAAAGCATGACTGTTTCTAAGCCAGGAATGATCTAAAAGTAAAGATGAGAGAATGTGTCAGTAGGGACTTTCTAGGCTAAAAGTTAGGCAGTGGTGTCCAGGGACCAATGAGGTGATGGGAGTAGGTTTTGCAAACCATAGCTTGAAGACTCTTTAACACTTTTACTCATAACATGGTGAGTAAGGAGCAAGAAATCAGTAGGGAAAATCAGTGCCAAAGTGTTGAATGGATTTTACAGGTGAGGAAACATTGTCTATGATTCTACACTGCATTAGTAGATGGAAATCCTTCATTCTTTGCATAAATAAACAACAGTCCCTGCCAAAATCAAGCAAAGCTCGCGAATGCAGCACTGGCATCATCCCTGTAACTTAGTGTCAATGCCATCACCTGAATAATTATAGTCACAAATATAAGAATGTCTTTACTGTTTTCCCTTTGGGACTAGTGCAATGCGTTGTCTTGCTTAGCACATGTACAGTTCACTGTTGTTCCTCCAACCCTACAGTCTTTTCCTACAGTCTTTTCTTTTGCATGGTTCCCAGTGTGGTACTGGTAGGGGTCTGGGTCTGCTGGCCCTTACGTGTGGGGACCACCTGGAGATATTTTGGGGTGAAACCTGTAGGATGCCAAGTTGATACTGTTTTCCCTATAGGGCTAGTACAATGAGTTGAACTGGAAGTGAGTTCTCTCCTGGCTTAGTGCATGTGCAGCTCACTGTTGTCCTGCGAGCCCCACAGATTTTTCCTCAGAACACAAAACAACACCTGATGTGGTACTGGTAGGGGTTGGGCCTGCTGACCATTAGTTATGGGGAACACATGGAAAATCCCAACAGTCTTCTTAGAAATTGAAAAGATGTTACAGAAGTTCATCTGGAAACACAAGAGACCATGAATAACCAAAGCTATCCTGAAAACTAAAAACCAAGCCAGAGGAGTCACAATTCCAGACCCCAAGACATACTACAGAGCAGTGGTCATTAAAAATAGTCTGTTACTGGTACAGAAACAAAGAAGATCAATGAGACAGAATAGAAACACCAGAACAGAGCCCACACATGTATAGCCAACTAATCTGTGACTAGAAAACTGAAAACAATTCAGGGAAAAAGCATGGTTTCTTCAACAAATGCTGTTGGGATAAGTGGACAGGAGCTTGCAGAGGTAAGAAGCAAGACCCCGACCTGTCACCTTATACAAAAATTGGCTCAAAATGGATCAAGGACCTCAATCTGCACTCTGAAACCATCAGACTATTAGAGGAAAACATAGGAAGCACTCTATAAAATACAGACATTGGTAAACACTTCTTAGAAAAGTCACCAAAAGCACAGGCAGTCAAAGCCAAAATAAACAAATGGGACTACATCCAACTAAGATGCTTCTGTTCAGCAAAGAAAATGATCAACAAAATGAAGAAGCAGCCAACAGAATGGGAGAAAGTCTTAACACACTACACAAGAAACAGGCAACTAATATTTAGAATTTACAGAGAGTTTCAGAAATTCAACGACAGTAAAACATCCTATGAAGAAATGGTCAAAGGAAATGAACAGACATCTTTCAAAAGAACAAATTCATACGGCTAATAGACATATGAAAAATGCTTGTGCTTCCTAGTTGTTAAGGAAATACAACTGAAAACCACATGGAAGTTTCACCTAACTCCAATGAGGTTGGCCTTCATTAAGAACTCTACTAACAGCGCCTGCTGGTGTGGATGTGGGGAGAAAGATATCCTCCTTCACTATTTGTGGGAGTGTAGGCTAGTGCAATCGCTATGGAGGTCAGTATGGAGAGTGCTGAGACAACTGAGAATTGATCTGCCAAAAGATCCAGCTATCTCACTTCTGGGAATATAGCCAAAAGAAATGAGATCTTCATAGGACAAAGGGATCTGTAATCCTATATTTACAGCAGCACAATCTATAATAGCAAAGACGTGGAAACAACCTAGATGATTATCAAAGAGGAGTGGATAAAGAAACTGTCATACATCTATTCCATGGAATACTATCAGCCATTACAAAGAATGAAAATCTACGATTTGCAGCAAAATGGTCCCAACTAGAGACTGTTATGCTCAGTGAAATAAGTCAAACCCCGAAGGACAAATATCAAATGTTTCTTCTGATATAAACAAACTACTTTATGCAAACTACTAGATCAATAGCCATTCAAATACTGTTTTTGCTGCATCTCATGAATTTTGATATTTTTATTTTTATTTCCATTCCTTTAAACAGTTTTATTTTCTTATTATTTTCCTCATTGGTCCATAGGTCATACAGTAGCATCATTTTCTTCAAGGAGATTTTTTACTTTCTTTTTTATTTCTTTAGAAACACATTGATCTTTCAGTAGCATGTTATTTAACTTAATATTTTTGTAAATTTTCTTTTTCTCTCCGTTGTTGATTTTATTTTATTATAGTTTACTATGTGATGGAGACTATCATATCCAGATGTGAGGATACAATGCAGTTTGCATCTCTACTTCCATATTAAAGATGGACTCTCAATGAAACTGTTTAATCTATCTTCACAATAGGATGCTAAATTCTCTACCATTGCTCATCTTTATACGAAAAAATGACATATGCTCCTATATTTACAGCAGCATAATATGTAATAGAAAAGACATGGAAACAGCCCAGATTCCTGTTGAAAGAGGAGTGGAGGAGATGGCCACGGGGAAAGCCACTGTGGTGATCGTGTCACTACCCATGTGAACAGCTAAGAACAAACCACATCACCAAGTCACCTTCAAACAACCGTGGAAGCCAGGCATATGTATTGTAACTGCCAGACACGCTGTGCGTCCCTCCCGTGCAGCCTTACTGAACTGGGGCAAAGCACTGTCCACTCCTTCCCCTCAGAAACTGAGTGTCCTAGTCATGCATCAGTTTTCCAAGATACCTGTTTTCATTAATTTGCTCATCTGTGATGGTTGACTTTATCAAGGCTGTACAACACCAGTTGTGTGAATGTTAGAAGATCTTCCCCAAGTTGTTTTAGGACTAAGGAACAAAGACAAGTTTAGCTAAGAAAGAATTCTCACGCCATCCTTCACCATAGAAATTTATGTCATGTTTCCAATTTGCTGGCCTGACCTAAGTACTGTACTTTTTAAGGTCTAGCAATTAGTTTTGCGAGAAAGATTGATTATCTGTTGCCTCCCAGAGTGCATTAGCAGGATTCTGGATTAGAGGCAGAAGTAGGACTCAACCTCAAGCAATAGCTTAACTCACTATGCTACAACTACTAACCTATGTGGTTTTTAATTCTTTTTCCACTTTATTATTATTGTTATCATTATCATTTTGTGGTGCAGTTCCATAGGCTCTGGGATCTCCTTTGCCCTGTCCCCAAACTCACTCCCCATCACTGAGCTTCCCTATATTATTACAGTTTTATAGTTCTTCATGAATAGTCATAGGTCCAGCATTGCGGTCATGGACAGTGGCACAGAGTTCAGTATCCTGTTGTCGGGATGTATTTAACAGTTTCATTGGGAGTTCATCTTTGGCCTGGAAGTAGAGATGGTGTGCTGCATTGTGTCCTCACATCTGGATGTGATCATCTCCATTGTACGGTTATATCCCCCTTGAATGGAAGGCCACAGGTCAAGGTCAACAATGGAAAGTGAAAATAGATTTGCAATGCCATGGAGTTGGATGGCATGCTGTTGGGTATAATGGTCTCCATTGCACAGTTGCTGTGCAGCCCCTTAAATGAAAAGCCATAGGTCATGATCAACAACAGGAAGAAAAAAAAAAGAAATTAACAACATTACAATGCTACTGAATGACTGATGTGTCACTGAGGAGATGAAAACGAAAGTCAAGAAACTTCTTGAAGGAAATGATGCTACTGTATGATCTATAAAACAGTGCAGAATTAAATGAGGAAAAAAACTGTTGAGGAAATGAAAATGAGAACAACCATCAAAATCCAAAAAAAAAAAAAAAGAAAGAAAGAGGAGTAGATAAAGAAACTGGTCTATCTCATCTGGAATACTACTCAGCCATTACAAAGAAAGAAACCCTGCCATTTACAAGGAAATGGTCCCAACTGGAGACTGCTACATTCAGTGAAATAAGCCAATACCCAAAAGACAAATATCATAAGCTCTGATATAAGGCAACCCTCATGCAAAATTCAAGATCAACAGATATGTAGGTAAATACGCATGTACACATAGTCATCTAGCAGGACAGTATAAAGAGACTATCATATCAAGATGAGAGGATGCAGGCAGTGTACATCTCTACTTTCAGAGGAAAGATGGAAATATATTTTGACAATAAGTTGCTGGATTTTCTGCCATTGTCCATACCTGCAATGTCATGATACCCTTAAATAGAATGATGAATTTATTACTGTTTTTGAAGGACTGAACTATTGCAATAATATAGGGGAAATCAGTGGGGGGGGCGGGGATTTTGGGCAGGGAGGAAGGGAAATCCCAGAGTCTATGGAACTAAGTCACAAAATAAAAAGGTGAGAATGTCACTGTTAGTAGTGCAAGGCAGATGTGAAAGTGGTATTATTGGGATCTCGCGGGAGGATACTTCTGAGGGTCTCTGTGCCCCTGAAGAACAGAGAGTTCCTTTGGAGACAGTCTGCTGTTGAAACTACTTTGAAGGTATCTGCCTCCCCAAGTCTCTACTTACTATAGCCTCCTCTCAACTCAATGCTTTAAGAAAACCCCCAGATTGTTTTGGGGGATGGGAAATGTTATTAGTATATGATATTATAGGGTACTACTCTAAACAAATTGTTTATTTTATTTATTTTTAAATTTTATTTTATTTATTTTTTTAAGATTTATTTATTTTTTATTGGAAAATCAGATTTGCTGAGAGAGAAAGGGAGAGAGACAGTAAGATAAGATATTCCATCCACTGACTCACTCTCCAAGTAGCTACAATGGCTGAAACTAAGCTAGAGCTGAGCTCATCCGAAGCCAGGAGTCAGGAGCTTTTTCCAGATCTCCTATGTGGGCACAGGGTCCCAAGGCTTTGGGCTGTCCTCACCTGCTTTATCAGGCTACAAGTAGGGAGCTGTAAGGGAAGTGGAGCAGCTGGGACACCAACTGGCACCCACATGGGATCCCAGTACATGCAAATTGAGGATTCAGCCACTGGGGCTACTGTGCTGGGCTCTGTTTATTGTATTTTAATATGTTATTTCCTCTATAAATCTGTGACAGTGTATGTTCATCACAATTTATATGAGTGCTGTCACAAGTATACAGAAATATATTACTGTACATGCACACGCACATGTGACACATTAGACAAATGATTAAATAAAATACTAAATGAACAGGGGTCCCATGAGATTGTGTCCAGGATCAGAATGACAAAGAAATAGGTAAAGTTGAGAGACCAGGTTTCCATGGATATAAAAGCCATTTTCACTTACCAGATACTTGAAAGTTAGAAGAGAATTAACTGAATTCGGTTGGATATAGAAACTGGGATGGAATTAGACAAACACGGAATATAAATTTTTTTTCTTTGGGCAAAGGGAGTTAAAAGATTAATTTATTTTGATGCATAAATCAAAATGAAATTCTGGCACATTTTTTTATAATATGTATAATCCATGAGCTTTTTGAAGAATTCTTGTGATGCTACAGTGGCAGGAGCCCTGATCATGCATTTGGAGTTCTAAAGCAAGAACTTCGATTGCTTACATTTTTTAAAGGGAAATGATGACCTTAAGTCCCCAAAGGCTAGATTAGGTTTCATTGACTAGATTAGCTCTTAAATCAATCCCAGTTCTGAAATCCCAGTACTATGCACCAAAGTAAATTGAATTCAGTGAGTATTCTGTATACAGAAAGTGCTCAATTTTAATGTTAGAGGAAATCATTTCAGTACCAGCACCATTTGTCTAGCTGCTCCCCTGTACCACAGGGGATATATATATATAAAATATATGTATGCATATATATATATATTATATATATAAATCTGTAACCTCCTTAATAACACAATATTACAAATGAAGTTTATTCATGAACTGATACATCTAAGGTCAACAAAGTGGATCCAAATTCATTTACAAAGGTTTCAGTTTCTAAAAATTTTATACTGGGTAGCCTTCTAACATTCCCCTGCCTGTCCATTTGTCCTTCATAAAGTGATATCCCCCAAACAGCAGAAATTAAAAACATTATCAGAATTCCAAGGAGAAATCTGATAGGAACAACAGTTATAATGGCAGATTCATTAAGTAAGCAAGGGGTTAGCTTTCCATCCCTGCCAGGTGGCTCCCACCCACCCATTCTTTCTCAACCTCAGCATTTCTTTGCAGGGTCACAAGGAAAGAAAAACAAAACACAAAAACACCCATAAAAGACACTACTGAGATGCTTACTGAAAAGAATAACATACTCCTACAAATACTGCTTTTCAGTCTTCAGAGCAGGCTCATCCTCAGTGTGCATAAACCTAGGAAAACCTAGGAAAAATTCAGACTTGCCAATTTCCCCAAAATAGTATCTCAAAGAACACGAGCTCCCAGTTATTCTTTTACTCATAATATTTACATTCTTTCACCACTACAAAACTGTGCCTTTAAAAACAGATCAATGTATACTAGATGCATTTTATTAGGGATCAGCCACAGGGGAAAGAAAAGATAAAGGACACGAATTCATGGTGAGGATCTTCGGAACTTCCTATTTCTCTCACCCTACATTGTAATTCACCCCTTGAAAGATCATATGAAAAACACCAGTGGCTTTGTAAAGCAGTGGAGATATCAGATGGGAACTTGCCGTGGCAAATTCAGTCAAGAGGCTATCCGAGAAGCCAGTGAGGACCCTGTTCCCCCATCTCCCTGCTTCAATATGAGGAAGGTATATGGTCCGTGGGTCCAGAGATACCTCTCATTTCCCCATTCTCATTTCTAGTATTCTTTCCATATCTATCATGCAACTATTTTGAGCATTGGCCCTCAAGTTGTCTACCAAAGAGCTAAAAAAATAAGTTCATCAACCTGGTCATCTTACCCTGGGAGGGATAACTACTGCTGGAAAGGTAGGTTCTTAAGAGAAGGCTTTGATTAAGAAAATATTTTCATTTGGGTATTTAAGTGTTATAAATATTAAATATTTATAATAAGTAATGGTAGTTTCTAGGTACAGACTCTGAATTACAAAGATGTTTTCATCTTTCAAAAATTGTCATGCAAGACTTTATTTCCACACATTTATTGTGGTTTTTTTTTTTTTAAACACAATTAGATTCTTCTTGGATCATCTGTCGTGTGTAAGCCAAGCAATTCTAAATGAAACATGACAATAAGTGTATCTCTCGAATGTGTGGTGGCATGATTGATGGTGACTGATCTGTAACCACAATCCTTTTATCAGAAAAGTCGATTCAGAACATCCCACCAAAAATGTAAATGTGACAAATTACAAAATGTAGGGGTAAGAATCAGACCCTCTAGGGTTCAAGGAAAAGTGATTAGAAATGGATTTTCTGGAATAAAAGCAGCAGGTCAGGTCAGTATATCCTTCCACCCACTAAGCTATGTAGAAAACAAATCCTATTGTTGCTGGAAAAGATAACTGAAGAGATGCAAAGATAAGTTCATTGATCTGGGTCAAAGGCAGTAGAAAATGGACAAGAAAAAGGAATTAGCTGCCAATAGGCATTAACAGCTCCAAATGTTAATGACTTCTATAAAGAAAACTCAGTGAGAGTAGGAAGACAGGGGGCAGAAGTTTCCAGAAGGATCAGCAGCAATATGAAAATAAGCGAAACAGTGAAGCAGTAAGCAAAGCTATTAAAACTCTACATTGCTTCATCTCTTTAAGATCCTGCTAACCAAAGGTCAATAAGCCTCTTTGTTATGATTGCTAGAGTTTTTCCACGCATACTGAGAGCTTTTCCAAAGGCAAAAACAATGTTTTTAACAACCCAATGACCAGATCCTGTCACACTGGAAAAAAAAGAAGCACAAACGAAAGGTACTAAAGACCCCATGTAAAAGGGTGTGATCGATTCTGTGCTGTGTGGTGTGAGTGATAAAGCTGGGAGTTTCAGAAAGAGATTATTCAACAAGGAATCCCCAGCATACAAAGTGAATAAGCCCATCAGAGAAGCAAAGTGCAGCTGCTGCCCGTTTCCATCCATTTATTTACAAAGGGAGAGTTGAGCGATCCACCGAGGTATTCTCAGAAACATGAGTGGGGAGTTTGGTACCAGCAAAACCAGCTAGCTATGGCCCAGTGTTCTCCCTCCCTTACTCTAACCCCATCCAAAGTAATCCTGGGTTCTATATTCTGTTGAGCAGGGGAGGTGGGGAAGCCCTTGTAATAATAATAAAAATTAATAATAATAATAATAATAACCTGAAACTGAGATTAGACTTGAAGATCGGGTAAAAATAAGTATCATTTTTTTCCTGCTAAGAATATCACATCATATTTTCTAATATTTTCTGATCTACTCCTTAACTGGTTTGCCATTATAATCCTCTGTTTCTCTTGCTTTTTCTATTTTTCCTTGGTAGCTTGTTCTCCACTTCAGAAGAGAATCTGGAGGGTCTCTCTCCACTCCCCGCAACGCACAGTATTTCTCAATGTTATTTAAACTCACTGCGCATCAGCCATTCTACTAAACACTGTTCTGGCACAGTTTTTTCTGACCCCCAGTAAGTTGAAATAAGGCTGTTTAAATTATTTTTTTCTTTTTCCAGAAGAAGAAACAGTGTTGTAGAGGCAAAACACCTGGTCTACCTCCCACAACTAGTATTTAAGGATGGAGTGTCTGGAGCCCCTTCAGTTCATTCTAAGGATCTGGAACTTTGATAATACTGCCCCTTACTGCCTGCTTGATCCTTCCCTGGAGCCTTACAGCATGTGCATATCTGTTTTTATGGCTTCTCTCTCCTATTTATTAGTCCTTCTATTGCATGAAGAATCGACTCCTCTGTTGTCAATATACTAAAAGCCTATCCATATCTTATTATTGTGAAAAACTGAATTGCACAATTACATATTTCTGTTTTTTTTTTAATTTATTTTTATTGGAAAGTCAGATATACAGAGAGGACGAGAGACAGAGAGGAAGATCATCATGTGGCTTTCCCAGGCCACAAGCAGGGAGCTGGATGGGAAGCAGGCCTGCCGGCACTGGAACCAGCACCCATATGGTATCCCAGTGTATGCAAGGTGAGGACTTTAGCCATTAGGCTACTGTGCTGGGTCCTCAAGTTACACATTTCTGTTAATTACTTCTCTGCACCTGTCCACATCCATGTAAGTTTCCCAAGAAGAGGGAAGATTTTCCTGTCTTCTCCTTCTCTTCTCTGTATATCTGCCTTTCCAATAAGCATAAATAAATATTTTTTAAATAGAAAATCTATAGATGGAGAAAGTGTGTAGATGATATGCAAGCACTGTGTTGTTGTACAAAAAGGACTTGAGCATCCTTGGACCTTTGGTAAGTGATGGGGTCCTGGACCCAGTCTTCCTTTGCGGCTAAGGGACAATTAAACATGTAGAGGCTAACTCATGACAGCTCCAAAAGGAAGAGCAGAGTGAATAGAAGAATAGGCAGAGGAACTTAGAAACTGTTTTCTGGTGTCACCTACAGTGGCTCAAATACACAAAAGAAAAACATTTGCTAGGAAGAACTCTAATCCTTCTTTCTCTCCCCTCTCCGTTCTTTCTCTCTTCATCTTTTCCCCTCCTCTTCTTTCTCCTTTCACTCTTAATTAAATAAAAATCTAAGAAAAATATTAAACAGAAGCCTTGGAAAGTTGAGCTAACCTGCATCTTTACATAAAAAGTTTGGGTGGGTGATGAAAACATTGAGATTACAGCTATAGTGAAAGCATTTGAAGGAACTGTTTGCAGAGTTTTCTTTTAAAAATTAGAGTCAAGATTCATGCCTGGAAATATAGACTGAAAGGCTTTGTTTTTTTCTCTTTTTTCCTCAAAAACAACTAAAAGAATTAACTTTGGTTGACCTTAGGTTACAATCAGACAGAAGCTGGGAAGAAAAACAAGATTAATCCTTTGAAGGGAGGCAGAGCTGGACTTTGCTGCTTCTCTCCTGCACCCCTCTGTCTTTCTTCCTGCTCGCCTAGAGTGAATCTGCCAGCCCCAGTCTTTGCAGGGAAGTCATTTCATAGGCACTAATGGGTGGCTAAGTGGAGAGCTCCTGACAAGTCATTAAAGCGGAACAAAGCTGACGGACCACGGTGCAAGGCCGAAATCCTCACAGCTCGGCGCAGAATGGGGTGTGTTGTGCTCGCTGCCTGTGTGCAGGTAGCTGCCGACAGGTCTTCATCCTGGGGACTTCTGTGTTGGAACTAGATGGTCATTACAGGGATTTTCAAACTGCCTGGGAAGCGCTATGCACTAGATCATTACAGATGGAGGGAGGTAGACAATCAGCAGAACTGGTGAGGAAGAAGCTAGACATACACTCTGGCAGATTCTCCCTACTTCCACTGACCTTTCCCACAACATTGCTTTGGGCTGGCATTGCCCTCCAATACCAACTCTCTTGTAGGTTTTATCAACTTGTGACTTTCATGTACGATGGGCATTTTATCCCATATTCCTGAAAGGATGGACCTGCAATTTGTTAATCTTGGCATCAACCATCACACAATATGTGGCTGCGAGCAGGAACTTAGTGAAAGTTTTTTGAATGAATAAGTGATGTGGATAAATTAAACTTTAAGAAAAAAATTCTCCTGCAACGGGAAGGAATTGTTTTAGGCGGTAGCCATGTACAGAGCCGGGGATGCACAGGATTTTGCATGGCATCTGTTGGAGAACTTAGGCGAGGATAAGCTGGGGTCCTAATGGACACCCACTGATGGAATCATGACAATAATTTTGGTCTATGGCAGGCTTTCATTCAGGATTTGAAAGGGGCTGACAGAGAGAAGGATTCATCCTTCTCAGTTAGCTAATCACTTTGCCAAACAACTGCTGAAATTCCAAGACCCAAAACTCAAATAAACAAAACCACTTGGCATCCATAATCTCTTCCCATGGGAATGTGCTAATTCTCAAGCTCTTCTTCTCTCTACCTTTGTACGTATATGCGATTTTTTTTTGAAAGATAGACTATGCCTCTGCAAATTTTTTATCTTTAAAGCTTGTATTTTGGGGCAGGCATTTGGCCAAATGTTTAAGACACCTGATAGAATGCCCACATCCCATGCTGGAGTGCAGGGATCAAATTTCAGTTTTATTCCCAACTCCAGCTTCCTGTTTGTGCCCAGCCTGGGAGGCAGCAAGTAGTTGGGTCCTTGGCACCCCTATAAAAGACCTGGATTGAGTTCTTGACTCCTGGCTTTGGCTTTCCCCAGTCTTGGCTGTTGTGGGCATCTAAGGCGTAAACCAATGGCTGGGAATTCTCTCTCTCTGTCCGTCTCTCTGGCAAAGAATTTTTGTCTGGATGTGAAAGGAAGATTAAAAATGGCCTTTTTTTTTTTTTTGCAAATGAAAGGATTATGAAGTGAAGTTAAATATCAGAGAAGATGATCATAGTCAAATGGCATATGCACTATCATTATTTATCATAGCATAGGAATATTATAACAAGGATATATTTGCCACTGTAACAAGGATATAATGCCACTATGAAGGAAAAATTTATTTATTGTCTTAGGTCAAACACTTAGGATTTAAAGGAGAAAATCATGTTGAGAAATGAGCCCATTCTGGAATAACAAGCAGCAAGGCCAGGTGAATCATGTGTATCGTCAACACCTCTATTGCAAACCAGATTCTACAATGCCATGGTGAAGGAAGCTGTAATGCCCAGAGTCCTTTTGACCTGATCACTTAGTGCTCAGTGCAATTATGGCATCACAGTTTAGAGGCAACAGAGATTCGAGGAATGCAGTCCTATTTAACAACTGTATCTTACCTAAAAGAAATGGAAGCAGTTGGGTGATACCCTTTTGTCATATGCGAAAAGTAGATGCTGAAATGAGAATTCAGGTATTCACTCACAGGCAACTTTTGAAGCCATTGGGTGATCATTCAGGCATTGGACTGAAAAAAAAAAAAACAACTTCCAGAAATCTTGATTATCATCATTAAAAAAAAAGATTGGGACATTTTACAGGTGCCTAAAAAGTAACACTTAAAATTACTGAAGGAGTGTCACTTATTAGCAGTTAAAATATTGCTTGGGATGCACACATACTAGCTGCATGGGTTAAAATCATTCCTCTGCTGCTGAATCCAGCTCCATGCTACTATGCGCCATGGGAGAAAGCAGGCAGGTGATGGCTAAAACATCTGGGTCTCTGCCACCCATATGGGAGATTAGCTCCTGGCCCACCACCAGCTGTTGCAAGGCTTTGGGAAAAGAATCAGAGGATGGAAAAATGTCTTTCAAATTAATCAACTAATCTTAGAAAAATTAAAGTGCATCACAATAGCAGTGTGATTGTTACCGGTTCGTTCTTGTGCTTATAGTTTTGATAACACGCTTTTAAACTTTTTCTTTATTTCAGTGGACATTCTTTGCTTTATATTTTGGCATCTTAATAATCTACCAGAAGCATGTCCCACCCTTTGTATAAGATCAAAGTAACATTCATGCTTGAGAATATTTCTGCTGTATCTTGCTTGTTTATACCCATCTCCATAATGTAGGCCTTAAAGGCCATTTCTTTTTTGTCAGATATGTTTTGCATAAAAAGATCATAGTCTTAGAATAGCTTCCCAGATTAGAAATTGCTATACTACAGGAATGAATGCTTTTGAAAATCACAATATATATTGGCAAAAAGCTAGCTGTTATTTTTTATTAGCATTTTTGTGATTGTTACAGTCTCTGAGAAATAATTCGGTCTTTTTGAAAGGTCCTCTTTGACTAGGGCATATACTCAACAGTTTGGGAATATTAACTGCCATCCACAAGTCATGATTGTACCTCAACAATTTTTTTTTTTTTCTGAACAAAGTGAATTGCAAGAAAATGCACTGGGTGCTATGCTAAATCCTGCAGCTACAACTCAGGCAAGAGGTCACTCTCCCACCCCAAAGAGAGACAGCAGGTGTGTGACGTGATGATGCTGTCCTGTGCCACCATGTCACTGATTACACACAGGCTGTTGAGGAACAGGCGGAGCTCCTGGTGTTATAAATTATGACAATATTTTCATTCATTTCAATTACCATTCTGCCCGGGATGAGGTGGTTGGAAAAAAAAGCAAATAGTATTAAAATAATAAATAAGCATGTAAAAAAAAAAACTTAGGATTCCAGAATTTTGTAGCTGAAGATGCCATATGTCAATGGGTTTCATATGTTGTTCAGTAACAGTGTTTTTAAAAAATGGTCTGGACTGATTTAATTGCTATAGGAGTTAGTGACACAATCTTCTCTGAAATCCCATACATTTTCTAGAAGAGAAATGAAACGCTGGCCTCTGCCCTACCTTGTGTAGCACAAATGGGGCATTGTGGCCTTGACATCTATTCATACACCATGGGTATCCAGACAAGACCATTAGTTTTGTTTTGTGGCATCTCTGGTCTAGGGATGGGGGACTGTAAGGTGAAAGAGCATTGGACTGAGCCTCTGAAAGTTGGATGATGATGGAATCTGGAGGCTATACAGAAAATGTCTCCCAGTATCCCACTCAATAAAACAGTCCCACGTTGGATATATCATAATAAAAATATGTTTAAATTAGCAAATGTTCTTGAGCATAATTTGAAAGCGTCAAACATTATTAGAATGTAAAGGATTTCTTTTAAAAGATGTATTTATTTTTAAAATTTCATTATTATTATTTTTAATTGGAAAGGCGGATGTACAGAGAGGAGAGACAGAGAGGAAGATCTTCCGTCCATTGATTCACTCCCCAAGTGAGCGCAACGGTTAATGCTATGCCAGTCCGAAGCCAGGAGCCTCTTCTGGGTCTCCCACACGGGTGCAGGATCCCAAAGCTTTGGGCGGTCCTCGACTGCTTTCCCAGGCCACAGGCAGGGAGCTGGAAGGGAAGCGGGGCTGCCGGGATTAGAACCGGTGCCCATATGGGATCCCAGGCGTGCAAGGCGAGGACCTTAACCACTGCGCCACCGCGCTGGGCCCAGATGTATTTATTTGAAAGGCAGAATGATTTTGGGTCACTCCTCAAAAGGTCACAGCAGCCACCTTTGTGCCAGGCCAAAGCCAGGAGCTAGGATCTCCATGTGGACTTTGCACGTGGCTGACAGAAGCCCAGGTCCTTGGGCCATTGTCTGATGCTTCCTTGATCCATTAGAGGGAGAGGATGAAATGTGGGCTCTCCTGGAATGCCGTGGCCCTCTGACACAGGATGCTGGTATCACAAGTAACCACTCGATGACTACCTTGGCCCTGAATGTTCATCAGCATCAGACTATAACCATTAAAGTTACAGTTTGGTTACTGTCAAAATGTCAATAGAAAGGTTCAATCCTTAACTTTCTATCCAGCTTCTTACCACGCACGTGAGAGGCCCTGGATCATAGCTCAAGTGCTTGTGTCCCTGACCCCCCCATGCGGGAGGCCTAGATGGAGTTCCTGGCACTGCCCTGCTCCTGGCATTTAGGGAGTGAACCAGTAAATAGAAGTAGATATTATTCTCTTTCTCTCTTCCTTTCTCTCATTTTTCTTTGTCCTAAGCTCTCTCTGCCACTCTGGCTTTCAAATAAGAAATAAAACTTAAACAAAAAGTGAAGTCACATGTTTGAACAGTAATAGGCCCTACCAGATACTTTTAAAAAAATGTCGGGAATGACAAATGCAATGAGGCTGTGAAGAAAGAGATAACATTTGTCCATCCTAAGTGAGAATAAAAATTAATATAGTTATTATGGAAAATAGAATAGAAGTTCTCCAAAAATTTTAAACAGAATTATCACATAACCGAACAATCTCGTGTTTTAGGGGTTTAACCAAAGAGAATGAAATCAGTGCCTGATAGAGATATCTACTCTCCCACGTTCATTGTAGAATTATTCCCAACAGGCAGGCTATGGAAACACTTGGAGTGCCTACCTATAGATGAATGCATAAAGAAATTGTGAGGGGCCAGTGTTGTGGCACAGCAGTTTAAGCTGCCACCTAACATAGTTGAATCCCAAATAGAGGGGCTGGGTCAAGCTCTGGCTGCTCCACTTACAATTCAGCTTCCTGCTAATGCACATTGGAAGGCAACAGATGACAGTAGAAGTGTTTGGGATACCTGTGGAATTCACAATGTGGGGTACCTAGATGGTGTCCCTGGCTCTGGCATATACCTGGAGCAATATGGCTGTATCTGCTATTTGATGGATAAATCAGTGGATGGAAGATCTCCCTGTCTCTCCTCTGTGTTTCTATCTATATGTATGTGTATGACTTTACCATTCAAATAAATAAATAAAATATTTAAAAGTAAATTGTTGGGGCCCGGCGCGGTGGCGCAGTGGTTAAGGTCCTCGCCTTGCACGCCCGGGATCCCAAATGGGCACCGGTTCTATCCCGGCAGCCCTGCTTCCCTTCCAGCTCCCTGCCTGTGGCCCGGGAAAGCAGTTGAGGACAGCCCAAAGCTTTGGGACTCTGCACCCGTGTGGGAGACCCGGAAGAGGCTCCTGGCTTCGGATTGGCATAGCATCGGCCGTTGCGCTCACTTGGGGAGTGAATCATCGGACGGAAGATCTTCCTCTCTGTCTCCTCTCTGTATATCCGCCTTTCCAATAAAAATAATAATAATAAAAAATAAATAAATCTTAAAAAAAAGTAAATTGTCATATATAGAATATATACACAATGGAATATTATTGCTCCTTCAAAAAGAGCACTTTGTTATTTGTGGCCAAATGGCTGGAGGACAGCATGCTAAATGAAATGTAAACCTGGCAAAGGAAAAAATTTATGGCATGATGTCACATGCATGAACGCACTTGACTTAGTTAAACTACCCAAGTCTCCTGCCCCAGTGCTTGGCTTTGAGAATCTTCCCCACTCCTGATTCCAGCTTTCTGCTAATTGTGGAGTGTCAGCATCAAAAGCAGTGGTTCAACACCCAGAACCGCAAAAACTGGTTCTTTTTTTTTTTTTTTTTTGAGGGGCTGGGGGAGCAGGAGGGTAAAGTTTTATTTATTTGAAAGGCGGACTTATAGGGAGGGGATGGTCTTCTATCTGCTGCTTCACTCCCTGGACAGCCACAGTGGCGGAGCCAGGCCAAGTCAAACCAGGAGCCAGGAGTTTCTTCCAGGTTTGCCAAGTGAGTGTAAAGTCCCAAGCACTGGGGGCCATATTCTGTTGCTTTCCCAGGCACCAAAGGGGGAAGTTATATCAAATATGGAACAACCAGGATTTAAGCCAGCATCTATATGGGATGCTGGTCCTGCAGGCAGTGGTTTAACCTGCTCTGCCTCAATGCCAGCAAAAGACATGCAAAAAAGGAGAGCCCGAATAGGATCTCTCTTGGAATCAGTGGAGGAACTGAAATACAGATGAAGCTCACTTTTGACTTGGAAATTACTTGAAAGCAGAACCAGTGCAAATTGAAGTTTCGCCTTTGTTGTCATTATTTTTTTGTTTTGTTTTTACTTTTTATTTACTCTGAGCCTTCAGAGACTCTCTTTTACTTACAGATGGGCAGAGTAAAATGCTGACTGAGTTTACAAATGGATTTGTAGAAGCTGATGAATCAGGCCCTGACGCTAACGGCTGAGTAGATCCAGTTAACAAGAAGTGGAGTAGAGGTGATTTTCAAGCATCAAATGATCCGAGTTAAAAGGCATTCGGGCTTATTTGTGTTTGCTCTCAAATGGTAAACTCTGACAGGTACTTAAGAGCCCCTCCTTCCCCCGGAAAGCGGTACATCACATTGTCCTCAGTTGGACCTGCTCCTTACAGCCTTTCAGTTTCATATCTAGCTGCGTTCATGCTTGAAAGCAGAACACGTGTGTGCAACAGCCCTGTAAGGAACAAGACAGCTGCACACAGATGCACACTGCAAAACGTGACTCATTAGTGTCACGTGAGAAGTCGCTGTGTTCCACTGCTCATGGAACACTGACTGACCCACCCATGTGCCAAGCACTTTCCCAAGGGCGTGCATTACCACTATGAAAAAAAAAATAGATCAAGTCTTTCTCTCAGGGAACTTGTCTTCTGCTTCAGGAACAGGGGTAGCAGGAGACAGGCCAAAGATCAGTAAAATAACAGTGACTAAGACTCCACATAAAACAAACGTAAGGCTTTGGGAAGTTCAGTAAGTGGTAGCTATACTAACGTGAGGTGTGATATTTAAGCCGTCATCTTTGATTGACTGATTTGTCATAGAAGGGGAAGGGTCAGAGAAATAATTGTACCATGCATTGGTTCATTTCCAAAATGGTGGCAACAGCCGGGACTGCACAAAATTGAAACCAGGAGCCTGGAACTTCAATAGGGATTTCCAGTGTGGGGGCAAAGTCCCAAAGATTTATGTCCCTTTCTCTTTCTTCCTTCCCCTTCCCTCCCTGATTCCTCTCACTTTCCTTTCCCTCTGTCTTCCTTCCCTTCCCCTTCCAGATGCATCAGAAGAGAACTGCTGGTAGCCCAGCAGCCAGAACTGGGACCAGCACTCTGAAGTGAGATGCCAGTGTTACAAGCAGTAACCTAACCTACCTTGCCCCAACACAGGTTTTCTAAGCTGAGATCTCAATGGACAGGATGTCAGTTTTGGCAGTTCTAAGGTGAAAGCATTTCAGTTACAGAAAATCACAGTGTAGGAGATTGGTTCCAGAACCCTTGTGAATGCCAGAATCCGAGGCTGCTCAAGTTCTTTACACACGACAGAGTATTTGCATATAATTTATGCAGTCCCCCAGTATATGTCAATCATCTCTTGATTACTTAGAATACCCCAAACAATGTAAATATATACATGAAAACCATTTACATAGCATTCATGTAAATGCTATGTAAATGGTTGTGATGCTGCATTATTTAGGGAGGAAGGGTCAGGAAAAAAGTGTCTGTTTATGTGCAGTACAAACATATGTTGTTTGGAGACATTCTCCATCTGCAGTTGGTTGCAAAATACACAGGTACAAAGGTTGACTTGGCTCCCGGTGGATGCCTGAAAAAGGGATAATCCCACATCTTATGTCTATTGTGCTTTTTCAGGTGAGATGAACACCTATGATACAATTTATAAACTACCCGTTAGAGGAGATTAGCAACACTAATAATGAAGCAACAGTCATGGCAATATATTACAACTAAAGTCATGTGAGTGACCCCCCTCTTTCTCTTTTTCCACTTCTCTCCCTCTTTTTGTTGACTGCCGTTGGTTGACCAGCCTACAGTGAAGACACTGGACAAAAGGAAGATTGACAGTTCCAAGAGGGCCAAAACAGAACACAACGTGATTCATCGCATAACTGAGAATGACCATTGAAAACTCACGGCTTGTTTATTTCTGGAATTTTTCATAGGTATTTGTGAACTTCAGTTGACTGAAGGTAACTGAAATGGCAAAAAGCGAACTTGTCGAGAAGGAGAGACAATTATAGAAGGTGTCTAAGGCTCAAATGGGTTTTACAGGTGAGAAGAATAGCACCAAATGCAAGCAGTGCTTTTGAGGTACCATAGACAAGTGGGTGAGGGTAGCAAGCAAGACTAAGCAGGGGGCATGAACAAAGAGTTTTGCTTTTATTCTCAACAGGGGAATAGTCCAGGGAGGATCAAGCAAGGGATCTATAGCTTATTTAAGTTGCTGTGCTTGAAAACCACTAGTAAAGTATGCTAGAGGATATTAAACAAAGAAGAAGTAAAGATAAAAATTATTAGAAAAAAATAATAAATCACAGAAATCGGACTTGAGCAATGGGGTAGATGGCAGAGTTTATTGAAAAGGGCAAGACCAGCAGAAGGACTAGTTGGGAGGGCAAAGATGAGAATTGTGTTTTGAAGTTGCTGTCTTGGAGATGCCTACTGGAGACCCGTGTCAAGCAGTCAGTAACCTGGGAGACAGGGACTAGAAATGGGGTGTTGGATGCCATCACTGCATATATTTCACTGGATATAAAAAGTGAACAAATAAGGTGCTGGGATGATGGGACATTTGAAAGTTAAACAGAAAAGAAGGGATCAAGGACCATGAGAGTTGCCAGTGAAACAAAAAGAAAACGTGGACAGAGATGATCAGAAAACCCTCTAGCTTTGACAAGTGGAAATTCTGACCGATCTCTCCCTCTCCTCTTGCCATTCTTGGGGAAACTAACAAACAAACACAAACTCTAGAGCAATTTAAGTTTCTCAGTAGAGCCAATTACTTGAAATCTCTAAACCTTATGAATAACTCTGTTTTTCCTTTCTCATAGATGACTTCCAGGAGAAGGAATAAGCAACAGTGAACTGAGCTCATCTTTAGTGAAGATATGGAGTTTTAGAGACACATGATGACAAGAGCAATTCAAAATTCACAAAGTAAAATTTACAGAAAATAAAAGAAAAATTGGCAAACTTTGATTTCATCCTTTTAGCCCACGATTGATCAGATATTGATCAATCTAAAGCAACCATCATAAAATATCCTGGTTTTCCCTTTAGCTTTTTGATCCATGCTTTGAGACTGAGAAACAAAAATAATGTGAGGTCACAGTTGCCTCTACATGGGTTCACTGTGCTATTATCGTGCCTGCTATTTTATTTTTATTGCATATGTTTACAGTACACAGCATGATGCCTTCGCGACATGAAACATCTCATACATAAAATTTCTGTAGAAGCTGAAGTCCAAAACTGTCGTGGAGAACGAACATCTGAATACTTTGCATGAGTCACATCAGTAACCACAAACACACACGCGTGTCTTCTCCCTACATCCATATTAATTGGACTACTCTCTCAGTCACTGTGTCTTGTTTTGTTAATATAAAATATGGCAGGACAAACAGAACTTTTCCCGAAAAAAACCCTCCCTGAATTTAATACAGCCTTTTAAATTGTACACCAAGTTTTAGTGGATTACAAATAACACGAAAGAATACTTTTTCAATTCAGAAAAAAAAAACACATTAAAATAGAAACACTCTTTTTGCCAGTCATTGCTAAGAGGAAGCATATTCAACATTTTAAAAATGAAGTTAGAAAATAGGAAATATGAACTGGGATTTCAGCTTCCTTTTACTTTAGAGGGAGTCCTCTAATCTAGTTTTCATTATTTGGGTGGAAATCAATCACTGGTGTGAAACGACTTGTTTTTTGTAAGGATGTGAATATAGGCGTGCTCCATGCAAACTAACAACAACAAAAAGCCACTTTGTAGGAAGGAATTGAGGACATACGTGGCTACGTACCACAACAGAGCATTTGGGCAGGGGCTATGTGCTTCCTTAATATATGTGAATCAGTATATGACAAAAAAGTAGATGCTCTCTAAGTAGCTAGGATATAGTGAAATGAATGAATGAATGCAATTGTTAGTTTGATTGCATGTGATACAGTCTTCAGACAAGAAGAAAATCTCTCTGAGAGAGGAAGAGATCTGTTTTGTTTCAGCAACAACTACAAATTGGGATATGTATTTTCCTTAGGTGATTATAAAAAAAAAAGACCTAATTTCTTTTGAGAAAGGAAGAAAGCATGAGCAAGCCAGTACAACCGAGTAAGGATATAGACCAGGATATGTTGTCAGAAATTTGTAAAACAGAAGTGGCAACAGACACTATTTTTCATTTACACAATTTGTTTTCTTGTTATAGAAAAGGAAACTTCTATTGCATGTACACAGACAGCAATTTGAAAGTTGAACAATTCAGCCCAATAAAGCAAAAGATTGAATTTTTTTCCAGCTAAGGACAAAATTCAACAAAAACACTTAGTAATGAGCAAGGGACGTTAGTCATAAGTAGATTCCCGATTCGAAAGTGATGTGATCTTTCAAGAGCTTTAAAGAAATTCGCTTTAATCCTGCTGATTGGAATCCTCAGCTCTGATAATCAGTCTCACTTTTAATTATTAACCTAATTGCTATGGAAATCAAGGAAAGCTATTCAGTGATTGCTTCTTGATTTTTCAAAAAAATATTTTGACTGGTTAATGCTGTAGCTCTTGTGCTGCAAACAATGTCTGCTATGTTGTTTTGATTCAACTGGGAAATATAATTTATCAGTAAAAACATTGAAGCTAGCAATACGTTACTACTTAAGGGTCAAATTGGACTGAGCTGAAATGCATAGAGCTAAAATGAATGAATCAACAATGGGGATTTGAATCTATGGGGAATAATTTATAATTTCATTGTATTAACTGAATATTCCAAGGAGAGACATTTTTGTAATCATATAGATTTTTATTTTATAATCATTAAAATAGCAATTTCGTACTGAACAGTTACTTCAGCACATACATTCTGCCGTTTGGATCACTCTTGGTACTCATTGTTACAGCAAAGCAAACACAACTGCTGATATTTGTAAGGCAAAGAGTTGCCCATGGCCAGTCATGCTGCCCAGTGCTGACAAATCAGAGCCTGAGTTTGCTTTTCTGCCTACTTTTTACTACTCTGCACTTCCAATTATATTCTTTCTCAAATGGAAAATTAACCATTTGACACTATTAAATACATAAGGCTGGGTCAATAAAATCTTTTTTGGTAAAAGTTATTTATTTATTTGACAGGCAGCCAGGTTATAGGGAGAGAAGAAGAGAGAAGAAAGGTGAGAGAGAGCGACAGCTTTTCCATCTACTGGTTCACTTCCCAGATGGCCTCGAGAGCCAGGGCTGGGCCAAAAGCTGCATCTGGATCTCCTATGCAGATCATAGTGCCCAAGGACTTGGCCCATCTTTCACTGCTTTCCCAGGCACATCAGCAGGGAGCCAGGTCAAAAGTGGAGCAATTAGGAACTGGCACCAAGAGAGCATGCCAGTGCTGCAGGCAGTGGTTTAACCTGATGTGCCACAGTGCCATCCCTCAAGAAAATCTTAAAAACATGAAGTTTCTTCTGTATAGAAACCTTGTATTGAGGGAAATAAACCCAGATAATAAATAATTTTTCATTAGCAAGGTGTAGGTAGCAGCAGCATAAAAACAAACCCTTCGCTGAGAAGTGCTTCATCATTGCCACCATGTACTCCGTCCTAAACATGTACCTGCCAGGCATCCTTTGAGAGGCGGATATGCTTCTGCCCCAGCTGTGGGTAATGGACAGTGAGAGAAACGGGAAGAGGACTGCATTGTGAAGAGGATCGGGGTCCGTGGGAGACCTTTATTAAGACTCAGGCATTTGATAAGTGTTTAATTATTTTAGTCTTCTTCCCTCTAAAGCCAGGATTTTGATGAACACCAAATGAAATCATGCATCATTAAAGAAACCACAAAACTGGCCACATCATGGCTCTCAGCCCTATCGGACCGTTTTTTTTATGAAAAGCACCTTGAATACCCTATAAATGATATTCATACATACTATCATTCATCTACAACTTTGAACAGCTCAAGTGAGAGAAAAGCAGGAAAATTATTTGTAATAAATCATAAACTATGGATTCATAATTCTTACCCAGTCTTATGATCCAAAGGAATCTGAAATTCAAGGATGTTTGTAACACACATGACAACAAAAACTGTGCTGGCCTTTATTTTGCGCAGTTAGTGTAAATACCCAGAAGGTTTGTTTTGTTTTGTTTTGTTTTAATGCAGAGAAATCACTATTTGTGACTATCAGAGCTCTCTCAATTTCCGCTACGTGTCACATCATTTACACCACACATGCACAAGACTATCATTTGTAGTTTTAAGAATTTTAGAGAAACCATGTGAAGTCATTCACTCAATGTTATACATGGCCAGTATGTGTGGTGATGGCTGGAAGGAGAATGTGAGCAGTTGGCAAAGCCCACATTTTATCATGATACTCTTCTGAATGCCAACAGGTGCACACTCAGATGACTCCAGAAGCCATAAGGAAGTCAGCTGCTGCATGTGCCTCTACTTAGAAGACTCAGGCATTCTTGCATTGTATTAAGGCCTGAGATGGCATAAGCTATTGGAGAAATGCTTTTTTTCAAATAAATAATCTTTTTTTTGAAAAAATGGTACTTGTTTTTCCCAGTGTTAGCTCTATGCCATGGCATCCTCTCTAGTGATTCCGAACAGTAGCAATGAACACAGCCCTGCAGTCACAGGTGAAACAACCAGCATGTTTGTGTTGCTCAGCTGTGCTGTGTGGTGAACTCATCGGCTACAGTGAATGTATGTCCCATTTACACTCTTTCAAGTTACCATGGGACAAAATCCCATTGCGTGCTAAGGAGCCTCTCTTGTTTTACGCCCTCATGGTGTAAAATTATCAGATCTCTTGATATCACTGTCCTCCACTGGCAAATACGTTGAATTAAAAATGATCATGTTCCTTGATCATCCTGCAATGTCTTCAAGTAAATGAAGACACACAAAAGGAGGAGACGGAGACGGAGAGAGGTGGAAAAGGGGATGGTACGTGCAGGAAGGAAAAAACAGAAGGTGCCAAAACAGTTGGGTTCCGTGAGAAGAGAACTGCAAAGGATTTATTTTTCATTGTCCTATGTCAATAAACTTTTGGTAAGATATTTGAAATTTAATTATTCTTAAGGGGTCATATCCATCGACCTAATTGATATAAATAAATACATATTTTAAAAGGCTCTCGGGAAGCCTTGTCTAATTTTTGCCGCGTGATTTTCCAGAAGGGGCTTAACTAAGATAAGCTTTGTTCAGTTCTGTGTCCATGAAGGAGGAGAAAGCATGGCAAACAATGACTTTGGACTAGGCCTGCCGCTGCTTTGGCTAATCTCATCACTTGCTACTTGAATCTAGACAAACCAAGAAACCCTTGTTTTGTGTAAGCTAACTTGATGACTACTCAGAAAGAAATGTTTCCTACTCAACCAACATCAAGTACATGCAAGACATTTTCTAAGCCTCAGAAATTATATCCCTACCTGGGCCATTGAAGGTACAGGATACTTTGAAAAGTTAATTTTAAAGAAATAAAAAAAGTTTATTTTGATGTCTACATTTGTCTTAGCATATACATGGTAACAAAAGCAAAAAATCAGGTTTTATAAAAAACTGTGCAAGGATTTTGAAATTTTTCTATGCCCAACTAAACTTATCTTTGAATTCCATCTTTCCATGAACATTTTTAAAGTGCCTTCGACCTGGCTTTACTCTTTGAGAAAACTGAAATTTGCAGAATCCAGCACGGAAAGCACTAAGGTGCATGACATCCAAGGTTTGTTTGGAAGAGCAAGAGTTTCGCTGCCTCTCTCTGCTGCATGGGGACGGGTGGCTGGGCTGGCCCCAGCCACAACTGCCTGAAGGATGCGCCACGAAGCGCAGCTGGATCCGGGCAGTGCTAAAAGGAACCTCGTTTCTTCAGTTATTATAAATGTTTTAGGTTGGTGTTATTTGTTTCAGGAGTTGAATATCAACAACAACGCTTGAAATGACAAATAATTGCTGTGGAAGGACCATGTGTTGCCTAAAATTTAACCAAACATTTTATCACAGAAAAGCCTTTTGAGCCATATGGTCCTACCCACCTCCCTAAAGACATTTCTAGTTCTCTCTTTCCTATAAACAGTTTAAAGTAACCATGATAAACATTCTGGAGAAAAGCTAAACTTGTATTTGCTATTCTCCTGTTGATTATTCGCGATAATAAGAAAATGTTTACGCACGCAGAGGCGAAGTTTATGTGGGAGGCCCTAATGCATATACTCCTTATGCGGTGATTTATGACTCGTTTATGTCAAGGATCAGAAATCATGGTCGTGGTTGTCTGCAATGACACAACAGTTCAATAGCTCTTGCAGAGTAAATGTTATCAGGACTTTGTTCATCAATAAAACATTAATCCCAAACAAATCAGAGTAAGGAGTAAAATAGATGTCACCTCCATTTTTGCTATTTCCTTACAATGGTAACCATTTTTAACAAACCAAAAAGTATCATACCAATTATCTTTACAGAAGCATTCAAAAAAAATCACTGACAGACCTAGAACCTTGGGAAACCATGTTACAGCTGGGTTCGAATGACCTAGAGGATCAGGCTCTTGATTCTTAGTACCTGGAAGACTGATGTTCCAAGTACCTGTTAGAATTTTCTATTTCTATTATTTCTATTCCTATTTCTAAGCTGAAAAAAAAATAGCTTGTATTCTTTCCAGACTGCTGTCTGCCATCATTATTGTCTCAACCAATACATTGTTATAGGGGTGGCATCTATTTGGAGTAAATATCTTATTAGAGAAGAATCAGTGAGGGTTGATGATTATAAGCTACCTAGACATTGTGTCACAGGAAATACTTTGTCACTTATTATTCTTAGATAGTTCAAAGTAGAATATCAAACTTGGGGCAATGATATATACTATATATATGTGGGTGAATGTGTAATTTTATAAGTATTGGAAAAAATTGGAGGTTTATTTTGGTGCAAAAACCAGTTTAAACTCCATGCATAGCTTTTTCATAATACAAATTTTCTATGAGCTTTTGAACTCCCCTTATACATGTGGCTATCAAAAATCCAGCACCAAAAATGAACATTATTCATTTCAATTTTTCATAAACTTTTTGAAGCATAGTCATAGTCTTGGACTCTTGGTAGAAACTTATATACAACTCTATCATCATGAGTATCTCTTTTCTTTCACCAGATGTATTATTTGGAACATATAATGGCTCACCAGTGACATGACTGGACTCAAAACCTTTGAGAATGGCATGCAAAGGCTTCAATGCTACCACTCCAGTGTAACTTTCTGTATCTTCAAGTTTTTGTACAGCAGTCCTGAATTATATATTATCTTTTGGACAAGAAATATCTTCTGCCGTACTTTCTTTCATAACTATTTTCTTCTCTTGGGATGCTCATTCCCATCACTCTTTCATGAAACACTACTTCACACCCAATGTTCAACCCAAATATCACCTCCTCTGAAAAGTGTCCCAAGCGCAGTCAGTTCAAAACACTCCATTTCCAACATCTACCAAATCTGTAGCACTAAGCAGAGCTCACTTTTTATTTACAGTCCACTCTGTATGTGTCATCCCTCCAGCTAGACTTAGAGATTATTTAAGATAAACATTGTCTTAGGATCATTATAGTAGGTGCTCAATTAAGTGTTTATTTCTAGAATTAACTTGTCCAGAAAGAAGTCAGTTTGAAAAGTGAACATCTAAAATTTACATTCTCCAAAGAAACCAAATGTAACCAAATTTAAAACCAAGAGTAGATTGGAATTTAAGCATATTAGGGAAGCATTTCCCAATGACTCTGACATAAAGCTGAAAATCCAACTAAATATGCAACCAGATAAGCCCAAATAGTCACTGAAGGTGGAGGATGCAAAGGGTTGCTGTAAACAACTCAGCAATTTGATCTCTTTATGAAGCTAGAGCAGTTATATCCCAGATTTTTCTAATTCAATGTCAGAAAAGACATGCAATTTTGTCCAGGGCATAAAGACCACAGAGTAGAACGTAGAAGGTACAAGACAACTACAAAAGAGGACCAAGTCTCCCTCTCTTCCAGATTTCAAAGGGGCATCCCTTTGCTCACGCACTGAGAAGGAGGGTCTTGAATGTGGGCTTCAGGGTCCTTTCTTATTACTCTCTTTTGCCACAAGGACAACAACAGGAAGCATTGCATTCAGGTTTGTTGAGTCCATTTATTTCTAGGAATTTCTTTCTAGAAGTGAACTCTGTGCCAGGCATTTTACAGCAAGAGAAGGGGAGCATGAGTTGGGTAGATGGGGTGTAGTCTTGGTACAGTGAAGCAAGGTGCTAGATGGCTCAGGTGGTAAGATTTAAAGGATGAGATTAAATGGTGAGATTGAAGATTCAGGCATGAGATTTCACAGTCAAATCAATGAGAAGATCAAAGGTGCACCCCCAGGTTATTCCTTACAATGTTGCACATCTGCAAGGTTTGAGAAAATTATCACAATTACAACATCAGGACACAGCTCTAAGAGAAATCAGACTGTGAAATGGCAAAGAAGACCTGTCTTTTTACATTTACATACACAAGCACACACACTTTTTAAAAACTACTCGGTGAGGGTAACTCTCAGAAAGGAGTCCCTTGTTTTCTGTGACCTGTACTGGGAGGCCTCATGCCCGGCCCGACTTCCCTTGGGTTGATATTCACACAGCTACTCAAACAAGGGAATAAAAGCATTGTAACCAGCTTAGCCTCACTGCTGTTTATTCCCTTTCGTGGTGCCTCGCTTTTCAGGCACATGGTCCAAGACAAAAATTTTAGGAAACACCTCCCTGTGCCTTTCTTGTGATCTTCATTGCATGTCCTTGCTTACTTTTTAAACAACTAGCAAGGCTGTGATGAGAATGAAAGGAGACCAAACATGTGAAGCAGTCTTTTATAGCGTCCATGCCATAGAAGTGTTCAGCTAAAGTATTCCACTCATGCTTAGTCCCCTCAAGACTTCAATACTCCACCTCTGCTCTGCTGCAATCACCTGCTCATCCTGTTGCCAGATTTCTCCTAGACATTATCAGATCTCTAATTAAATCACAGTTCAATTAGTTTGGCTCCCACGATCTCTTCTCTTGCCAGCCCGTTCCCATTCCAGAACATTATGTGCCAGCCATTTTGAACTGCCTGCCCTTCTCTAATATGCTGGGCTCTGCTATCACTCACTCTACCCTAGGGCCCGGATAGATTTTTTTTTTTCACCCTGAATACTGGGGAGCAGCGCATCGCTGTTCACACAGGTAAGCTGTAGAATCCTTAGTCTGTGACACTAGTTACCACTGTCTGGTTGTGTTCATGTCCCTTCTGTTAATGTGGGCATCTCAGCACCCATCTTCCTCCTCTTGCATTGGTGTCTAACACAGCCTGGCACCTAGCAAGTACCCAGTGGCTAAGTGAGGAAGTGGAGCTCCCTGGGCCTAGGTGCAAGAAAGTAGACTCTTAATAGTTATATTTCTTGAAATCCTAAAAAGAAAGAAAGAAAGAAAGAAAGAAAGAAAGAAAGAAAGAAAGAAAGAAAGAAAGAAAGAAAGAAAGAAAGAAAGAAAGAAAGAAAGGAAGCCTCACCCCTAACAAACAGGGGGAAAAAAAAGAATGTAACTTGGGAGCTCAGACTGCCCTTCTGGTGTTCTGTAGACTGCAAGTAGCAGCAGTCAGTCCCCTGCATTTGACTCTTATGAACAACTGATATCACTTCGCTTCAATCCTCTCCTTTGAGCTTCTTATTTAGGGTCCCACCTCAGGATCCTCCTCGCAACCTGCCTAACCGCTCCCTGACTCTGACTCTCTCCCCTCACCTCCATCCCCAACAGGCGCGCACTGTTCTGATGAGACCCCCAAGATAACTCAGTGTGAGGTTCAAGATGAAGCCAGAGTCCAGTGAGCCAGAAGCATTCCTGAAAGCATTCTGTCTTGTCAGTTTGCATGGTGGTGGGGGTGGGAGGCTGGTGAAGGGTAATGGGGAGAGCTCTGGAGGAAGCTGGGTGCAAAGTAACAGCAAAGTCACATCCAGGGTAAAAACTACAACCCCTCCCGCTCTCTTTATTTACAGAGGAAAAGAAAATAGCTAATTGACGTAGGATGTGGGTGAGCTGGGTTTTGGTCTCAATCCTGTTTTGCCTCATCTTGTGGTTGCCTTAGGAGCACAGCAGCGCCAACCATCTCCACTGCTTTAGGGGGTGAAACAAACTCAAATAAAACGGCTCAGAAAGTTTGGGACTCCCTCTCACATTCAAGTCAGCCAAAAGAGCAGTTCCAACCCCCTGGAGCTATTATTACGTAAAAAGTGCTGAATGCCTCACATCCAAGACCTTGTGAGAGTACACCAGTTTAAGTTCTGGATTTTCTATTTTCATTGATAAAATAAAAAAAATAAACCTAGTTATCAATTCTCTTTGAAAGCAAAATCACTAACAAGTGGAGCAAACAGTAATTACTAGTAAAGAAAGACTCGAGGAGGGAGTTTTCCAGTTCCCTGGGTGATTCTGCATGCAAGAATTAAAAAAAAAAAATGTTTTTTTTTATCCACCAGTGTGGTCCAACATCAGATGCTGAGAGAAAGTAATGATTTATTTTCCTAATTTAGACTCAGGTAATGACATGATAAAATGCAACTGTGATTTAACATCTGCTTCTATGGTGTTACATGAAATGCTTTCATTCCTCATGTTAAAATCATTGAAGTTGAACATTCCAAGTGAAATTAACATACACAACTAATCTCAGGAATACCTGAATAACATAATCTGATGAAATATATGAACTTCAAGATGTGTAGTATGGAACTTAGCAGTTACCTATCAAAATCTCAACTTTGGAAAAAGTCCTCACAGGGGTTGATGTGAGAACAGCATCTCACAGGACTACGCAATCTACCGCAAATCAACCGTGACCTTCAGCCATGTTTCCGGGGATCTTTCAGTCATATTGAAGATGATTAAGAGAACATAGTAAGATGAAGCACAAGACAGACAAATCTCCTAAGACCCTGGTACATTTATGTTCCCAGATCATCTACTCCTTTATATAACTATATATATAAAACGCGTTTTCAGTGGTTAGCTTTGTTGTTTGGTATTTCACAGGGGGATGGATAACACCATTTCCAAAGGAAAAAACAAAAACCAACAGGGATCATTCTTCTGCTAGAATTACCTAGTGCCCTTTGGACTTTGGTGTTCCTATTGTGAATGGTAGAGGAGGGATAACTTTGTTGATGGTATTTTAGTGTCTGACTACTGAAGGCCCTGAGGGCCCCTTTGTAGCAGAGTTTAGAACTTAGGTTCAGGCAGTCTCACTTTCCCTTCTGATCGGTTTACAGGAGCAAGGCACAGAAACGAGAAGCCTTCTGAGCTTTTTACCCATTTCCTTCTTTAGTCCTTGAGTAAATTGGGAAGAAACACAAATGAGTTCATCAAAAGGCTGAATCCAAAGTCTTGATTTGATTGGCCCCAGCCAACATTGGCACCCTTTTTACCTACAGGAAGAACAATCTTTGTACAGACGCCTGCAACTGCAGAAATACCCCTTCCTACTCTATGCAAATCCTAAAGTGTAATGAAAAATGAAATCACTCCCTCAGATGCCTTTGAAGATTTGTGATATACACATTAGGAGAGCAGAGCATGGCTTTTTCTGATAAAGACATGATGAATGAAATGTCATTTTGGATCTGATTCAATATACAGCAATTTTTACCTAAAGGCTTATTTTTTTTTTCTGACATAAATAGTACCCTGTATGTGGTCTGATCTGAAGAGATGTTTGTTAATACTCTTAACAGGAAATAAATAACAGACTGAGATTTTGTTTCAGAATTCAGCAGTATTATTTGAAACTTGATTTCCTTTCAAGCCCCTACCCTGGGGATTTGAAAATTAAGATATCAGGATTTGTTATCTGTAAAGAAAAATTACTAGGACCAAAGGAATCTTCTAGAAATCGTGTATGCTACTTGAGACTGACTCACATATAGCAAGCCTCATCTTCTCCTTAGTCATCTAGTAGTCCTTAGATGTTAGGAGCCCAATTCCCAGCAATTAGGGACCCATGTGGCTCCTCCCTCACTTTCTACACTTCCTGGAGTGATTTATGACAGTCATTGAGCCTTCCTTATTTAATCTTAGAGGTATGCTTCCAAAAACTGAGAATTTTTTCTACAAA
Organism: Ochotona curzoniae; assembly: GCF_017591425.1. Lineage (NCBI taxonomy): Eukaryota > Metazoa > Chordata > Mammalia > Lagomorpha > Ochotonidae > Ochotona > Ochotona curzoniae. Next base: position 6,350,726 of record NW_024466605.1, read on the forward strand.
AGAAGTTTATTTTAATGCAAAAACTCTTAAATCTATATATTTTTTGTAATACACATCTTTCATGAACTTGTTGAAGATTCCATGTATATTCAGATTTTAAAATGTTTTAAAAGGCAGATTGGGAGAGAGAAAGAAAGAGAGAAAAAAAGAGATCTTCTATCCACTGGTTCATTCCCCAATTAGCCACAATGGTCAGGCAGCGCAGGCTGAAATCAAGAACCTAGAACTTCAACTCCATCTCTCACATGGGTAGCAGGGATTCACTTGCTAGGATTATTATTCACTGCTTTCGTGGATGCATTAGAAGGACCTGGATCAGACGTGAGCATTTGAGACTCCAACTGATACTCTGAAAGGGGGTGTCAGCACCATAAGCAAGGGCTTAACCTGCTGTGCCCCTAAACTTGTCTTTTAATGTTCTCGTAATAAATGATAATTCTGGATGTGATGTGAAAGGGAAAAAAATCAGCCTACTCCATGCTAACTAACTCAACAATGAATTAGAGGAAGGAGAGACAGGCGGAGAGTAGAGGTCACTCGGCCAGTGTCATTGTGGACCTTCGTTTCAGTTCATGTTCAGGTTGAATCAGGACCCGTAGCTCATGATGTATTGGGAAGTTGAAACAAGCAGAGTAAGGCTAATCATGTAAGTCAGGTGTCCTGGGAAACAGAAATAAACCAACATGACTGCTCATGAAAAATCCATATGTGGACAGGTGCTGTGTCTTTTGTCAGCCAGCCTCCTTTTTGGCTATTGTGGTCCTCAAGTGAGGGTCAAACTTGCTCTGAAGAAACGTCCAGTGCTTGCTACTTCCATCCCTGAGTTCTTTTTGAAGGGCATTGCTACTAAAGACAGTAGCACAGAAACACCTTCTTTGTTTGATCTTTCTCCAGACAGAAATCAATCACAGACCTTTAAAGCTATCAGAGACCTCGGGCCAGTTAGTCCCATGTCTCTCTTTAGAAGCAAGCTGTGCAGGGTCCGAGCTGAAGGTTTGGGGGATGGGAAAGTGACCCTTTATTGTTTTCTCATCTGTTAGAAATACCCTTTTTAATTGCTGGTACTTGTACAAGTGAGAAGTAAGTCTTTTCCTTTTGAAAATTGTCAGGTTTCCAAGCAAGGAATGATATTTCATATTGTGGCATAGATGATTAGAAAGAAGTAGATGATTGACTGCACATGGTACTACCAAAATAGGCTCAGACTCAGGCTTTGGAGAAGGTCAGATTCAGTTCAGTCTATTAACAAGTCAACTGGCTGGAGGAATGGGTCAGTGCCACTTTGGCATACCATTTGGAAAAAGAAAACAATAAAACATGTTTAATCCACTCAAAATTTCACACAAGCAAAGTAGTTCAAATAAGGGAACATATAAGAATATGGTATTGTTTATTTCACCTCACCTTTAGACAACATCTGATCATTGTAGCGTGGATGGTGATCTAACAGGAACACAGAAGACAGTCTACACTGGCATGGTGTCACTAACCTTCTCTCTGGAGCCATGCATCATTGGCTTACGTCAAGTTTGAGAAACTTCATCATCTAAATACATTCTGGAAATGAATGCTTTTCAAGAAAACCCAGGGCAAGATGTCTGTAAGTAACAGATTATCATATATGCTCCTCCCCAGGAAGGCTAAATAATTAATCACTATACCTGCTGAGCTGTTGTGTTGGACACTTAGCGTTCTTGCTTTGTGATAAAATTTGTGAATTCAAACATTCTTCATGAAACAGTTATTAAGTCACACAGAATGTGAAGGCTCACTTTTCCCCCATGTTTGGAATGCCCCTCTTCCCTTGATTAGATGAATTCCAATTTGACCTGACAGGCCTCGCAAAGAAAGTTGATTCAGCAGAGAGTGTTTTTAATGGCATGTGCTCAATAAATCTATTTCTAATTCTTTGTTTGCTTCTTTGTCAAGTATTCTATTTTGGGTACTTAGTGAAATAAGTTTTTGGCCCAAATGACAGGCTTTGTGAAAAAGTATCCAAGAGGATCATGAAGTTTCTTAAAAAAAAAAAAAAAGGATTTTTTTTAAAGGGCGAAACAATTGTATTTTGCAATGCCTCAGAACATCTTGGATTGAACTTTCAGACTTTCCCTTCCAGGGACTTGTTCTTCGGCCCTGTGTAAGGTGTTTCACCTTCTCCCTGGGCTGGAAATAAGTAACAATGGAGTTGCTTTGTGAGACAGAAAAGGATGGTGCCGTTCCAACAGAGGACGTTGAAGGTGCCAAAGAGCTAGAGGGGCAGTGCATCTGACTTCCTTTGGCTCATTAGGAGCACAACTCACAAAGCGTAGGCTGAGGGAAGCCTGCAGAAGGAAGGCAGTTTCTGAATCCTTGCAGCGGAGGTCAGAGCGACCAGGGAGAAGCAGATGCTTCTTCTCTCTGTGTGGCTCTCTTCCTCCAGAGGGGCTGCAGAGGGGCTTTCAAAAAGCTCATGGAGGGCTGGCCATTCCATTCCATCGTTAAGATGCTGCTGGGGATGCTCTACTCCAAATCAGAATTCAAATGCAGGCTCTGTTTCTGGCTCCTGCTGCCTGTCTAATGCTCATCATGAGAGGTGATGGTTCAAGGAATTCGATTTCTCCCACTGAGGGAGGATACCAGGATTGAATTTCAAGGTTCTTAACTTTGGCGTGGCCCAACCCTGACCATTTTGGGCATTTGGAAAGTGAACCAATAGATGGAAGATGTCTATATCTGTACCTTTAAAATAAAATGAAATAGGGGCCCGGCACGGTGGCGCAAGTGGTTAAAGGTCCTCGCCTTGCACGCCCGGGATCCCATATGGGCGCCGGTTCTAATCCCGGCAGCCCCGCTTCCCTTCCAGCTCCCTGCCTGTGGCCTGGGAAAGCAGTCGAGGACCGCCCAAAGCTTTGGGAACCTGCACCCGCGTGGGAGACCCGGAAGAGGCTCCTGGCTTCGGATCGGCATAGAATCGGCCCGTTGCGCTCACTTGGGGAGTGAATCATCGGACGGAAGATCTTCCTCTCTGTCTCTCCTCTCTGTATATCCGCCTTTCCAATGAAAAAAATAATAATAAAAAAATGAAATATATAAAAATACAGCAGAGCTCAGGGAAAAGTCATCATATATTTTAATTTCATTTTTCTGCTAACTTCTTGAGGTACCATTGTGTTGCACTACACAAATAATAGCTATGTGTCCTCACCAACAAGAGTTAGATAGAAATGAAGAATTTGACTTTGGAGGTAGAAAAGAAACTCATTCTCATTTGTAAGACACATTAATGGGTAAGTCCACCCAGGTCTCCCCTCACGAGTGGAAGAAACGTCAAGTTCTTGAACAATCACTTGCTCCCCCCAATGATGTGCATTCCTAGGAAGTTATATCACAGGTAAAACAGCCAGAACTCTGAATCCATTGTGATAGGGGCTTGCCGGTATCCCAAGCATTGCCCTACCAGCTGAGCCACCCCTGTTCCTGAGTATCAGAGCTGAAGGTCATAAACTGGTGGCACAGAATACAGATTCCAAGGCCCCTGAAGACTTTTCCGATATGTTAGCCCTTGGTGTCCAGTGTTGGCATTAGATTTCTAATTTTTTGATGAAAATTCTGATTGATTTTTTGAATAGTTTCTCTGGGGGCTTCTAAGTTAGGGCTTCTCCCTGAGATCCTTGGGCACCCTTGGAAGTGGAGGAATTGTCTAGATATCGGTATCCAAGAGTCCAACGAAGGTTTGCAAGTTCCCAGGTCTATAAAACAATTGACTCATAGAGCCAAGTATGTGCTTCCAGCAGCCTGGATGTTTGCTACCACGGAGATGGCACAAACAGCAAGCAGGTCTGGTGATTGCCAAGTCATTTGCATCTGATTGTGTCATAGAAACCTCGCCTGAAGCATGTACCCACCAAAACTATCAGGGAAAGTGCCTGCTTTTCAATTGGAAAACTATTTTCGACATCTCTGAGCACTCTGACCTTTCCTCTCAATACACTCAGCGCCAATCTTTCGAACTGAAAAACAAGATCATTAGCTAATAAAATAGTAGGTATAGTGAGGACAATTTGCCTGAATTGAGCTTTGATTCAAATGTGCTTTTAGAACATCCAAAGGGATGGCTGTTTTCTTATGAATGCACCATTCTAAGGCAAGCATTTTGAAAGAATTTTTGCTTTTCGAAAAAAAAAAATCTCCCTTTAAAATCTGCATAGCTATGTTCAGGCATGTCTGAAGACATGTAACAGCTTTATGTAATTGTGGAGAGAAAAAAAAACCCAACCCTTCATTTGAATGGCGGATGTTATATAAGGTAAATATGGCAGACTACTACATTTCACTGGTTAATTGAGTTTTGAGGAACATGTGACATCATGGTCTATCACCACGGAAACAACTATGATGACATGCTATCCTGTAGCACGCTTAGTCATTATTCAATCTTCTCTGCCATGCCCAGTCAAATCAAATTCTCTCACTTCTTCACTGGTTAAAAAAGGATCTGAGGGCTGGCATTACAGCACAGCAGGTTAAGCTGCCACTTAATAAATGTGTTTCACATGTCTGAATACTTGGATTCAAGTCACGCTCCCACTTCTGACCCGGCTTCTTGCTAATGTGCACCTTAGGAGATAGCAAGCGATGATTCAAATTCTTGAGACCACGCTGGGTCCGTGCCACCACGTGAGACCATGCTGGGTCTGTGCCACCACGTGGGAGACACAGATTGGGTCCTCAGCGCCTGCCTTCAGTTCCAGCCCTGGTTACTTCAGGCATTTTGGAAGTGACTTCATAGATGGGGGATCTCTTTCTTCTCTCTGTCATTTTCTCCCTCTGTTTTTCAAGTAAATATTCTCTAAAATATTCTATAGATATCATGATGATAAAAATAATGATTTTGAAAAGGACAAATAATACTGAAAACAGAAGGGGGCATTTCTAGTTTGGCTATCACCTCTGATTTCTCAGTGGTTAACTCTTTTTTTGCACACATGTAGATTTAATCTTTACATAATTATAAACTCAGCACAGAACAGTCCCCTCTAATTTTGATATAAGCAGTTCACAGCAGTGTTAACCCTACTTATTTATTGCCTGCTTAATGGCCATGGCTTTTCGTGAATTCTGCCATGTTCTGAAAGCAACCTTTTATGTCCATATAAATAGCATCTGTTGCAAAATAGGGGTTAGAAAGCAAAAATTAAGATTATAAGAATGTTCTTACTGTGTCTTGAGGAGGAACAGACACAGTTTTTTGTTTGTTTGGTTGGTTGTTTTTTTTTTTTTCTTTTTCAGGTTTACTGGTTAAAACAAAAATTATCTCTCTTTCAATAAAAGGCAGTAAAGACTTAGAAAACCACACTGTCATAAGCTTCCTGGAAGGAAATGATTAAATACAAATTTAGATGTAATCTGGCAAAATGAACACCCTTGAAGCAAAGAAATCACAAATTATGAGTTTTAGACTGCTTTCTCAGCACAGAGATTGTTAAGCACATTTTATGTCAAGTGAATGTACAGTGAAAGGTTTGAGCAAGGAAGACCAGTCAACCAACTGCTAATTTAAGGTTCTATTTACATTATAATTGGGAAAGCTTAATTTGCATGACATTAGTGGAGATAGATCCATGAATATGTAAACATGATTTTGTGTAATTACAGGCAAGTCTTTCTATCAGAACAAACTTTAGGTATTTGATTGTTAATTTAATATAAGAAATTACTTTCTCAAAATTAAAAAAAAACAAAGACATAATTATTTGAAATTATGTGACAAAAATAGAGAGGGGTGGGGCAACCTACCTGCTGGGTCACTGCCCAAATGGCTGTCATGGCCAGGACTGGGTCAGGCGGAAGCCAGGAACCTAAAACTCTAGGCTGCAGGTGCCCTATGCCTGGATCATCCTTTGCTCCTTTGCCAGGCTCATCAGCAGGTAGCTGAACTGGAAGCAGAATAGCAGGAGGTGCCTGCTCTGCCAACATCACAGGGGGCAACAACAAGCCCCAAATTAAAAACCTTAGCTCTGTGAAAAGTCCGGTAACTAGAATTTCAGGAGAAGCCTCCGACTAAGGGGAAAAATTATTAACAGAATTATCAGACAGAAGACTGCTACTGAGAACATGAACAGTCTCCTAAAACGTCACAGTCACAAAGATGATCCAATTGGAAAACAAATGACACAGAAACATGTCGTGAAATAGCCTATTTCAGCACCAAAAAGCATGGACAGGATGCCCCACACCCTCGCTGCCAAGGAACCGTGAGCCAAAGCCAAAATGAGCCATCGGTATGCATGCATCATAACGGTTAAAATAATGAAGTGACACCATCAGACATTGGTGATGATTCTGAAAAACCAGATTAGTATCACACTAATGATGGCAATGGAACATGACATGGGTACACTGGAAAATATTTTGGCAGTTTCTTTAAAACACTAAACATGTAACTGCCATAGCCTCCAACAATTACAATCTGGCATTTATCCCAGAGAAATGAAAAAAAAATATGTTTACATGAAAACGTATACACGAATGTTTACATAAGATTTATTTATAATAACTTCAACCTGGAAACAAACCAGAATGTTCTTCAGTGAGTGAATGGTTAAACATCCAGACCATGAAATATTCTGCAGTAATAAAAAGGAATTACTGATACATACAACAATCTAGGTAAATCTCAATAGTTATGATAATTGAAAAATCCACCAAAATTATGCTGAGTGAAATGGGCCAACATCTAAATGAAATATACTGTTTTGTTCCACTTATGCCAGGTTTTTGAAATGACAAATTATTCAATTACTCATGTTTAAGGTATTTATTGGAAAGGCAGATATACAGAGAGGAGGAGAGACAGAGAGGAAGATCTTCTGTCCATTAATTCACTCCCTAAGTGACCGCAACGGCTGGAGCTGAGCCAACCTGAAGCCAGGAGCCAGGAGCTCTTCCGGTCTCCCACACAGGTGCAGGGTCCCAAGGCTTTGGGCCGTCCTCGGCTGCTTTCCCAGGCCACAGGCAGGGAACTGGATGGGAAGCAGGGCTACCTGGATTAGAACTGGCGCCCGTATGGGATCCTGGCATGTGCAAGGTGAGGACTTTAACCACTACACTATCGTGCCGGGCCCCAACATGAAGAGAGTTTTAAGAGTTTGTAGAAAATGGGTAAAGGAAATGGGTCTCCTCTGTGTTACTCCTTATTGCAGGTGAATCTACAATTTTCTTAACATAAGATATTTAATAAGGATGATTCCACAGACACTACTATTTTAATTAAAGAATTGCAAGAGTGCAAGAGATAGAGATGTAGAAAGAGTAATCTCTCATGTACTAATTCACTCTGCAAATGTCCTTGACAGCCACCATGATTGGGTCAAGCTGTGGCTGGGAGCCACAAACTCAGCCCCCGTCCTCCTCTTGTGTGACAGACTCACCTGAGCCATCACCTGTTGCCTCCCAAGGTATATGTTAGCAGAAAGCTAGAATTAAAAGCAGAACTGGGGCTGATATGGTCTTTAAGGTCTCTAACATCTGTTCTAAAAGCTTCCCCAAGAAGACTTTTTTGTTACAGTTACGGAATTTGCTACAGAAGACTCTATTATGACAGTTACATGAGTAACATAGTATCTAAAAAAGTTCAGTATCAAAAACAAAAAAAAACCCAACAAACCCTATCTTCTCTACTTGGAAGGATTTACATATTGGGAATAATACACCTCCTGAAGTGAAATGAAAGATTCTGAAGAATTGTGTTTCAATTAGATGTTTCCTGTTGAAAACCTCACAAAACAATAAAATGGCAGAGTGAGAAAGGACAAGATTATGTGGGTAACTACGATTAAAATTTTAGCTTTAAGACCACTCTTCACAAGGACAACTTCATACTCCAGAATAGGAAGGGACTTGGCAAGCTAAGGCTTGCTTTTCATCTCGTCCTAATTCCTTTGTGAAAACCAATGCAATGAAGGGAAACTATTAGCCCAAGTAAAGACTTTCATGAATGTCTCTCAAAAATGTGTTTGCCTATAATCAAGCATTTCTACTGAGCCCCTTACAAAGCCAAGGTCTGTGCGGGGTCAGGGGCAATGTAGTCGAGATCATGAGCATGACCCAATAGGCGTGGCCCAGGTTGACAAACAACTAAATCACTCAGAAAGAGGAAGGTCCTTCAGTCTGGATTTCAGTCAATTCCAAGTTAGACTCAAGTTAGGAAGTAGAAGATCCCTTTTCTGCCCACACACTATTATACTAAGAAGGAGCTCTCAAGATAACCAACATTTTGGCTATCTGTCTGGCTAAGATACACAATTGTGACGGAGATGTTGGTACAAATTATGTCATACCACATTGGAGATTTTGTTAAAAGTACATGTGTGCATGCAATATTTTGTTGCGTATTGTGACACTGGCACTTTTAGTTTTAAAACTTTGAGTGTCTAAATTATGTTTATTTTGTACCATTAAACTCTATTAAGTCGCTGGATTGCCAGGATTGTCAAGCAAAATCCAGATGTGCTGATCTTGTATAGTGCTCTGCAATCATTCACACAGATCCAATGCAGACAGTTTCATCTAGACTGAATGATGGGAGCCTAGCCATGACAGCTTCACACACACACACACACACACACCCCACCTGGGGTATCTCTGTCCTGGAAAGCCTGCCACCTCAGTGATGAGATTCATGCTTATTTTTTGCTATCCAAGATGAAGAAGGAAAGGATTACAGGTGAATCTGGAGCCTCTGTTAGGAGTCCTTGTTGGGAGAACTCCAAAGGCCACTTGATAACTAACACCACGGAAAGCTTTTCATTGTTCCACAAAGCAAAGTATTTGTCAAAATTTTCTGAGATGGCGATTAATAAATAAAACGAAAACATACATATTTATGACAGAATAAGGCTTCAACTTCTTCTTGAAATCACAGCATTGTAAGTGACAAATGAATACATATTATTAAGAGCAATTTTCATGTTGACTGATAAGAACGTTTTACCAATGAAAATTCCCTTCCATTGAAGTACTGGACTTCATTGTACTACTTTGCACTGAAGTAGTCAAGAATGTTTCCAAAACTATCAAGAGAGAGAAAAAGAAGAGGAGGAGAGAGAAATATATATAAACCCTATGGACTTTGAATCCTGTAGGACTTTGACATGATGTGGTTTTAAAAATATTTTTACATTAAAAAATATTGTTGACTCATAGTGTTTTTGCTGTGGGAAGAGACCTCTTTATTTCTATGGCAAATGTAAAAGACTGAGGCTTGTAGAACATTAAACAGACGCCTTTATAGAATTTCCTACTAGGCGAACAGCATGAACATAAACAGCTCACAAGCACTCTGACAACTGCAGAGCAGGCTGGCTTGAAATATGCAGATGATGCCTTCTCTGGTCTACTTAGGATAAAACAACAGAGACCCTCTCTGAAGCTACAACCTCATTGTCTTGGGCCATTATCATGTTGGTGAACTTCCTTTTCCTCCAGTTGGGTTAAAGTTGCTTTTACACACCCACCTCTCTCTCAGAGTACTTGTATGGTATGTGGATATGTTGGCCCAGTCGACACTGAGCAAACAGGCTCAGAGGGGACCCTGATGGCAGCTCACAGAGCAAGCCTTGCAAGGGTCTGCTTTAACAGGCAATTATTGAAATCCCTGCCTCCCCCTTTGCTTCTCTCTTATTATTCTTCCCCTATTCCATTAAAAGACACACATAGGCACACTCACACACACTCACACAAAGCCATGGCATGTTGTTAAAATGCACCTGGGAAGAGATTTTCCTTGCTGACTAACACCTCTGACCTGAGCCCTTGAGTTTACTGCTCCAACACAGATCACTGTCCTTTTGTAGAGAATGGAGCAGTTGGAAAGCAGGCTCTGGGCTTTGTTTCACTGGTGAGCAGGGAACAGGATGTGCGTGATAGCTCAGGAACTCACATCAGAGGGCTTGCCTCCCAGGAGTGTGTGCTGCTCTGGAGTTCTTGGGGTGCAGAGAGTTCAGAAAGGCAAGGAACCCTAAACCACTTGATCCTTGCTGGTCACCCATAAACTCTATGGCTTTGGGTTTGTTACTGCTATGAATCTTACTTGTCTTTCCATTTGTAAAATAGGGACAATCCAATATGTTTTTTAGAAGTATCATTAGTATTAAGATCCAGAATAATGAATACTACACACCCAGCATAGAACCCCAAAGACCTAAAACAGCTGTTCCGGAAATATTTTTGAATGAATACCATGTAAAACCACACAGCTCTCTGCCTGGTCTACAGAGAGTTCTCAAAAAATCAAAACATGACATCCAGGTTTTATTGTGAGGTTCGCTATGAAAATTGTACCCAGATGTCATGTATATGAAAGGTCACATATCTCATGTGTGCTGTGAGAGATCTGCCTTACTCTCGACAGCCCTACGCCACTTCACAGTCTTAGTTCCACTGAGACTGAACATTTAAACCAGTAGGAAAGAGGGGTGAATTCTGACATCCTCTTAGAGTTACGTAGGTGAGAATTGTTCCTCTGTGTTGCCATGAACTGAAAGAAAGAATACAGTTTACAAGAGAGAACATTTTCTACTTATCTGTTAGACACATTTAGCATTTTCTATTTTGGTCCATTGTTCATCTATAATTATTCTCCTTTGCAGAGTTGAGAAATCATAGCAGGAGGTTACATTGCTTAAAGAATTAATTCTTTCCTGAACAAGGAAAATTGGAAAAAATACAAGCCTGAAAGGGAAATGTGCCTTCCTGTTTCCTGAGGCACACAGAGATGCCTGCAATCAGCTCGGTTTCTAAGAGTTTCCATGGCTGGGCTACTAGGCATGCCTTAGTTTTCCGCCGCAGGCCTGGTAAGAACTGCCAGAATCTATCATCTCTCTCTTGTCCTTTGGAGTTCGTCTATCTTTTTCCTAATTGCAAAGGTTGGGGTGAGCAGGAGTTTCCTTTTGAGATTTGCACTTCTCTTTCATTCTAACATTTTCCTAACCCTGCATCACTTGTTTCTTCCATTTGATACAACGCTGCCTGGTCCTCAAAGGGAGATGACAGAACACAGGGCCCTGGTGTGTCTTACCCAGCCCAGCAGAAGTTTCGCCATCCAACACTGTGGTTTCTAAGCTGATATCACTATTGCTCTAGAGGGTTGCAAATTGGGCCATGGGCTATTATGCCCACTGTTGCCTCCCCTCTTTGGTATCCAATCAGGAATATAGGCAGTGGTGTACACTCTAAGAAATATAATCACTATTTCCCCCCAATACAGTCATCCCACGCTTCCCTTCTTCATTGAGAAACTTCAAAAAGTTTGTGGAAAAAGAAGTTAAAAAGAAGTTTCGTTGTGGGGCAAAAAGATGTTGGAAGTCCATGTATATGCAGGGACTCTCCAAAGAGAAACACCTATTATGAAAAAAAAATCATGCAGCAATCTCAAAATTTTTTGTACCAAAATAAACTTATCATTTAATTTCACTTTCCATGAACTTTTAAGACAACTCTTGTGTAACAATAAATGAAATATAATCATTGTATAAATGATTGCCACTTAAAAGCTCCTCTTCCCCCAAGTGGGATTTGCCAGGAATAGCATGGGTTATCACTGGAATAACTGGCAAGGCTTGTGGTGATAGATAGAAAATGCATAGACTTTGGTTAGGAACATCTGATGCAGACTCTTCATCTGTATTAATAATGTGGCCTCAAGCAAGTTATTTCATCTCTCTTAGGTTCAGCTTCCTTGTATATAACATTGAGACAAATAGGAAGACATACTGCATGGGATGTTCAAAGAATTAAAAGAATTAACGAACATGTAGCAAGATTAGAACACTGTTTAGTACATAGCTAGCTCTTGATATGTTCTATTTTTGCGCCCATTCTTTAATCTCCTGATTTTCTACCACTATTAACAGATCTAGGGCTACTAAATTGATGGGAGTTTTACCAGGTACATTTTCAGACTCTCACTTTCTACACACACACACACACACACACACACACACACACACACACTTTCCACCTAATAATGGATGAAAAACAATTCTAACGTTAGAAATTCACTGATTTTGAAGGAATCTCAGCTGAATTTGAACTGTGGTTACGCAACAAGGTGGAGGAATCCACCATGGGGGGAGGGCTAAGGAGGGGTGGGAGGAATCCCAGTACCTATAAAACTGTGTCACATAATACAATGTAAGTAATAAAAAATTTAAAAAAATTTATTTATCTTAAAAAAATCCACTGATTTAACCTCGGGCTTAGCTGCTTATCTTCTGTTGTAATATACATGCTCTTGGCAAGGACAACATATTCAGGCAATAAATAGGAATGTCCACCATTTAAGAATTAATTGCCTCTACTGCGGATTTTCTTATCTATACTCCTTAAAAACCCAGTGGTCAACATTATTGCTCTTCACAATGCTCAGACACTCAGATTTATGGCAGCAATCAGAGTAATCATTGGTAAAAAGTCACTAGTCACTTTTCCTAACCATTAAAGCTTTTTAGTTTTGTTTATTTGAGAGGCAGAAACACAGAGATAGAGGGACAAAGATGGAGAAAAACAACGAAATCGACTGATAGACATAGAGAGATGATAGATCGACTTCCCTTTGCCCACAACAGCCAGGACTGGGCCCGGTTGAAACTGGAAATAGTGGGTGGAAGCTTTCTCTCTGACTTGTAAATAATTAAAGAAAATAACAAATAAGTTAAACAATGAAAATTTTGTAGATAATAGCACAGTTTCTAGAATAAAAAAAGATCTAGGTATCACTTGCAAGTTCTGTGGGCATGAGCACTTTTTGAAATTCTCACATCCATGGCATAAGTGTGTGATAATATTCACTTCACAAGGCTGTGTCAGCATCAAGCAAGATAATTCGGGAAGATTCAGCTGGTGTTCAACAAGCACTAGATGTTATTATCATGCAGACAATTCTAGACTCAGCGCTACTGGCCTATATCTTATCCATCTTCATATCTGGGTGCTCCAGCAACCATCGGGAACATTATTTCTGCCATGCCAAAATATTTGCAGTATAATACACATTATCATCACACCATGGCAAATTTTCCTAGCAAATGGACATGCTCTTTGTTTAAGTTCTATAGCTGCTTTGCCATTGATTCATCATTGGAAAAGCAGTCATTATTTACAGTGATGAACATAATATGACACATGCAATTTGTCAGATACTAGAAGCAACTTGAGTTATCAGGAGACTGCTCAGTCCCAAATGTGAATGGAAATTCTCGTATGTAGGAATACCAGTATTTCTCCACACCCATCTCAAACCTCAATCTTTGCCCCCAAACTCCCACTACTTGCCCACACTCCACACATGGATTTCTACATGGATTTGCCAGGATTGTTCCAGGAGTACAGTTGTTTACTGCTGCTTATTGATACAGTGCTAGACTTATCTGTGCCTTGGCCATGGCATGGGAAGCATTACAACATTCCTTGCTTCACTGGTAAACACAAATGATTCTATATGCATTGACTCAAAAATTCTCCAGGAGACCTTGAGTAAGGGCAAAGCTCTCATCACTTGAATGAATTCCTGTGCACTGAGAATCTGGCCTTAGGTAATTTTGTGTGGTTCAGCAAATGAGTCAGGATTAGGTTGCAAAATTCACCATTAATAATAGTAGCACTGTCCTAAGGCTGGAGACAAACTGATTCAAAGATGCAGGTGATGAGAGTACAGGCAGCAACAGGGCTGTGTGATTCCTACTAAACAACATCATTGCCCATTTGAATTTAGATGGCATTCAGTTTCCAGAAACACATACTCAAGTTAAACCCTTTTTGGCTTACAAGAAAAAGGTTATAAAAAGCAGAAGACACACATACACTGGATAGATATGTATTTTTAAATTGTTTAATTAATTTACATTTGTTATTTAACATTTTTTTTTTGTGGTATCCATCAGGAACAAAGATAGGACAAAGAATTGTGGATATACAGGTGCAGCAGATAGCAGATGCACTATGTCCAATGTGTGAGAAGAAATGGCCACACTGTTTGCAAGAACTTCTGGTGTTGCCAATGCAGAATATTGTCTGTGCATGGATATCAGAACAAATGAAAGCAGAGAGAAAAGGGTGGAAGGGAGGAAATGATTAAAACGAAGCTCTTATTTTCTTTGTTGGAAAACAAAGCATTATTTCTTTTTGGATTATTAGCTGTACATCTCTGGTCCAAGTCGTGTTCTAACAATTTCCCTGTAATTAGAGACATACGTATCTATCAGGTGCTGCCAAAGAGCCTAGGTATTTTACTGGTATTAGTAATCCGTGGTATGGTAGGGAAAAGTGCTGCCAGTAGGCAGAAGTCTTCAGAGAGTTTGGGCCAACCTGGGGAAAGGGAGGACTTGAGCCATGCAGGGAAGAAGAAAAGCTTTGGCCCAAGGAATCCAGAGCCTACAAACATTTACCTTCACAATTTTGAAAAAGATCGTCAAGCCTGAAGCCATTATCACTTCTAGCCAAACTCCTCCGTTTGCTTCCCATCATTCTGCAAAAACAGAGAGAAACTCTGGATAAATACTTTGTACAGCACTAATCCCATTCATATTGTTAAAAATATGTTCCTTAACTTGAAATAAACCACCTTTCATCCCCCACCCCTCAGATCACTGAGATCTAACATTACTATGCTGATTTGCATCAGGCTGCTCCTCCGTGCAGGTGTAACCAAAGCTCATTTATGAAAAGCTTCACACGACGGATGAGCCCAAAAGCTTCATATGTGATAGGAATTTATACTTCCCAATGATTCACTAAATAGGACTAGGTTCTATTCCCAAAGGAAAACAAAAAAATAGATAACTTACCTGAAATGATTGGAGAGAATTGGTAGACATTTCTCTGTCTTGAAAAACGTTGCCAATATACATGGCAGATCCAACACAGAGGCATCTTCAAGAGAAGTCAGGTCCAAAACATCCATTACTATCGCTGAAATAACAGCCGGGTATCCATCATGGAGTGACACCATCATCATGAATCATTGGGGTGCTCTGCTGTGCACCGATTCTGTGGATTTGCCCTGAAGTGCCTGAACCTTGGCACCTGGAAGCTCGTGTTCCTAATTTGCTAGAGGACATCAACAGGTAACTGAGCAAGAGGGGCCTCTGGGTCAAGGGTGTGTTCTTTTTATACACAAATGTGAAACTTTTTTTTTAACGATTTATTTTTATTATTTTTTTATTGGAAAGGCGGATATACAGAGAGGAGAGACAGAGAGGAAGATCTTCCGTCCATTGATTCACTCCCCAAGTGAGCGCAACGAGCCGATGCTATGCCAATCCGAAGCCAGGAGCCTCTTCCGGGTCTCCCACGCGGGTGCAGGGTCCCAAAGCTTTGGGCCGTCGTCAACTGCCTTCCTGGGCCACAGGCAGGGAGCTGGAAGGGAAGCAGGGCCGTCGGGATAGAACCGGTGCCCATATGGGATCCCGGGCGTGCAAGGCGAGGACCTTAACCACTTGCGCCACCGTGTCGGGCCCAAATGTGAAACTTTTAACCAGGGAAACTCAGAGTTTTATGAGCTGTGATAGTCCTAATATAGGTCTTTCATCTAAGCTTACGACTGAAATCTGCTAATAATATAGGACGACACTTCCCAACAACAAAAAACTGCCTCAAAACTAACAAAGCAGATTTCCACAATCACTATTTCCAGGCTGATGTTTTAAAAGGGATCTGTAAAAGGAAAAGAAAAAGGTAGATTTCACTCAAATAAAGAGATGATACAGTCCAAGGATTTGATGATAGGTGCATATCATTATGTTTCATTTATGGGTCTGCTTACTCTTCTGAGAATGAAATTGTTTCTCTCATTCATGAAAGTCAACTATGAATTGATTCGCGTTGTCACTAAAATGAGTGTGGAGGGGACTTAGATGCTGGGTAGAATCTTAAAAGCCATAGCTTGTGCTTTATTTTTGTCTTGGAGTTTGGCATGGTGAATGTGAATATTCAAAGACAACCTGAGGTATGTGTGTTTAGCGTAGTAGTTTGGGATGCGCGCATCCCGCGCTGGAGTGCTTCACATGCAGTCTCAGCTCTCTGCTTCCCATTTCAGTTTCCCGCAATTATGCATCTTGAATAGCAACAGGTAGCTGGGTCCTTATGGGAAACAGATTGAATTCCACAGCCTGACTGTGCTGAGACTATTAAAGGTATCTGAGGAGTGAACCAATGAGTGAACAGGAGCTTTCCATCTGGTCTGTTTCTAATCTTTTGGACTCAAAGAGCACTTTTCCTGTCCCACACATTAGAATGATCATATAATCGATTGGTCAACTCTGATTGTCTCATACAACGGGAGTCAAACCTGATTGCTCGCAATCTCCATCCTACTTCTTTTCTATAAGCAGCTATCAAACTAAAGGTATCCAAATGGACCAAAATCAGGTGCTGCTATTCTCAAAATGCACAGACAAAAAGGACAAGCCATTTAGGAAACAATCTCTCACAGAATGACTTATTGGCATATTGGCAAAGTGCTTGGTCCTGAGCTGGCTTGGGCCCTCTGTCCCACCTACAGTTCCACTAGATAATAAAAGGTAGCCTTGGGGTCTCCATGACCACACTGTTTCAGAGGGCTCCTGAATTGGTCAGGAGAGGCTCTGAGTAGCTGTAAGGTAAGAGAATTATCATCCCAACAGAAATCCATAAAGAGCAGTAAGCAGAGAGGAGGAAGCCACCACGTCTGATGCCATTTCCAAAGAATCAGAAGACATGGCTAATGAGTTCCTTGTGATTTCTCACACAAAAAAAATTTATATCAGAATGCAGTATGGTGAGAGAAAGTCAGAAGCGAATGTCATGGTAGCTTTTCTTGTTCTGTGATAGACATAAAGAGTTAAATTCACCCCAGATGTGGAAGGACAACAGATGGGTGCGTTCTGATGACTTGTAACACTGGATAATAAAATGACCTAACACTCTATTTAGAGAAATAGAACAGCTACTCTTGGGCTGTTTACAGACTTAGGAATATCATGATAAGCAAATGAAGGCAGTTCAAAGGAAGGATTTAAAAAAAAAAAGGACAAGTGGATAAATAATGACCTGATGTTGTTGCGAAAAAACGTGGTGTAACTCTTGCATGGTTAACATAAACACAGATGACCTTTGCGTTTGCTCAACTTTCGTCTTCAAGACAGGAAACAGCAACTGATCTTTATCGGGGACCGCCGAATCTTCCACTTGCCTCTGAGGTCCTGACAGGACAGTGTACGCCAGAGCAGAATCGTGTCACTATCTTCTCCAAGCACATGCTGAAAACCTGATAGGCGGCTGGAAGAGAAGCTTTCCTAAGCTTTGCCTGCTGCAGACGGCAGAGGCAATAGAAGCTGGAAGGCAGCTGTGTAGGCTATAGAGCTGAGGTTCAGGGTGGTGATCCAACACAAGGACCCGTGACTCTATGCTCTGTGTATCTATTCATTTCTGCATCATCTCCACAAACTAAAACATCCTCCATGGCAATGTTAATTACTGAACAGGAAATAAACAAACATGAACAGCAATTGTTTCATACGTGAGCGTAGCTAGCAAGTTCCATATTCCAGACATACTGAAAACTCAAACATTCACAAATTGTTTATGAATGACACAAGATTTTGCGTCAGAAAATATCTCTGCTCTTTTTTTTTTTCTACTTCCGATAAAAGTGGATTCAGGTCCTTTTTTATTTTTTTGTCTTTGATAGCATATGCATAAGCAGGGACATACCCATCCATCAATAGAACACTTTAAAAATCTGTGCGTTGGCTAGTCAGACAATTACAGTGACCCACAGCGACTCATGTTCATTGCTCTCTCCTCTCTCGGCACTGGCTAATTTATCTAGTCATTACCCCCTAAATGAGGTCAGCCAAATCGGCCTTTTCATCTCCTGCTGCACACAGTATATTCTGATTGCTCTTATTTATTAAGGATGTCTTGCCTAGGATAACATTTACAGAAATCACCTTTCTACATCTTTATATCCATTACATAGAAAAACATAGTCCTGTTTGCTTGGGTCTGCTGCAGGACAATCAGCCATAGGTTCCACTCAGCATAACTCCGTCAAGGAAACCCTTTCTTGTGCAAGGGTTTCTGGTCATCATCTTTGAGTCCGTCCCAGTCTTGCCTCTAAGTATGTAAGTATTTCACTTCTTATCCCAAGGAAACTCACATACAATTATCCTGATGCCTTCAGCCAGTTTTGTGCGTTTAAACAGTAACAACTTTCTGTGTCACTACTTTGTCAGTCACAATGCTACTGGGGCCTGTGCTAGAGCTCAGCAAGTTGAGCTACAGTCCTCAGTGTTGGTATCCCCTAGAGATAGCAGTTTGAATCTTGGCTGCTTCATTTCTGATCCAGCTCTCTGCTAATGTATTTGGGAAAGCAGCAGAAGATGGCCTAAGTGCTTGAGTCCCTGCACTCACTTGGAAAACCCAGATGAAGATTTTGCCTTCAGCCTAGCCAGCCCCAGCCTCAACTGACAAGTCTGTTTGGTGGTAAACCAGCAGACAGACAATCTCTCTGCCCTTCAAGTGCTCTAACTGCCTTAAAAAAAAAACTACATGTATGTATGATATACACACACACACACACACATTTGAAAAGCAGTTAGAGAGAGGGCAAGGCAGGGAAAGAGAGAAAGAGAGAAAGAGAAAGAGAGAGAGAGAATATCTTCCAATTGCCAATTCATTCCCCAAGTGGCAACAACAAACAGGATTGGACCAGACCGAATCCAGGAGCCAGAACCTTCATATAGGTCTCCCACTTTGGTGGCAGGGGTCCAAACACTTCAGCCATTTATGGCTGTTTTTCCGTGCTAATTCCATTAGCAGGGAATTGGATCAGAAGTGGAGCAGCTGGGACTCAAATCAGCACCCACATGGGCTGCCAGTGCTGCAAATGGCAGTTTAACTTGCCAGGCCACAATCCTTGCCTCTTAATTTCATTTTTTATGAACTTTATGAAGGCTTCTAATATTTTTATCTTTATAGACAACATAGACTGGGATGTGTCCTGCAATTAAATAACTGCTATGGTAGCATGAAAACAATCATAAATATAAACAAATGGATGTCTTCCATTAAAACAGCATTTGTTCCATATGGACATTGGTTCTAATCATAGCAGCCCTGTTTCCCAACCAGCTCCCTGCTTGTGGCCTGGGAAAGCAGTCGAGGATGGCCCAAAGCCTTGGGACCCTGCATCTACGTAGGACACCTGGAAGAGGCTCCAGACTCTTGGCTTCAGATCAGTTTAGCTCCTGCCGTGTGACCACTTGGGGAATGAATTAGCAGACAGATCTTTCCTCTCTGTCTCTTCTGCCCTCTGTATACCTGAATTTCCAATAAAAATAAATACATAAATAAAATGTCAAACAAAAAACAGCCTTGTAAAAGGAGGTGCGGGGCATTCTTCCTGTGATTTGATGAGCCCTGATCTATGTCAAACTAACACCTAGATATATACAAATAAAGTATCACATCCCCAAGAAATCACACTTATGTCCGGCCTTTACATTTTGCATTGGTCTTATTTAGGGGCTATACAATTCAATTTGGAGAGGCAATAATCCATTTCTAAAGAGTCTACCAGGGCTTGGTGTAGTGGTCTAGTAGCTAAAGTCCATGCCTTGAACGTAATGGAATCCCAAATGAGCACCAGTTCTATTCTCAGCAGCCTTGTTTCCCATCCAGCTGCCTGCTTGTGGCCTGGGAAAACAGTCAAGGATGGCCCAAATCCTTGGGACCCTGCACCCGTGTCAGAGACCTGGAAGAAGCTGCAGGCTCCTGACTTCAGATCAGCAGCTCTGGTGTTGCTGTCACTTGGGGAGTGAATCATTGGACAGATTTTCCTCTCTGTCTCTTCTCCTTTCTGTATATTGACTTTGCAATAAAAAGAAAATAAGTCTTTTTAAAAAAAACTCTACTAGAGCTATTTGGAAAGTTAACATTATTCCCACTTCTGTTCCCAACAGAATTTGTATACTTTTTGTATTAACACTGTGCACTGAACAAGTGCTACCCCAAAGGAGAAAGTATTTTGATTTTTATGGCTTAGATGTTATAATTCCTCTTCATCTCTCTGACATCCACTGGTTCCTGGCTTGCCAACATGTGTTGAAGAATGCTACTCTAGACATAGATCATAGAAGTAGGAAACTGGAGAGGACTTGCATCTTAAAACCAGTTACATTTCAATGAACATCCAAATTGCACCAAACATTATGCCAGGGATAACAGTATATCACCCCACCTTTGTTCCCTGCATCTTACGGAGAGGAGGAAACCAAAGCTCAAACCCAGAACACAAATTGCCCGAGATTCTAAAACTGGTAAGACGCAAGCTTAAATGAGGTCTCCTGACTCACTCTGACACATTGCACTACAATGCTAAAAACCTCACTTCATTCTTCATTGGCAAGATTTTTCTGACTCCTGATTTGAAAAGAAATCAGTGCTTTCAATCTAACAGAAGCTTAAAGAGCAATGTTAATTGACATGCCAGTTGAGTATATTTTGGAAAGCCATGGAAAACTATACTGAGGCAAGGGTTCTGGGGCAGGAGTGTCACCAAACCTGGTGATAATCCAGCACTTCCTCATTGGCCAGGGACTTTCCTGATCCAGAGCCCCAAGTTCTCTCAGTGTTTGTTTCCTGCATGCTTGGTCCTGGAGTGTGACATCCGCGTAATGCTATTGTGGATGTCTAACAAAGGGGAGTAAAAAGGACTGGAAAACACAGTACTCACTCAGCCACACAAAAGAGTTTGAGAAACTAGGAAAGCTAAAGGAAGGCTTATGAATGCACTGCCCTGACCCCAATAACCAAGTCAGCCACATAAACCGCTGTGTGGTTATCTTCCAAGTAGTTATCCAGAAAGAAGGCTGAGGACCTGGGCAAAGGACATGAACTAGAGGTTCAAATAGCAGTTTTCCAACTATTGGCTCAAGATAGCTTTCTCATTCCTCATTATTCTAGTATCTGCAAGGAATTTGAGGAAAATATGTTATGGCAGGGATTCAGACTGATCAGCTGGCAAGTAGTCAGAAAACTGGGTACATGAACTTGCTCAAAGGCAACTCACTGTTAACCAGCCATGAGAGTGAGGTGGGGGAGGAGGAGGGTCTTGATGGAAAACTGTATCCAGATGCAAATATTTGGAAATCATATTCTAAAAAAGAGGCTGAAGATAAATGAAAAGTTCTGGTGTGTGTGTGTGTGTGTGTGTGTGTGTGTGTGTGTGTAGATTGCAGGTGGAAGAAAGTCCTGACTTTGATATTAAGATAATGTTGACCCTATCATTACTTGAATCTTTGCCCAAACACATGTTTGCTTTCATGTAGGCCAGACCTTGTAAATCTTGGCAAAATCCATCAGCAAAAGGAGAAATACACTGCCTTGTGTGTGGCTGTCTAAAAATGATGACATGTTTCTGATGAAGTGTGAGCTCTCCTCCATTACCTGTCCAGGAGACTGTAACCTTTAAAACACACCCAAACTGTGAAGATATTATTGCCAGAGGCAAAGGGATTAATAGTTCCCAGGGAATCCAGTGCCGCAGGTTGCCCACAGAGCAACCTTGGTTGCAGATCAGCTCTTTGCAAGGTGCTCCTCTGCAGTGTAGTCTTGAGGCCACAGCTGTCTTTTCCAGTGAGAGTGCAGCTAACAGCTTGTACTGGGTTGCCTGGAGCATCTCCAAAGGCTTCTAAAGGGCTTCCCAGGCAATCTAGCACATTGGGAGTGTAAATGAGAGTGTAATTTAAACCATGTGAAAGTTTGGCTTCTTTTTCAAAACTACAAAAAACCCATTACATCATAGTTGGTTATTAAACAGATTCAAATAGTGTGTTATGAGTTAAACCAGGTCCCCTGATACATAACAAATGCATTCTGTTACATGCTGATGGAGCATGGTTAGAATGTAGCGGACAGACCATCCGGCATTCCATTCCCCTATCAGTTGGGCAAAGTTCAAAAACACAGACAATATCCAGTGTTGGCAGGCCTGGGGGGAAGATGGCACTGTAATCAGACAGACATCTCATATCACTCTTCTGGTCAGTAGATTGGCAATACATTAAAGATACAAAATTTCTAGGACAAGAATTGAGACCTAACAGGTAAAACCATTGCCTGGAATGCTAGTGTCCTACATGGGTACTAGTCCATGTTCCTGTACTCCATTTCAGCCCCCTTCTGAGGGCCTGGGAAAAATAGTGGAGGATGACCCAAGTGTTTGAACCCCTGATACCCCAGTGAGTGGAACGGGGCAAAGTTCTGGCTTCTACCTTTCTTCTGGCCCAGCCTTGGTCATGACCATTACAACCATCTGAGGTTGGAAGATCTCTCTCCATCTCTAACTCTGATTTTCAAGTAAATAAACCCATAAAAATGACACAAAAATCTCTATATCTTTTGCTCCAATAATTCTACTGACAGGGATTTAGAATGGAGGAAAACTTGTCAGAAGGTCAAATACAACTGCATGAAGTTCATCAGGGCATTGTTACAAGAGCAAAAAATGTTGTATAATGGGCTGTGTTCAACAGAAAGTTGGTTCAATGGATTAGTCAAGAATATTCAAAAAATGTTTCATAGATAAAAATTTTACTGATATCTATATAAATCAACATGGGCAATAATCAGTGATATTGCTTGTGAGGAGTATTATAGGAAAGGAATCATCTAAGAAACAGTAAGTTCAAGTTACTTTTAAATGATCTTATTCTTACAAGGTACTTCCAAAAACTCATGGAGAAATGGAATTAAACTATGCTTATTGGGACCATCACTGTGACTCAATAGCTTAAGTCATTGCTTCCAATATAGGCAACCCATATGGATACCTGTTTAAGTCCTAGCTGATCCACTTCTGATCTCACTCCCTGTTGATGGCCTGGGAAGGCAGTAGAAAATGGTCTATCTGAGCTCTATGACCCACATGGGAAACAGATGAACGGCTTTGCTCTCAGCTTTGACCTGGGAAAACACTCTGTAGAAGGTTTGTCTAGAAGATTTGTTCATTTTAGCACACACACACAAAAATTGAAATCGATCCTTGGTCCTCCCTATTACACATTTTCCACCAACTTTTTGAAAATCACCCAGTATGACAGTGTATAATGTTCAAAAAATGCAAGGCTAACTTTGACAAAAGGGATTTGGGATAATGTTTTACTTTTTTCTCACTCTCTATTTTGCTTGCTTTATTCAACCATGAATCTGTACTAATCTTTATGATCAGGAAAAAGAAAAGAAACAATACAAAATCAACGTAGGTGCTTCTCCTTTTTTCGAACACCCGTGTTAAGGATGTCCCACCATGTATGTTTTGCATCTTCTCCAGGAAAGTGCCATCACAAAGCACAGGTGTTCAGGAAGACGGGAAGTGCTGAGTCTGTGGCCTATCGGAGTTCGCTGCATTAGCCGCTGTAAGGACAGAAGGAATCAATAACTCGGCTCTAATAGCTTGTTAATCATCACACTGAACTTAAGCTCACTTTTATAAAATAATCTTGGAGCGGTAATAGCCCTGCTGTTGCACACTGCTTTTCCTTCTGAGGGCTTTATGGACGTGACCTCATTCATCGTGCGGTATGCCTGAGAGCTCTAGCTGCCGGCAATTATCTTCCTCTTTAAAGACCGAGGCTTCGGAGGGGGTAGCCTTGGACTGGGATGTAAAAATGGTACTCAAGAAGTGAACAAGTATAACTTTTTACTTCTCTGTACTTTGGCCACAGTACTACAGCTAGTGGTTTCCATATTCTGATTTATTGATCAGGCAGTCATTTTGGGGGCAGGTCACTTACGGACCCTTTTCTGCCCTATTACTGTGTAACAGCAATTTTGATTCAAATGCACTCTCTGGCCCTTGGGGGGCAAGACTGCTATGTGGAGCAGTAAGTTAAACTTACTGCCTCTGGTGATATTGGCAGCCCCAATCTGAGTTCTAGCTGCTGCAGTTCCAATTCAGCTCCCTGAAGATACACCTGGAAAAATACAGCAAAAAGGTGGTTCAAGGATTCCTCCCAACCACGGGGGAGACTAGAATAGAATTCCAGGCTCCTGGCTTCAGCCCGGCCCATGTCCAGGGCTTGAGGCCATTCGAGGAGTGGAAACAGCAGATGGAAGATCTCTCTCTGTCTTCTTGTCTATGTCTCCTTCTCTCTGTAACTCTGTTTTTCTCATAACTAAATAAATATATTTAGATAAAATTAAAAAGATAAAAGAGACAACCTTGATGCCAAGATGCCCACAACCCTCTCTCAGCAATTCAGGGAATACCAGGAAGATGGCTAAGATAGAAACTCTCGTGCCTCGTAAAGACTAGGCAAAATGGAGTTTCGAGACTTTTTCTGTTTTGAATCATCCAAATAAGATGTTGCCTTGAGAGCAACAACCAAAGCGCCCTTTTCCCCAGAAAGGAAGGGGAGCCACAAACCTCCACGGAGCCACAAGAAGGAGGAAGCCTGTGTCCGCAGTGGGAGCCACAGGCGCTTCGCCTCTTGCCGATCAGAGTTCACACTCAAAGTTCTCTACGTGCATGTGCACACTCTGTCCTGTTAGCTGACATAAACACGGGGCGCACGAACAGTGACGCGGGCTCTCTGGACCCTGACCCCAAGGTGAGGAGCAGCTTCCGTTCCAAGCAGTCCCCGGCAATGGTCACTTGGAGTTCTCCAAGGCTATTGATTGCCTGAGCCATCTCTGCTTGGCTTTTGTGGTTCCATCTGTTTATTGGGACATTAAAATAGAAGCTCAGTATAAACAGGGTGTGAGGGGACAAGGAGCAAATACTCCACAGACTTTTCTGGATTATGAGAAACTGTATGTCAGGGCAAAGCAATTTAGCCTGGTGGTTAAGACACCTGTGTCCCACATTCGAGCACCTAGGTTTAATCCTGGGCTCCATTTCCTGACTCCAGGTTCCTGCTAAAGCAAACACTGGAAGGAAGTTGTGGTGCCTTAAGTTCTTGGGTCCCTGACACAGGGGGGATATGGATTGAGTTTTTGGTTCTATGGACCAGCCCGGGACAGCTCTGGCTATTGCAGGCATTTGGGATTTAGCGAGTGGATGAAAGTTCTCTTTCTCTCTTTTTCCTGTATTTTTTTTTTCTTATCAAATAGAAAAGGAAAAACTTCTGAAATCCCACTGTTTCACTTCCCATTTGTGAGGACCTTTGAAAAGCTTGTGGAAAACTCATATGACAAAAATCCACATCTGTTGCTTGAGTTTTTTCCCACCAAAATAATCATTTAATTCCTTTTCTGTGAACGTTTAAAAGTCCTATCACACTGAAAGACCAGATACTTGACTTAGGATATGATATTTTATTAAATCTTTATGGTACAGTTATTCTAACCTTTTATTTACTTTGCATGCAATATTGGAATCTGTGATTTTAAAATGTGATAAGAGTCTAATCATTACTACAAAAGAGGAATTGCTTTTTTTTTCTTATCTAGGTATAGCTTTGTATCTTTTAATCACCTCCCCTAGCACTCCCTCCTCACTGTTCTCCCCAGCTTCTTGTAACCAACATAGTTTACAGAGTAGGACGCCCAAAGATAATGATAATGTACTGTATAGCTGTACACGTGTTTAAAAGCTAGAATAAATATAGGTAAGGATGTTCATCATACTAAGCAATCGAAGTAACAGACATGTCTAGGCTGAAAGGAACTTTATACAAGGCACATTTTCAAAACATCACATGGGGCCCTATAAATATGTATACTTTTATGGATAAGTTAAAACATAACTTTTGAACCTGTAAACAGTTTTAAACAATTTAAATATATTCAAACACATTTAGAATGTGCAATAAACTTGTTCTCCTTCCTCAGCCATATATCCACTGGATACATAGAGACTTGGTATAAATGTATAATAATGTAAGCTACTCTACGTTTTTGTTGTTGTTTCCTTGAAATACAGTTACTGGGTGGAGGACAGAAAGAGTAAAAAAGGCAGAAAGATATCTTCCCTCTGCTGGTTCCCTTCCCACTTGGTTCCTAGGCCAAGCTGCAGCTGGGAGTCAGCAGTTCTCTCTGTGTCTCCAACATGGGTGACAAGGGCCCAAGTGCATCAGCAGGAAGTGGGATCAGAAGTGGAGTTGCCGGACTTCAATCCAGCACTCCAATATTGACTTCTCCCCCTTGTACCACAACACCAGCCCTGGGCTCTACTTTTACGTGAAGGTAGGTCGGCCACCCTTGAAAACCCCTTGGCAGAAGGCAAGGTCAGAAAAATGGGCATCTCAGTTCCAGCAGCCTCTGCAGGATGTATGTAGACATGAATAAGATTAAGTTCTTCAAGTTCCTCCTTGTTTATATCCCCTGAGGATAAAATGGGGCTGGAATGTCAAAGCTATCCTTTATTCCTCGCCTCTGCTTTCCAAAGGCAAACAGTCAATGAAGATCTCACAGTTTACTATTGTTTTCTAGACTTCCAATTTTGATTTTTCAGAAAAGCTCCGAGAAACACATTTTCTAAGTGTAGAAATATAGTCTCAAAAAGCAACAACAACAACAACAAAAAAACCCCAAAAGGAAAACCCATAAAAGCCCCCAAATTTTAGCTGCCAGTGTCTGACAACTCTTCCTGTGTGGAAAACAACCTATTTCTCACGCATCTGAAATGCCTTGTTGATTTAATAACAAGATTTCAGGAAAACAGAAAGTACTACTATATTAAACATCAATGGCGAAATGCGTTTTGTGTTTGTAAATACTAGAATGAGAAAAGCATCTCTCAGACTCTTGGGAATCCTCTTCCTGATGTAGTCCATATATTTCAACACGCATCGTGCAGCAACACTGAATTTCAAATAACCATACTTGCCAACAGATTTACAATGATGTCTTTAGGAATAACTTCACAGTATAGAAACCACTGTTTATCTCTTTAAAAATATATTTACTTTTATTAGAAAAACAGATCAATCAAATTTACAGAGAGAAGGAGAGACAGAAAGATCTTCCATCTGCTGATTCACTCCCCAAATGGCCACAACTGCTGGAGCTGAGGTGATCCAAAGACAGGAGCCAGGAGCTTCTTCCAAATCTCCCAAGTGGGTACAGGGTCTCAAGGCTTTGGGCCATTTTTCATTGCGTTCCCTGGCCATAAGTAGGGAGCTGGATTGGAAGTGGAGAAACTGGGATACAAACTGGCCCCCATATAGGCTCCTGGTGCTTGCAAGGATTTAGCCATTAAGGTATCATTGCATTAGCCCCAGGAACCACTATTTCTTAACATGCATACAGTAAATACTGATAAGTCAATAGCTTTCAACTTAACACTTGTTTTGACCTAGCAACAATTATTTGTAGCTGCATGGTTAAGGAATCTTCAAAAAAGCTCACAGAGGGCCCAGCATGGTGGCCTAACAGCTAAAGTCCTCGCCTTGAATGTGCAGGGATCCCATATGGGTGCTGGTTCTAATCCCAGCAGCCCTGCTTCCAATCCAGCTCCCTGCTTGTGGGCCTGGGAAAGCAGTGGAGGATGGCTCAATGCCTTGGGACCCTGCACCCACATGGGAGACCTGGAGGAGGTTCCTGGCTCCTGGCTTCGGATCAGCACAGCACCGGCCGTTGCAGTCACTTGGAGAGTGAATCATCAGATAGAAGATCTTCCTTTGTGTCTCTCCTCCTCTCTGTATATCTGCCTTTGCAAATAAATAAATATTTTTATAAAAAGCTCACAGAAATATGTATTATGGAAAACTATACATGGTATTTGAAAATTTCTTATACCAAAACACATTTTTTAATTTATATTTTCTTTAAAATTTTGCTTGTATTTAATTCTGATGACCAAGATACCTGAGTGGATTATCCTTTCAATAAATCTGAAAGTTCCCTGGTGAATATGAGACTCAGTAATCATGCGTGGTTATTAAGAACTTGAAATGTGGTGATTTGAAATTGAGTCTCGGTGCAAATATAAAATACATACTGAATTTCAAAGGTCCAATGTAAAAAAAGAATGTGAAATATCTTATTAAGTTTCAAACATTTACTCTGTGTCTAGATGACAACATTTTGGCCATATTAGATAAATAAGTTATTAAAACAGATTTCATCTATTTATTTTGACCTAATTTGGCCACTAACATTTTTATATTATGTTTTTATTAAATGTAAATGTCTAGAAGAATTGTTTTAGTACTTGTGTAACAATAAATATTTTCCAAAAGTCCTATAATTATAATATAATTAAACTTTATGAATATTTTAAAAATATTTCAAAACATTTAAGAATTTTTTTTAAAAAAATGACATATATGTCTTACTTTCCAGTATCTGCTTTGGTTAATGTAAAATTATCATGAGGATTTACCTTGCAGCTATTACTAAAATTTTTAAAATGTATTTATGAGAGTGTAAGCATAGATCCCACCCACTAACCTACTCCCCACATGACTGGGACTGGGCCTTGCTGGACCAAAGATAAAAATCGAATTCAGGTGTCCAAAGCGAGTGGCAGGAACTCAATTACCTGAGCCATCAAGGTTATGTCTTAGGTCTACATTAGCAGAAAGCTGGAGCTGCGAGCCAGGGCAAGCTATCACAACCAGGTATTCCAATTCAGGACATGGGTTTCTTAACCAGTAGATTGAATCCTATTATCTTGGTTTTTCAAAATTAGGAGAGAACTAATTTGGAAAAGGCTAGTAGAAAACAGAGCAACAGCAAACCAGAAATATTGTGTTGAATACACTTTCCTAGTCATAAAAGGGAAAGACAGAACACCATTACACAATAAAAAGGGAAAATTCCCAGAGGAATGACATTAGAACTTGATGATAAGGTATTACAATAATAATAATAATAATAATAATAATAATAATAAAAACCAAACTCTGACTAAAGAATGTGCAGTGTGGCTAAAATAAATTCTCTAAATGCCTAAAAAAGAAAGTTCAGTTAACTACTATAATGTTCCTACATCATGTGGAGATGTGTGTTCAGGGTGTATCCAACCAAATGTTCTACGTAATCATTGAACGTGAAACTAATTTCAAGAATTCATTTATGGATCTGAATGCAAGCTAATATTGCCCTGAGTGGAGAACATATGGGTCCCCTGAGTCTTAATTCCAATGTACATTTCATTGTGCAACATTCCCCGGAAAATACTCAAGGAAGAAAAGGAAAGCTAGTCCACTTAGCTGTTCCTAGTTTGTCACCAATTCTTGCTGTAATATCTTAATTACCAGTTCAAATTTTCACTGCCAGTTACTCAAGAGCATGTTTGATAGCACTCCCATGCTATTTAAATGCATGAGTGACTAAACAAATATAAAGAAGCTAGCACTAGGACTACGTTTGCTATCCTCACACACATCTGGATTAGGCAGCAAACCCATGATATACCCAGCTCTTCAATGTGTACTCTTCCAGTACTATTAACTGTGTTTGTGTATCTTATCCTGTGGCTGTGGTCCAAGTATGGTGTCATCTGAGGACTTTGTACCTTAGCTGGAGGTGAAGATTCACCTGCATGATTGAAAACCTCACACCAATATAACCAGATTCACAGTCATCTGCCAAACTTGTGAAAACACAGATTGTTGGACCTGATCTCAAAGGTTCTAACTGAAGAGATCTGGGCAAGACCCCAAGTTCCCAGGTGACACTGACTTGAGAACCAGTGCCTTAGATATCCATTCTCTTAAAACTCCTAAATATAACCTCATACAATCGTGAAACAACAACATGAGAGAAAGTGGAGCATGTGACAGAGAGGGAAGGCAGGGAGAAAGAAGAAAGGGAGGGAGACAATTTTCAAAATTGTGCTGGGAACCAGCACTACATTTAGCACTTTGTATCAGTAAGGTTATTTAATACAACACTCATCATAAATATTAGACACTTTCCCAAACAATGGAATGACACTTAGAGAGGATAACAATGATTCAATTGGTTCGGAGGTTGCTAAGTGACAGAAACAGTGCTTTACCTTGAGCAGGGTAATACCACAATCCCTACATGATGTTACATTGACATTTTCCAGCTTTCTCTTGAAGATACCTGGAGTATAGACTCACCTCGGTCTTGTCCTTTTAAAGGCCACAGTTTAGTGTCTTTGATGCAGGGCTGAGTCAATGGCAATTTGCAGAGCTGAATCTAAATGATAACATATGTGTACCAAAAGGGCAGCCATAATCTTCACTGGGGCTACCACTTTAATTAATTAGATACTAAGAGGTGGTTTGCAAGGCTATGATTGAGCAGGAATGGCAGGATGATAGGGGGTGCAAAAAGAACTCATGGGAGAAAAAGGAATACAGAAGGGGAAAAGCAGAAAAGCATGAGTATGTATGTAAGGGAACGGGCTAGAAGATTTGTAGCTACTTCCACACTTTGTTGGGTCTTAAGTCTCCATGCTTATATATCGCTTGTGTTTCTGTTCTCTACCAGATAGTAAACATATGGCTAGCTGTTCTCTTCAAGTAATCATTCAGGTATAATAAGAAAGAAGGGAAAACAACAAAGTGAATGACAAACTTAAATAATGAAAATTAGCAAAAATGAATTATAATTTGTTTTTACAAACTCTTTCCCTTTTTTCCTTCCATAAAGCAAAATCTGCCTATTGTGGAACATGTTTCTCCCTGGCTGGCTGGTTTAGCTCTGCTGCCATCCATGGCCAGTATGGCTTTGTAGTACATCCTGACATGATCAGAACATGCAATTTACCATTGTAAAAGAACTCACGGAGCCACCTTTACCCCAGGGTAGATGGGGGCAAGGAACACATCAGGGCATTCTCCTTGTCTTTTTCCTTCTCTTACGGCCCTTTCCAAGGACTAGTGGTGCCTCCTATGTCACATGATTCAAGAAAGTTGAAGAGCAGAATTATTTATAAATCTATAACTTTTAAAAGGTTGGACCAAACCTAGGGGGATCTTAGGGTGAAAGGCATGGCCCATTCTTTGTGGTGGAAATCTTGATATGTTTTCACGGGTTTCTGGTTGTCAGTGCTGGATGGGCTCGGAAATGGGTCACTCTAAATGATTACTAAGGCCCATTCAAAGTATTGGCTCTGATGACTGTTGGCTTTGGTTTGTCTGCATTGAGGTTATAGCTGAAAAGACAGGAGAAACATGGAATTCTGCTGAGATCAAGGCTGACTCAGCTGGCTCAGACTGCCTCAGTTAAAAATATGAGTAAGATGTTTCTCCTCCTTTATCTCTTAGGCATGTCTCCAGCATATTTTTTTTCTGATTCAGGCCAGTTCTCAATATTCTAAGTGCTGGACTCACAGAATAAGCTCACTGGTGGTCACCTACTGGGGCAGGGTGAGAGGGTGGAGATGGACGATGGTCTCCAGGTGGTGAGGCAGCAGGGTCAGGATGAAGATGTCAGTGGAAATACAGCATGAGTTGTGGTACAGATGTCTGCCAAACTGCCCTCCTTCATCACCACTGGCAGACAGAGAAAAGAATGTTGCACATACTTATCTTGGCACAAATACTTTATAACTAAATCTATCAAAATCTG
The DNA here is from genome assembly GCF_017591425.1 of Ochotona curzoniae. Lineage (NCBI taxonomy): Eukaryota > Metazoa > Chordata > Mammalia > Lagomorpha > Ochotonidae > Ochotona > Ochotona curzoniae. Next base: position 6,382,238 of record NW_024466605.1, read on the forward strand.
GTTTTGTTTCCTTTTTTTGGATAATTTATTTCTTCCTGCACCAGGACAATATTGATAATGAGCCTGAAAAAATAGACATTTTTTTTGCAAATTGATTTCACTTCAAGCTGTTTTCAGAATCTTAGAGTCAGAGTTCATCAAAATCCCTTTTCTCAAACACAATTCTACACAGAAGCTCAATATGTGAACAGCTACAGGTTAAGATGTTTTGGTTGAATTCAGGTGAAGAAGTCAGGAAATCAAATCCTGTTGGCCCCTTGGGGACCTTTCAGGAACTCCTAAGGCCCAGGAGTGCAGGGTTGAAAGAGCAAAGATCTCACCCATGTTCTTCATTTCAGAGATGCTATATCTTGGCAGTTCTATTTTCAAAATCACATACTAAATTTGTGACAGGGTCAGGACTGCAGACCACAGTAGCTGCTTCCAGTTCTGTAGTATTCACAACACAATCATAGCATGGTGGATGGGTGGCTTATGATTTTAAACCCAGAAATCATCTTCTTCAGTGAATTTTGGAAAACAAACCCTAAGTGCTCTTGCTGTCCTACATCAAACCATTAGGAAACATTCCCTTGATGTTTCCTCTGCAATGTTTCTTTAAAATAACTCTGCTTACCTTGCACCATGCACACATAAAGACATTGGATGTTGTTTTGCTTCATCAACGAAGCTTTATCAAGGGCAGGGAAAGACACAGTGATATTGATTAACAGGCACCTGTTAATTGCAGTGTGCAGCTTTGGGAAAATGATTTAACTGGTTTAGGTATAGTTTCTTATCAAAATACATACTTCATAGGTATCAGACTTCTCTGGGAAACAGAATAGGATACACATGTATGTATGTCTATTATGTGGATATATGATGGGACAGAGATATTTATATAAAGTGCTGGGTCAGATGTTTATAAAGCCTTTCTCAGCCTATTTGTTCTATTCAGAGCTCCAATTGATTGGCTGAGGGTCTTCTACACTCATGGGGCAATCAGCTTTCACAGTCTACAGAATCGGACGTTAATCTCATCTAGACATAGTCACACTCTATATTATTCTGGGTCAAACATCTCAGGTCCCACGGTCCAGTCTAATTGACGCATCCAATTGGCACCGAAGTATTTAAATAGCTTAACACATAGTAAGCATCTGCTAACAATGTTGAAACAAAGATCTAGTAGAGGCCATGCAGTATACTAGAAATTAGGTCAATAATCAATCAAGAATGTCCCTTTTCTTTATTTTAGAAGTTGTAATACGTGAATGGAAAATCTGGATGGAGTAAAGCCTATAGCCCCACAGAAGAAGCTGAAGATACAACCTAGTAGCGGATTTTGAAGTATCAGAATGCATAGTATAAACATTTTCCATTTTCACTTTAATTCTTTTTACTTTATGTCCCACAACTATCAAGTTTCTACAACTAGAAAAAAAATCTGAGAACTATAGACTATGGATTTCGGTCTTTTATTTCTGTGGATGGGAACAGATAAGAATGCTTGGGTAAGCCACTTGTTTCTGAGACTCATCTATAAAATACAAACTATGGACCCTGATCAGCCAAGCATGTAGACATCTACATTTCTATGGTTCTGTGAAAGACACAGACTTCCTTGAATGTGCTCATAACTGGATCATAATCAGTTTGTGGGAGGCTAGTTTTCCATTAAAAGGCAGACTCTGTCTATAGCAATCGGGTGGATAAACAAGGGTAGGAGTCTCATTAACTCCAAGTCCAAAAGAGGTTAATTTCTCCCTTGAAGGCAACACATTTGTATACAGAAGACCAAATGAAACGATAAGTGATTATGTGCTGAAAGTAGAGCTTTTGGGTACATTTCTGGGAATTTCACATAAATATTTTACCCCGTTCTCCAGAAAGCTTGCATGACACATATTTTGGAAGGATGAGTTTGGAAAGACACTTTGCTCAGGATTGGGATGGAGGGTGAGTCATTGACCATTTACCCCAAATTCCTGACTCAGTTTTTCCCCCATGCAGAGAACTATTGAGTGCTGTTACTTTTGGTGGTTGGTGGAAGGTTGTGGAATCATCTCAGCCTATATGCCAAGTTCCCCAGACAGCAGGGTTCAGAGGGTAAGCTAAGGAGATGGCAGAGACCTCAGGGGAACACGTCATGGTAAGACCCAGATGGAAAGTGCACTAAAGGCCATCTCCCTCTGGCAGAAATCTATCGACAGTTTGAGCTTTTCTATCCCCATTCCAGTTTGCACTCATTACCTAGGTAATGCTCACCTAACTGCTTTCCTGTGAAGAGAGTCAGTGTCATCACCCGGGTTGCACAAGAAGAAAACAGAGAGAAATGGCAACTCCAAGAGCTCATCTCTCAATAAAGAGCTAGAAGGAAAAGGGAATGAGTGGTGCCAACAGTTCCATTTTCACATGCCTTTTTGGAAATGGTTTGCATCTCTTCAGCCTACTCTGAAAAATGGTCCCTGGATTCAGAGAGGCTGTGCTTTCTTCTTGAACAAGCCATTACTTCATAGAAACACAATCATATCTCCTTTCCTCCCCCCCTTAGGAAACCTGTCCCTTCAAGCCCACCCCAGCCTACATACACATTTTCCACAGCTTTGAAGAATATACTCTCCTCTACAGGCTGCCAGCCTATGGGAGCTAATAAAATATGATAGTCTCAGTAGCTTTTTCCTCAGCTCCCCAAAATACGTAGGGAGCCACTGAGTGCCAACAGCATCCATGTGCTTAGGCCCATCACACTCACTGGTTATACTAACCAGCCTAGCACTGTTTTCCAACTGCAAACTGTATCTGAACCTTTGGCCAGACTCTACCTGCCACTAGCCAATCAGTTAGCCAGCTGATGGTACCACCTGACCATTGAGCATGAAGAAAGCCAGGCAAAGAGGCCAACAGCCCGGTGCAAGGGCATCGTCAGCACAACAGTTCAGTGAAAGCTGCCATCCCCAGTGAGTCAGGGCTAACTTTTCTTCTGTCTCCACAGAGAGCACAACCCTGCTTCCCAGCACTGACTCTCCTCCCGCACTGCCCACTCGAGGTGACAACCTCAGTCCCCAAGGAGTTACAGGGGAAGGCATCTTGGGTGTCAGAGCCTAGGGAACAATCACCACCAATGCATTAGCTCCAAAATCATTGTGTTCTCAAACATGCACATTTTTCTTCTTGAGGGAAATGCACAATGATGACTTCTTGTGCTGAAATGAAGGGTTAAATCCGGTGATCTCGCCAACTCCTTCCATCGCAAGGGATCCTACATTCAAGTTTGATCAGCTATAGCTCTCCCAGCAAGGAAGCAATGCCCTAAAGTCATATTCTTCTTTTAAGGAATTCCTGGCACTTTTTTGGCTTTGAAAAGTCACACAGCGTCTCTACTTCCCTTATAACAGGAGCTTAGAGAAATGTAATTGATGGTTGTTTTCAGGCTCACTATTTGTAGGCATGCCTACCATGCCTCTCCTAACTTTTGGACAAAGCTGGGTGTGAGATGGTTGGAGAGGTTGGAAGGGATAAGTGAGAGAAGACACTGACTTTCCTTCTGACACTGAACAGAAACGGGGAAAAGCCGAGAACAGTGTATGTTCTGCTCTTCCTCTGTGCTCTACCATGGCATTTGACTTCACTCAGAACACAATTATGCTTCTCATTTTAAGGATCAATCTTGAAATTACCAATCACCTCGCTTAGCAGGTTCATGATTGCAAAGAACCAATGGAGTCTACTCTCTCCTTTTCAAAATGAATTCAATAGACCAGTTTCAGACCAGTCCAGACAAAAAGGAGGAGCTACAAATGGTCTGTAAAAATAATGCTTTTTTTTTTAGTTGTTGGCTTGCCTTTTAGAATATCAATGGCCTTAATATTTGTACATTAACTTAAAGCACTTCCCTATGCATCACCTGTATTGACAGCAGCAAGTGTCTGTGAATAGGAAGAGATATTTTAGCCTCCACATTACTGGAGGGTAAATAGAGATTCCATGAAATTGCCGCCTGAGCTCAAGCCAAAATATGGGACTCAAAGTTAAAGCTACACTTGATCACTTTCCATTATACCTTAGCACCTTTAGATTCCAAAAACTAACTTTACACTAAACTGTGCATCTCTATAAATTTTCTTTACTAAAAAGTTGAGTTTCAAAATTGCTTTTGATGCCTTGCCATAATGATAGGAGCCTATTAATTTTTGGTTATAGTTCCTTCCAGAATTGATAACTACCTTCACACACAGACAAATAAAATCTATGAAACACAAACATTTATAATGATCAAGGTAGTCTTCTAAGCAATAAGCAATATCCCAAAATGAAGACAGCACTTAATAATAATAATAACAAAAAAGTGAAAGGGGGGCAGAACGTTACTAGTGTACATGGAATAGTATAACATAAATAAACTTGGGTAAAAGACATAAAATTTAGCCTTCCTGACAGTTACTAAGGATCCACTTACTTATTTGATAAAATAAGTAGACAAGAATTCCATGAAATAAATCTGGGAATTGATACAAAGAACCCAGATATTAGGTAGGGAGGCATACTAAGATGTATAGTTTTTGAACACTGCCTACAATAATAACTTTTTAAAAGTATTTCATATGTGCAAGAGATGCATAATAGCCACTAGTGAGGTCCTAACAAAGGCGTAGGTACATTTTGTCTCTTGTGCAAGACCATGTGATACAAACTAAAATAGCCTGGCACCTGAGTTTGGACTCTGAAACATACATTTAATCCTGAGAGCAGTCTTAGTAGAGAGACATTCTAATGTTTATATTCTGTTGAAGATTGCACTGGACTTTAGAGAAGTTGGATATTGGGACCACGAAAGCACAAACAGCTTGTCAGTTGAGAAATTGGAATTCAGATCCAAGGATCCTGTTTCCAAATTCTCTGACTCAGTACAGAATTCAACCCAAAGATGCAAGGTCTAATTGTCTTGGCTGCAAAAGAGTTATTTTACAATTATCTAAAATATTTCATTTCTTAGGTATCCTCTTCTCTGAGCTTTGACAATGACAAAATTCACATCATACTAATTATCTTCCAGATTATACTTGGGAAAGAATATGATATTATTTCCACTGAGAAGTTAGTTTTACCATAAAAGTAGAATTTTTAGATTTTTAAAAATATCTTTATTTGAAAGACCTGAATAGAGGGGGGAAAGACCCTAGCTCATTCTCCAAATACCCCCAACAGTTGGGGCTGACCATGGTCTAAGCCAGGAACGCCATCCCAGTCTCCCAGGAGAGTTGTAGGAACCCAAGCTGAAGAAGGACCACAGAGTATGCAAGAATCCAACCAGGCAGTTGATAAGGGAAGCCAGTATACTCAATGCAGCAGCTTAGCCCACTGTGTCACACGGCCAACCCATAAATGCAGGCTTTCAGCAAGCCCAGACATAAAATGAGATAATGTAAACCATTTTCCCCTAAATGCTACTGAATTTAAACTCATAGCTATCAAAAAGTGTAATCAAGAGGGCATTATGTAGATTATTGTGCAATATTCATCATTGTAGAGTGAGATTAGAAAATTGTCCAATAATAGCTTCATAAAGAGTGCCTGGTTCTCATGGGCAATAATTACATGGAGTATCTGGAATTATAAACAAGCATTTTATCTCCATATGACTGTTTTAAGTGTAGGTATTAGGACGATAATCAGCTGTTTTTAAGGAATAAAGAAAGAGGAAACATCAGAAACAATTAGGCAGCTGTGTTTCAATATCCCTAAGAAGGATCTGTGTCATATACCCATCAAAGTGGTCAAATTACTCATGTGCTTATACAACAAGACACATGTTTCTCCTCCCTGAAGCTGGCAGGCTGAATGAGACACTGGAAGTGACTGCCTGAGAAATTGTTTATTGAGTGTTGACAGTGTTAGTGGCTTCAGGTGGGAGCAAGAAAACAAAGACAACCTTGAGCAGAGCCCAGGCTACGTGTATTTGCATTGGATGGTGAGTGAGGAGTCAGATGGATAAAGGCAGAAAGAGATCTGAGGAAGGAGTGTGAGGCTGGAAGCTGGCTTCTCTCTGCACGAATCGGACCATCCTCCCTCAAAGGATTCCAACATTGTCAGAGTTGGGCAAGAGGAATCAGGGACAGCACAAATGTGACAAGCTGGTAGATTCATGCTTGTACTGTACCCCTTCCCTTCTTGGTAATCATGGCAATTTCTCCACATTGGACATTGCAGCTGTTTCCTTGTCATGACTAGCAGGAAAACCCTTGACATGAGAAAAGCTCTTTTTAATTTTTTTGCCCTCAACTTGGAGGGCAAGAGGGTGACTTTATTCCACCCAAGCCATAGTAATCACGGGGTTGGAAAGCTACGAGAGAGAGAGAGAGAGAGAGAGAGAGAGAGAGCGAGAGAGCGAGCTGAGAGTGGGTGGCAGGAAATTTTAATGCAGAAAAAGACTGAATGTTGCCCTGAGTACAGTTATCACTTATACAGTGAGAGCATCTTGGGGAGGGCCTGGTTATCTCAGGCAGTAATTACACAGGAGATCTGGAATTATAAACAAGCATTTTGTCTCTGTGTGAGAGCCTAAATGTGGACACTGGGGAAATAATCAGCTATTGGGAGGGGGGAAAACAAAGAAAAAAAACCAAACACAATCAGGCATCTGTGATTAAATTGTCCTGAGAAGGACATTTGTCACTTATCCATCAAAGCAGCAAAATTAATTATCTACAGAGACGTTAAAAGGGAGGAAGGAAAAAAAAAAAGAAACTGATGAAGTTAAAATGCAGGCTGGAAGGTTGTAGAGCAGGGAGATGCCACATGTGTTCATTTATCTATCCCAAATAGCCTGCACTTAAGTGTATGTATTAAACAGTTAATGGGGTTCTGCCCTCTCTGACTTCCCTCACTACCATGCCCTTTGGGTCCCCAAGTTTTGGTACTGTAGGTGACATTGCAGCTTTGCAGCTGGGCAGCACCAATACAGTTTTCAGAGATGTGAGTTGAGCTTTGCCAAGTACGTAACGGGATATACCTTTTCCCAGGGCCTTGCCCTCTGTAGGGTCCTAGGTACCCAAGGCTTTCATCCCCATCACTATAGCAGACCCCCATGACCGTGGCAAAGTCATTAACCAAAGGGGAAGGGGCCTGACAAGTGTGTTTAGCAGACCAACGTTTATATTAAAGCACATGAGTCTGGTTTGTTTCCTTGGGAAGGAGGCATTACCCTTCAGGGTGGCTGGAGACAGAGATGGGATAGAAAGAAGTCTTTTACTTTGTGTAGTAATTTTTTCTTCTAAAGATTTAGTCATTTTTATTGGAAAGACAGATTTACAGACAGAAGAAGAGAGAGATAGGGATATTCCATCTTCTGGTTCACTGCCCAAATGGCCTCAATGGTCAGAACTGAGCTGATCCAAAGTCAGGAGCCAGGAGCTTCTTTCAGATCCCCACATGGGTACAGGTTCCCCAGGCTTTGGGCCATCCTTTACTGCTTTCCCAGGCCACAGGCAGGAGGCTGAAAGGGAAGTAGAACAGCCAAAATATGAACTGGCACCTACGTGGGATCCCAGAGGTCACAAAGCAAGGATTTAGCCACTTGGTTATCACACCAGGCCCAATTTTGGGTACTTTTACACTTTTAAGATGTCCTACCATGTGAAGACAAAAAAGGTTTTCGTTTTATTTTCATTGAGATGAGGGCATTTGCTTAAGAGTTACGATGACACTGGGCTGCTCATATCCCATACTGGAGTCCTGCTCTGCTCCAGACTCCAGTTTTCTGCTAATGCATGCCCTCGCTGATAAATCAGGTGGCTGGGTCCCTTCCACCCATGTGGGTGACCTGGATTAACTTCCTTGCTCCTGCTTTTGGTCAGGAGGGCATTAGGGGAATGAAGCAATATATGGACCCCCCCATGTTTTACATAATCATTTTTTAAATTTAAGATTTATTTATTTTTTTTTATTGGAAAGGCAGATTTACACAGAGGAGAAAAAACAGAGAGAAAGATCATCCGTCTGATGATTCACTCCTCAAGGGGCTTCAATGCCCAGAGCTGAGCTGATCTGAAGCCAGGAGCCAGGATATTTTTCCAGGTCCCCCTCGCAGGTACAGAGTCCCAAGGGCTTGGGCCGTCCTTGACTGCTTTCTAGGCCACAAGCAGGGAGCTGGATGGGAAGCAGGGCTGCCAGGATACAAACCAGTGCCCATTGGGATCCTGGCATGTGCAAGGCGAGGTGTTCAGTCTACCATGCTGGGCCCTAGATAATAATTTTTAAAAATCAATACACCTACCCATTAGGATTCCAAAAGGTACCTGCATTTGTTGCTCAATGAACTCTCACTCTAAGAATCTATCTGACTAATATAATTGCTACTAATGTATAAGTTATATATAAAGCAGAGGTGATATGGGTGTGTATTATGTATCTCAAAAATTAGAAATTTCTGGAATGTGAAAATAAGAGAGAATTTTTGAGCATTTAATGACCCATATTTTGGAGGACTCTTTCAAGAGTCAGTTAAGGGCTCAGCGCCGTGGCCTAGTGGCTAAAGTCCTTGCCTTGAACGCACCAGGATCCCATATGGGTGCCGGTTCTAATCCCGGCAGCTCCACTTCCCATCCAGCTCCCTGCTTGTGGCCTGGGAAAGCAGTCAAGGACGGCCCAATGCCTTGGGATCCTGCACCTGTGTGGGAGACCTAGAGGAAGTTCCTGGCTCCTGGCTTCAGATCGGCGCACTTGGGTCACTTGGGGAGTGAATCATTGGAAGGAAGATCTTCCTCTCTGTCTCTCCTCCTCTTTGTATATCTAACTTTATAATAAAAGTAAATAAAATCTAAAAAAAAAAAAAGAGTCAGTTAAGAGACTAGCATAATAGGAAGTGAAGACACATTGTGGTTCATATCTCTACTCCTGAATGAAGAGGAGAAGTTCCAATGAAAATGTTAAATACACTTGACAGGAAGATACCAGATAGATTTTTGGACGTTGCCTACACATACAATGTTATAGTAACAGCTGAATGTTAACTGTGTAACTTACTAAAGGACTATACCATTATGATAATATGGGGCAAAATAGTGGGAGCAGAAAATGGGGAGAGAAGAAGGCAAGTCGGAGGGAGAGATCCCTATACCTACAAAACTGCACCATTCAAAATAGTAGTGACAATTAGAAAATAAGAATAAAAGCTTCAGTCAGACATGTACTAAATCCTAGCTTTCTGGCTTTTGCAGATGAAGTGTCTGTGACAAGTTTCTTAAGCTTTAAGAAACTCATTGTCTTACTGAAAAACAGAGATGACAACAACTCTCTTATGTTTATGCAATTGTGGGTGGAATGCCATGGCGGACTCGCTTGTCCTTCTGTCTGTCTCCATGCTTTTATTTTCCCACCCAAGACTGAGAAGCAGTAGAGGTAGCATCAGTAGCATATGAAGTTCTGAGATGTTCCTGTTTTCCTTCCCTTTCCTTGCCTTCCCTTCCCGTGCCTCCCCTCCCCTTCTCTCCTTCCCGAATGGTTTTGTGAGAGTCCCCAGGTAGATGGGAGAAAGAGTATATGAAATGACAGACTATTGAAAATGCCAAACACACAATCCTTTCTGCTTCTGTTTAATCCTACATATTTCATTATTGCTGGTATGCTGAGCATTGTTCTAAGTTTTGGGGCACAGTGATGAACAGAGCTTACAAAACCCTATGACCTTGTTGAGTGAGACAGTATAGATAATATGAAATGAAAAAGGTGAAATGTACTGTGCTAATCTTTGTAAGTGAGGAAGAGAAAATCAGAGTAGAGAACAGGGTGTTCTTGGAAGATAATTAATGCAGTTTTAATAGAGTGATTAGAGCTCAGTGGGCTAACACACTGCTTACAACATTGGCATCCCATTCCAGAGTGCCAATTTTAGGTTACTCTGCTTCTGAACCAGCTTCCTGCTTATGTGTCTGGGCAGGAAACAGAGGATGACCCAAGTACTTGGACTTTGGCGACCCATGTCAAAGGCCTGGATGGAACTACAGACTCCTGGCTGTGGCTTGACGTAGTCCCAGCCATTGTGACCATTTGGAGAGTCAACCGGCAGACTGAAGCTCTCTGTTTCTCTCTGTCACTCTGCCTTTCAAATAAATCTTTAAATAAACACATAAAGAGATCAGCCAAAGCCTTACAGAGACATTTGAACTAAGTTCTGAAGTAGGTAAGAAAAAGAGCCACTGCACCTGGTGTTGGAAAGGCAAGGTTGTAACGATGTATCAGTAATTTTTGGAACCATCGCTGTAATATACACATGAAGACACAAAGCACAAATTCCTTATTTCAAGTAATGCAATAATTTCATAAGATATGAGGATTAGTATGCAATACCTTCAAAAATCCCAATTCAACGTGTTTTCCCAAAGGCAAATACATTGCCAAGTGCCTCAATATGCTCATCCCATCTTTGTTTACTGACAAAGATTCTTTGCTTGGCCAAACTTCAGTCAAACTTCGGAACCTTCTCCTAGGCCCATCTGTGCACATTCTTGAAAAATCCAGTTTTAAGAAAAGAACTCAGCTAAATCAGTTTTGCAGAAACTAACTTGCTCACCTCCCCACCCCCATTCTGATTAGCCTTTTTATCAGGTGAAGTGCCCCACCCCCAGCACTCCCCAGGATAAAGCTGAGCACTATGGCCCATCTTCAGCAAGCAGGTGGGGAAAAGCATGCATGCAGGATGGGGGATAAGATGAGAAGTATTACCATATTCCTAAATCTGGACTGTGAAACTCGTGAAATTTGTTCACTTTATATAAATAAGTTATAAAACCGAATTCTCTTAGGTCAGTTGAAGTAGAATTTCCATGACCCCTGATGGTTCCACTTAGAAATTTTCCTGCAAAGACTCCTACCCTGCTGATAGATCTGGGCAGTATTTAGAATTGAGCCCAATCTCTGTAAGAACTGCAGCGGTCCCATACCTGAATAAACTCTCCTTGATTATGCTTTACAAGGAGAGCTGAGTATCTCTTTTTCCTCTTAATATTAACAGGAGCTTTTCTAGCTGTGGTTGAACATTATCATTATTTCTAGAATCCTCCCAAGCTCCTAAATTCTATCATAGAACAAACAACCTTTAGAACTCCAAGAGAGGGGCTAAATGTAATAGCTCTACTGGCTAATCCTCTGCCTGCAAATACCAGCATCCCAAATGCACGCTGGTTCGTGTTTCAGATGCTTCACTTACTTACAGCCTGGAGAAGCAGTGGAAGATGGCCCAAAGCCCTGGGACCCTGTGTACCAATGTGGGAGATTCCAGAGAGGCTCCTGGCTCCTGGCTGCAGATAGGCTACTGCAGTCATTTGGGAAGTAAACCAGCGGATGGCTCTCTCTATAAATCTGTGTTTCAAAGAAAAATCAAATAAGTCTTTAAAAAAGACTAATTTTAAGAGAGATACACTTAATATAAATAAAAATATCAAAAACAAAAATAAAATTTAAAATAAATAAAAATAAAATATAAATAAATATACATATTTAATATAAATAAAAATACTAATGAAGAGTGTAGCTATACTTCCTTCATGAGAGTTGGTGGCCAACCATTTCAACATGGATAGTGGTAAGAAGTACAGCACTTCTCATGGCTGTAAGATTATTTTAATTGTAAGACATATCGCCCCTTTGAGTAGAAACCTTGCCTTGCATTTTCTTCTAACCTTGATCATCATTAATGCCAGTCAGTTTGTAATTCCCCTTACAGTGAACTACAGCAGTGCTTATCAAATGCCTTCTGTGCTGAGAGTTGAAGATGATAAAACGCAAAGAAGACCATGATGCTGGGATCGCAAAGTTTGCCGGCCTTATCCGGAACAGTCAGAGCGACTTCAAGAAGTTCATGGGATATGGAATGAACAGATGTTTATTTTGGTGTAAAATATTTTGCAATCCATGCGCTACTGTTCATAACAGGTATTTCTAAAAACTTTTTTGAAGATTCTTCCATCATCTGCTTCCCAGTCTTCAGAGTTGTTCTTAAAACACTAGAAGACATCATTCTGCTCTTATTACAAATATCTGAGTCTAAGACCTTCGTGAGGGTCACCAATATTACATTCAGGAAAATTTAAAAGGCCGGGCTTAAGAAGTCAGGACTCAGATGTGCTTCTGTTAATATGAATTTGTCATAGATGTTCAGTTTAATAAATTTTGCTCCACATAAATATTTATAGCAATATTACACATCTTATAGTAATATTCATTTCAGATTGTGGCTATCCAGTGTTTCCTTATGATCACAATGACAATACTGGTATTTATGTTCTGTAACAAGACAATGTCAGAAAGTTTGGCACTAGTCTCAATACAGTACAATGCTGCTCTGAAGAGCCACACAGATTTGCAAAGGGGTAAGGTGGTAACCTGGGCAGAGGTAACATGGAGTTCCACACAGTCAAGTGGGGGTACTCGGGGGTACAGCCATCTCCTCTTCTTCTCTGGGGATCCTATTCAAGTCCCAGTGGATGTCTAAAATCATATAGTGCTGACCCCTCCACATACTTTTTTCTTTTTAATTGGAAAGGCAGATATACATAGAGGAGGATAGACAGAGAGGAAGATCTTCCGTCCAATGATTCACTCCCCAAGTGGTCACAATGGCTGGAGCTGAGCCAATCTGAAGCCAGGAACCAGAAGCTTCTATTGGGTCTCCTACGCAGGTGCAGGGTCCCAAAGCTTTAGGACATCTTCTACTGCTTTCCCAGGCCACAAGCAGGGAGCTGGATGGGAAGTGGGGCTGCTGGGATTAGAACCGGTACCAATATGGTATCCTGGGAGTGCAAGGCAAGGACTTTAACCACTATGCTATCGTGCAGGGCCCATGTTTTTTTTTTTAATAAAAATAAGTGCCTATGATAAATTATGGAATTTATAAGTAATAAAGTCAGTAAGATAAATAATAATTTCAGTAGGAGATTGACAGCAGTTACAGAAAATAAAGAAGAACAACCATGACCATCATTTTCTATTTCCTTTTCCTCATTATCTCCTGGGTAGGAGTTTCATCCTTAACCGTAGATTTGAGTGATCTCAGCAAACTGTTTTTCTCTGTCGTTCCTAACTCAAGAAAAACTTCCTTGTTTTTATTACAAGGAGCACTGTATGACTTTGTCTCTGTTCTATCTCAGTTGTCAGCATCACTAGTCTGGGGACATTATTGAGTGAAACGGACCTACTGAAAATGACACTGCAAAGTGGATGTGATGACCTAGACAGCCACTAAGTGATCAACAGGTGGGTCTGGTCTACAGTCTGGGTTTTAGAACAAAGGCAGATTCATGTTCTCTAGGGAGAACCGGGAGTCAAGAGATTTCAACATATTGTTCAGAGTGGCACACAGTTAAGAACTTGTGAATTGTCTGTTTCTGGGATTTTTCATTTAATATCTCCAGATCACTGCAACACAAATTCCAAAAGACAAAACTCTGCACAAGTGTTGCACGTTCTAAACCTTCACTTTCTAAACCTTTTCTGACACGTGCTTCCCTGTGATATATAAGGAATTTTAGGAGTAAAAATACTCTATTAAAAATGATGGCTTTTCTCTTACTTTAAGGAGCTCCCAGAAAACTTGAAAAAAAAATATTTTGGAATCAAGATGAAAATAACATTGTCAACTGAATGAAGGGAAATTGTAAACATGTGCCTCAGCAAAGATAAGGAAGAGAATCTGGTTACATTTTTTTTTCCGCCTGTTGCCTTTCTTGAGACACACATCATTAACTTATTTTGCTTGACATAAGAAGTCTTAAACTCTTTCTTATTTTCTAATTAATTACCCCGAATATGCTTCTCCACATATTAATGCATCTTAACAAATGGGATACTAAAGTACAAATAATTAGAGCAACATACGTAATGCTTGTCTGTTTCCTGTTAATATTTTAAGGTTTTGGACTTGATCTTCTTTGATGTCTCCACCATAGGCCACAAAAGTATCAGTAAGGGCTATATTATTTACATTTGTATTTTGGTAAGTGAAGAAAGAAGCAATGACACAAAGGTTTTTAAATAATACAAGGTGTTTCTACAATTATTTGATATACAATCCTAAAACAACCCTTCTGAAAAACAGTGCATTATAGAAAAAAAAAAATGACGTAAGTTACACCCCTGAAAAATTTTGAAACCTATCAGAGGCATGATTTTTACTTAGGGAAATAGCCTGCGCCATCCAGGTAAGTTATGGCAAGACTACAGGCTGCCACAACGAATGTGATCAGAATATTCCAGAGAGGAAACGCAGGTCACATGCTAAATCGCGCTGTACTGAGAGCTGCCAAGACAAGATATAAACGGAACTCAAAGCAATGTGGCTGCTGCTGAAGAGACGGCAGAACGTGGAAAATGAATCCGAAACTGAGTTGCATAAGGCTGGTCTACACTATTCTACACAAGTCATGCTAAGTTCAGAACATTCTTTTCTTCACTTTTCTCTACAGATTTTAATGCTACTCTGGAAATATGGGTCTGCTCAAATTAAAAAAAAAAAAAAGCCCTGCATTCTTCTATATGCAAACCAAAGGAAATTCTGTAGTGGACTAATACTTCTGCATGCAACAAGCACTAAGCAAGTAATTCTCATTACAGAATCACATGTTTCTGGGTTACAGCAGAACAGACAGCATAAAAAAACTAAATACTTTACAGAAAAAAAAATGAATGCAGGGTCAGTGGTAAGAATGCAAAGAGTAACAGGGAGTGTGGGATTTGGAAGGCGCATGAATATATTCATGCTTTTATTTGCAAACATAATCAAGCGGCTGACACAGTAAACATGTCAAAATAACCAAAAGGCTAATAGTGCAAAGAGGAAAATATAAACTTGTTTTTACTGTAATTCAGAAGGAGCATCAAGAATCTGCCATAGACTGGTTACCACGGAATGCCAGCTGAGGAAGGGAGGACTTCTCTGAGAAGTAAAATGCACTTGTTAACCAACGGCTCCTCTTCTGGCTTTCACTCTAAACGACCACAGCGGCCACTGTCAGAGCCAGAACAGTCACAGGCTCCCGGGCAAGACAAGCAGCAGGTTCAAAACTCCAAAGTACAGGAGATTATGATTGAGTGGAAGCAATATGATTACATAGGAACATTACAGACCTCAGGTTTGCTTACTTGTATATAATCAAATCGCCTTCTTACATTTACATAAGTTAATGTAAAATATAGAAATACTTGCATGCCACGAAATGTCAAAACTATATTATTTAACATTGTAATGTGTATCACTTATTGTTTACTGTGTACAAACCATTTTACACCTACTAACAAAACTAACATCTACGATCACCTCATGAATTAAAAGCAATGCTTTAATTTTCATCTTGTAAGTTTGAAACTGGAGCTTAAAAATAAAAACTCCAAAAGTTCACTTTTGACTTCTGTAAGAGGACTCAGATTTGATTTCCTGTCAGAAACAACTAAAAAAAGCAGATGAAATAGACACATAGCATAGTTTTCAAGACATTAGCAATGAAGCAAATACAGATGGCAGTACTTGAAAGTTTGAAGAAAAATAGAATTAAAAGAAAATTATTTTTATACATATTTCAATGAACTTTTTGAAATTATGTCATTTGTATGGATTTCAAGGTGGAGGTTTTTTTTTTTGCGCCAAAACAAAGTTCTTTTAATTCAGGTTTCCCATAAACATTTTGAAGTGCTCGTACCTGTGTGTGTGTATATATATAATAGAGATATATACACACAGACACACAGAGCACAACACACCCACCCCCCCAAATCGATAGTGTGCTGTGGGGATTCTGAAGCAAAGTGTATTCGTTTGTCTTTCACTACCATAATGTAGCACCAGAGGCTGGATACTTACTTGAAGAAAGGTTTTGTGAGGTCAACTATCTGGTGGAGGCATTAGCCTGAGTCTGATGAAGACCTCGTAGAAGATGTCACTATCATTGTGGGAGTGCATGTGGAAGAAAGAGATCGCAGAGGGAGGCAGAGTTAGGAGGGTGTTCATTTGTGGAACTACCTTAATCCCCCGTGCAGGCAGTACCTCCGGCAAGGCTTCCTAATGCCCCAGGAGACCCAGCTACCTCCTAACATCTTCACTCTGAGGATGGAGCCTCCGACACGTGAATCCCTGGGGGACAGGAACCTCCAAGCAGTAGGAACTGTGGCTTGCTTTCTTCTTGTTGCTTATGATAAAAATCACTCACACTGAAAATTCAATGTAATCTAAAACAAAATCTGTTAGAGCTAATGAGTGCATTTTGCAAATTTGAGGATACAAGATAATAAAAATGAATGAAATTAAAGGTAATAAATCAATGTCCTTATGATAACATCAAAACTATGTAATACCTGGGACAAGACTGCCAAATATATGCAAGACTTAACATGAACGATATAAAAATGTCATGGGAAGAAGTTTCAAAGAACCAAAATACAGAGTAATCTCAGAGTTAAGTTGTTAGCTTTCTCCACATTGATCTTTAGATTCAACAAATCCCTATCAACATCCCAGCAGACAATTTTTGTAGAAATTGACGAGTGTATTCTAAAATTCTTCTGAAAATATATAGAATCTATGGCAGCTGAAACAACTTTTAAAGAGAAAAATGTTGAAAGACTACACAGTTTCAAGACTTATTAAGCTAAGGTATTAATGATGCTATAGTATTGACATAAAGATACATCAGTGAGTGAAACAGGCCAGAGAAACCAGAAATAATCCTATCACCAACTGATTTCATAAAATTTAATTGATTAACTTGTTTGAAAGGAGAGACAGAGACACAGAGGGAGAGAGTCAAAGAGATCTTCAGTGGTTTTGCAGCTGCTGGTTCACTTCTCCACACATGGGTGACAGGCACCCCATTCTTAGGCCAACCCCTAGCTCACAGGGAACACATTAGAAGAAAGCCAAAATCAGAAGCAGAGCCAAGACCAGGCACCAGAATATGGAATATGGGCATCCCAAGGGATGTCTAAACCACTGTGCCAAAGGCATGTGCTTGCTAATTGTTCCTCTACAAAGATGTAAAGGCAACTCAATGCAGGGGTAATCATCCTGTCAACAAATATGTGGGAACAACTGGATATCTGATTCTAAAATAGCTGACCTCCCATCCATACCTTGTATTATTTATACAAATTGACTGACAATGGATTTTACAGATTAAACCCAACACTGTAACTAGGGAAAAAAATGGGAGGTGGTAATTCCTTATCATCATGGTTAGACAAAGTTTTCTTAGCTACCACATCTTCAAAAGTACATTCCAACGGGAGAAAGATGTTGAAATTTGCTTCAGTGGAGGCAGGCATTTCTGGCGCAGTTGTTGAAACAGCTGCATCTTATATTCCATATCAGAATGATTGGATTTGTTCCCAGCCTCCATCTCTTTACTCAACTTTTCAGCAAATGTAGACCCTGGGATGCAACAGGTGATGGCTCCAACACTTAGTTCTCTGCCACCCTTGTGGAAGTACTAGATTGCATTCTGACTCCCGGCTTTGATCTAGCCCAGTTCTGGCCATTGTAGGTATTCAGGAATGAACTAGAGGATGAGAGAACTCTCTTGCTCTGTGCATCTCTGTCTCTCTACCTTTCAAATCAATAAATATAATTTTTAAAATGTATATATTGAAAAAAATTCATTTCAGCAGATTGAACATCTTTTCTGCAAAGGATGGTATTAAGGCATGATAAACATTGGAAAATTGTTTGGCAACGTCTTAAAATGTTACACATGTACCTACAGGATGAGCCAATCCCAGCTGTACCATTTACTACTTGTTTGATCTTAGATGAGTAAGCTGTTGACGTATGTTAGCTATTGTTAATAAAAACTTCTGCACTAGTTTGCAAGCTCACCCAGACTATATTACCTACATAAACCAGTGCGATACCTTATGCATATACCAGTACTTCAGAATGTTCATGGAAAAGTGGAATTAAAAAGTAAGTTCATTCTGGTGTCAAGGAACTCATGAATAGTTTTATTGCAATAAACATTTCCAGGACCTTTTTTCAAGATAGAACATGTGCATGGATTTCAGAATTGTTTTACACTGAAATAAACTTTTCTTCAAAGTACATTTTCTGTGGAATTTTTAAAAGAGTTTATTTATTTTTATTGGAAAGTCAGATATACAGAGAGGATGGAATTTTTTTTTTTAAGTAGCTTCATAGATCACATACAAGGAGAAGAAGGCTGCTGTTACTGAAGAAGCAGTACCATGGAAAGGGGGACAGCTGTTAGGTTACCACAGGTTGGAAAACATTTTCCTCAAGTTCCCTTTTTGCTAAGGGTGACAGTATTTGCAGAATATTTTTGTCTTGTGTTTGTTTGTTTTTTCTTTCTCCAAATACTAAACTATGCTATGTGTCAAACATAAAGAAGAGGAAGAATAGAGAACTTAATACCGCGTTTGTAGAGCCCACACTTCACAGGCACTCCACTCGACACTGATTTCATACATTCTCAAACTACCTTGTTAGGTTCACCGTGTTCCGTCCTGTAGAAGGTGCCATTGTAGGGTTCACAGCGGGACTGAAAACAACTGCCTCCTTTATGGTCTGTCACTCAGAAAAATGGCATTGTGTTATTTTGTGGAATAACTGCACCAAGTGAAACAAAACGGCTACATCTCTCCATCTCATTTGAACAAGTCAACTGAAGTCAGATTTTAGGAGGCAGGAGATGGGCACGAGGGGACAAACAAGTGTAAAAATGTCCCATTATGCTTGGTCTCTGGAAGTGATCACTAGGCAGGAGATAGGCGATCCTTGAGGATTTATAATGTTTTCTTGGTAAATCACTCTGTGAAAATCCCCAGATTCCTAAAGAAAGAAAAGGCTGAAAGAGGAGAGTTTTCTCCTGCGCCACTTCTCCTTTGTATGACTACTGTCCAGGATGAGGCAAGATCTCATGGGACCTGCCAAATGTGGCTTCTGTCACAATCGGAATTTTTGTGCCTATTTTAAGGGGACCAAAGGTTAGAGACACAGAAGACAGACAAACCATGGCTTGGGTGATGCTAAGTGTTAGCTAGATCAGGAAAGGGAGACTGTGGAGAGAGATGACAGGAAGGAATTGTAGCTAATGTAAGAATATTTGGGGAACATTTTATCCCCTAATTTAAACACAGAGGCAAAATGTGTGCTTTGGACTGAAGTAGTGCTGCAAAGCACTACAGAGAAAGGAGCATGTGGCTCACTCCGAGCGCTATTGCTATTAATTGATCAGCAACAGCAGGAGGAGGTGGGCCCAAGGAAGAACAGAAGGGATTTAGAAGCATTAAGGGATGCAGAATAAGACCTAAAGACAGCAAATAACAGGAAATGGGATGGTAACCCATTTGATATTGGAGACCAGGCTTATCCCACAGTAACTAACACAAGCTTTAGCTGGGTCTCAGTCTCAGAGTGGACAATGGTTTTCTCCCAGTGGGGCAGGAAATTGTATCTTGCAAGAAAACAATTTCATTCCCTGTAAGAAAAAGGCAGTTTTCTGTCGCATAGGGGAAAAAGAAAACCATGTTGGTTTTGTTTGTTTGTTTTTCCCTTTTCCCGAAAAATAAACTATTTTAGCGGTCAAACATAAAGCATAGGAAGAATATAAAGCTTAAGAAAAAGGAAAGGCAAAGTAGTAGTTGAGCTCTCAGGTCTGAGCTGGCTATGGTACTTCCAAGAAGTCTCTAGAAAGACACCAAAATCAGACAGTAATGACATGATCCCATCAAGGGAGAGGCCTCCGCACAGCCTAGCTTGGACAGGAGGATTCGGGGAGGCTTCCCAGCCATCTTTGGGCCCTTGGGACTCTCTCTGTCTTTCTACACTAGCACGTATTGGACTTCACCCCAAAGACTTGCTGACTGACCGGCTTCCCATAAAAGCTGATCCTTTGTTTGCTTTTAATTAAAGAGTTTTACTGAAGAGTCATTTTTATCATTCCCAAATCGCTGAAAACACGATGAGGTCAAGAATGGAGTCGCTAAACAACCACGAGACACTGACACGGAAAAAGGTGTCATCCCATCTCTGCCGATGCTAAGAATTCCCTATACTCGGAAATATTCCAAAGGAAAGACAGCCTGAAGAGAGACAGGGGGACCTTCCTTATAAAAGAGCGCTTACGTGGAAGAGTTACAAGGCACGATTTCTGTAAATAAATTGATGACTGTGATGATGTAATTGGACAGATGAAAATAAATCAACATCAACAGAAGCTCCTTGCCTTAAGTAAACAAGGCAGAGAAAAGAGAGGAAAATATTAGATGTGTCAAACTGAAAAGAACTTGTAAAAAGCACTGCCTTCACATGCTTCTGCTTGTTTTGGGCGAACTAGAGGCCAAGCCTAGTGCGTGTACAGCATGGAAGGCCGTGTAACCATTCCCGTTTGCTTGTAAACAGCTCAGGGAAGGGCTTTCCTAAATTCAGTGCATTAAAGGAAGAAAGTGATGATTCCAGTTTCAGACTTGTTTACAAGGACTTGCAGAGTCAGCATTCAGTTAGATTTGATTCCTTGGTTTACAGGACAATAATAATAAGTGTAAGGCTGCCGTCTCTGTGCTGCTGACATGAGCCTCATGGCCTTTCTTGTTGCTTGATTCCTGCCCACCTCCCACCCGACAATGAACCATCTTCCTTTTCTCATTGCTATGTGTGAGTAGGTTGGCTCCTGACAATAAGTCCCTAACTTCTCTTTTCTTTCATAGAAGGTCATTATTTTTCAAAAATTTTTACTTTTCTGATGGTGTGTGGATTTGTAGCTGAGTTGAAGGATCAGCTCTATTCTCAGTTTTAGCTTCCTGCGAGTATGAACCTTGGGAGACTGCGGGTGATGGGTTCAGCCTGGACTCCCTGTCACTTTTGTGGGAGATCTAGATCTAGTTTCTTAGTTTCTTGTTCCAAGCTTCAACCAGGCCCAGTTCTGGCTAATGAAAGAAGGCATTACAGAGTGAACACGTAGGTGGGAGATCTCTCTACTTCTTTTTGTGTCTTTCTCTCTCTGTTTCCTCTGCCTCTCAAAATAAATTTGAAAAAAAAATTATACATGCTTTAAAAATAAAAGGTATAAACAGTTTTGCTATCTGTTACAATTTTTCCTTATTTGAGAAGCAGAGACAAGGAACACAGCATCAACTGATCACTCCTAAAGGCCTGTAATGAGACCTCTCATAGGTTTACCTGAGTCAACCAAACAACAACAGCAAATCCAATACTTGTACAGGTTGAGTGTCGCTAATCCAAAAATCCCAAAGGCAAAATACTCCAAATAAAGAGACTTTTTTAGTTCTTTTATCAGTGCCACAAGTGGAAAATGTACGTGATACAGGCAAACCAAAAATGCCGGTAAACCTAAAATCTTTTGTAAAGTTATTTTCAGACTATATCTATGTATAAGATGTATTTAAGAAAGTGAATTTCATGTTAAGATTTGTGTCCTATTTTATTATGCATATGCAAACATTATAAAAAATCTTATAAAGAAAAATCAAATAATTCTGGTCCCAAGAATTTTGGAAGAGGGATTCTCAACTTGTGGAATAAAAATCTCTCATCCAGCTGATAGTCTTCTTGGTATGGCAGTATCATAAGTAAAGCATTCTAAATATTACCCAAGAATCAGGATTTCTCCCTTAGAATGAGCGGAAATGGTATTTCATCCATGGTTCCTTACATCTTGCCTGGGAACCAGTGACTACTCAGCTCACGTGGAGAGAGACAGTAAAGGTTGCCACACTGTGTCAGGCAGACAATTGCTAGAAGCTGAATTGGTAAAGGAAAAGCCAGTAACACTGAAAAGTAGCCTTTGGGTGTTAAAAACACTCCAGCCATCAGCAGCCAGATGGAGAGGCCGAGAATCTCACACACACAGTTAGCCACTGGAACCAGAGCCTAAACAGACACCTGTACTCCAGCCGTATTGCCATATTCCTTCTTGACATCACGGAGTTGCTTAAAAGACTCTTGTCGCCATATTTATTAGTTCAACAAGCCTCTACTAAAACAAAACAAAACAAAACAAAACAAAACAAAACAAAAACCCAGAAAACCAATCAACCAAACAAAAAACTCTAGTGGGAAGGATAGGATAGCAATGGAACAAGGCAAAACCTTGCAATTATAAATTTTGCTTAATAATCACTGACACATCCTCTCCTGGTTTTGGCTACTCTTTCATACATTAAGAAAGTGATTAGATCAGAACTTTGTTCCCCACACCTAATTACTTGTGACAACAGAGAGGCTTTTCAAGTTCCTTGATTCACTTTCTTACCTAATGTTCACAATCCTTAAAAGTTCTTCAACTTACTCTGCGGGCTAAGATGTGCAATGTTTACATAGCTGAAGATGCTGTGGCAGACATCAAAAGGAACCTTGAAATGGAGAGGCGGACCAAGGCTGGTGAGAATTCTGAGTGGAAATTTCTTACTGCTCATTGACTAAGTTGTACCTGACTTCTCAGGTTAGTGGGGGTATTAAAATCCCCATCTGGAAGTCTGGTTCCTCTTCCCCTCCCCCTCCCCAAGTGACTGAAAGTTACAGCAAGCTCAGGGAGTCAGGTGCCTTCCTAATTCAGCTCAATCAAGATGCATATAGCAATGAATGTCACCAACGCCAACAGCTGCTGCTGCCTCAGCACAAGGGATACATTCAGTCTCCCACTCACTTTTAACTTAGTTTACACAGACCTAGGAGGAAACATGTTGAAACTCAAAGTTCCCAGGGCTCTTTTGTTGATAACTATTCAAAAGGCAATGATGGAATTGAGAGTTTTTTTTTTTTTATTTCTTTCATCATATTGCCACTGAGAGCATTGGCAAAATGAAGCCAACTTAATTGTCATAGGGACAGGGTGTGGTAGGGACATGAGCTTCTTGAGAATAAAGAACCTGTAGGGTCACACTTCAAAGAGGACAAGTAGGTAAATATCACTTAATAGGGGAGGTGTTTCCTAAAAGGATTCCTGGAGATAGGATTTGGTGAAAAGGATGCACCTGACTGTGGCTCAGAGCAAGTGCAACCATCATTACTGTAACCTAAGGAGCTGCTCGCTTGAGATCACACAGGACTGTGTCCAAGTCACAAACCTATTTTATATGAAAGGACTTCAAACAGTTCATGAACAAATGGAATTAAGAGACAAGCTTATCCTGGTGTGGCAAATACGTATTTTTTGAAATCTCTGCATAACTTTTTATACTATGCATTTTCATGAACTCCATGAAGACCACTGGCATACCACTTTAGACTTTAGTCTTTTTTGTTGGCTGGACATTACTTAATAATACATTACAAGTTCAGACATCATTGGAAGAGTGCAAAGGCTCTCTAGTCAGTCTGTCCCATTAGCTCTTCCCTATGTTCTCCACATCAAAGACCTGGCTAATGATATCACTATAGTCACATCAATAAATCTTGTCAATAAAGCTATGCTCTGTGTACTGTATTGGCAGTTGAATAAGAAACTCGTTTGCCTGTATCCTACTCTTGAAAAATCACATCTTTCCTTGCATTCCGTGATAATTGCCTTTCACAATGTGAAAACTACTTTTGTTACTCAGACTCAAACATACTTTCCTAAAGTTTACTAAACTCTTAATGGAATCACTCCTGATACAGCATATAACTGTCTGGGCTATCTCTCTTTCAGCCTATGATATGCTGAAATATCACTTTTTTTTAAATCTTGAGAGGCAAACAGGGATTGGGGAGAGATATTCGGGTCTCCCACCTCTGTGGTCAGAACCCAATTGAGTAGCCAGCTGCTGCCTTCTAGGTTCTGCATTATCAGAAAGTTGGATGTAGGACCTGGAGCTACATACTGAAACCTGGCACTCCAGCATGAGATGTGGGCACTTAACTGCCAGGTCAAACACTCCTTCAACATTTTCTTTTTTGTCTGTGTAAAAATTTTATTTCCATAACTACATTACCAACATCTTGAGGGCAAGTATTATGTATTGATTTGCTTTGCACAGTTTAACTGCCTAACAGATGATCATTTAATTGTCAAACTTTTGAATCCATGTAGTTTCAGGATTAGGTCAAAAGACAAAAGGAAGGAGAGATAGAAAGATAAATGCAAAATTGGAAAGTTCCATGAATTGCAGTTGCTTCGATTTTCACTATTTCTTCTGGACCTTGCAGAAGTTCTGAATATATTAAAATTAGAATATTTTAAGTGTTCACATAGACAATATTTCCAAAAGCTGTGGACCATATACTCCAGGAGGGCAAGGGCTCTATTTCTTCAATGTTGCATCCATAATGCTTAGAATAGTATGTGACAATAGTGTATGTTAGTTGAACAGGTACAAAAGGCAGACACATGAATCTTTCACTGGGCCCCATGTGATAGCCAAGTGACTAAACTTCTCATCTTGCATGCTCTGGGATCCTGCATGGGTGCTGGTTTGTGTCCCAGCTGCTCCATTTTCCTTCCAGCTCCCTGCTTGTGGCCTGGGAAAGCAGTAGAGCAGGATTCAAAGTATTGAGACCCTGCACCCACGTAGGAGACCTGGAGGGGGCTCCTGGCCCTTGGTTTTGGATTGGCTCAGCTGCAGTTTAGTTCTGGCCACTTGGGGGAGTGAATCAGTGGATGCAAGATCTTTCTCTCTCCCCCCTTGTCTGTAAAATCTGCCTTTCTGTTAAAAATAAATAAATTTTTTAAAGCAACAATTGGTATTACAGAATATCTGAGCCATAAGACTTCAAAGATAATCTAGCCTGGCTTTCTTATTAAGACAGAAACAGAGTCTGCCTGTATTTTTAGCTGAACCCCTGTATATAAAGAATTAATAGAATAAAGAGACATCTCTCATACAAAATGGTTTTCCAATGGGCAGTGTAAAGACCTACATTGGGACAGACAGAATAATGTCTTACATGTAGAAATCATATACATATCACTATACCTAATGAATACATAAGATTAAGAGTGAACTATAAGATAACAGGTTGAATTATTAGGATGATTTATCATACATTGTAATAAATATACCACGCTGGTGGCAAGTGTTGTCAATGACAAGGGAAGTGAGTTGGTCCAAGGAATGCTTGGGAAATCTCAGAATTTTCACTGAATGTTAAAATTGCTCTTAAAAAATTAAGTATATTAAACATTAAAAAATAAGAGGATAAAAGTAAGGAAGTTGCTTTTGGAGACTGAATTCAACCTTCTCATTTAATAATTGAGATCAACGATGCCTGACTGTTTGCAATTAACGACATTTCCTTCTGTGATTCTCTTTCCTGACAAGCAGCATTGCTAAGAAGACTGGCATCAAACAGTGAAATTTTATTTGTGAACAAAGACAGGAGGCTCACTTAGCTGAAGGTGAAGATGACAAGGAAGGTTGTTTATCTGGGTTTGATTCCTGATCTTGTTATCTTGCGCATACACACACACACACACACACACACACACACACACACACACGAGGCTAAAAGCAGTATAGATGGGCATCCAGTAAGGGAACAGATCCAGAAACTGTTCTGTGTTTTAAATTACAGTGGAAAAAAACCTCCAGTTTATGATAGGAGAGAATCACAATTGCAGGAGTTCCTATTATCACAGGCAATTGATAACAGGGCTAGTAAGACTAAAGGTCCTGTTGAAATCTCAGTAAGTTACTTAGATAATTTTCAAATCCCATCAAGACTAAAATGTAGGCAAAACAAATAGTCCAGGTTCAGAGCAGACCCGAAAGCCTGATATAGAAAAGAATGGTGTTGGATGGTAAGACTGAGTTTCCCTGTTACATTGAAACCTGTACTTTTGTTGCTGTTGTTGTTTCTTCCTGATAGATATTGTCATATTTCAACCATGGGTTGGGAAGAGGAGAACGGTAAGACAACGTGTGAGTATTCAGTGAACAATCTCCAAGGTTATCACAGGCATTGCAACTAATGTGCCCCCAAAGTTTGGTAAAAATATTGAAGCTAAACTTCACACTTTTAACCACCACGATACAGATACTTTTGAGGGCTGAAACGAGACTTTAGCTACTTACTGTCTATTGCTTTTTTGCATAGAAGAAATACTTCTAACCTTCAGCATCAAGACTAATAGATCCATTATGCCTATTATACACTATTTACCATAGTATTATTATTTTATACTTGTGGCATCACTTGCAGTGTACAATTCACTTCTACACACTTCACTCCACGGGTTAAGACAAAGCAAGAATTATCCCAAATGTTTAGAAGAAAACAGTGAGGCTATGCATTCACAGTTCATTTGGTTAACGAACAGTTGATTTCCAATTTAGAAATCTTTCTTTTATTTTTCATCATTCTTAAAAGACTGTGGGTGATTCTGTGGATTGATACCATGTGTTGGATCAATCCATTAAGAGATGGCACCTGAAGCAACACTCAGTGGCTTTGTAAAATGACACTGACTCCAATCTTCCATTTGCAATGCACTCTCTGTCACCCTGGACCAACCACTCAACTTTTACTCCCTCATTCATGAAATGTAAGATTTATGTACAAAAGCACAGTGTGTACACAAGGATTCCACCTGAGACTTCTAAATCTATCTTAACCGCCTCCTACCCCCATTCCACATTTTATCATGTTTTCAAAGGCTTCTGAAGCATCCTGTTGGACAGTTGGGACTCATTAGGATGCATCCCTTCAGCTTGGCTCCAACGTTACTGGGGATTTACAAGGAGACTTCAAAAAGGTTTCTGGAAAAATTGAATTAAAAGAGGTTTATTTTGCTGCAAAAAAAATGAAATTTCATAATATACATTTTTTTATGAATTTTAAAATATCTCTCACATGCATAAACTTCAGAATTTTTTGCACTAAAATAAACTGATCTGTTAATTCCATTTTCTAGGAACCTTTTGAAGTACTCTCATCCACTGAAGTCACAGGTGAGGAATATATTCATCTGCTTGGAGAGAACAGGGAGTCAGATTCAAGAGAATCTGAAAGAATAGGGCTTTGGTACCCCTTGGTGCCCCTGGGGCAAGTTCAGTACTATAGTGTGACTAATACATGTGCCGTGTTGGTGGGTTTAGCTGCAATAGAAATGGAAAGGGACACTGATAGAGAATATCAATATTATGAGTTTGATTAAATCAGAAGGTCCTTCTGTGTGCAACTTTAAGTGGCAGCTACATCCACAGGGAATCATCTCTAACAGAAAATCAAATAATAAATTTCCAAATCCTGGCTGATCACATCTGGCTTTGCCTGGGGGCAGGGAAGAGAGAAACCTGACTTGAGACAAAAGCAAGTCTCCTTTTCATCAGACAGTTTTGTTTTAGATCACTGAATATAATCTTCCGAACAGCAGAGAACTTTCCCAGGCGAAACAAAACACAACAAAAGCTGGCAGTCACACCCTTCTGACTCTGATACATGGCTCCAGAGACTTTACTGATTCCAGTTTTCAAGAGTGAGCCCATGGCTTTCCTTACAGAAGCTCGGGGACAACACCATAGATTTCAGTCCCCATCTAGACACTTCTCTCGATGTAAATCAAAGGGTGTTAAGTTCACAGGTGGGAAGGAAGGGGTAGGGTGAAGTTTATGGCATGTTACCAGGCAAGTTTAGGTAGCCTTCTGGTGGTTCCCTTCAAGGACTAGTGTTAAAACAATGAAGACATGGCCTGTTTCGTGTCCTTGCTCCCATTCTGGTAGAAATGCAATTTTAGTTTGAGGATGCTTATGATTTTAGTCCTATTGCATCACATGGTCTTTTGACATATAAGGGATTGTTTATTTTTTTCTACCTCAAGTTTTTCCTTTCTTTTTTGCTCTTTCATTCCATCCATGGGGTTTTCAGGAGGGTGCGATCTGATACCTTGAATTGCGTGAGAGAAACTGAAGAAGAGGTTGAAGAATGAATGGGCGCAAATCACGATATGGATGTCTTTCTCATGACCTTTCTAACATTTACAGAGAAGACTTGCCCTTGGTTTACAGCTAAGATTTTCTCCACAACTTGTCTATCCTTTGGTAGTCCTTTGCAAATGTTAACAACACAAGTCAGTGGTTAAAATCTTGAGACACATTTCCTTAAGTGCACTGCCAATGCTTAGTCTTATCACAGAAGAAACACCTCCCTGTGATATTCACATATTCACACACAATTACACACACACACACTCTCAAACACACACACTCACACACACTCACACTCTAACACATATATACTCACACACACTCACATACACTCCCTCTCACACACATGCACACTCACACACACATTTACACATACATTCACACTCTCTCACCACACACTCTCTCTCTCTCTGACACACACACACACTCTAAGAATGTTGGAGAGCTCAGGTAGCTGCATGGTTCTGGAAGAGCACGCTGGTTCCCACCTCTGTCACACAAATATCTTTCTGTAGATAGATCTGAGTTCCACTGCCACAAAAGGCATTATCTCATGAACCCCAAAAAGCACAATATTTTGATTTTCCACAGGTTATTGAATTGTAAATTATAAGATAATTATAACCCATTATATGTAAATGTTAACATAGCTTTCTAGTCCCCATCACACTAGTCTTTCTTTCCTATCTCTCCTGACAGCGTGGATTCTGCTACCTCCTAACTTGGTTACTTGAGAAACATACTTACCTTCTTTAAATATTAAATTTCAGGTATACAGATGGAAATGACAATACTTCACAGGACTGTAAGGAATTCATAGAAAACTTTTATAACAGAATCTGGTAAGTTAGAAGGACATATAGTCGGGGCCAACATGTGACACAGTGGATTAAGCTGTGCTGGCAATGCCTGAATATTATGTTGGAGTACAGATTTGAGTCCCGCTGCTCTACTTCTGATCCACCTCCCTGCTAATGCACCTTGTGAAACAGCGGATGCTGGCCTGAGTACCTGGGCCGCTGACATCCCCTAGCTGTTGTGGCCATTTGGGGAGTGAGCTAGAGAATGAGAGATCTCGCTGTATCTTTGTTCCTCTCTTTGTCTTCCTGGAGCACATATTGCAGACAATAAACAAATGCATCAAATGAAAATATGGACATCAAGAAAAATAATTACTTATTAATATATTGTTACTACCACCACAATTCTCCCATCCATGATATTCATAATATTAAAAAAGCTATATAATAATTTTCAACTACTTGGAGTTTCCTTTTTGAATAATTTATGCAGAGAGATCTTGCGCTTGCTGGTTTACTCCCCAAATGGCTACAACAGCTGGGGCTGGCCCAGGCTGAGACAGGAGCCAACAGCTTCTTCCAGATCTCTGGTGGGGGTGCAAGGACCCAAGCACTTGTGCTATCTTCTGCTGATTCCCACGTGCAGCAGCAGGGAGCCAGAGCAGAAGTGGAACAGCTGGGTCTTGAACCGGCATCCATATAGGATGATGGAGTCACAGCAGGTACAACAACAATCCCACTCTAAGAATTGTTAACTTTCATAATGTTTTTATTTAGGGAGCGACCTTTTTTTTTTCCAAGCATTTTTAGTTACTTTCTGTGCATATATTTTGGGCTTAAGAATACTGTACTACTTTTAAATTATGAAATACTTCAATAGTGTTTGAGAAGTTGACTCTTATTCACATTTCATATAATTCAACTTGGTCACAATTTGAAAACCTAAATCCATAACATTTTCCCAATTATTTTTGACTTGTTATAGTTGTGTTGTTGCACTACAGCAGATTTATCACTGAAGGTGAGGCTTTTTTTAATTGGAAAGTCATATTTACATAGAGCAAAGAGAGAGGAAGAACGGTCTTTGATCTGCTGAGTCATTCCCCAGTTGCCACAATGGGCAGAGCTGAGCCAGTGCAAAGTCAGGAGCCAAGAATTTCTTCCGATTCTCCCATGCAGGTGACAGAATCTTAAGGCTTTGAGCCATCTTCTACTTCTTTTCCAGGCCACAAGCAAGGAGCTGGATGGAAAATGGAGCAACAGGGACAAGAACTGGTGCCCATATGGGATCCCTGCACAGGCAAGAATGTGGACTTTAGTCAATAGGTTATTGCACTGGGTCTGATTGTGAGGCATATTATCATTGGTCTTACTGCTTTTAACTCAGATATCATTGTTAAGGTGTTAAATACAATTTGAAAGGCTAATTTGGTTTTCAAGAGTTATAAGTCTCCTGGATTCAAGTAATATGAAATAATGAAAACAAGGACTATTCAAAAAGGTGGCATAATTTAATTTTTTTATCAAATATTTATTGAGAATTATACTATGCCAGGTCTGTCTCAGTGTCAAAGATATCTCAATGAACTGTGTATCTTTTTATAGTTGCCTTCCTGGGACATGTATTGCAGACGATAAACAAACGCACCAATGGGGGTTGACATTTTGTGTCAGGTTGAGCTATTTTCTGCAATGTCAGCATCTCTTTCGAGTGATGGCTCAAGTCCCAAAGGCTCTACTTCAACCCACCTTTCTTCTGATGTGCCTAGGAAAGCAACAGCAGATAGTTCCTGCCAATCATGTGGGGCACCCAATTGGAGTTCTGGGCTCCTGACTTCAGTCTGGCCTACTCTTGGCTGTTGTGACAATTTGGAAAATGAACCTGCAATACAAGATCACTGTCTCCATCTCTCTGACACTGTTTCTTTCAAATAAATAAATTTTCAAAACAACTCCAAATGCTTCAACAAATTAAGCATGAGAAGACAGTAACAAGGACTCTGGGGGGTGGATATGGCAGTGGTTTAGGGGCCATGTTAGATTAGGAACTTAGGTAGGCACTTTCTCAATAAAAGACATTTCATACTCATGGCAGGAAACGGTCAATTGTACAAGGGTCAGCAAAGAGTGTTTCAGAGTGCAAAACCAGTAACTCAATGGTCCCAAGCAGGAAGAAGAAATTTGGCATATTAAAGAACCAGAAAGAGGCCGATGAGGTTGAAGTTAGGAAACCATGGACAGCTAGAGAGGATCTGTTGGTCACTTTAACTTGAGTGATAGGAACAGACTGTGGAGAGATCTTGAGGCCGCAGGGCATGCTGGTGCACTTGTTTTGGTGATGTAGAATACATAGCCTTGGATCTTTGACTTGAGGCTCTTGGGTAGGTAAGATACAGGAGACTGGAAAAGATAGGACAACACTGAATGAGACAAATCAAGGGCTCTGTTAGTGTGAAGTTTCAGAGATCTTTGGAACATCTAAGTGGAGATGTCAAGATGATGGTCAGCATGCATGTTTGGAGTCCAAGGGAGAAGTTAGGGTTGGCAGTCATAGAAATCTGACATTCAAACATAGCCAAAAGATCAGAGGGCTCATCCAGAAAGACTACAGAAAAAGATCTCCAGAAGCAGTCGGTATTTATTGGTCTAGCAAAGAAAGAAGAATTGATAAAACTCTTAAAAGAAGTAGCTAGTAAGTGATGGACTATGGTTTCCTATGATTTGGGTGCTGAACTCATGCAGGATTTTAAACCTGTCTGTAAGTTAATGGCACTAAAAAAGTGGAAGCTGAATCCAGGGATGCTGTTTGGGATGGGGGTCTACCAGGGAGATCTTACGTCACTGAGAACATGCCTTTGGAAGTTAGTTATGGAAGGTTGCTAAAAATACCCCTCAAAGTTTAGCCCTGCCCCTCGCCCTCACTTTTCTCTACTTTCTGGCTTACCATGTAATTCTTCTTCCACACACACTTTGCCATTGTCATCCACAACTCTCATTAGACACCAAGTTAGGGAGGCCACCTGCCCTTGAACTTGAAAACCCAAAACTACAAGTTAAATAAGTTTCTCCTTTCTGCATAAGTAGCTTTTCTCAGGTATTCTCATTACTGAAAAGTTCACTTCTACTGATTACCAGAGGACCATAGAATGACAAAATGTTCAGGTGTCACAGATGATAAAATAAATCATTCCAATAAGGACAGAATGGTCACCTATGTTGAATATTACAGAGACATAATACAATCAAGATAGGGAAAAGACTGTATTTGAAAGTGTGAGTTACAAATGAAAAATTCAGATGGACATATATCAAAGATGAGTTGGAGTAAGATATTAGAGATGGTGATAAACTTTTTTTTTAGAAGTCTGGCTATGAACGGGATCAGAGCAACAAAAATACTAATATGTTGATTGTGGTTTTGTTTTTTTAAGGTGAACCTGAGATTGATCCAGAAGAGATGAGTATTAATGACATAAAGGCAATCCCAGTATCAAAGTTCTTGGAAAACACAGACACCTTTATCCAGCAAGCTTAGGATAGTGTTGACATGTAATGCAATTAATTGAGGCTCAAGTGTCAGCTCTACAATGCTGGACAGAACATTTTCTTGTAATTTGGACGTTCTGATCTGAAAGGGCTTCTGTATGTCCTAAGTGATCTGGTCTACGTTAATCTCATGGGAAGAATTTAACTCAGTGTATGTGGGACAGGATCTGACAATAGGGGTCAATAAATGCTGAGTCAGTACTTACTCAATCAACAGGGCACAAATACCCCTGCTCGGGAATCTCTGGCCTTGGCCATTTGGAACGTTCCTGTATTATTTCAACGGATTAGTCATTTCAAAAATCCAAGGTGCCACTAATTCAACACATGTGACCAGAAGACAATTCTATTGTCTGGTTGTTGAGGGAGGAGAGTAGATCCAGCTCACCTTCATGATCCAACCCAGAGAAGGAACCATCGGAATTATAATCCTGAGTAAGTTATAGTCTTCACTAAGCATTTGCAGGTCTGCATAACTCAGAGCAGAATCTTGCACAGAAGTCAAGTGGTTTTCAGGCATAACCGCTCTTCTATTGATTGGTGTTATCTTAGTCTCTTACTTTATTTTAAAAAAAAATGTGGCAAGAAGAACTTAAGAATGCTTGGAGACTTTATTGATCTCTCATTGGCTTTTGGACCCAGCAAGTGGCAAACAGCTGTACGTTAAATTGTAATGGAGCGATTATATATTTTAAACTGTTGAATGTCTTAAAATTTGCACTTCAGTGCTGCTTTAAGAATTAGGACAAGCAGGAACAATTTCCCAGATAAGAAAGCACGCAGATGCTATTAAAGGAAGCTATGCTTGGTTTCCTCTTTGTGATTTTCACCCTGACACTGTGTTTGCTTGTAGGTAAAACCATGGGCTTCCTACTGTGCTCCTCACATAGTAGACAACAAAGAAATGAAAATTCCCCTGGCATAGTGAGTAGGGGATGTTTCATGCCTACATTTTGTTTCATATACAACTGACTACAAGTCTTAATTAACTCTTGAACAAAGGGCCCTGCATTTCCATGTCGTACAACTTAGGAACTGGCTGTGTTCCATCTTTGTCCCTTGTCTCGTTGCATCACCAGCCTTTATGTCATTCTCAGATCAGCTCAATTCCCCCAGCTCCACTGTTGTAATGATGCAGTCCACAAGAAAGCCTCATCTGGACTGGTCCAGAACCTTATTTTATTATTATTTTTTAAAAATATTTATTTTATTTGAAACAAAACAGAGTTACAGAGAGAATGACAGAGAGCAAAATCTTCCATTGGTTGGTTCACTCCTCAAATGGCCTCAATGACTAGAGCTGAGCTGACCAGAAGCTAGGACCCATGAATCTCTTCCAGGTCTCCCACGTTGGGACAGGAGGTCAAGCATCTGGGCCATCCTCTGCTGCTTTCCCAGGCCATCAGCAGGGAGCTGGAGCAGAAGTAGAACAGCCAGGACATGAACCAGTGCCTATAATGGATGCCAGTGTCACAGGCAAAGGCTTAGCCTACTATGCCATGGCTCCAGCCTCATGTCTGAAGCCGTTTACCTGAACTCCACGTCCAGTTTTGTGCTTGGCTAAAACAATTACCACAAACTATACATAGTGCTTGCTTTAAAATACTAATCTGACTCCATCTCTGCAATCATTCATTTCCTCATTCACTTAGGAAATATTAAGAGTTTGCTTTCAAAATCATGCTAGGAGCCGTAAGTATAAAGATGATCGAAAACAGACACAAATAGCAGCTAATTTCAATAGAAGATTAGTCCTGATTTCTGTGAGAAAGAACGGGCTTGGATTTAGTCATAATTAACCAAAATGCATTTCTAGGCAGACTCTCTAATTACAGTATTTTTAATACATGTGGTGATTCAGATCTTGGATGGAACTGGGGAGAAGGGGATGAGGGAAATGAGCATTTGAAAACCACTTCATTCTGGAGAACATATTGGGAAGCCAAGTTGCTCTTCGACCTTTCTCTATTGTAGCAGGTGCTACAAAGCCCTATTTTTACAAAAGCTCGGGTTTGAATCATTTTGTCCTATGACTCGGAGGGTGTAATTGATGACTTCCTTTCGTGCTGCTGCACATCGAAAGATGACTACTTAAAAGAAAAAAAGAAATCATAAAAAAAATGCAATAAAAACCCCAGAGGCCCAAACCCAAACAAACAAACAAACAAACAAAAAAACCTTGCATCTTTTGCAGGCATCTCGAAGAGGTAAGTAGTCTTATATTGAGGCATTCCTAGCATGCATAAGCTCTTCTCATTCTCACCCTGTCTTCAAAGCATTTGGATGCATTTGTCACTCGGTAACCAAAATGCCAGTCTTGCTTTACTGATGAGAATTTTAAAATATTTTTAATTCAAACCTTATCAGATATCTGGGAATACATGGAAACAAAGGGACACATGGAGATAATTATCAAAGTGATAAGAGTCCTTCCAGAACTTGAATCTTCTAGGGTAAAACGACTACATGGAATGTTGAATTTCTCTCTGAGCGTACGTCAAACACTTCATAGAAAATGGAATTATAAGATAAATCCATTTGGTACAGCAAAATTTTGAAATTGATGTATAGGAGAGCTTGTCAAAATGTTTGTGGAAAATACATATTATAAAAATTATTTTTACCGACGGTATCGTTTAATACCATCTTCCATGATATACAATGGGTTAATCCTTGCAGAACTGCTTTAACTCAATTTCGCATCAATGTTATGCCCTTGGCTTTCACTCAAGGTTTAGACTAGAAACCACCACATGAAATTCACTTCTGCATTTACTGTAAAAGTGTGGTTGAGGACATTGTCCATTACGTCATTCAGTATATGCTAGTAAATCTCACAAGAGAGAATTCTTTCAAAATTAATTTTAGGAGATGCAATAGATCCCTAGCTTAATTGATGTTACGATTCTTTTCCAATGATGAAGATGTATTAATTATGACTTTTTCTTTTTATGGGGCAGAGGGTCCTACTCTGAGTCGCTAATCAAAGAAGAGAACTTGCTTATGTTGCTGGGAAGGACTCTTGGGGTCATTATAGAATCTGAGAGCTGTGACAGTCAGGCAGCAAGGCCCCAGGGACCAGAGCCCAGTACCCAGGACTCACCCTCTGTGTATTTGTCTGTCTCCCATGCTTCATTTCCTTTCCTCTCACTACAAACAGGCCTGATCTTCAGGGCAGGGATGATGGCCAATGACTGCTCCTGATCCATCTGTTTCCATTTTATCATCTCCCATGAGAAATAAGTTCAACCCAAAGTTTCTGTTTCTATCCCTGAGAAGATTCTTAAGGGTCTTGTTGGCCAGTTACTGCACGCTTTCAGTGGTAAGGGAATGGGTTCTATGCCAAACAGATGGTAGTGCATACTGATGAATGGCCCCAAAGAAGGAGTAGAGATGACCCTTCCAAAGAAAAGAGTTCTTGTAACAGAAAAACACAAGAAAACACGGGGCAGGAGTTGTTATGGTAGTGTATCAAGCCAATTCCTACCTGCTAGTGCCAGCATCCCATATTTGTGCCTATTCTTATCCCATTCAGCTCCACTTCCAGCTTTGCCTATGGCTTGGGAAAATAGTAGAAAATGGCCCCCAAACCTTGGGCCCCTGCACCCATGTGGGAAACTGGAAGAGGTTCCTGTCTCCAAGCTTCAGATCAGTTCAGCTCTAGCCATTGTAGCCATCTGGGGAGGACACCAGCAGATGGAAGATGCTCTCTCTTTTTCTTTCCTCTCTCTGTAAAATCTGCCTTTCAAATAAAAATGAATAAGTCAGAAAAAAAAATAAAGAAAACACATGACAGACAGAAGACAACAGTGGAGCTAACTCAAACCTGGGCTGGTTCATCAAAACTGAAAATGCAAATTTGAAAGCAAATATGCTTATTCTTAAAAATAAAGCTAAGGGGCCCGGCGCGATAGCATAGTGGTTAAGGTCTTTGCCTTGCATGCGCCAGGATCCCATGTGGACGCTGGTTCTAATCCTGGCGGCCCCACTTCCCATCCAGCTTCCTGCTTGTGGCCTAGGAAAGCAGTTGAGGATGGCCCAAAGCTTTGTGACCCCATACCCGTGTGGGAGACCCGGAAGAGCTGCTGGCTCCTGGTTTCAGATGGGCTCAGCTCCTGCCGTTGCAGCCACTTTGGGGAGTGAACCAGCAGACGGAAGATCTTCCTCTCTGTCTCTCCTCCTCTCTGTATATATGTCTTTCCAATAAAAATAAATAAATGCTAAAAAAAATAAAGCTAAGACTAAACTTCATGGTAGAGTAGTATACCTGATCAGGAAAGGGAGAACTCGCTCAAGTGCTGCTCTTCAGAACTGACCACACTGTCGCCGTGGTAACCGTTAGCAGTCCGTGATGGGCTTCATGTGGGATTTGGGATGGAGACTTCCTAACAGTGAAAGACACATCTTCAGACTTTGCAATAGAAGACAAACGCGTGTGAAGAACATAAGCTGCTAGGAACTCCAGAGGAGAGCTTCCTCCCAGAGCTTTGTTCACAGAACTTCCTGAGCGAGGAGTCCTAGAAGCACTTTCAGCAGCTCGGGCCATTACTCACATCATCTGACCCTAACAGATGGAGCCTGCCTGCGTCATGAGACTTTCATCACTGCCTTGTCCAATCCCATTGGTTCTCCTCGGAATGTGGGCAAAAACTCAAGACACACTCAGAGACTCTTAGTAATAACGAAGTAACAATTATCATCAATTTTTTCCAAATATTTTTATTTTAAAAAGTCTTATTTGAAAAATAATTTACTTCAAATTCATAATCTGAATATGATTTATTCACTTATTTATTTATTTGCATTAGAGAGAGAGGGACAGAAAGAGCGAGAAATCTTCCATGTGCTTGTTCATGCTCCAAATTTGGCTACAATGATCAGACCTTTGCCAAATGAAATGCGGCAAACTTCGAAGTGCATCTGGATCTCCCACACTGAGGGCAGGGGCCCTAGTGTTTGAGCCTTCCCAGGTGGGTTTGCACAGAGGTGGATCAGATGTAGAGCAGTGGGGATTTGAACCAGTGCCTTATGGGATGCTGGTATTACAGGTGGCAGCATCATCAGCAACAATACCAGCCCTCAACTGAAGTATTTTACAAACAGGCTTACTATATTATTATTTCAAAAGGGATGCAATCTTCCCCACCTTCCTTCCTCCTAACTCCATGTTCAGTTTAGCTCTTCAGTGGACTTCTCACCAGAGAGGCTTCACAGAAGAGAATCTGTTTGCAGACAGGATCCTTACGCGTTGGCAAAAACGCATTTTCCAACCCCGCAAAGGAGGGACCATTTCTTGGTTCCTGTCTTGCTGAAGGGCTGGGGTGCCTACCCTTCCTAAAGATGTCCTCCCCTCCACTCCTTTACGTTACAGAGACCTGACCCGGTTGTTCACTGGCTTCATACAACGTAATAATAAAATGACAGCCTGGCCATACAATAAACTGAATTCCTGTTCTCCAAGAACTATATACCTTAGTAAGGCTATCTGCTTTACCGGAGTTCGACACTAAAGAAAAACAGAAAAAAGATGGACTTTAAGGTGGGAATGCTGGGAAACAGAGCAGGGCATAAGTGCAGTTTGTTTAGTTTGCCTCCCGAAGGACCGGAGGGTCCTTCATTGGCTATCCCTCAGCAGCTGGAACCTGAATTGTCAGCACCTTCTCCGTATATCCTCAAAAGTGAGGGCAACATTGAAAGCTACTAGAGAACGGGAATGTCTTCCAAAAACAATCTCTCCGCTCTCTGTCCTTAAGGAATCTTCTTTGACACTCGATTGCCACATGAAGTGGTTAATGCAGAGTGACGCTGTGCTGTGGGAAGCAGCGGCTGAAAGCCAGCGCAAGATTTCCGAGAAGCCACCCAGATCACATGCACACGTGCTTTATACGCTGTTTACTATTGTCCCCTGCGAAGCGACAAGACTTCTAACGGGCACTTGGGGAAATGAGTATTTCTTATTGTTTCCACTGAAATCAGCCTAGTTTATTTTACGGAGGTTTTACCTTTAATTCACCACCCATAAAATGACAGCTTCAGACTGGCTGATCTCTACATTGTAAAGTTTTGGTCTTTCAGTCCTTTATCTTAGCTTATTAAAAACAAGAAATTAGAGATGCATTTGTATTATAATAAAAATAATTGAATTTTAAAATGAGGGTTTGAATGGCCCCCATAATTTCATATCAGCATTTTTTTTTCCCTACGAAAGTTCTTTGTTCTTGTTAACAAGAAGTTATGGTAAAATTTGAAGACCTATAATTGGCTTAATTATGCATTCTTTTTCTTATGAGTGCTTTCATAGTTTTTTCGTCTCATTTTAAATACAATTTTTAGTGTTACATAACATTTCGTTAGATTAACATACATTGATTCACTTACTATTATGTCCCTGTTAGAGCTTTGGCACTTTTTTTTTTCTATTACAGAAATGTTGAAATAAATACCTTGGGCTCGTGACTTCTAAGATATGTGTTTCAAAATTACTCTTTCAGCTGCATTTCCAAGAGTGGAGCCAAGTTTCCACGCACATCTTCTCATGGCTCCCAAGTCACCTTGCCATACTGCTCCCCAAAGGGGATGAAGAAATTCACCCCAGCAAAAACCAAGAGGTGAAAATTCCCACTTCCACCACGTCTTTGCCAAAGGGGGGTATGATAATATTTTGCTCCTTGGAGAGCTATGTGGCCTTTACAACAGCTGTCCAGCAAAGAGGACTCACCCTGCTGTGTGGGGTTGTTTTCCTTCGTCACCGCCCCTCCCCTGCCCTTCTGCCTGGGTCCCTCGACTCCAGTAACAGCTCTCACAGCGAACATCTGTGCTACCTCCATGCACCCTGAGGGCTTATCACAGCTTGTCACCTCCTCACAGAGGCTCATTTCTCCTTCAGATGCTTCTCCTTCAGCTTCCTTTTTGCCAAAAGGCCTCAGGATGTAGTGGTCTGTTACCCCTGAAAACGATCCAGCACCCAGCCCACTGTCACTCTCCGTTGTACCCAGAGTTCCAGGGGTTCCTGCTGACACCTGACCTTTCCCAGTGGAAACAGTGTAAGTGACACCAGGATCTGAGTGACTGAGCCGTCAGGTATGGTGGCAGATAATTCACAAGGCTGTTAGCACCTGGGACACTATTACTACCTCCCAGGCTCTGTATTAGCAGGAATCAGAAGCAGCCAGAGACAGACAGTCTAATATGGCACTTGGGCATCCCAACTGGTGCCTTAACCACTAAGCTAAGTAAGTGCCTGCCCCCACACTCAATTTCCTAGAGTCACTGAGGAAGTTGATGGGACAGATGTTCAAATGGGTCCTTGTCACTGCAGGAGGTGTACAATCAACCTGAGGTCATCTAGAGTCTACACTAAATTTCTAAAACCTTTCTGGACTGTTCTGTCCACCCAATTCATCACCTCTTCCTTCTCCTACCATGCCCTCCCACAAGTTTATACAGGGATTCAGTGACAACCCTTTGTGGGAGGGGACTTCAAAAAGATCAGGTGGCTTGGTGGGTTCACTTCCTGTGACACTGACATCCCATATGGGAGCACCAGTTCAAGTCCTGGCTGTTCTGATTCTGATCCGGCTCCCTGCTAACACACCTGGAAGACAATGGAAGACAATCCAGGGACTTCGGCCTCTGCCACCCATGTGAGGGAACAAGATGGATCTCCAGCCCCTGGCTTCAGCCTAGTCCAGCACTGGCCATTGCAACCACTTGAGGGAGTGAATGAATGGATAGTAGAACAATATTCTCTCTTCTTTCTCCCACCTTCCCTTTCTATCCTCCCTCCTTGGCCCCACTGTAACATTTTGTTTAGCAAATAATCTTTGAAAAGACAGTTTATTTTGATGCAAAAAAAGAAAATGAAATCATATCACCATTTCCTTAATATACAATTTTTTAAGACCCTCTAATATAAACCAAATTAAATAGCTATTGTTGGGCACCAAAGTTTAGTATACTGTGGTTATTTCTTTTGTCTCATTTTTAAAATTGCTGACATACAATCTGAGATCGAGCTTGTGTCTTATATCTTCATGTCTCTACATCTGGTGCGTCAGATGGCGAAGAGTAGAGAGTTAAACAGTATGGAGGTTGCAGGTCTAGACTAAAAGCTATAGTCAGGATCACAATATATTTTGTTACGTAACATTTTGCATTTATTGTTCCATCGTGTCTAGTTGTTAGCAGAAAGAATCTCTCAAAACAGAAGTTTAAACAAATCATGGCACCAGTCTTTGTAGCCAGAATGAGACCTGGAGGCTGGCTGGGGGTAGTGTAGCAGGCCCTAGGAAACGCAGACAGCAAGTACTTGGTGACAGTCTGTTTTACTGTTCTTGAGATGCAGCCTTTAAGATGTCATCATTTATAAGTCTGATTATTGTTTACAGTCCATTGTCTATGCTCATGAGAAACAGTGCTTTTTTTTACTTCCTACTTGCTGATTTTTTATTTATTTACGTAATGTAAGACTAAGGTTGTAATTACAAAGAAAATTGAAAGCATGTCATCATAAAATTTCTTAGAAAAGAAAATAAAAAAAGAGGGTGGGTGGGAGAGAGGAGGGGTGTGGTGGGAAGTATCATTATGTTTTAAAACTGCATATCTGGGGGCAGGTGTGTGGTGTAGTGGGTTAATCTGCTGTTTGTGTCCCACATGAGTCCTGGTTCCTATCCCAGCTACTTCACTTCCAACCCACCTCCCTATCCATGTGTCAGGGAAAACAGCAGAAGATGCCTCAGGTGAGAGATGCATAGGAGCTTCTTGCTCCTGGTTGCTGGCTTTATCCTGCCACAATCCTGGCCATCACAGCCATTTGGGGAGTGAAGCAGCAGATGGAACATTGTCTCTCTCTCTCTGTATGTGTCTTTCCCTCTTTCAGTGTTCTGAGAGAGTTAAACAAACAAATAAATTTTTTAAAATAAAAGAAACTATAGAAACGAAATACAAAAAAATGTATTACTCAGGCCCGGCGCCGTGGCCTAGTGGCTAAAGTCCTCACCTTGAATGCCCCGGGATCCCATATGGACACCGGTTCTTATCCCGGCAGCTCCACTTCCCATCCAGCTCCCTGCCTGTGGCCTGGGAAAGCAGTGGAGGACGGCCCAAAGCTCTGGGACCCTGCACCTGTGTGGGAGACCCAGAGGAAATTTCTGGCTTCTGGCTTCAGATCGGCATAGTACCGGCTGTTGAGGCCACTTAGGGAGTGAATCATTGGATGGAAGATCTTTCTCTCTGTCTCTCCTCCTCTCTGTATATCTGCCTTTCCAATAAAAATAAATTTAAAACAATGCATTACTCAAAAATTAAAGGGAGATGAAAAAAATCAAGAACCTTCTTGAAAAAAATGATGCTACTGTATGATCTATGAGTCAGTGAAGAATTTAATGACAACAAAAGTGTTTTGAAGAAATGAAACCAAGAATAAAAACACCAAAATTCGTGATATAGTTTCTGCCTACCTTTGTTGGTGAGATATATTTCCTGTAGGCAACAAATAGATGGGTTTTGTGTTTTTAATCTAGTCTACTAATCTACGATGTTTTATTTCTTCAAGAAGGTACTTGATTTTCTTTTTTATTTTTTCAGCGACACATTAGTAATTCAGTAGCATGTTTTTTAACTTCATGGCATTGTAAGTTTCTGTTTTTCTTCCTCTTAATTTTGTTTTGTGGCTTTCCACTTGGGGGGATATATAGTGACTGTGTAGTAGGGACTGACATGTCAGCTGTGAGGATACGGTGCAGTGTGCATCACTAGTTCTGGATTGAGGATGGACTCCCATTGAAACTGTTGGATATGTCCTGACAATGAGATGCTGGACTCTTTGCTATTGTCCATGCCCGCAAAGATTGACTTACGACTGTTTATGAGGAACTATACTCTTTAATGATATGGGGTACTCATTTGTGGGAGGGGGGTGGATATAGAAAGAGGGTAGGGGAAATCCCAGGGCCTATGGAACTATATCATAAAAATGATAATAATAATGAAGCAATGAAAAAAATTAAAGGGGAAAGGAAGGGAAAGGAGGGGAGGTTCAGGGATGGAGGAAGAGAGGCAAGTATGGTCATCAGAATTTTTTCTCTGAAAATACATGGGGTCTCTTTATACTAATGACAATCTATAATAGCAAAAAAAGAAATGTATCTTGACCATCGCATGACAAGTGGTCTTGTCTCCCCATAACAAGTAGAGCCAGAAGACATGAGAGGACAATTTGCATGTTGATGGCTCAGCCTCCCTTCTAAAGGAAGCCAGATGTTCATCCCCTTCCACTTAAAGCTCTTAACCTTCTCCTTGGCCACTTGCTCACCTGCTGCTGCAGAAACTGAAGAATGCGGTGCCTGGTTTCTGTTGTGATCCTAGGTATAATGTTTCTGGGAACAGAAACAGTCTCTATCAAAATTTGGTAATTTGCTTTTTATAACCACAAGGGATTAAGAAAAACTAGAAGGATTTCTGAATGTTTGCATCATGAAGAAACAATAAGTATTTGCAAAGATTGGCATGTTTACCCTGACACTGTACAATATTACACAGGTTCAAAAATATCATGATATCCCAGACATATGTATAATTTAATTGGTGATTTGTTTGTTAAATCTATCTTTTAATAAATGGGAGATCACCATTGAGGTGCAGTGGGTTAAGCTACTGTTTATAATGCTGGCATCCCATAACACAGAAGTATTTCAAGTGCTGGTTGCTTTTCATATAATCCACCTGTCTGCTAATGTGCCTGGGAAAGAAGATGATGATGGTCCAAGTTCTTGGACCCCCTGTTACCCACATAGGAGAGCCAGACCGTGTTGCAGACCCCTGGCTTTGACCTGGACCAACTTCAGCTATTGTGGTCATTTGGGGAGTTAAGCAGCAGGTGGAAGCTCTCTCTCTCTCACTTGCTCTCCTTCTCTCTCTCTCCCTCCCTATGTCACTGTCAAACATATGAATACATAATTAAACTTTTATAGTATCAAGATCCTTTCATCCAAAAATGGCCATATAGTGAGGGAACTTAAAATGACCACATGTCTGGGCATGCCTGTCAGATATTCATGCAATCTTTGCTTGAACAATTCCAACACAAGAAATTCCACTATCTTACAGAGCATCCTAGTCTACTGTTGTCTGATTTAATTATTTAAGGTAACAGAAACAGTTTAGAGTAATATCATATTGATGATATTTGCTCTTACTGAACAAAAACATACAAAGTGCATGCTCTGTTCCCAATCCTTTTGAGGGACAGTCATTCAAATAATTGAAGACAAGTGTCATGCTCACAGCTCTGCAAAAATATCATTTGCTTTTTTAACACTCCATTTGCTACCAATATTGCTTGAATGCATTATCTGCCATTTAATTTTTTTCCCATTCTCAAATGAGTGCCATTATTTGCATAGAGTGCATGTTTCAAAACTCTCTGAGTCTCCCCCGAAGTTATTCTAAAAATATTTTTCAGAATCGTTGGTTTCCTCTTCTACTCACTCACTGATTTTCAAGTTCATTTAGGAAAAGAGAAAACAAGATCATACTCACATTAACAAAACATTCAAAATGATTTCCACTCACCAAAGCAAGCTGTTATGACCTCTGGTCCTTCGCCAATACATGTCGGTCTCTCTCCCCCTTTTCCAACACAAGTTTTTGTTTTCTTTCTCTGACCCAGCACTTCCCAGTGTCCTCCCCATTTCATAACGTTTCCCTCCTGTCCTGCACTCTTATTGTCTCTGTGTAACATCATCTGTCCTCTGCTTTGGGGTCACAGTCCTTAAGTTTACTCAAGGCACATTCATAATCTTTACTCATTTCCCCCCCCACCACCGCCACCCCACCAGTTTTAAAACATGTACAGCTTCTTTAAGCCAGTGTCATGACCACCTGCGGTGCAGATAAAACCTTTTCTATGGTATCTGCATTCCATAGGGGTGCGAGTTAAAGTCCTGCCTGTGACACTCCCAATCCAGCGGCCTGTTGCACCTGGGAAAGCAGCAGACGGTGGACCATGTGCTTGGTTTCCTGTCATCCAGCTGAGCAACCCAGAAGAAGCATCTGGCTCCCATGTTCAGACCAGATCAGCTCTGGCTGCTGCAGCCATTTTGGGACTAGCCAATGGAATCTCTCTCCTCTCTCATTTTCTCTGACCTTCACATAAATAAATAAATATTAAAAGAAAAAATTCTGTG
Source organism: Ochotona curzoniae (assembly GCF_017591425.1). Classification (NCBI taxonomy): domain Eukaryota; kingdom Metazoa; phylum Chordata; class Mammalia; order Lagomorpha; family Ochotonidae; genus Ochotona; species Ochotona curzoniae. The sequence goes on from NW_024466605.1 coordinate 6,426,609, forward strand.
TACTCTCATTTTTGTATATTGTAAGAATAATTTGTCATGCCAGAAAGCCACATTTGAGGAGATCCTATTAGGAAAAAGAAGTGAGGAAAATGAGGTGGAATGAATTTCATCAGGATTCCCGGACCCACCATTATTATCATTTTAAAGATTTTCATTCATTTTTCTTGGAAAGTCAGATACACAAACAGGAGGAGAGACAGAGAGCAAAATCTTCCCTCCGATCAGATCACTCCCCATGTGGCTGCAACGGCCAGAGCTGAGCCGATCCGAACCCAGGAGCCAGGAGTCTCCTCCAGGTCTCCCATGCGGGTGCAGGGTCCCAAGGCTTTGCACTGTCCTCAACTGCCTTCCCTGGCTACAAGCAAGGAGCTGAATGGGAAGTAGGGCTGCTGGAATTAGAACCATGACCCTTAAGGGATCTTAGTGCATGTAAGGCGAAGACTTTAGCCACTGGGTACCATGCTGTGCTTTATTATTATTATTATTATTATTATTATTATAATCAAGATAAAACAAAGCAAACCTTTGAAGTTTGGAAATCTGGTAGCCAGTCTGTGGCTTGGGAAATGAGGTCTTCTCCTATCACACTCCTCGCAGAAAGGGAAGAAGCAGGCACTTATCTCTCAAGATGCCCTCAGCATGGGAGGTTAGGGTCCACTGTTAGGCAGCAGAGCCACGTAAGCATCTATGGCATCAGCAACGAGCACCTGACCAAGTCCCAAGGAGGAACAAGCTTTCTTTTACTGCCTGTCACCAGATAACTGCTCCACGCAATATGCCAAGACAGGATTGTGAAAAAAAGGAAAGATGATCATTTTGGAAAAAAAAGAAGATGCTGACAGGAATTTCTTCCAGGGAAGCGCTGCAGGCAGGAGGCAGCCTCACCAGCAAGCGGAAAACAGAGAGAAGGTAATTCCTCAGACAGCCAATGCCCAACCCAAACCAAAAGAGTACTGAGAGGGCATGGCTCTCACTTTCACTGAAATGGGGAGAGTACACTTTTGAAAGACATGGGACTTGATGATTTTCTGACAAGCCTCTCAGTACCTGAGAATAGTGTATGAAAAGATACTTAAGAAATGGAAAAGCACGGCAGAGCATTTAGCCATGCCCTATTCGCATGTGTGGCATCTATGGGCATGTTGTAGGCATACATACCTGCAACAGGTGGATAAAAAAAAGAGAAAAGTGGTGTTTTGGTGATTTTCATTTTCTCTTTCATGTGTTTATAAAATTCAAATTTCTAAGTAAGTTCTCAATGCTTCTAAATTTTAGGATCTTCATTACCAAAAGCAGGTGGAGGTGAATGAAACATAACAGAAACAAGCACATTAAGAAGAATGAGAGGGGCCTAGCACCGTGGCTTAGTGGCTAAATCCTCACCTTGAAGGCGCCGAGATCCCATATGGGTGACAGTTCTAATCCCAGCAGTTCCACTTCCCATTCAGCTCCCTGCTTGTGCCCTGGGAGAGCAGTTGAGGACAGCCCAAAGCCTTGGGACCCTGCACCTGCATGGGAGACCTGGAAGAAGTTCCTGGCTCCTGCCTTCAGATCAGCGCAGCACTGGCTGTTGCGGACACATGGGGAGTGAGTCATCAGATCGAAGATCTTCCTCTCTGTCTCTCCTCTTCTCTCTATATCTGACTTTACAATAAAAATAAAATAAAATAAAGAAGAATGCAAGAAAGATCAAGAAACACTAAATTGGCAACTCAGAGTGGGGAAGTATTTTTACCTTTTTAACCTCTTAAATGAACAGAAATTAATAAAGATAGCTTTAATAGGCAGGCAATTAAACCCTCTTTTAATAATCTCTCACTAATTAGAAGTAACTGACAGTACTCTGAAATGATGGTGAGTTAATCTAAACAAAATGAAGTTTTTCATGGAAAGTATTTTTAACTTTTTTTTTCAAGAAACAGCCAGTACACCCATAGTGAATTGGTACTCTTTTATTTTTAGAATTTTAAGACTTTAATACAGAGAATTTGAGGGAGGGAGGGAAGGATGGAGAGAGTAAGAGAAAGAGAGAGAGCGAGCAAATAGTTTAATGTGCTGTTATACTCTATGAGAGGCCACAACAGCTGGGGATGGGCCAGACAAAGCCCAGGAGCCTGACACTCCAAAGTGGTCTCTTACACGGGTGGCAAAGACTGAGGCGCTTGGGCCATTTTCTGCCATCTTCTCCAGGCACATTAACTCAGAAGTGGATCAGCATAAGGGAAGCTGATATGTCAACTGGAGGTCTACTGTGGAATTCTGGCATTGCAAGTGTCAGCTTAACCTGTCACACAACATGTAGGAGGCTATATTTTGACATCCTAATCTAATTAGAAATAGACATGCTGCATAAAATTTGGAAAAATTAGAGTTTTGAGGGCTATCTAGCCTCAATACATTTAAAAATACATAAAAGTTATAGTATGTAAATATAAAAGAGTGACATCAGTTTATAAGTAGAAAGAAAAAAAATGGAATCAGAGACTTTTGTAAAGGACACAACCATAAAGAAAAAAAATGTAACATATGATTTTTAAAAAAAAGCTATGGAAAATTAATGGGGAGACCTGTTTGCTCCACAAATGTTCTTAGGTAATAATGAAGCAGCTGTCTGCGCCAAAGTCAGAAAAGCACAGCTTGAGGGCCAATCCTACTGCTGTTTTCTTTTCTTTCTTTCTAAAGATTTATTTATTTTTTTATTGGAAGGGTATTTATACAATGAGAAGAGGACAGAAAGATCTTCCATCTGACGGTTCACTCCCCAGGTGGTTGCAATGTTCAGAGCTGAGCTGGTTTGAAGCAAGGAGCTAGGAGCTTCTTCCTGGTCTCCCACATGGGCCATCCTCTACTGCTTTCCCAGGTCACAAGCAGGAAGCTGGAAGGGAGGTGGAGCAGATAGGACTCGAACTAGCACCCTCAAGAAATCCTGGCATGTGTAAGGTGAGGATTTAGCCACTGAACCATCACACTGGGGTGCTATCACTGTATTTCTATTCAAGCTTTGTAACAACACAGCCAAGCCCAGTGCCCGTCTCCCGTCTGCTGGTTCAGTCTTCAAATGCCTGCAGCAGTACAGGACGGGGGCAAGCCAAGCACTGGGAGTTCAATTAGGGTCCCAGGTGGTTGGCCGGAACCCAACAGCCTGAGTGGTGACCACTGCCTCCCTGAGTCTGCATTACTGGCAACGAACCAGAACTGGAAAGCCTGTCTAGGAATTCCCGGGTGGACACAAGGCATCTTAACTGATACACCCAGAAATGCTGTCCCCACGGCATATTTTCATACCCAGGTCAACGAGCAAAGCCCTTCACTGTTGAAGGAAATTCTGTTGATGAGTTATAGGAAACCCTTATATCTGAGTACCAGTTGATGCAGTTCGGTGCACTCACATAGCCTTTATTTCACAGCTAACATGAAGAGGACACTGAATCAGATCCTGTCTTTCCCATTTGACAGATATAGAAAATTAGTCATCTCATTGCTCTTAGCTAGGGTATGACTTACGAGTTGGTAGTAAGACTTTGAGAAGACATTTTTACAATACAGAAAGAAAACTGACGATTCAGACAACAGATATGTGTTTATAAGACACCAAAGGAATGGAAATGATCAGGATTCATTTGGACTAATGGACTGAAACATAAGCAGTATGGACAGAGTTAACTGTGCACCCCCTGATGTGTGTACTTGGACAACATGTGTGCAATCCTTGAGGGATCTGATGAGGTTCTTTTGTTGTGATGGGAAACCCATTGTATTTCTTTATGTGAAAAGCAGGGTTCGGATTTCTCCCAGTGTCCTCATGAGCATTTGTCACATGCCAGGTACTTCCGCTGTCTGGAAAGGAGTCAAATTCAGGCTGCAATCTTTTCCGGTTCTTCATTAGACCTTCTGTGACACCCATTACCACTTCTGTCTCTAAAGTGAACCTTTGCAGGTTGTTTGCAAAAATCTTTTGTACTATAACCTGAGAATATTTATTTGGCACAAGAGTATGAAAATATTCATTCTTCTTTTGCAGAAAATCTTTGCTTGAGATTTAACTCAAGAAAAAAGAAAATTTAAAAGGTTGTGGTTATATAAGTAGCCTCATGGTATATCCCAAATGTGTCCTATCACAATGTCTTCACCCATGAAGAACATTAGGACTAAAGGACAACAAATAACACTCTAGGAGCTGGTGTGAGAGTTCAACTGGCTAATTCTCTGCCTGCAAGTGACAGTATCCTATATGGCCACCAGTTCATGTCCCAGTTGCTCCATTTCTGATCCAACTCCCTATTTATGGCCTGGGAAAGCAGTGAAGAATGATCCAAAGCCTATGAATACTAAGCCCATGTGAGAGATCTGGAAGAAGCTCATGGCTGCTGACTTTGGATCAGCTCAACTCCAACCATTGTAGTCATTTGGGGAGTGAACCAATGGATGGAAGATTTCTCTGTCTCTCCTCTCTGTACATCTGCCTTTCCATTAAAAATAAATAAATCTTTAAAAAGCTTTAAAAATATTCTAACACAGTTGTTAGATAATCACGTTTCATACCCAAAGTCTTAAAAAATAAAGTAATAGTCTTTGGCTAAATAGTCCTTTTCTCTACATCAATGATACAATAAATATAGAAAATGTAAAAAGGATATTGAAGCTATTAAGTAAATAATGTTTGACAGACATTTATTCAGTAATGTTTAGCATATACTGAAGACTGATAGACAAGATAGTGAGATGGCTAGTCTCACAAACTTTGTAATCCATCAGGCTGTCAGATATTAACCAATCACTCAAGTCACTCACCGCATCGTGATGAGGTTTACATTGTACATGTGTTGTGAGAACTATATGCCGCTGGTCATGAGTTAATGCCAGCAATTTAGCACAGCTCAATTTACCATCACATGTAATCTTAGTCACTGAAAGATTATAGATATGAAGGCAGTCTCACAAGGTTCTATCACCTAGTGTTCTCACAGCAGTCTTGGTTTAGTCCTCTATGATTTTCACACAACGATGAGCTCACCCAATGATATGTTTCTCAGAACACAACCCACTGTTAAGTAACACGTAAATGTATGATAGGCTAGGATGCACAAAGTCTAACCAGATCTGGAGGAGGGTACCACCAGGGTAAACAAACCCAAGAAAGTAAAATTTGAGATGATCTCTGGAGGGTGCAAGGGTTTAGCTTTGTGCAAGGAGGTGTGATGCTTCCTGGTCACAGAGGCCATCCCATGTAAATCCAGAGACATGGGGAGAGCTTCATGAGGAAAGAGAGTGAAATACAGCTGGGACAAATGGAGAGTAGAATGAAAAGGGCAGCAGCTCAAGACAAAGAAGCTCAAGATTTAGGGGTTCCCAGGTGAGACCTTAATGATCTTGAAGACCCTGTCAAGCTTTGAATTTTGGATTTTACTCTATAGACCTGTGGAAATCCATCCCAGGCTGTGAGTACTCACAGAGGATTATCAAACAGCTGTGTGTGGGTTCCCAACTAGTCATGAAAAGCAATTCCTCTTTAATCACCTGATTGAAATACTCCAGTACGCCAAGTTGAACTTTGTAGTCTGAGTGAATTTAAAAACTGAGATAGATAGTTCTGGAGGACACCCCTACCAAAAGAAGGCCCCTGAATCAATTGGAATACAACAATATGAGAAAGCAATGTCTGCAGAGAGTCCCCTGCACCGCCCTCCTGCCCCCAGAATGTGTTGCATGTGGCTGGAAGGTGTAAAGACACATGTTACACATATTTTTAAGTCAACAGCGCTTGGATTCTTTAGAATTTCAGGAAACAGAGACTCAGTTACTTGAGCCCAGGTTGAGTATTAGCAGGAAGCTGGAGTCAGGAGCAAGACCAGGAACGAACCAAGATGCTCTGATGTGGGATCCAGGTGTTTTAATTGACATCTTTAATGCTGAACACCCAATTACAAACCCATGTTTTAAGCAATGATAGGGTGTTTCTCTATGAAAAGATTATGTAAGCAGTTGTAAGTCTATGGGGCTGCTTGGTTACAATGGAGAAAAACAATTAGATTTTATACTTGAAAGATCCCTCGCAATTTAGTGTGTAGTTTTTATACATCAGCTTGCTTTGACTTCATGAGATATATACATATATATATGTTATATTTCATTAGTTTGTTAGATAATTTTCTACCACCTTCATGATACTTTCTTCCTTGTAATTTTTAGGGACTGAATGCTTTTTAGTTACCTCTTTGATAATTACTTTACAATATCGTGTTTCCCTAAAGAAAACAAAAAGTAAATTTGTCTTTAATACATTGACTGATGCTTTTCGTTATTGAAACTTAAATAAATCAGCTTTTTTGAAGTTCTTGGCTTATTTTGATACTGTCCTCCAAATAGTGATGTTGTCACTTTTCAGAAAATCTTTATTTGATCTCCTTCCTACATTAGTTGTTAGAGACAAACTTTCTATGGTATTATTTTAACTTGTACTCTACAAGCACAGGGATTCTGGTAAATCCAATTTCCTTCAACTTCTACCAACAGAGAAAGAAGAAAGTTGGTTGATTCATAATTGCACATACTGAACTATTCTCAAAAGAACAAAGTTTGTATTTTGAGTAGACATCAATAGAAGTGCTCTGGTCACCCTTCCCCATGTCCTTGCCTGGTCACTTTCTGTGGGCTGGCTCTGGCTCTGTTCTTGTCCCATCAACTATCTGCTCTCGTGATACAACCTCTGGCCTCAGGTTTTCCTGGCGTGATAACATACGAGTCAACTGTGCTTCTAGTGAATTATAGTTTAAAAACTTCACCTTGAAAGTTCTACACAAATGTGTGAACATGTGAACACAGAGCTAGGACTCCTTTCATGATTTTGGGAAAGGCCAAGGTCAAGTTCATTGGTAAAATATTCTGCAATATAGGCTGCACTTGTGTCATGGCAAATCTCTGGAGCACAAGGGCCTCTTCAAGTAACACTTTTTTTCTTTACTGTTATCTACAAGATAACGTAAAAATAATCAAATCATAGGATAACAAAATTTTTTGAAATTAGATATGCATGTAGAAATACACATGTGGGGTCACCAAAAAATTCATAGATAATGTATATCATGGAAAAAACTAAAGATTTCACTTTTCTTTTGCACCCAAATAAATATATCGTTTCAGTCCATTTTTCATGCAGTCCATATAAGTAATTATTTGCCAGGAGATTGACAAGGTAAGCACTATCTCAGTATGTGATAATTTTCTATCTAACATTCTGTTTAAAAGGGCAAATGAGTCATTGATTGGTCACTATATTATGCTTTTCTTATCTAGTTATAAATACTTTTCCATCTCTTATTTACTCTTCAGGCAACTCTAAAAGGTAAGTGTTATTATCTCCATTTTACAAATAATGAAACTGAGGATCTTCGGGGCTTACGAAAGATGCATCCTGTTTGTAAATATTATCTTAATTAATCGTCCTCCCACCAGTCTCTCTAGGACAGCAAAACTGCAAAGAGGGTGGTTCACCTTTTTTGGAACCTTGCATCAACAGTTCCTTCTTTTGGTTATCTAGAAACAAAACAAAACTCCAACTCACTACTACCTCCTGCCCCAGTGAGTTCTTAGAATTTGGGACACTAGATTGTGCTGATATTCTCATTGTTTTTTTTTTTTCCAACAGAAGGAAGTCTCTTCTTAATTTAATCTTTAATTGTTGGTTCTCAGGACTCTCCTTGGGCCTCTGCGAACTGCACTCTCTTGGGTGATCTCATTAACTCCCAAGACATTAGACACCATACACATGTTGATATCTCTCAAATTTATATCTGTAACTACTGGCTTTGCAGCCACCCTAATAAAATCTTTAAGATGGTCCATAGTCTCTGTAAAAGAGATTATGTGTAACGTTTTTCAGCTTATCAGCCACCACATTCTTCTTAATCCCTTGAATTGTTATACTAACATTCTTTCTAATTTAGAGCCTTACATTCCTTCTTCCTTAACTACTTTCCAATGCCATATACACTTATTTAGCCCTTAAGTCTCAGGCTAAATGTTAGTTCTTCAGGCATATCATGTTTTAATCTCTCCCCATCAAGACAGAAGGTGTCTGTGTGTTTCGGGGCAGGGGTAGTGGGAAGGGAGTATGTGGCACAACAAATTAAGGCACCACTTATGCCAACATCGCATATCAGAGTGCCATTTGTGCTTCTAATCCAGCTCCTTGCAGCTACAGTTTGGAAGGCAGTGGAAGATGGTCCAAGGACGTGGGGCTTTGTCACCCAGGCAGGAGGTAAGAATGGTGCTTCTGTCTCCTGGCTTTGGGCTGTCCTCTTCTGTGTACTTGCAGTCATTTGGGCAGTGAACTGGCAGGTGACAACATCTTTCTAACCCTTACCCCACCTTTTCTCTGTCATTCTGTCTTTTAAATAAATACATTTAAAAAAAAACAGACTAGAAAGTCACTTCTATGCTTTTTCATGGTTATCACTCTGTCAATTGAGACAGTCAATATTTTAGTGCAAGGGCCAAAGATTCAACTGCTGTGGCTTACACTCACAACTGTTTATTCTTCTGTGTAGAAGTCAGCAAAAAGGCATTCTGGAGTTGATGTGGTACTCCCACAGAGTTACCAGAATCTTTACCTTTTCCCAGGACTTCCAAGGTTACTTCATAGCCCAGCATTGCTACAACAGTTCCAACAGTTGCATCATAATCTTAGGAAGAGAAGAAAGCTAAAACGACCCTTCCTCTAAGTCATCTCCCTTTACAAAATAGTCATGGAATTCTCACTGAACATTTAATCTCACTAGAATGAACGTAGCTACATAGCTGCATCTACTCACAGAGGAGGCTGAGAGATTTGAGCTTTTAATTAGACAAAATTAAAGGGTTGTGCTCCTAATGGCAATTGGGAAAACGGTATGGTAGGGCAGGCAACTGGCAGTCTGCCACACCTTCTAGTGTACTGTATCCCACTGTCTTTCTACATTATGTGTTTAATCGTCGGAGGCCCCCACAAGGTTGAGAATACCGAAGAAGGGAATGCATCTTATTCCTTTCTAGTCCCAATACCGAGGCAAGTGGCTTCCACTAACAAGTCCTCAATAACGGTTTAGTAAAATGACAAATTGTTTTCAGAAAATCATTCTTGCCTTCAAGTGAATGAATTTATCCTATATATGCTCTAGGGTGAACAAGCCTTTCTACTTTGTAGAACGCAGGAGGAGGAGGAGCAGAAATGGCCACACAATTGCGTAATTGAGGCCAATTAGATCTTGGTTTATAAAAGCAGGACATGCTGAAGAAAACCTTTGTTGGGTAAGCTCAATAAAAAGGAAATGAATCTTCAAACATATGTAACTCATGTCTATTTATGGTGAAGACAAAAAGCAAATGGAAGAAGATATATTATGTACATTCTTGAACATTTATGGCTGTTTAAGAACTTCAGCATTTTCTTTTCAACAAACATTATCTTCTCTATTGCTCTCCCAAATGGTTTCTAATCCTTTCTTGGCCCTAATTGTTTGGGACTATGCAGCCTAAAGATTTTTATTGATCATTTGTTTTCTTTCTCACTCACTTCTTCTGGCAATTTGCAACAAATGCTCTGGTCAAGGACACAGAACGATACAATTTCTAGTGTTTGGGTCCTGGAAGGCCAAGTTCAGAAGGTCTGAGTTAAAACTCAGTGGCTGCAATAAGCAACATCAACATCATACTCCTTTGCTTCCTTAGCCATCTTATGAAACAAAGAGGCCATGGCTCAATTTTAAACCTTAGTCATAAAACGCAGCATTTAAACATTGCTGTGAGATCATTGCAGACTCCAAGAATACATATTTACATGTTGACTTAATCCATAGGATTTTGTCTCTTTTAAACAACCGAACTTCCCCTTGCAACTTAAATATCTATTAGTGTCCCAACAGTTAGGGCTCAAGATCTCTGTTGTCTCCCAAGGAGAGAGAAGATAAATGAGACCAAACTGTGACTCAGGATAAGAGGTACAGGATTGTCTGAGCAGCACTCACAAATGACTCCTCTTCCACACTGGCTAAATCCCACAGAACTGAGCATGTAGTTTCAAAGATGAACACGACTCCAATCTAACATCCAGTTTTGTCTCTCCCTAGGCCAGAGTACTCAGCACCAAATCACAACAGACCAAGCCCCCAACAGCCACCTCTGGGCTTGGCAAAGCCAACTTGGAAGGGGGAAGGGACATACAGGATGTTATTGGTGGTGGTGGTGGGAAGCTGTAAAGATGGATTTCTGTGCAATTAGTTGCTTCTGGTCCTTTTGCTGTGTTTCTTCCTTTGCTATGAAATCATTTCCTGTGAGGTGTATTTTCCCAGATAGACTCTTACTTCTTCCAAGTTTAAGATGATGCTTTGTGATTTTATGTAGCAGTGTATTAATGCTAACTACATAGCCAATGTCTGAGTGCTGTGACAATTAGAAAAAGCTAAAGCACGTGAAGCTAATAGTATACATTGCTAACATTTCTCTTTATATATCCGAGGTGATAGTAAATCTTTCCTTAACATCTTTTACCAATTCATTAAGCACTTCTTTCTCAAAAAAAATATTAAAGAAGCAGAGAAGGACAGAGAGGGCTCTCCTCTATGAGTTTCACTACCCAGATTCTCACACTAAGCAGAGAACTCAGTCCCAAGATCACGCCTAGGTGGTCAGAACTCAACCACTGGAGCTATTACCTGTGCCCCCCAGGGTCTGTTCAGAAGTTTTTTCCATTCAAAATGGGTCTGACCACCTTTCCATGGCTTCTATCATCTTTTAAATTCTTACTTACTTTTATTTTGTATTGGAAAGTGAGATATACAGAGAGGAGGAGAGACAGGGAGGATGATCTTCTGCTCACTGTTTTACTCCCCAAGTGACCAAAATGGCTGGAGCTGACACAATCCAAAGCCAGGAGTCAGGAGCTTCTTTTTGGCTTCCATGCAGGTGCAAGGTTCCAAGGCTTTGGGCCATCCTCCACTGCTTTCCCTGGCCACAAGCAGGGAGTTGCATGAAAAATGGGGCCTCCAGGACACAAACTGGCTCCCATATGGGATTCCGGCATGTGCAAGGTGAGGACTTTAGCTCTTAGAATATGGCACTGGGTCCAATATGTGCATTTTTATTAAGAAGCTGCCCAAACCTTTTCCAAAAATAGATCATTCTGCTTTCCTCCTATTAATGTAAAAGTGTTCTAATTCCCTCAAATTTCTGCCAGCTTATTCATCAATCTTTTTTGTTAGACATTGTAACACTATGTGGAAGGATTTCTGCAGTTCAAGTCACAATAGCTAAGGTAAGGAATTGGTCTAACCTAGATATCCATTAATAGATGACTGAATAAAGAAAATGTTTTATACACACAGTATGGAATACTACTCAGCAAAAAAAAAAAGACAAATATCATATGTCTTCACTGATAGGTGGCAGCTAGTATAGAACACAGAAAACATGTGTAGGAATAAAATGGTCACTCTGCAATACGCTTGCTGTTTTTAGCTTGTGTTTATACTGTGTGGAAATGTGGTCTTGTGGCTCTTGCTTTTCACTTGTTGAATATTATGATTGTGGCAAATTAAGCCTGTAAAGTGGATTAAAATCACATCTGCACAAATGCTGTTGAAGAGAGGGATGGGAGAGAGGATCGGGGGGAGGAGCAGGAATGGGATTGTGCTGTTGGAACTGCACTAAGGAATGCATCAAATCTGTTCTTCTTGAATCATAAAACAGAAGAAAAACAAAAACTAAGAAGAGTTCTTGAAACTGATACCGTTTTGAGTCATCATAAGTTTTAGTCTCATTTCAAGAAGAAATGTTTAAATTAAAAAAATTTTTTTATCTTGCTTGAGAATCAGAATTACACAGAGACACAGAGACATTTTCTATTATTGGTTCACTCCTTGAATGGGTGCAATGGCCAGAGCTAATTGAATCTGAAGCTGGAAGCCAGGAGCGTCTTCTGGGTCACCCAAGTGGGTACAGTGGTTCAATGCCTTGGGTCATCTTCCATTGTTTTCCTAGGCCATTAGCAGAATTGTGAAGGGGAAAGAGAGCAGCTAGGATTAGAACCAGTGTCCACATGGGATGCCAGCATGATAGGCAGAGGTTTAATCTGCCATTGGCATCTTTTTATTTCATTTTTAAGGATAAAATGTAAGGCTTTCAGCGCTTAAAAACTGTAATGGCATAATGCTAAATAATTCTACATGTTCAATTTCTAGCCAAATAAAATCCATTTATCGTATTTATGTGGACACACCTATATGTATGAGTGTTTACATGTAATTTAGGCAATGGTCATTATCTTATTTAAAAAATAGTAAATTAGGTAGTTAGTTGTTTTACATTGTAAATATTTTTGAAATTTTGCACACACACAACCACACACATATTCCCTTTCAGTGAAAAGAATGAGTGATACTACGAAAAAGCCTTATGCAATCCTAAGAAAAAGCAGCATTATTCATTAACACAGGCATTTGAGAAATATTTTAAAAAGTTACATGACACACAATTTAATGCTCTCCAGCCTAATGAATGAGTTGAAGTAGAAAATGTTATAGGCAGATAATTATCCTTTTACCAAAAAAAAAAAAAGGAAAATGTTATTTTGGCTTTCATTCTGCATTTTCTAATGACTAGCACTCATGGTTCTATTTTTGTGCTTTGTGGTTATCCAACGTTTATCTTTAAATGCCTAATGAAGTATCTCTAGCCAAATATTTTCATTGTTTTTTCTTTTTAATTATGAAAATTAAATGATCACGAGCTATTATTATCAAAAATTTTGTTATAACCGCAAAGCTCTATAATTCTTAACTTTTTGTTCTAAACATTTATGCTGTCACCTTTAGTTAACGATTTTTTCTTATTAACTCTATAAAATTTTTAAGTAAACTAACTCTAACTTCATACTTGTTATTTTGGATCTTGAACTTATTTCACTGAGCTCTTTTGTGTCATATCAGTTGTCTTAATTTTTGTAGTTCTAGATTATTTTTTGTGATAAGTGTATAATATCTTAATATACTCATATATATTATCTTGTGGCAAGGCAGCCAAGGGTTGTTCTTATATGTTTATTCAGAAATCTGTAAATTTTTAAGAAACTCCTTATTTTTTCTAAAAATCAAGATCGAATTACTTTTTGTTTGCAGTATTAAATATTCCGGTCCATTAAGATTGTTCCTTTTTCTCTTTGTTTAATATTTTGCATTTAAGTTCCTGTTAATCACAGAGCAAGTGAGAAATCCTAGTCTTCAGTATTTTAAAACATTTATTTTTTAATTTATATTGGAAAGTCAGATATACACAGAGTAGGAGATGCAGGAAGATCTTCTGTCCACTGATTCACTCTCCAAGTGCCTGCACTGGCCAGAGCTGAGCCAATCTGAAGCTAGGAGTCAGGAGATTTTTCCCAGTCTCCTACGTGGGTGCAGAGCCTTTGGGCAATCCTCCACTGCTTTCCCAGGCCACAAGCAGGGAGCTGGATGGGAAGTGGGGCCACAGGGACATGAACCTGCAGTGATATGGGATCCCGATGCATGCAAGGTAAGAACTTAAGCTGCTAGGCTACTGTACCAGGCTGGACCCAGTCTTCAAGATTTTAAAATTGTACATGAACTCCTCCAATTGTCAGCCAGTCAAATTCACATAATTCCAGAAACACATCTTCGTGGACAATGTATAATGAAATTTAAGGGCTGAAACTCTTCCTTAATACCTGGAATGAGTTAGCAGCCAGCCTGAGAACGGTCCCTGACTATTACTTAATAGCCCTACTATGACATCACCATGTCTCCATTGTTACTGTTTTCCACAATGCCCTGTGCTTCAGTAAGGCCAGCATCCTCAACACTCTGCTTACAAGTCAAGAGTTAAGTTGGGGTGATTAACCTGTCCAGTGACAGCCTGGACACGTACTGGTTCAACAGCCAGTACGTGGAAATATAAAGAGAATGCTGCTGACAAATGAGAGCTGGGGATTTCTGATTTGTGTGAGTCTGGAGTGGTGACACTTCAGAGGGAGAGATGGAAGCTGTAGGACACATAGTGATGCTGGCCTTACCATAGGTGGAATTACAGAAAGTAAAGGAATTCAGACCAGCACAAACGGAAGAATGCAAGATTTTCTGGGTATCTAGACCTTTCACATTTAGTAGAGAGGCTCTTAACCTTTCATGGGTCATAAAAAGTGCCCTTAAAATCTGATAAAATTATCATCGAGCCTCTTTCCGTAAAAACTAATCAGATCCTATGTACTATTACCATTTATGGATCTGGGGGTTTTGCCAATTCCAAGAGTCTTAGAAAGTCAGGAGAGCAGGAAGCAAAGAATTACATGTATATACATATAAGTGAAAGTTGGAAGGGGTAGGATGGTCCAGCCTGGGCTGTGTTGATCAAATATTTTCTCCTGAAAATTGAGTTCCATTTCCCAGTATCAAAAGAAAAACGTTTCAGGTTCCTGGAAATACAGCCTAGGGGACCTGTGTACGCTAATAGTGGACGTGAAATCAAGAAAGAGGAGGTGGGAACTGAGACTGTAAGAGCCTAAACATTCTCTTTGAACACAAACAACACTGATTACATAAATATTTACTGAGCATCTGCTATGGACAAGGCACAGAGCTGAGGTGGGCGGAGGGGGTGGGCAGATACAGTGCCTATTTGAACAGATGTGACCACTGGCCCGGAGGAATCAATACCAACACCAATTAGCAAGGCTCCAACAGTAATCTATCGCCATAACTACCATTCTAGTTGTTTTATAATATAGAGAATAATAAATAATATTGTAGTATTTCTCACTTTATGGAAACTCTATAGAATTCTACATCTATTTTTTAGATGAGGAGACAGTGGCCTAAGAAAGATAAATAGCTCTACATTTGTGATTGGAACTCAAATTTCCTGACAAGACCTCTCTGTGCAACTATGATGTGCCAGTATTAGCTGCTATTCTACTGAGTTTTAGTCTATTAGAGAGAAATGCCACATCTTCAGTAACTAAATATAAGTCAATATCCATCCATCTTTTCAACCAGAAATGGGAACTGGTTAGGCATAAGCTAACAAAGAAAGATAAGTCATCCCTGGTGTGAGCAGGAAGGGAAGACTTTTTTCAAAAAAATTGCCAAAGAGGAAGAAGCATGGATCTACAGAGAAAGAATTTGTATCCCATTCCCAATCTTAAAAAACAAAACTGTTCAACACTTTGGAGCTTTGCAAGGATCCCCGAGAGGGGAATGTTTGGATCTAATGATTCGAAGTTCAAGTTAAAAACATATTCTGTTGCCTTCTTCTGATTTACTATTCTCTGTTTGTTTATGACAATGTTTACTTTCTGTGTCCTCTGCAACCCTACCACAGGCTTAGGAAACAAGAGATGGTGGTGTTTAGGGACCACTCCGGGTACATTTTGCAATCCTTCGTGCGTTGGACTCCCATAAGGAGCAAAAGAGATCCAGGAGAGTGACTGCCCAGTCCTCACTAGGGTAATGCTTTGCCTCCAAACCCTGACATAGGAGATTCACTCGTTCAAGTACAATGTTACAAGAAATGGGAAGGTGGCTGCTCTTCGCCTCTGTTTTGAACTCACACATGCTTGTGGACAGCTGTGATCCTGTGAAGTCAAGTGGTCAGGGGCCAAGGGAAAACCAAAGCAGCAAAAAGGAGATGTCTATTGAGGAAAAGCCACGGGAGCAGAGCAGGTGAAAGTTCTTGTGATCAGGCACTGACCATGGAGCCAGTTAGGGCACCAGGAAAGACATCGATTTGAGCTTTTGGTAAGACAGGATGTCAGACACCTCCAGCACTTCCCTCTCTGTTTCCCTCACTACCTCCAAACAATGCTGTCTCACACACAAAGGACATTCTCCTCATGCTCATATGACAGACCACCTACATGTCCCGTGAATGATCGAAGCGATCTCAATATTTCCTTACATTAAACATCTTTTCCTGTCTCTCACTTGTAGTCCTTGCTATCTAGAAATATTCTATGATGTCCTGAAAGTATCTGCAGGGAATCACAAGAAAATGGTCAGGGACTCTCCTGTTATGCAAAGTGTGTACTGTGTGTGCAGAGGGCACCTCAACTTCTCTTATTGTGCCACTTCATCTATTTCTTGTTCACTTTTCAGTCTTCAAAATTTAAAAACATGGTCTATGATAAATTTAAAATGTCCAGTACTGGGAATGAATTAAGAATCCAACATAAGTTTAATGATTTTTCCTCAACATTGATTATGAAGAGGTAGATGAAAAATCTACATGTCCATATCTTCACCCTAGATATATCCTATTTTTAGGCGCCTGGTCTCAAAGATAAAACAGCAGATTTTGATTGGCAACGTGGCATTAAACCAGGAACATGCATGAAGAGATCTTGATGTAGTCCTCAAGATCAAGGTGAACTCAGCAAGCCAATGTCTGCTTCTTCACTTGGCTCATAGGAGACATTCTTCCTGAAAAGTTTAACCCACAGTAGAGGTTACCTCTTCTTTCTATTCAGTCAGTCACCTATCCAGTGAAGAGCTATTTAACACCTACTAAGTACAATCTGCTATGATGTAAAGGCAAACCACATTTGGGTCTCAACCTCAAAATTTGGTGGCCTTTTTGGAGTTACCATTTTTACTTGCTCAATCTCTCCAAAATGAATAGCATAGAAAGTGAAGATATTTTGGGCCCAGCGCGGTGGCGCAAGTGGTTAAGGTCCTCGCCTTGCACGCCCAGGATCCCATATGGGTGCCGGTTCTAATCCCAGCAGCCCTGCTTCCCTTCCAGCGCCCTGCCTGTGGCCTGGGAAAGCAGTCGAGGACAGCCCAAAGCTTTGGGACCCTGCACCCGCGTGGGAGACCTGGAAGAGGCTCCTGGCTTCGGATAGGCATAGCATCGGCCGTTGCGGTCACTTGGGGAGTGAATCATTGGATGGAAGATCTTCCTCTCTGTCTTTCCTCTCTGTATATCTGCCTTTCCAAAAAAAAAAAAAAAAAAAGTGAAAATATTTCAATATGAACTTAAATTGTATAACTTTTTGAGTAGTTATGTTACCTTCCAATTGAAATGACCTAAAAGATATGCTATAAATGTGTTTTCAACTTCTACAATTTATTATATTTATTTGAAAGGCAGAGAGAGTGAGAGAGAAAGAGAGAGACAGATCTCCTAAATATTGTTTTACTCCCCAAATGCTCACAGCAGCTGGGATTGGTCTAGACTGAAGGCAGTATCTTGAAACCCAATTTGGGTCTCTAGTGTGTGTGCCTGGGAGCCAACTACTTTGAACCATCACCTGCTGCTTCCCCAGATATGCAACTGTAGGATGTTGGAATCAGAAACAGATCCTGGACTTGAACCTACAGCACTCTGGAATGGGATGTGGACATCCCAAGCAGTATCCTAACTGCTGTACCAAATACCAACCTACATGGCTGAATCCCAGTCTAGATGAGCATAGAAGTTTATTTTACTTATAACATGGTCAAAATCATTACATACAAGTATGCTATCTTATTGTAGAGAAGGAAATATTACCAGTGATATCAAAAATACACTATAACACTGAACAAGTAACTGGCTATGAAGGATTTTTCATTATATTTGCATGCATTAATATAATTTTAAACTATAAACTATACAAAAATATAAAGACACAATGGTACACTATATACAATACAGAGAAATCTTTGCTAATATTTAGTTAGAAATATATGGCATTGGTTTCTTCCTGACACTTAAAAATATTTCTCAGGACATTCACACACTAATGCTTGTTCATGACATTTTATTTAATGGTCATGAGAAGAGAGATGGATGAATTAGACCAGAAAACAGTGACAACAGAGGTTTTCCTGAAATAACCAGGAAAGATGAAGCAAACAGAAGGAGTTTGAAGAGGATGAGTAAGTAGATTTGAGAAAGGAATTGATTTTTTGGACCAGGATTAGCTGTGCTGCAATAATTAAAGGGAAAAAAAACAGAAGACGAGTGTGTAAGGCCACTCAAATCACTCCCCCGAGTTACTGGCAAAAGATTGAATCACATAGCCATAAACTGGACGATCTGTGACATCTTGGATGGTGAACAATTCGGTTAAAGGGGAAGGAGAAAGAAAAGGATCTTAGAGAAACATGGTCCGCTCCTTAGGGGTAACCTACAGTGGCAAAAATATGTCTCTAAGTGGGCCCAACCAAGCCTCCCTGTAAAAGGGCCGTCCCATAATTAGGCTCCTTGAGCTGCAAGTGTTTGTGCTCTTTGAGAAATTGACATTTTAAAAACAACTCTGCAGTCACAACTGTTTCAAACTCATTAATTTCACCCATCACCCTCTCAGCATGAAATCTTGAAGACAATATTGTCTAACCTTTCCAAGTTTATTTAATGCAGAACATTAAAATAACTTCTTGTTTATTAAAAATCTGAAGACACATGGATGGTTACAGACCCTTGCGTTTTTAAAGTACACAGAAGAGCCACAAGTGTGTTGAACTACGGAGGATTTCCATTGTATGGATTCAGCTACTTTGTTATTATACAAACTACTAACAAAGAGAGTTTAGGAAACAGATGTCTACATAATCAACTTGCTTATGCGATGGGCAGGTGAGTTGAAATTGAACTTCTACTAGTAGACATTGGTACATTTGGGTGACTGGGGCATACATTCAAGAGCCTGCAGGGAACTTCAAATTAAGGACCTCAGGAAAGAAAAGTCAACATAGATGAAATAACACCAAATTACAGAGTCACTGATTTGGAAGAGGAAAGTTCTGGCATGGATTTTACTAATTAAATGGTGAACAGAAAAAGAAGCCTTTTGAGGGATTGTACCTTAGCCACTTAAAAGCTGTCGCAAACTGCCTCTTTAGCTACCTGCTCATGTGAGCACTCTTCAGAAAGTTCATGGACAAATAAAATTAAGATAGTCTTACTATCTTAGACTCAAACACATGCATAGCCTTTTCATGAAATGCATTTCCTATGAAGATTTTGAAGAGCTTTGTTGTCTCCATGCTTGTCTCTACTTCAGCATTCCCAGAGTATACTGTCTACAGTGAAAACACTGATAACAGGATTAAGGAGAAGGCAAAAAGAGTAAGACTTGATGGGGACACAGGATTTAGTGCTTCATGTTATATATGCTACTATACTTTCAATATATTACTTTTAAAATTGTTCACTAGTCATCCCATCTTTGTGGTAGAGAGATGGAGAGAGGTCTCCCATCTGCTAGTTATCTCCCCAAACACTGACAACAGCCAGTGCTGGGACAGGCTGAAGCCAAGAGCTAAATTTGGGCCTCACACATGGATGAAAGGAGCCATGTACTTGAGCCATCACCTGTTGTCTCCTAGGGAATGTATAGCAGAAAGCTGGAATGAGGCTTGAAGCTAGAACTCAAACCCAGACACTCCCGTGTGGAGTAAAGGACTCCTAAATGCATTTTAACTGGTATGCTAAGCACCTACTCAAATATATTAATTTAATATTATTCCGAGTGTAAAAAACATTAGTATATTTTATCACAAAACTGAGGAAGGCCTAGCACAGTAGTCTAGTAGTTAAGTCCTCCTTGCCTTGCATGCGCCAGGATCCCATATGAGCACCAGTTAGTATCCTGGCAACCATGCCTCCCATCCAGCACCCTGCTTGTGGCCTGGAAGAGCAGTCAAGGATGGACAAAAGCCTTGGGATCCTACACTTACTTGGGAGACCTGGAAGGGGCTCCTGGCTTCAGATTGGTTCAGTTCTGCCATTGTGGCCACTTGGGGAATGAACCAGAGGACAGAAGATCTTTGTCTCTGTTTCTCCTTCTCTCTGTAACTATAACTTTCCAAAAACAAATCAACCTTAAAAGAAGAAAAAAGAACCCGAGCAATGTTGAGAAAGCACACAGAGGAAGGACCCTCCACAGCGACTTCATCTACACATCTATGTACACTTGACTGCTCTGATCCTAGCAATAATCATCTGGATTTTTTCCCAAGTTCTTGGAATCTTTAGATCTTTGGTATCGCCAGTCATAGATAAAACATTGATTCAAGCTGAAGATGTACTCCTGCGTGGATTAGTCTACACAATCAGCTTCCAGACCTCAAAGGCCAGCCCAGCCATAGGCATTTCCAGGCAAATGAACAAATACAACCCGTCCACTCTCTCAAAGCATCACACATGTGCATCATCTCAGAGCAAGGGAGGTATTTACACCCTTAGCTAAATGGACATCACATGTCCTGGCCATTGATCTCTTTTTTCTGTATAGTTGGAATACAAAGTGTCCCTGACTTTCATCAGCATGGATATCAGCAGAGGTCATGTCTATGTCACTAGTATTGGAAATAATGGAGAGATCAAATTTGGTCAACTGAATCCATGGCAAACGTAATAATGGATTTTTGTGTGTGTGTGAGTTAGCTTCTTGCATGTGAAACCCAGCTAGACCGATCTCCCTGGCAATACACTAGCAAAAATAGGGTCTTGGTGGGTGGGTCCTTCTTCTGGATCAGCAGGTCTTAACTTTCTTGGAGTAGAAGAATATACAATACAGTTGATTCATTGTCTAACTAATTAAAATATCTATTACATTAATGTATAAAAATAAGTTCCGTTTTTTTAATATTTAGAATCACCAAATGAAATTTGTGATGTTTTACATATTTCTAACCTGTGATTCTTCCCTAATTTAATTTCAACCTGCATAAAACTGGGTTACACCATCATAAGCGGGAGGAATAGTTAAGTAAAACACGTGCTCTCTCCAAGGACCTTGCTGGGAACAACTGAAATTGCATTAATATTATCTATACAATATCCACATTTCTATATTTTGAGGAGAACCCAGGACATATAAGTAAGGGCTATTCGTAATTCTGATTTTGTATTCAAGGGTTGGATAGCGTTAGATAATCAGTTTGTGTTGGAGGAATTAGGAGACCTTAAAATCACCTTTCTGCAAAGGTCATCACCATTGGACAGTTACGAACATGTAAAATTCAGTATTTTTTGTGGTAACTAACTTCATATATTATAGATTCCCTCTGATGGATTCCCTCTGGCCAGGTTTTAAAATCATATCTTAGAAAGTTGGACATACCACCAAACTCAGAGTGGGGTAACATCTGAGGTAGCATTAAGAACAATGTATTCATTTTCTCTACAAACAACGTCTTCCACACAATTAGAGCCTAAATAATTTTGCTAGTAAAGCAGAAATCGCTACATCTTTGGCAAGCAAATCTTTCATGGGATGGTAAAGATTTCTCATAAAAGCTTCTGATTCATTATGATTAAGTATCCAGTAATAAACACAGACTCATCGTTCCCACCTCTCCTTGTGCTTCTGGCTGACACAAGCTGGCAAGCTTATTGTCCAGTAAATCTGTCTGGGTAGGTCCATGCCGCTGTGCATGTGAGCATTCAATGGGCATCAAAGTTGTCTAAAACTCACAGGAGATGAGCTTACCACAAAAACGGACCTGGGGAACTATTACATTTCAGTTATGAAAGGCAAACATTGCTTGTTTAAGTAAGACTGCAATGGTAGGATTCTAAATTTGAAGACTTAAAAATGCCCCAGACTCTGGATATCACATACCATTAGAAAATTAAATGTGCTGTTATTTTCTAGTAAGTGTTAATTACCAGAAAGAATCTTCAACTCATTGTAGGAACTGTGTAAGCTAACAGCCAAATCAAACCAAACACTAATTACGGACTTTGAGACATTTTTCTGAGGTTTGGATTTGGAGGATATATTTACAAAAAGCCAAGACAAGCTGTCAAAATCGTTTTAAAGTCCTGTGTATCTGACTCTTCAGTGGGTGCAATGGTTGATTGAGCTTTTTCTCTCCAGAACAGATTGTTTCAATTCTGTAAAACTGTCCTGTCTATCCACAGCCTCAAAACAGAGGGTTCCGACCATACCTACAGAAGACAGGTTATTTTTCTTATTCTTGAAGGTCTCATCACCATCAATTAACATTCATTCATCATCCAACTCTATGCTGTGCAACAAAAATGCCCCCTTTTTAAAATATGAGCCTGTCTACAGTTGTGCCATGGTCACATTTCATGTATTCATCATTGTTAGGGAATTAAGTGGTGTATGTCAGCAAATATTCTAGAAAATAGATTTTTTAAAAAAAGATAAATCTGCTTTAGTATAAGCCATATTTAAGTGAAATTTTCTTAACATGTACCAATATTTACCTGTAATTTAAAACATGATATTGGAAAAAGATGCTAGTCTCAAGTCACTACTGTGAACATCAATAATTAATTATCAAGAACAAGGGGAGAGATGACAATGGCATTTTTGGGGGAGAGGTTTAGCCTTGGTATTAACATTCTAAAAAGCTTGTGGGTTCCTCTGGTTATGTTTCTTATCAGCTGTGAAAATCGATCAGTTACAACAGTTTGTAAAGCAGTTTCCTCCACAAAAGGGACCACATCGGTGTGAGACTTAGCTGGTCATTATAAAGATGAAATGTTTCCCCAAAGCCAGACCAAGACCTGGGACAGTACAAAAAAGTCAGAAAATTGCAGCTCTTGTGAGTATTCGTTTTGGTTCCATTTTAGATGTGTGATATTCAATCTGTTGCATTCTGGGAAACCAGATATCATGCTTATTAAAATTTCATGTACTGCAGCATGGCCTTTTTTCACGGTTATTTCTGGCTATAATGCATTGAAGAGGTTTTCACTTATGGATTGTTGACTCTTCCCCTGAGGACACAGGTTTCTGGATACTTAATTTGTAAAGTTGCTCTAACACATGAACATGAAATCAAATGACTTGGAAATAGTTCTTTGAAACTTCCTTGTCAGCATCAGTAAAATAAAAGAGGTATATCAAAAAGAGTTCTAAAAATAGCAAAGCAGATGTTCACATAATTTGGCACAGGATACACTAATATTTTTCAAATTGATACATTGCTATTGCCTTACACACTCAAATAGATCCTTGCTGTTGCATAGGCTAAGTTACCTTAGCTGAAATTATATGAGTTACTATGACTAATACAGTACTTCTTTTAAAATATGCTTGTAACTGTTTGTCTATTAATTCAGATACATTTCCACAATTGTATTTTAGAAGTCATGGAATTCCTTTAAAAAAATGTTTCTATTTTCTAGAATGCTAGTTATTTTTTAGTTGAGATTATCTCTATCTCCACCTGGGAAGGCACATGGATAAAAGAATGAGGCCAGCAACTCCTCGGCCTATTGCTTACACAATCTGAGAACCAGGTTGGAACTAAGGAACCTGGTAATGGAGCTTTCCTTGGGTCTCACGGTCCACGAACAGGTATCCGGAGTTGAGGCCTCCACTAGTCAAAGCCCTCTTCCTTAAGTCCTTACACTCTCCTGTAGAAGCAGTGGAGAGTATAACGGAGTTGTACTCATCAGCTGAATCACAAGTAACTCTCCTCTCTCGGAAAGAATGTTGATTTTCAATAGCCTGCTAAAGGAGCAGGTTGAGAAAGCACTTTTATTCTGTGAAATAAACATGTTGTGGAAATATAAAGTGGAACTAAGCCCTCTTAAACATGACTCATCTTAAAAGATTTATGTAGGATTCATGTTTCTTCATGCCTCCTGGAACAAAACAAATACATACCAAGAGATTGGGCCTAAGACAGCATGTTTAACCTCTAGCTCTTGGATTTGGGACATAATAGAAATGTAGACACCTTGAGATAAACTATTTGATTTGAATTTACCAAGTTTCTTATCCAGGATTCTGCAAACTGTTCGTGTAAAAGCGTACAGTGGTCATATGTTGGGCCTTGTGAGCTGCTGTTAGCAGATGCTGTTCCTCAAGTGAGCATGGCCATGTTCCAATAAAACTTTATTTACAAAGCCAGCAGCAGGTCAGAATTGATTCACCAGCTACAGTATGGTGACTGCTCATGTAACAGAAAAGTATGGAGAATAAGGTCTAAGAGACTGAATTAAAATCTGGCTCAACGTGGAAGTTTTTACTTTCTCCTAAGCCTCTCATTGTTTTTAATGTGAGGATAACAAATACCTAATTCAGAAATTTGTCATAAAGACTATATGAGGAAAAAAAAAAGACTATATGAGACAATGAATGCAAAGTGCTGATCCTCATCCAACTACTTTGTACAGCATATGTATATTCCTTTAAATAATTTCATATTGGCTCCCTTGGGGCTTGTGTGCTAGAAAGAAGTTCCTCCTCATATCAGTTCTATAGCTACACCAATATAAAATCTGATTGCTTACACGATATAGAAAGAAATGGAACTATCGTAAGATTGACATGAATGAGTGAGGCACAGAGAGAGGTTTGATTTCCTCCCTAGCCGGGTTTGGCAGCTGCTGCACAGTGCTAACGCTTCTCAGCCACCTGATGGTTGAATGAGGCCAGAATTCCCTGTCATTAAGCCTGCCTAAGCAGATGACAAAATGTCCTGTGTGAGACAGGACAAAAAGTGTGTGCGTGTGAGAGAGAGACAGAGAGAACACACAAATGCATGTGTGTTGTTTGAAATGTTGCAGCCCATGAAACAGTATAGCATATTTTATTAAATGTCAAAAAATATGCTGGCAGTGCCACTTTTTAATTTCCCTCCGCTTATATATCTATACCTAAAACGGAAACCCTGAATGGCACAAGGAAAGGAGAAAGTCGAGTTCTTTCGAGAGTTTAGAGGTCAGGCAGGGCTGACCTCTAAATGCTACTGTCTGAGAACTCATCAAGATTTTTAGATAACATGAGATCCTTCTTCAGATTAGAGCTCATTTTGGAAAAAAAAAAAAGACAGAATGCTTCTTATCTGGAGTAATTTGCATTTCCAGGCTTTTACAAGGGGCTATATATATTTTTTATTTTGTTTTATGACACAGTTTCATAGGCTCTGGGATTCCCCCAACCCCTCCCAATGCCCTTCCCCTATGTTGGATTCCTCCACCTTGTTGGAGTAGTACAGCTCATATCCAGTCATGATTCCTTCATTGCGAGCATGTACCATGTATAGAGTCCAGCATCTTATTGTCCAGATAAATTCAACAGTATCTTTGGGAGACCATCTCTGGTCTGAAAGTAGAGCTGACAGAATATCATCCCCTCCAATGTAAAGACACAACACAATATCAACAACAGTTTACAACATTATGGAGTTAATTGACATGGTATCGAGTGACCAATATGTTAGAAAATGCAAGTTCTTAACCACATCCTGTGACTACTTCACTGACATTTCAAGTTTAGTTTATACACAGCCAGTTGCTATACACCTTAAAATGGTTATAGGGTACTATTCAGCTGTCTCGTGTCTATCTTCATTTTTATATTTAGCAGCTTATAGTATTGAAGTATGAATTTTGCTGAACTTGGCGAATTTTAGGACAGTCCAAACAGGCTTATAACTCTAACAAGGCATATATTAATACTTGAGGCGCAGAACAGTTTTAGGAGGGGTGTGCAGAGAAATGTTCAAAACTTTAGTGAAGAGTAACTAATTTTTGTGTCCTACCTAGTAAGGTATATGTGAGTCCAAGCTGTTTCCTGTCTGTTCTAAGCTTTCCTTATTGGTCTCTGTCTATCTGATCTAATTTTGTGGGGGGCTCCGGAGTGACCCTGATTGTCATTGCAAGAGAGGGTGGGGATCCAAAGTTGGAACTAAGTAAGAACCAGAGAAAGCTCCTTTCCTGAGTCCAGAAGGAAGTTTACTGTGCCTCTGTTTCTGGGGACCACTCAGGACTCCTGGCTGTTGTTCTGATTACATTAGATCCTGTAAGGAAGGATCTGGGCTTCTTTCATTCCGTGTGGGAGAACTGATAGGGAGTGGATGACCTCAGAGTTCTTGACCTAAGAAAGCACTCCAATTCCCTGTGGTCTCCAATTCCCTGTAGGCAGTTGGGATATAGTCCTTGGTGAGGATCCGGGAGTCTCTAAGCTTGGGATACAAGCCTCCTCCTGTCCTGCTGCTCCACTCTGGGATCCCAAAAGGGGTAATTTTTACACAACCTCCATCAACCAGGTGAGGAGGATAGAGAAGGTGAACTTTGGAGTCAGCCTCCATACTAGGTGACCACAAGCAAATTCCTAAACTTTATTGTGTGCGTGTATCTGGAAAGTTCCCATATAATAAATTGGTTGTGAAGATTAGATAATGCATCTAAAGCTCTTGGCACAATATCCAACACAGGAACAGCCCTCATGAAATGGCAGCTATTTTAATTGTGATGACACCTCCCCCTGCCTGTACCCACTCCCATTTGATAGATGTCAACAATAAAACACTGACAGCTGCAGGACTTTCCTTTTGTTTGCTTGACAAAATCTTTTTTAAAGATGTATTTATTTATTTGGAAAACAATGTTAGAGAGAGAGGAGAAACAGAGATCTTCCATACACTGATTCACTCTTCCCACAACCAGGGCAGGGCAGTCTGAAACCAGGAACTTCAGGGCTAGCATGATAGTTCAGTGGCTAAATTCTCATCCTCAAAGCACTGGGTTCCCAAACTGATGCCAGTTTGTGTTCTGGCTGCTCTACTTCCCTTCCAGCTTCCTGCTTGTGGCCTGAGAAAGTAGCAGAGGATGGCCCACAGTGTTGGGCCCTTTCCACCCACACAGGAGACCTGAAAGAGGCCTCTGGCTTTAGATCAGCTCAGCTCTGGCTTTTGTGGACTTTCGGGGAATGAACCAGCAGTCTTTCCTTCTCACTGTAAATCTGCCTTTCCCAGAAAAATAAATAAATCTTAAATAATAAACAGGAGTTTCTTCCAAGTCTCCCATGAAGGTAGCAGGAGATCATCTTCTGGGTTATCTTCCATCACTTTTCTAGTTGTATTAACACGGAGCTCAAACCAGTGTCCATGGGACATAGCAGAGCCATGGCTGCCGCTGAGCCTTCTGTGTCACAGTGACATGTTCATGGTAAGGTCTTAAAAGGACCAGAACTAGTAACCTGATCTATACCACATGAGAACTTACTTTTATGCAGTCTATCCAATTTTATTATTCCTTAAGTCCATACTAATTAAAATACTCAACCAAAGTAGACGTGTCTTCTTATTCTTGTTTCTTATTCTATTTCAAGATGTCTGAGAGCTAAAAGGGTACTTCGAGTTTGGGAACATAGGAGAACAGAAAGCAAATCACGCTATGTTGTTCTCGTTACTATGAAAACACTGAATGAATGATCTCTCTCCTCCTTATTGGCCATGTTCATCTAGGGTGCAGATGCAACTTTCTAAGACTGCTTAGGCAGGGAAGACCACGTGGAAAGACAAACAAATCTCATGTGGAAAGACATTCAAGAGGAAAAGTAGGCATGCCATCAACTGATGGTCACCTGGCTGCCACCTGTCTACACCAGCCACCCATCGTGGAGATGGATTTCGTTTTCTCACATACCTTATCAGGGATTTATTCCCTTATATTGTTTCCCCGCTTGTATAGCACGACTGAGTTTTGAACTTGCCTTCCAGTTCCTTTGACACGGTTGAGTTCCCAAGGCTCATGGGGAACTGAAGCCAGAAGAAACAACTGATGTGAGAGGTTTAATGAGCAAGATGATAATAAGCTTAAATATAAATGTTCGCTGGAGTCTGAGGTGGTGGACAGCTAAGCACAGACTTAACAAGGAAAATTTTTGCCAAGTGGCAGATTTCATTGAAGGATAGAAAATGCCTCTGCATTTAAGGATGTAAGATTCCTTCATAAAAGATTAGTCTTTTAGAAAGCATTTTTGGGGAAAAAAAAATTTGAGTTTTTTCTTCTTTTTTAAAACATATTTATATAAAGTGAACAAATCTCATGTGTTTTGCAATGCAGGTTTAGAAGCATAGTGATACTTCCCACCTTATCCTTCCTTCTGCCTGTGGATTTTTCTTTGGGAGAGAGACTCAGAGAGCGAGCCATCTCATCCACTGCTTCGCTTGCCAAATGGATGGCAGCTGAAAACCCTTCCAGGCCTTTAATGGGGCAGTGCATTGTGCACTAGCAGGAAGCTGGGATCACAAGCAGAGTTTTGATTCCAATCCAGATACTCTAATATGGGAAGCTGGAGTACCATACAGCATCTTTATGGCTGCACTAAACACCCACCTTGGTCTTTTCTCCCTTTTTACAGAAAATTCTGGGAAGGAAGTTTTTAAGCGTTTCCAAAATTAACATCAGAATTGAGAAGAATTTTACTTGCCTGAGAAAACAATCCAGTGACATCCACCCAACTGCCATTTTTTTTTTTAAAACAACTCTTAAGCATGCACAGAACTATCTCAAAGGGCTTCCATCATAATGGGCTTGAGTGGTCAGCTTTTAGGAAGAGCACTTTAGAATGGTGGATTATCAAAGATACATGGCATGCACCACGACTGGACAGTAAATCATCTCTACATAAAATAAAGCATTTGGAAAAATTACACAAAGAAAAAGACAACAGCTACAGTTCAACTGAGGGCAAGGCTTGGAGGCTAGCCTCTCTCCCATGCCTTGATGACCTCGCCTCCATTTTATTCCCCTTCCCTCCCTTTTGTTGAAGACAGACTTCACCTCTTGGTAATTTATGTGGAAGAGAGAGAATAGGTAGGAATAATTCTAGGGCTACATCACACTTGTCCTAACATTTCAAATGGTGGTTTTGATGCTTTAAGGCCAAGAGTAAGTTATCTTTACATTTAGGCACTGTGTATTATAGACCCATCGGAACAGAGTAAGATGCATGTTGAAAAGTATCAATAGTGAGAGCCAGAACACATATTATAAATTTGATCCCCCCACTAACTATCTCTGTGATGGCGGGTAAGACATTTCAATATTTTTTCCTAGGTCTTCTCATTAATCCCATGATGAATAGTTCAGGTGACATCTACCGATCTTTCTAGCTCCTGACACTGTCACAAGAAAATTAACTTGCCAGGCTAGAGGGGTTCAGCTCTTACTATTACTACTATGTAATGAGTGATCTGTCATTTTGATAGCTCAGGCTATTCTTACGGGAACACCTGTTTGTTTTCAATAGTCCCCTCTTTTGCCACTCTGACCCTTCTCTAATCAGAATTTGATTCCTTAGAAAGAATGGGATAAATCAACTACAAGTTGGCATGAAGTTAAGTCCCCATGTTCTTATTCAAAGGCACATGAATGTTAAGGTTGAAACCCATCTAAATCCTTGGTCCTCTACCTCTGAGACAGACCACAACATCAAATCGCCTCTCCAGGCTTCCATGTTACCTGCTTGGTGTAACCACACTTGTCCTTTACCTGGATACTACCATAGTATACCTGGATACTAATGGGTCTCCTGCTGCTGAAGCATGGTACCCAGCAGCCTGGGTGTTCTTTGAAAAGTCCACTCAGATCACAGGATCCCCTTGCTTAAGTCTCCCAAATGAATTGTACTGCGATTAGAATAAAGAAAAAAAAAAATCCTGACCCTAACATGGCCTCCAGGCTCCTGTAGAACTTCACTTCAGTGCCTTCTTGCCAGTCTCTTCAATTGAGTGTTCCCTTTACAGCTCTCCTCAGGCCACACAGATCTTCGTATTGTTTTGCTGTCTAATGTAATTTTTGGAAAGACACTGGGCTTATGCCTGCCAAGGAACTGTGCATATGATTTCTTCTTTGCCCCCACTGTTCCTCTTAACAGAGAGCCCTTGCCTGCGGTGGGCAGTGTCTCCACCCGGCGTGGCTTTGTCTTCTGTCTCACTCATTCCAGCTCTCAGGTGTGTCTCTTGTTTATCATGCCGAGTTCCAAATAAATATAATAGAAAGAAGGGAAATACGAGATAAAGAAGGGAACGTTTGAATAAAGGAAGAAAGAATGTTAAAGAAGGTTTATCTTGACTTAAATGAAGAACACACTCTGGATCAGGTGATATCTCTACCCCCATAATGTGAGTCGTAAGTTAGGTGACCCTCACCCGCTGAGCAGGATGTAGGGATGAGACATCTAGCCACCTGCCTAACAGCAAGCAGCCACCTCTTTTGGACAGTTTCAGGTGGATACATTCAGGTGTGTATGTGTGTTTATCTTCCTGAATGTGTGATTTTCTCTATGTGATGCTCAGAGACATGACCTGGCCTTGCATGCTTATTGGCCACTGTCTCCTCTACCCAGTGTGAATAGCCTCCCCAGGGCTTCATTTCTTTCAAATAAGGTTGAGAAGAAATGTTGAGACCAAGGTCCAGAACATGCTAGCAACAGTCAAGACTATGTACTCAGACTCCATATGAGTAACACAGTCTTATGAATAGAATACCTTTCTGGAAGGCCTATTATATTCGAGGAACTGAAATATTTCTTTCCACACTTATAAATTACTTGCCCCACCCTGGGGAGCCTTTCAATGCAAGGACTTGTGGAAGAGTCTTCTTTGTGACCTTTAGCTGTTTAAACACCACACCTTAGAAATTAAATCTGAATAACTATATCCTTTGGGATTAAGGAGGAGAGACTTCCCATATTTCCAAGGATTTGGGGGAAAGACAATCATCTGAGGCCCAGGAGCGCTGTGTGCCCTTATATACAGAAGACAGCGGAGTCACTGGTTGTACTCCTTAATCAGAGTTGTTAACTGGAAAGAATTTGTTAAGCTCCCCCCACAGTGAATTATACACAAATTGTACAAACTGGGAAAGATCTGCATTAACAGAAGCACTCTATGTGTTCAACCGTAAGACTAGAATTGTAAAAGTGCGTTCTCAAGTAAGAAGCCAAACGGTTACTATTCATGCCTAGAAGCAGAGAGAGGTAACTACATCAGATTGCTGTTAAGCTCTGCAAATCGCCGCCTTCTCGACTACCTGAGTTCAAGACTTCCCTTACGATATTAATTATTCAGAATTGCTTTTCTTAACCTCCATTTTCTAGCTGGGAAGTGGCAATAAGCACACTGAGTTTTAGGAACGATTATAGGAGAAATGCATTTAAAGTTCCTGCCGCTGAGAGTTGGGGCTGACCCCTGAGTCCAAGAGAGAGCCTGATGTTTGTTCAAGGAGGACCATGAGCTCACCAGAGCGAATCTGGAAAGAAAACAGTTATGATTGTTCCCTTCAGGGTTCCCAATATGTGTTATGTTTCACCATCTTGTTTGTGGATGCCAGAGAACAGAAAACAGATCTATCAAAGCATCAACACATTTAATAATCAGTTCTACCAGTTACTTCATTGCCCTTGATAGGCTTTCTGAATCCCAGAGTGATTTGACTTCCTTCCCATCTCACATGTTCTTGCTTTTAGGAAACAGGGCCCCTTCAGTTGTCAGTTTCTAAGGACAAATAATTTGGGAAAGTCCCTGGATCTTACATGCCTAAAGGCTCTGGAATGTCATGGCTTTTATTTTTCTTAGCTAGAGGAGATGCAAATATTTAACGATGAATCATCAGAGCCTGGCTTCCTCATAGTGCTAGCAGCAGGCCTTTCTTTTGTCAACGTCTGAATAATCGGGCTTCAGAGGATATTTACTCAACTTCTGATCAGCCTTTGTTCCTCCTCTTCCGTGGATGTGCCCTCTGGAAAGTCTCAGCACTTTCAGATTATTTTTACAAGGATTCCACTGTGCTTTTTAATATTAGAGATAGCTAGCGGTTTTCATGCCTTCTGTTCAGGACATTTTTATTTTTTTCTAGTGTCATTCATTCCGCACCTATTTCTGAGAACACCTTCTGTATGCCAGGCCATAAGAAGACAGCTGGAGAAAAAAGGAGATGAAAATAAACAGATAGAGACGCCAACCCCCTCCCCCGCCAAAAATCATTCTGGTACCAGATATAAATGACTTAAAATAAAAAGACTGAAAGAACGTAACAGAAGCACAAGATTGCTACTGTAAGATCCGATGGGTGGAAGTTATTCATGGTCAGAAGGACAGCCAGAAAGGAGATTGGAGAAGCCGGGCAGAGGGAGTGACACCCCAGCAGGGGAAAAGATGAGCAGGCCTTGCCGGGGGTGCACAGATAGAAATGTTATTCGAAGCAGCAGGCTGACCTAGACAAAAGCATCCTCATCAAACAGGACCGATTGCATGTGCACAACAACATAGAGTTTGCTCTGGGTAGAACGTATCTGAAGGATAAGGAGGCGGGGCGCAGGAAGGATGGATTACAAAGCAAAACTGTCTGTAGAGAGAGGTGCTTCAGTAACATCTCCGGACTGCCTCTTTAAGGAAACATGCTATATGGAAAAAATGATTTGTCATCAGCTGAAAAGTGAGGAACAACTGTTTAACTTTATCACGTGTCATTTAAACAATGAGCTCTTTCCCTTCATTCAAATGATTCCCTTACTAAAATTAGACTTATTTGGGACCATTTTTTTTAAACTCCAGTCAAGTGTTTAATCAAGGGATCTGCCAGAAACAGAACAGTTTAAGGCAGTCCCTTCATTATCTGCATTAGTGTAGACCCAAGGGCCATGCCAATACCTCGGAAAAGCTGAATATATTGTGGTAGATCTAAACATGGAAATGAATATTACAGAGCCAATAAAAACGATACATTAGGGATTTTTCTCTTGAGTGACTTTAGAGTGCTATAACAGTCACGTTTCACATGATTACAATTCTAAAACACCAGTGATTTCCATGGATAGAGATGAGAAATAGAAGGCTATAAGAGAATAATTTAAGCAGAAGAAAACACACAGATTTTAAATGTATCTTACCAGCAAACAATTCTGAAAAAAAGTAGATAGTGTTCATAATTAAAAATTTTCAATGTTATGTTGTAACATAATGGATAAAGATGCTGACTGATTTGTTATCATCCCATGTAGATGCCAGTGTGGGCCCCAGCGACTCCACTTCCAACTCAACTTCACGCTAATTTGCCTGGAAAGCAGTGGAAGATGGCCCAAGACCTTAGCCCCTTGCCAGTCATGTGAGAGACCCAGAAGAATTTCCAGGCTCCTGGTTTCAGACTGGCCCAATTCTGGCTATTGCAGCAGCTTGGAAAGTGATTCAAGAAGCAGAAGAGTTCTCTCTGTGTGTCTGCCACTCTGTTCTTCTGTCTGCCTCACCCTCTCTATAACTTTCAAAAAAATAAATCAATAAGTTTTAAAACTGTGATATGATGCCATTTAATTCTATGAGTATGAGAATAGGTGAGTGGTACTTTAGACAATGCACAAAAGAAAAAAAGAAAAAAAAATCTCAGGGAAATGAGATTACCAGCCATCTTTAGTTTCTTCAGTGTATTTTAAGTATTGATTTAATCTTAACAACACACATGTTTTATTTATGTAATTTAAAAAAACACTGTTTTTACCATGAAAAGGTGAGAGTTCATAGTCTGGTGAGTGTAACAAAAAAGCTAGATAATCAGAGACCACATGATATGGTGATTAATTGTATGTATTGTGGAACCAAACTCCTGGATTTGAATCCTATTCCTTCCTTTTACTGGCTATGAGAAAAAAATGAAATATACTGATTTCTTCTGGGGATAGAGTTGTGATACGGAAGGTAAATCTGCTGCCTGAAATGCTGATATGCCATATGGGAGCGGGTTCAGCTTCCGTTTTGCTGTACCTCAAACCCAGCCCCTGTTGGCGGTCTGGAGAGAGCAACAGAAGGCAGCCCTAGTGCTTTTGCTGCTGATGAAGCTCCTGGCTCCTGGCTTAGGCCTGTCCCAGTCCTGGCAGCTGTGGCCATCTGGGCAGTGAATCAGCAGATGGAAGAGCTCTCTTCTCTCCTACTCTCTCTAACTCCTACACTTGATCTTAGCCAAAAGGCCAAGAAGCGATCTCTCTACTTCCTTAAAAATAACATACTTTTAAAGAAGATTAATTTCTATATTTCCTTGTCTGTAAATTGCAAAACTCAATCAATAAATATTAGTACCCGCAGTCTGACAGTTGAGATGAGGATAACACAAAGGGTATATGTCATCTAAATTAGTGCCTGGCGTATAGAAAAAACTATGCCAGCGTTTGTTACAGGAAGAAAGTCTTTGTCATAGACTATTCTAAGTTCTTTAATAAAATTCTCCAAGGGAAACTATGGGAGCACATAGAGAAGTGCCAATATTTGGTTTGTAGCTGGCAAAAAGGGGGTCATGGAAGGTCTCAGACAGGAACAATGTGAACCGACAGTTCTCACTGTTAGCTCAAACTTGACCAGAAAGAAACTGGAAGGGAGTTAGTTACTGCAGGAAGAAAGACATGCTGATGCCATGAAGGTGGTGATGGTGTGTTGGTTGGGCCAAAGATAACAAGTGGTTCATATCTAAAGAATGGAATTAGAAAATGCTGGCTGGCCCCAGTGTGGGTCTGAATAACTACACAACTTCTTTTCCTAAGAAGTCCTGTAAGACATTTTCCTTCACCCTCCTCCTGCCTTCTGAGTATCAGCTCCTTTAGCCATCATCATTATTCCTTGCATAAGCCGATCCAAGAGAATGATGAATGGCATGCAAATGAGTGGAGAAGCCCAGACAGGTGTCTAACTTCCCCAGTCAGGTATTCAATGCTAGATCATCAGGCTCCTGAAGGTTTGCATCAGGTGCTGGTTTGGAATCATCATCCATTAATCATTTCCACTTTTCTTACCCACCCCCTAACCTATTCACTGCCTCATTGCTCACACTTCCTTCAGTTACCTCAACCTTTACTCCCATTGTTACGTAAAGGTCCTCAAGGCATATGATTTGCGAAGCAGATTAAAAGATAATCTTTTCTCGGCCAAGAAATGTATTTGTGAGTATTAAATTGTAAAAGAGCAAGTGGCTGAGTATAGACTGGTTGCAGGAAGATCAACACTGGGTGAGAGAGGGGGAAGGGATGAAACACTGGAAATAGCAGTAAGTCGTTAGTTGTAAGAAAACAGAATGGAGAAACTACTTCATGAAAGTCTCCTTAATCCATCTATTTGCAGATTTTTTTAAAAAAGTAAGGCACAAAAAGACAAAAGGGATTGTTGGATGATACTCATCTGTCTAACAAAAACTGTGAGCCCAGAAGAATGAAGCCCTTTTTCTCTTCAATGGGAAAAAGGAGGAAGGGGACCTGGAAGTCTATAACTCCCCAGGGAGAGAGGAGAATACACAGAAGACAATACTATTTGCAGAAAGCCTAATATAAAAATACTCTGTTTTCAGATCACTGCACAATATTTGAATGTCGCAGAATGTAACATTGGAAGTAATGTGATGAACGTGATAGCAAGTGCCATGGTACATGGCCCAGATCTCGCTCTCAAAGGAGCTCATATCCCTAACTGCTGGAAATGCTTCCCGAAGACAATTTATAACTTCCCTCTCTTCTTGGGGCTGTTTACAGAAGAGTCCTCATGACTAAACCATACATTTTTAGGGGGCAGAAGACCTTAGGATTGTACCAAGTGACACTCAAGTGTCTAACAGCTGATCTCTTGCAGTTCAGGACAACTTTGGGGTGCCATCCCAGTTGAAGGGCTGGTGAGTTTGCTGCGGTCTCTATTCTCCATTCTTCAATCTTTACAGGTCCCTATGAACAATCCCCCCAAACCGTTATGCATTTAGATCTCTGTTTCTGGGTCTGTTTCCTAATCCTGACTCTAGGCAACTCTCTAGACCCGGCATGATATTTTTATGTCTGAGAAAAGTCAAGTTCTGAAAGGTC
Source organism: Ochotona curzoniae (assembly GCF_017591425.1). Taxonomy (NCBI): domain Eukaryota; kingdom Metazoa; phylum Chordata; class Mammalia; order Lagomorpha; family Ochotonidae; genus Ochotona; species Ochotona curzoniae. The sequence continues at coordinate 6,462,181 of NW_024466605.1, forward strand.
AAGCCATTTGTACAGGGTAATGCCTCTGGTGAAGTAATAGATTCAAGAATAGAATCTTGAATCTTGATCCAGTCAGGTGGCTTGTCCACCTTGGCTATTGGCTGTAACTACAAGGATCTAAAAAACAAATCTTGGTCTTTTACTGTACTGAACCATGAATGATTCATGTATCTATCAATTTCTTCCCCTCCTTTTTTAAACTTTTGTGCATGGATATAGATATGTGTATTTAGACCCATAGACAGTAGTAGTATCCAGATAGAATCTATATTCTGGAATCTTATTGTCCTTTGATGTTTGATTTTATTACACATTTTTATTACAAATTACAAAAAATTGTGGTTAACAAGTGTGAGTGTATTTGAAGATGATTCATAGATGTCAAGGGTTTTATGTCAGAAGGGATTTTTTTCTACCTCATAGTACAACGTTGGTTTTACATTCATGTTCAGTCACATAACTGTATCCATATCCAAGCAGCCAGTAGGAATTCATGCTTCCCGAATAATGTACAACACTTTTCCCATCACACTGCATGGCCCTTCACTGCATGGCCCTTCACTGCATGGCCCTTCACTGCATGGCCCTTCACTGCATGGCCCTTCACTGCATAGCCCTTCACTGCATGGCCCTTCACTGCATGGCCCTTCACTGCATGGCCCTTCACTGCATTTGGTGCACTGCCTAGATCCACAATTGACCCTGCTTCAGAATCCCTACAAAATCCACACTAAGAGTCCGGTTGACAATCGCCTGAGAAATCACATTCTGTTAAAAGGTAACGCTCAGGTGTCCACTCAGTATTTTTTGATGCTTCTGTTTTCACTGTCCATATTTGCCTGAGATGGGGACTATCTACAAAGGGAATTTAAAATTAAATAACCTGATATAATTTTAAATGACCCCATTTGATGCCCAACAGATTCTGAAAATGTATTGAAAAATAAAGAAGCTTGGACTTTAGCTCAGCCAGTGTTTACTTTTCCAGAAAACATTTGTTATTTGGGCATTTTTCTTATTGCATAACACTTTTTTATGTTTGACAATATATGACAAAGTTGAACTCCACTAGGCTTCACCAACTGACTCATGAGGACACCCTACTGACTGCGGATGACATTCTGGTCAAAATCAGCATTTGCAGTGACAGGTTAACCACAGCAGCTATTCAAAGTCCTTTGAAAATACTGAGTCACACATCCTCCCCACTTCTTTGTGAGGAAAACGGACATCTGAATTGTTTCCATTCTACCTCGGTGTCCTCAAAAGATGATGTATCAAACTGGGACACTGTATTTCTGAATAGCACTTCTGATGACTTCTTGCGACACTCTTGTACTCTAGAAGTTCAAATTGATTGCATTTTGTTCACATTAAAGATGTGAAAACAGATATCTAGTTCCCCCAAATTCTTGCTATCATATGCCTTTCACCCTCAACTTAGTTTTCAAATTATTGTAGATTTGGTGGTTTCCCACCTCGCCACCCAGTTTCCACACAGCATGGAAAACTTGCGCATGACGTTACCAACAGACCCTCAAATGGTCATTCTCTTTGTCCCACCAATGACAGTGATCTCACCACCTTCTGAAGTTGCTAAATCCATTTTTGTAATATCATGACCATTACAAAGGATCTCAATATGATGATCTGAAATTCACCTTTCAGATTTCACTTGTCTTGCCTTCTAGAATAACAAAGCACGAGGAAACTTCACATACTAGAGTACTTCATTTTATACTTTTCCCTTCCTTCCTTCCTTCCTTCCTTCTTTCCTTCCTTCCTTCCCTCCTTCCTTCCTTCTTCATTCATGTCTCAGCAGAGGAGAACACAGAGAAACTGTAACTTTTTTTCAGAGTATTTAAAAATACACACATTTTTACAGTCTCATATTTGTTACAAGGCTTAGGGGATTGCAGGCCCATGTGAGCCTCTGATTATAATTGAGAGAGTTGGAGTTGGGGGAAGATGAGTGTCTTAAATGGTACCGTTTTCCCTCCTGCTTCCATGGTGGAGGAGAGGGAGATCCGCCACTCTTGCCATCAGTCTACATCAGGGTATGGGATGCAGTCATTGCTTGATGTCATGTTAGAGACCCCGATGAGGGCAAGAATGTTCTGCGGCTATTACCTGAGTGGTCTTCATTGTTCTGAGACGTTGTTGGCTTCCTCACACCTTTCTAAGCCTCATTAGCTGTCTTTGTCTATTTCAGTATGTCCACAGACCATGGTGTATGTTGTAAAATCCAGCCTGGGTTGGTTTTCAACCTGTCCTTCCTTCCATCTCTTGAAGTAGTACTCGAGGTTTTCTTTGGTTTAGATGAGCTGGCATCTTGTCTTTCTTGTGCCTCTGGGGAAACTGTAATTTTCCATGGCAGAGTCACTTCAAGACCCAATGTGACTGACTGCTTTTTGTTTGTTGTCTTATTTAAAAACAAAATGTTAAATAATCCAAGTCAGAAATTTCCACCGCCTTGTCACTTTAGCATCTGGGTATAATTATGCCACAGAAATCAATATTGTTAGCATATGGAAAGAAAAACTTGGATCACACCATCGGTTCTCCCTTTCTTTGCTTTCTTTCTATTCTGACTCAAGTTCAAAGATGTAGAAACTGGGAGGAAACTCTTCTGTCTTTCATCTCTGTGCCAGCACCACACTGCTCTTAGCAGCAACAGGCTTCTGAAATAGAGCAGGCAGTCAGAGACGTTTTGGTCCAGTGCATAGCTTGAGGACTTCTATCTGATTCATAATTTTGTTCCATTGACTAGTAGAACACCCAAGACCTCTTTGATGACGACCTATACACTGAAAGCAAAATTGCATCACATTTTAGTGTTGTTCAAACTTCAGTTCTTGTATCATACACCAGAGCTGTTTCATGATCAAAGATATTGCTTGGGTATTTTTAAAAATCCTGTGCATATTTATAGATTTTTTTCAATCTAACTTGTATTTACTTATTGAAGTTTTTGTTTTTTGGCAACTATAAATTAGAAAGAGCTTACTATCACCATTTTTATAATGTGTTCAACTAAAGAATAAGTTCACATAGTATTTCTCAATGTAATTTGCAAAGGTAGAGGCATGAGTCTTGGATCCATTCTTATTAAATAAATATTAGGTAACCATAAAAATATTTATCTATTGAAATTATTTTTCGATTATTCAGGAAGGTTCCATGGGTGATCCGATGCAGAGGACCAGGACTCCTCTTTGAAACATTCCAATTTTGCTGGTGGTATTTCTTTTTCTCGATTGCATAAGTTCTTCAGTAACCTGCCGTTTCATTGTTTCACAAGTCCCCACTGTATAGAAAGCATGTCAAAAATTACATGCAAAAGAGTTCCCACATCTGCAAAAAGAAAAAATACCCTAACAGTTACTTGAGTGCCCTGTACACCTGTCTGCAAGGTATACTCTGGCCATTGAGATACCTTTCTTTTGGTCATCGCATCCAACAGCAGAAACTCCCACAGATGAAACAGGTTGTCATCCCCATTGCTTGGTGCTTACAGCCTGGATTTCCACAGTCTCCAGAACAGCTGAAGTCAACTTTACTTTTTGAGAATCTTATCATGGGAAACTGTCTTACATGATACGGCTAAGAAAGGAGGTGTTCTATCATTGTGGGTTTACCTTCCAAGATCTGTATTTATGACTTGGAGACAAATTAGCCTCTTTATAGTCTTTTACTACAACTGTCTACACTGAAGTCCCAGTGACAACTGCAGAACATTAAGAGTATAATAAAAAGTATAATCATTATTTTTACCTCTATGCTTCTAATAACCTTTGTAAAATCCAATTTTCAGACTCACTGGCTCGCTTTTGAATCTTCTTAAAAATTCATAGCAGGGGGCCCAGCATGGTGGCACAGTGGTTAAGGTCCTCGCCTTGCACGCCCAGGATCCCATATGGGCGCCGGTTCTAATCCCGGCAGCCCCGCTTCCCTTCCAGCTCCCTGCCTGTGGCCCGGGAAGGCAGTCGAGGACGGCCCAAGGCTTTGGGACCCTGCACCTGCGTGGGAGACCTGGAAGAGGCTCCTGGCTTCGGATCGGCATAGCATTGGCCGTTGTGCTCACTTGGGGAGCGAATCATCGGACGGAGGATCTTCCTCTCTGTCTCTCCTCTCTGTATATCCACCTTCCCAATAAAAAAAATAAAAATAAATCTTTAAAAAAAATTCATAACAGGGCAGGCAATGATTGTGTCACAGAGGGTTAAGCTACCACTTGTGACACGGACATTCAGTATCAGAGTGTTTGTTCGAATCTCACCTGTTACCCTGCTACCGATGTGGCTCCCTGCTAAGTGCCTGGGAAAGCACCAGAAGATATCCCATCTATTGGGTTCCTGTCACCCATGGGGAAGATCAGAATGGAGTTCATGGCTCCTTCAGTATGGAACTTCAGCATGGAGCAGTCTGCTAGTTGCTGTGGCCATTTGGAGAATAGACGACGGAAGATCTGCTTGTTCTCTTTCACCCTCTATTGCTTTGCCTTTCAAATAAATAATAAGTAAGTATGTCATTTTTAAAATTTCATAGGAAATCTGTATTATAAAGAAATAATGAACAGATTTCAAAAAATTTGTTTGCAAAGTAAACTTATTTAAAGCTTACTTTTATATTTATCTGGAAGACAGAATGATAGAGATGTTTCCATTTATTGGTTCACTCCCTCAAATGGCTCCAACAGCCAGGCTGAGCAAGCTGAAAGCAGGAGCCAGGAATTCCACCTAGGTCTCCCCATGAGTAACAGAGACCAAGTACTTGAACTATAACCTATTACTCCCAGGGTGCAGGAAGCTCCAGCATAGGCACGCTGATATTGCATGAGGATTTCAAGTGACAGCTATATAAAATTGCTATATCATATTGCCTGCCCCCACAAACTTTTTGAAGTACCTACTTATATCATCCCCTTCCTGTATACTTGTTGGTAATCATAACTTCATTTATCCGATCCTTTCAACATGCTGAAAACACTTGTAAAATTTTGCAATAAAATTTGGGCTAATGTTGCTCCCTGAAATATGATTAAAATCTCCTGCCTCTTTCTTATGTCTTGAGTTTCTTTGTGGAATAAAAGTTGTCTCTGGCTCCCTGTATGTAACACAACCCAACAAATAATGCTGATGGATGAGAAGGATGACAATAAAAATCCTATGTAAAATTATTTCAATTTATGACTCTAAGGAAGTCAACTACAATTATGTATAAAAAGAAGATTTAAAAGTTAAAACAACTTCATGAATTATATAGTATCATTATCCCACCCTTTACAATTAATGGCAGGGAAGCTCAGTGGCCTTATGTAGTCTTCTCACGGGCTTATGGTTCCAAAGAATCAGCCTTAGCACTGAATATAGGACCTACATGCTTATTTGTTACATTAGCATAGTAAAATATAGGTGATGAATGAGAATTTTAATATATAATGGGTAGGAAGAAATCAGTATCCTTGGGGAGCACATTAACACTACTAAGAAGTATTAACATTTAAAAAAAATCTTTCAAATTTTGTTTGTATTTTCAGGCTTATTGTTATTGCAGTGTACAATCCCCAAAGTGTATCATATTTATTCTGCAGCAGCAGATATCAAAGTATTCTCCATCAAAGCTCAACACCAGGAAGAAGCATTTGATTATCTGAATCCCAAACCTGCATCTCAGCTTGTCTCAAAGATGCCTTCCCCATTAGCTGGAAGCCTCCACCCATGCCTCTTGCTACACACCTGCATCCCAACCAAGGCTTCTAGAGCAGACAAGCCGAATTCCCCGTACACCAAAGCAAGTCCAAGCAAGCAAGGCACCCCTCTCTCTACTCAACACTTACACTTCTGTCAGAAGCAACGTAGCTTCAAACAACAAAGGAAGCCAACTGTCAATCAATGATCCCCTTGCTTGCAGAACATACACCTGCCTTGGTAACAAGGACCATTATAGAACAGAGAGTCCATGTTTTCCCAGAGAGAAACCATAGAGGTCTAAAGGCAGCAGGGCGTAAAAGATGCCCAGTCTTTACAATCACAGTGCCTCATGACAGCAGAGGCCTGGCTGAGTAACAACAGGACAGGACAGGCTGGAAGATTCTGTGGAGAGCTTTGACAAAACTCTAGTGGAGACTGACATTTGAGTGAACACATATTGTCATTTTTGCTTGCTTAGCCATTTCACATTCTGATCAGCTATCCCTTCACACCATTGCTGTGAGAGATGGAAGGAGTAAGCTGAGTGGCAAGTGCAGTCACAGACACACGTTTGGGCTCCACAGTAACTGAAATCATGACTCCGTTATTCTGAGCTGTGCTTCATCCCTGGCAAGCACGTGGCCTGACTTCCATAAGCTCATACATGCTCAGCCTGAGGCATCTCCGCTAGAGTTAGGGTGTACCACCCATCTGCTCATGGAGCCACGAGAATCAGCCCAGCCCAGATCTCCAATTCCTTGTATAAACTTTCTACATTGAAAAGCCAAAAGAGAAAAAAAGAGAGGAAATGAATCAAATTCCACCAACTAAAGAAAAAAAAAAGTCATTTGAACACCCGGAAGGCAAAAGCCAAGGGAGCAATGTGCACATTGATAACCTATGACTCAATCATTTATCATGCATAGTTCACAATTCTATAGTCTCTGTGGGATGGCCGCTACCGGGGAGGCGGCTTGGGGCAGAGACGGGTGGACAAGTCCTGTTTCTGTCTGTTTGGCAGGTTTTGGTTGCCTCTTCATGACTCTCATTTTCCACACTACGGACTCTGGATTAGTCTCTATTTTTTTCCTAAAGAGGCAAGGGGAAGCCCTGGAAATTTATGTTGGTATCAACAGGAAACCTGGAGAAAAAAAAGGCAAGTGACAGAGGAAACCAAAATACACACAACTGAGAATAGGAATGTCAAGTGCATTGCTTTTGGGAAGGAAAATTAAACTTCTGAGGAGCTCGTTGGATTGGAGGGGAGAGGAGCTGTGGGGAGGGTGCGGAGTAGAATGAACGAAGAAAGGAAGGAATGATCTTTGCATTGGAATCAGAGGTGATGTCATGTACTATTTTATGTGTTTTTTTTTAAAAAGCATTTGACAAAACCAAATATATTTCAAAATGACTTCACTGTCTTGAAAGGTTATTAAATTACATGACTGCTGAAGGTAGTATGGCTAGGGCTCTCATTTTCACGTTTTACCCCTTCTTTTAAAAGAATATTTAGTTGTATTAGAAAGGCAGATTTGAAGAGAGAGAGATAGAAAGATATTCCATCTACTCATCCACTGGTTCACTCCCCAAATGGCCTTGATGGCCATGGCTTAACTGATCCAAATCCAGGAGCCAGGAGCTTCTTGGAGATCTCCCTTGTGAGTGCAGGAGCCCAAGAACTTGAGCCATCCTCTGCTGCTTTGCCAGAACATAAGCAAAACACTGGTTTGGGAGAGGAGGAGATGGGACATAAACCAACACCCATAGATGCTGGCACCATAAGCTAAGAATTAGGATGCTATGCCACTGTAGTGGCCCCCCATTTTCAGGTTTCTGATTGCCAGACTATTAGTATTTCCTAGATACAGAAGAGGTGAAACTCATTAGTATCTGTGCTCTCTTAGGTGAGGGCATATTGCTAAACCACATTATTCATTTTGTTATGTACAAACATAAGTAAAATCCCCAAGACAGCTATTCTAGGGTAGCACATCTCAGCCCTATAAGAGAAAGCTGCCCTTTGAGAACATTCAGTAGGGTTCCAGCAGAGTATTTGCTCAATCCCCTGTCCTCAAAATGTGTCTGCTGAAGGCAGGGTCTCCTTCTAGGACATCTGTCCTTTTCTCAGCTGCTCCAATGTTGGCTTCAACAACAACCGCCACCAGAGCCTAGAGGAGAGAGGGGAGCAGCTCTGGTGCCCCAAATTCTACTGAAGCAGATGTATAGTCGCAGCTCTCATACCTGAAGCTGTATCTGCAGGGGCTAACTTCAGGAATGAGCCTCAAGACTAGTGTATGAAACGGATGTGTGTAGAAGACATTGGATATTAACACTGTTTCTTTTTAAAACTTTTTCTCTGCAATTATTCTCTTAATAGACTCACCAGTTTTCATCTGTAGATTATCTATATTCATGGCTATCACAAACAAAAATCACACTGGATCAAACTGGATACTGACATGATAAAACAAAATTTATCCTTATTTACTACAAACAAAACTATACATCTTGTGTTTTCATATTTTGAGTTATGTTTAACTTCTTTATTCCTGAAATTATTGGAAAAGCAGAAGAGACAGAGTCAGAAATAGTCACGTGAAAGGAGAACCCAGGGCCAGTATTTTGGTGTGGCTGGTAAAGCTGCTGCTTGCCACTCTATCCCATATAGATGTTACTTTGGGTCCTGGCTGCTCTATTTTTGATCCAACTCCCTTCTAGTGGCTTAGAAACAGCAGAAAATGGTCCAAATGCTTGGGTCCCTGATATTTAAGGGGGAGACTAAGGTGAAGTGTTTGTTTCCTGGCTTCAACATGGCTCAGCCCTGGCCATTGCAGCCACTTGGGAAGCGAACCAGTAGCTATAAGATCTCTCCCCTCTCTGTAACGATGATTTTAAATAAATAAACAAATATATATATTAAAAAAATTAGCAAGACGAGAGATCTCCCTCATAAAGTAGCTCATTCCCCTAAAATACTGCAACTATCAGGGCTTGATGAAAACCAAAGCCAGAAGCTGAGAACTCAGTTCCAGTCTCCCATATGTGAGGCAGGGACCCAACTATCTGACTGCATCACCTGCTGCTTCCAAGAGAACAGCATCAGCAGGAAGCTGGACTCAGCAGAACAGGGACTCAACCCTGGGCACTCCCAAATGAAAGCTGGGCATTTTAAGTAGCACTTGAACTGCTGTACCAAATGCCCACCCTTAAAAACTATTACTTAATAATGATATACCTTTCCTATTGAGAAAACCTCTGGAAGTAGAGAAAATGTGGTCTGGAAATGCACTGGAAATGAGATGTTTACACTAACTGAAGAAGAAATTCTATGAATACCTTTGCATACAGGGATTATAGCCTCAGTTATGGCAGCAATTTGCTCCCTCATATAATAAAGGGACTAAGAGAGGGAGCTCAAGCATCTGAAACAGATGGAAAAAAAAAATCAATCACACAAACACACAATCATAAGGACCAAACTCAGTACCTCCATCAAGCAATCCATGATTTTAAAAGATACATCAAAAGCAAAGCTCTTTGTGGTAGAGCAAGTTTTAAATATGGATTTATTTGTGAAGGTTTTAAACATTACACTTTACTATATTTAGCATCTTCAACGATTACTCAGTTTGTAAAGTGCTTTGAGGTTATGAGATCACCAGTGAAGCTATCAGTTTCATTTAAAATAAATTCAACTTAATGTTTCTTTCCTCACAGCATTTCCAGGCCATAGAAATCATTATCAGAGGATGTGGCAAAAAAAAAAAAAAAAAAGAAAAAGAATACATGCAAAAAACATTGCTTTCAGAGTCCTTATTGCAAGTAGTGAACATGATCTTAATCTGTAACCTTACAAGGTTAAAAAAAAAAGGCTGCTAAGAGCTAAGAGAAATAATGAGTTTGCTAGAGAGCTAAGTAAAAAGGTAACACAAGTCTCTATGTAATAATATGAAATTCCTTTAGATTTTCCTGAACTATCATTGTCAATAAGCTTAAATTTTGTCAACTGAGGGCAAATAATAATGAGGTTTTTCTTCTTTGGTGATCTATGAGGCAATTTTGAAATTGCCTAGTGGATTGAGTTCAGCCAGAGTTTGTAGTGTTATTTGATTGACTATCTATCTTGTGGTGGTTGTATTTGTCATGGACATCATCGAGCGTCTGTTCTTTAAGAAGTGCCACAGCTGTTTAGATTGCCTTGGCATGTAGGCTGTTCCTAAGAAGAGCCATTTCCCAAAAAGCAAGGTCACATGAGTGATTCCTCCCACTAACCACAAAAAAGCAAATAATAATAATATTGCTCAACTTTTGGGGCGGAAATTGCTTTCCTCAATGTACACGGAAATACATTACCAATCTAAATTCCCTTCAAGGGCTGTTGATAGCCACTATCAAAATCAACTAGATTATTCAAGAGATCTGAAGACAAGACTATACATGTGAGCCAGAGGTATGTAAGAATGACCTGTCTTTTGAAGTTTGAGTGAACATTCAGTTTCTGCAAAAAAGGTATTCAGGTACTAACAAGACATGAAGAAATCTTGAAGCATGTTCTCAAGGCTGTAAGAAATAATGATGACAATAAAATGTCGTTGGAATTTTTGGTGCATGGAAGGAAGAAACAAAGCCCCACAGAGTACTTATAATATGATCACAATGATTAGGTTCATTGACTTAGAGTTTCATAAAAAAATAACAGCATGAGCTGGATATTAGTATTTGTGTTTTACAAGTGAGTAAAAAGTAGCCCCAGCACTTTAAAATAATAACTTGCCCCCAATTTTATCTTAAGGGGCAGAATTAGGATATGGTCTACCTGGCTCCAAAATTCTATCTTATTTCCTTTCATCACTCCTCCTCCTGAGGAGGTGGACTCATGTTCTGTAATGGGCATTCTGTGCAAGATGATTATTTTGTATTAATATCATATTAATACTTATATTAATGTGTGTACTCTATGCAGAAATGCCACTACAAGGATATAGTAAAATTATTCCTAATTTCCCTCATCAATCTATTAGAGATATATGATTCATAAATGCCTCTTAAGACTATTTAAGTCCTTCTCCTATTTTCTTTCTGGTATAATAATTTTCATAATTTGATAACCCATAAATGAACTGCTATTTTCTTTTGTTAAAACTTAATTCATCTTAAAATGAAGCCTCTTTAGAGCTCCATGAGTGTTACCTAGAAGAACAATGTAGTGAACAAGATCATATTCCCTATCCAATTTCTCATATTGTACAGACATTGTCTTCTTGGGGTTCTCCAAATCTTGGGAAGTCCACATTTATAGTGCATGTGGTGCATACAAGACCTTTGTCCTGATTCGTCATTGTGGACCCCTTCTCCGCCTTCTCATGGGCAGTTATCAAGGTCCCCCTGAGGCTTTCTGGGCCAGCTCCTTCTGAATTCCACGGAGGATTTCCAAACATAGCTCTATGACACAAACATAGGGTGACCATGTCCTTACCTGCAGTCAACCAGGAAAGACAGAGCCCAAGAATTCACACCCTATACTTTGTCATAGGATTGTCAGCATAGCTGGTCCTATTTCCATCAGAGCCCCCTGAAAATAGCAGCTCAGGTCTTCTCTTTCCGTCCCATGGCATTCATGTCCATCTCCGTCTCTTAAATTTGTATGGAGAGGCACTTAGCCCCCAGAAAGAGACTCTTGGAGGCATGTTCTCTAGGGTCAGTTAATCTGAAGGCATTTTTCAGGTCCCACTCTTAGGAAGAAGTCTTAGAGGACTTCTCCAGGCTGGTGAACTTTTCACCTTCAGGTAAAGCATCCAACCCTTAATTTATCAGTCCATCACCCTTACCCAGGATTCCAGCGAAGAACGTGTTACACAACCACCCTTTCCTAGCCAAGGTTCCCCAGTCTGAGTCAGCTAAACTTTTCTCCAATGTTCCCACAAAATACCAAAACCAGTCACTAAGAAATTAGTCCCTAGTTCACAAGCTACAAAGAGTGGGTAAAACAGGAGAAATGCTATTTGCCTAGGTGCAAATGGAGACCAGATTGCAAATAGAACCTCAAAATGACACCCCAACCTCTCTGTTGGCCTGCCATGAAACTGAGCAAAGATGTCTTTGAACAAACGCATGAAATATTTTCAAAGGACATTCTGATCTGGGAGTAGGGGAGGGTCTATTTAAACTGCTTTCAAATTTAAGGTGCTATATAAATCCATGTGTTAGGACAATCTTCTACTCATAAATTAAAAAGCTTTAGACTAGGGTTAGGGATAATGACCTACAATGCTTGTCTTGCCATCCACAGGGTGGTAGATTTGGACATTGCCTGATGCTAAAACATTCAGACTGTATTTAATGACCTCAGGTGCTGATCAGCTTTAAAACATGTGATTCTAAAAGAAGCAGGGATTAGACTTGTCAACATAGACTTCCAATACATCTTGGTAAAATGTGAATTGTCATCCAACATGGACCATACAAACTGCAAGAAAAAGCTATAAAGGGAATTATGGGAATGGCTTCACATTCATCAAAAGTTATCTCTAACTGCAGGGATCACCCTGGTCCAAATTTTGCCCAATGCTTTTATACAGAAAGTCTATCTTTAGCTAAGGTAATCTTACGCCTACTATTTGTTGTGCTTGCTATACCATTAGCTTTTGCTAAATATTTTCGTAAACCAAACCTTGTGAGAATTTCAAAAGAACTAGATTTCCCTCTCGCCTCTCCCCTCCACATTCTATCAAGACTTAACATCTTATCAATGTCCTTCAACATAGCCTTTGTATCTATACCCTATCCAGTTCTTTTGGGGAGAACAATTAGGTTAAAAGAAGGCAGTCTAACCTTGCAGAAAAACTTACAATCGCTTCAACTGTGTCGGCACAGCACCCTCTGCTGCTTTAGAGGAAAGAAAGCTTCGCAAGTGCTACAAAGAACACAATCAAGAGATGCCACTGCCCAACTGTTCAGTGACAGGTACCTGTGTCTTCATGTGTCACATCAACAGCATTCCTTTAAAAGCACTCTAACTGTGGCAGGGAGAGGTGTGTCCTTTCTGTCATCCTGGGGCTTGCTCCATGTTATTAACATTGTATTCTTGTGTATATTCTGTGATTTACAGCAAGATGTTCTCAGAAATTCTAGCTCCCATGCCACAACTATTGTAGTAAATATGAGGAATAATGGCTAACAGGAATGAACACCCTGGAGGCCTCGGTCTTCAATCTCCACCAAGGGATCAGGCAGAGGTGGTAACAGTTTTGCGAGGAAAGCATCTGATACCTTTAATAGAAAACTGCTGCAAGGCACGGGAAAATGGCTCTTCCGCAATTTTATAGCAATCATACCTATGCTCAGATGGCGATCCCACAAAAAAAGAGCAGATTTTTGAAAAAAAAATAACACATAGATCCTTACCTGTTCACATGTACAAAAAATGTCATGTTCTGCAGAGCCAGTAAGTTATTAAAAATCAAATCAGAACCATGGGAAATATAATGTATTACTTATGGACTCTTACGTGGAGATGCTTTAAACACAAGATGTTCCCTCTTCCATTCTGGATTGCTCTGTTTTTTTTCCCCCACTGAGAAAACACATTTGTAGTATTCTATAGAGGGACTATTCTCAGAAAATTCTGCTAAATGGTAGAGATAAATGCATATCTAATATTTAAAAAATGATACCTACTTTTGCATTTTACTTCAGACTCAGTTTACAACTTTGGAGCAACAACACACAATTGTTGTAACTCAGGTTGGAGGCCCACTAGACACAGATCTACTCTATCTGTTCATGGAAAGGAGAAAATATGTGCTCAGGGATATTCTAGATAGTTCTAGAAAGTTCTCTGCCAGAGAATTTTTTTCACCGCAAGTTTGGATTGTTTCTTTTACTTACAACCTCTCTTAACTACAGCTGATTCCAATAGTTCATTTACTTTTCCGAAAGTGTTTTAACAGAAAATTTAAAATATATTCTAATAAATCAGGGATGAACAAAATCTCAAGCAAAGGATCAAGGTGAAGCTCAAGTTTAGTAAAGGAATCTTCCAGGACTTTGCCTTAAAAAACATTAGCACTATAGAAACAAGAAAGGAGCCACCCATCTGCTCCAACTCCAAACCAGATGGTGGAGATTTCCTCTTCTGAGGCTACCCTTTTTCAAGGACAGTGAATCTGTCAGGACCTACAAATGTTCAGGATTCTCCAAGTCTTGGCTTTAGCTTCTTTGTAGAGTTTCCAAATGCATGAAGCTTGCTGCCCTTTCTACAAAAACAGATTTAAATAGTAGACAGTTTCACAGTTGTTTCAGATACTCACTGTTGCCCCACCTGGTGGCCTGGTAGAGGGACGGTCCTTCAGCACTCCTGAGTGTGTTTAACTCAGTCTAAGTGAGATGAGCAACAGCCGGAAGGGTTAACTCTGACACCAAGACAAACACATACAAAGGAATATCAACTTCAAGAAGCTTTGAGAAGTTGCTCATAGGTCAGTAAGATGGAGGCCAGAGAGGAGCTTGAACTGTGCAGAACTGAAAAGTTCTTGTGTTTCCCTTTTCACTGCACAGCCATATTCTTCAGAAAAGGCCATCTTCAGGGCTGATGTTGTGGCACAGCAAGTGGAGCCTCTAACTGTGACCCCAGCATCCCCAAAGAGCACCAGTCTGAGACGCAGCTGCTCTACTCCCCATCCATCTCCCTGCTAACATGCCTGGAAAAGCAGCAGAAAAATGGCCCAAGGGTATGGGTCCCTGCCACTACATGGGAAGAATCTCTGGGCTCTTGGCTTTAGCTTAAGGCCATTTAGGGAACGAATCAACTGACAGAGGTTCTCTCTTCCTTTCTCTGTTTCTCTTTTTCTGTGACTTTCAAATATATAATTTACAGAGAGAAGGAGAGACAGAAAGATCTTCGATCTGTTGAATCACTCCCCACGTGGCAGAAAAGCTGGACCTGAGCTGATCCAAAGCTAGGACTCAGGAACTTCTTCCTGGTCTCCCATGTGGGTGCAGGGTCCCAAGGCTTTGGGCAGTCCTCGACTGCTTTCCCAGGCCACAAACAGGGAGCCGGATGGGAAGTGGAGCAGCCGAAACACAAACTGGTGGCCACATGGGATCCCATCACATGCCTGGTGAGGATTTTTTAGCTACTAGCCTTCTGTGCTGGGCCTTCAGATATTTTTAAAGGCCACTTTAATGCAAAGAAAAGCAACTTGGTTCTGGGTTCATGATAAAATAGAAGCAGGCATTATGCTAGATTTTGGGAATGCAAAATACCCACCTATTCCCACACAGAGCTGCATTAGTTTTTGTAAAGCGTATCCTTTACCATATCCTTTACCTCTTTGTTCTCAACTGTCCCAGGTTTTCCCCATAAGACCAAGAAAAACCTTTAAACCTGTACTGTGATCATCACGCCTTACATAAGGTAACCTTGACTTCTACCGAGACATACCATCAGAATACCATCAGCCACATGGCTCCTTACGTGAGTGCGTGTGTGTGTGTGTGTGTGTGTGTGAGAGAGAGAGAGAGATTTTTTTCCCCTCTGCTGATTCATTCCCCAAATGGCCCTAACAGGCCAGGAGGGCTGGGCCAGCCTGAAGCTTGGAGCCAGAAACTCAATTTGGCTCTTTCAGGCAGGTGGCAGGGACTTCAGTACTGCCATAATCTGCCGACTGCCAGGGTACACATCAGTACAAAGCTGTAGCCAGAAGGAGAATAAGGACTCAAACCAGGGTACTCTGATAGGAGATGCTGGACCCCCAAGTATTTCATAATCAATGTTCCAATGACCCACCCACCCCACACTACAGGTTCCTTTACTCCATTCTCCATCTTCCTCCAGCACCTTGTACTTTCATTTTGCCCTGTGCAGACACTCCATCCCCAAATCTTTCCTGGCTTCCTGTTGCCTTCAACGTCTCAGCTCAAGGCCAACTCTTTGTTGAAGACTTGCCTGGCCGCCAAGTCTAAATGAGTAGCCTCCTTATATTAATGTATTTTCATTTCCTTGCAAGTACTTACTTGGCCAGCTTATTTGTCCTCCCCTGCCTACTCCTGTACTTCCCAACCAGATTTCTATTTGTTTCCCCCACCAGATAAGTACTCCTGAAGAACTGCAATGTGGTTTCTTCTTTACCAACTCATGTTCAGAAGCCCCAACCATGCCTTGCACATAATGGCAATCCTCATACATCTTCATTGAATGCACAAATGGGTAAATGACACAGTCTTCCCCCTTGAGGACCACAGGTGAGTGAGGACTGAGGAAGATAGCAGTAGAGAGTCATGTTCAGGTGATTTGTGAACATGGAGGAGAACACTTAAGAAGACAATGGGGCAAGGGCATGCCACAGGCTATACTTCGACAGGTGCACATGGCCCAGCTGCCTGGAACAGCATGAGCTACGAGTGAAAACATGAAAGAAAAGGATGTGAGGGGAAATGCAAGGTTGGTCAGGGCACACAGTCTAGAGTTCAAGAGAATACACATTGTGGCAAGAATCTGGTACAGCCAGCTGAGAATCAGGCCTTTTTAACTGAGGTTAGGTGACTTAAAGGGAGAGATTTAGCTAACACCCAAAGCCAAAACAGGTACTATTCACACTTACTTTTATTCCAGTGTTCATTTCCCTTGTTATTGTTTTCTATTAGATAATTCATAAGCCTTTTGCTGAGCAGATTCTACAATACCAAAACCACCTGGCATCAGTGAGGAAATTCAATGTATTATTCTATGACAAGGTGCCTAACATGTACGTGGGCTTATTTACTTGTTTATTTTGGGGGTCTCTGCTAAGGGTGCTGGGTCTGTGGCAAGGTCTACCCCAACCCTAATTTTCCTCTGAAATGAAGTGGACATGTACTTGGGCCAGAATTTTCCTTTCATATTATGTGGGACTAACAATCTCTTCCAATGCATTTCATGCCTGTACTGATTCAAGGCTTGAAAGTAACATGATTCAACACTGTGCCTTTTCTGCACCCTCGAAAAGCTGCCAAATATTTCAGAAAGAATTGGCATATGAAAGGATATCAGATAAAACTTTTGTTGAAACAAGTTCTTTTTTACTTTGCATTCCATTCCAAACAACAGAACCAAAAAGTCAACCTGTCATATATTATCTAAAAATTATTCACAAAATGTTTGCCTTGTTTGAGGGCATTAGCAACAAACTCCTTGCCCTTTTCCCCTCCTTCTATTCTTTTCATTCATGAAAATGATGACTCACAGCAGTGCCCTGCGGAGAGCGGGCAGTGGCCACTCCCGAGGCAGCCCACCTCTGCTGCTTATGTGGGAAAAAGCCCTGCAGTGAATCAAGTTCATTGAGCAAAACTAGGGGAAAATATTTGTCTGGAAATGCAACACGCCTCTCTCTGTGCATGTCTGGACAAAACTAGAATGGACTTAACATTTTTTTCCTTTTTGTCAGAAACATGCAGATAAAGTTGCATATTGTCACACAAGAGTGTCACCCTGGTGGGGATTTTCAAGTTGCAAAATGAACTGATAATGTATTCCCAACTGAGAAACTGCCTAAAAGACCTGGTCCAACAATATGTCTACATTAGGCCTGGAGGAAGTACACCATGCTGATAAAGTTTGAAGTGTTGCTAAAGGTATTTTTTAAAATGTATTCAAAATGGAGAAAGAGAGAGAGAGAGAGAGTAGAGGAAGGTGTGTGTGTGTCGGGGGGGGTGGATATGTTTCATCCAGTAGTTTACCTGCAAATGCTTGTTACAGTCAGGGCTGGGTCAGCCCAAGCTGGGAGCCAGGAATTCCATCTGAGCAGGGACCCAAGTACTACCTCCATCATTACTCCTTCCTTCCCCACACAAGGCTGTGCAGTAACAGGAAGCGGGAAATGGGAGAGGAGCCAGGATTTGAAATCAGCCACTCTAATGTGGATGCAGCGATTTCAAACAACGTTGTAACCACAGTGGCAAACACATCACCTGGAAAATGTCTGATATTTTTTAATGGCAAGATAAAACCTCTTCATCAGTAGCCAAAGAGGCATCCGAAAGAACCAGAACCTTCTGGGACACAAGGCCCAGCGGTCAAACGTGTCCAACCTCTTTCGGAAGGTGTGATGCAAGGAGTGAGAGCCACAGGCTCCAGCAAAGGCATTGGTGTATTGAACTGCATGGGTACCTCACTTCCCATGTGTCTTTTTCCTCCAAGTGAGTGTCACAGCACCAGGCAGGTCTAATTTTACTCCCGTGTGTGTTGTTCTTTCCTGCCATGTCCAGAAGAGAATGGCTTGTATCTCTATATTTCATTTGTAATGGCCAGGGACAATTTGTGTGTGTGTGTGTGTGTGTGTGTGTGTGTGTGTGTGTGTGTGTGTGTGTTGTCAGCTACATAGGGAAGATGCCAGGAGAACGTTGTAGTGAATGCAGGGTTGAAAAGAGAAACAAGAGCCCTGTGGAAGAAAGATATCAAACTCAAGACCATGCATGGATGCTCTGGCTGGCCTCAGAAATGTAAAAGACCAACCAAAAAGTGCTGAGATGTGGGAATAATATGTCGTTTTATTCAAGGGAAACAGGAGTTCCTAAGACATAACAATGAGTAAAGCTGAAGTGGTTGGGATAAGAGAATGTATGAATAATCAATATCTGGCACAGGAGAGGATGAGATAGTGTCTAAGACAGAACATGCTTTGGAGACAACAACCAGTGAATTCAATATATGGGAGACTATGGCTAAATGAGACATGAAGGCTTTAACAAAGAAGATGGAATGAAGAGTATCTCAGGAATTAAAAAAATAATCACTGAAGCACAAATGTTAGAGTCTTGGAAAACAAAGAGATCTGACTTCATTCATGGAAACTTAACAGTGGCCATCATGTTTCCTACTCAGAAGTGCCCAGTGGGGGGAAGGAAAAAAAGGCTAACCACAAGTTAAAAGCAGAGAAACTTCAGAAAGAAATAGGAGTGGGTGGGTGCAGGTTGGAAAAGATGCACGGTTCCCATTTTCCAGGCCAGATTACAAAAGCAATCTCACCCAGTGCTGTCAGGTTTGGACAGCTGAGCAGCACTGATAACGCTCATCTCTCTGAAAAGTTCAGAGGCTGGAGGGTTTACAGTAAGCATCAAAAAGTACAGTTTGCACTGGCAGTTTCTCGTGCTGTTAGATAAAGCAGCCTAAAGGGACTGTAGACAGCCAGACTCTGAGTAGTACTAAGAATCTTCAAGTGCCCAACCACAGCCCACATACTTGTGCCTGAGCTACTCACCAAGCAGCTCGACAGCTGTACCATCTTAGACTACATTTCACAGGTAAGGAAACCAAAACATGGAGAGGGGGATGATGGACAAGAATGGTGTGACCAGCTCTGGTAATGCCTAGTCTGATGTTCCCATATTTTATAACACTGCCATTTTTATTTAAAAACAATTGGTTTTCAATGGCAGGACTCCGGGACAAAGCCTGCCGTGGCACACTGAAAGGAGAGGTGTGGTGGCATGCTCTTCTTTCTGCTCACTAACTCAACTGTTCTGATTGTTCATCTTCAGGGAAATGCCTGAGGCCCCTAACTTCTAGGTGAGCCACCCTCTGTCCACTTGTAAGTAGTTCCATCTACTCTTGGGGTATGACTCAAGGAATGGTCCTTTTTACATTAGCCAGATTGAGTCTGTTCTCTGATTTTCCTCTCCAGGATAAAGAGGGTCCATAATTTCCATGGAGTAGCTTCCTTTGGCCATGAGTTATCAATGAAAGCCAAAAAGAGAAACTGACTACACATGGGTAGTTTAAGATACTTTTCCAGTAGCCAAAAATATGCTCTGGACAGCAGCATGACTTAATAAATGCCTCCCAAGGCATCACAGTAATATAAGAATGTTTTTTTTTTAATGTCTCAGAAGCTACCCTTTATTAAAAAAGCTGGTAGGGATTGACAGTTCAATTAAATGTAAGCCCTAAGAGAAAAAGAATGGTCTAGAAATAGAACAGATGACTCCCTAGACTACGAATCACTGGATTTAGTTCTTCGATGAATGGCAGTCTTGTAGCATTTTTAATTCATTAGTATTTCATTCAGTAGAAACTTTTTTTTAGAAAATCAACCAGGCCACAAACTTAGGATCCACCTCACTCTCCATTTCCTTACCACTTAAAAAAAAGCCTATGCTGTATCTCACCTCAACTTTGAAATACAGAGTAAAAGGCTTCCAGAGACATAGATTCAGAATCAGAGGAAGAGCAGCTTTATAATGTATTTGCAGTCACAATTCTAAAAACCTATGGCGTCATTTGCCCAGTTAACCTACTGCCCAGGCTCAATGCAAAGTGTCATTAGTTTCAATGGGGCTTTCCAAGGAAGGACAGAAGATACCCAGCCAGGAGCCCACTGTAAGGGGCCTAACTTGAGAAGGAGCTTCTGATTTAATTACTTTGCAGGTTTTCCTTTGAGCTCATTCGAATGCTAACAAGCAGTTAAATCCTTTCCCTCTGCAACAGATCATGATTTAAATTTTTTTTTCTTAAGGACATTTTTACCCAGGATTGAAATGAAGAGAAACTGGCCCGAGTCTTTTATTCTGCCAGCTAAATGCACCTTTTCTAGTACTGAATGCAATCTGAGTTATCCGCACAAGTTTCCACTGGCAACAGACATTTATAAATGCAGACTTCCATTATTCATTATGTCTATCTTTAAAATAAATGGAAATTAAATGGCAAGATAGAAACTTGTTTTTAAATTGGCTAAGAGAGTTAAGGGCCATTTTTATCAATATTTATTGAATACAAGCATTAAGCCAAGGAGTGTCAACTTCATTATCCCAGTTCATTTCCACAAAAATACTCGTAAGTAACTATTATTCCGTGCATTCTACAATGGAAAGAAAGAAGCTCAGAGCAGGAAAATAATTTGCCAAACATCACACAGCCAACGGGACTGGGATTAGAATCACAGACATTACTTACTTCTTTAACTGACCGTTTTCCTTTATACATTGCAAGGTGTCCAGGTACCAAGTTGCACATGCAGTGTGAATTTTGGAATGAGCTTCATTCACTAACTAGAAAAAACTGACTTCAGATAACGTTATCCTGCAGCAAAGCAAAGTACCTAAGGGCAGGGACTGTGCAGCTGGTCTCTGGAAAAACGTAACTGGATGCCGGTCCCAGGAGACCAGTTTCGTTAAGGTGATGGACAGCAAGTGCTGGCAACTTCGGATGGTGAAGAGAATGAGCTAAGTGGACTCTTGGGAGTTTGTTCCAAAGCCTTCTCCCCGAATGGAATAAGCACAGAGCAACTTTGTCCTTGCTTGTTTCTGTCTTTTTGAGTGTGAAACCTTTCACAAGGGTAGTTTTTAGAGAAAAAGGAATTACTCTAAAAGACTAGGTTTTTACTGACTTAATGGTCAAGATTCTAGCTTTATTATGTTGGTGAGTCTAATATTCTTTGTAAAGATATCAGAAGTATTACTGAAATGCTGAAGAACAAGTTTCCTTAAACCAAAAATTATTCATAAAATTTATCTGAACCTGAAAAGAAATGGAATAATGGCCTGAGTACATTAACCAAAAGCTTTATGTCTCTTCAACACATGACTAGTGTTTCTCTAAACTATTTTTGTAAGCATGATCTTAAGCTTTTTTGTATGTTCATAGTTACAAAGTATAGTTAATATAGATGAAATTGCTGATATAGCTGATAAAGTATCAGGCATTAAAATAATAATATTCAAAATTTTGGAGTATATCCTCTCTGTAGACACAAGTTATCTAATATACATTCAAAGCTCTACCAAATAATTAGATACACTCAATTCCACTATTTTGTATCAAACACTTCAGCCTAAATATTTGTATGCTTTTTTAATTAAAAAATAATTTTCCTTATTTGAAAGGCAGAGGTAGAGCTTTCCCGTCTATTGCTTCAGTCCCCAGATGCCCAGGGCAGGGATCCATGGACTGGAGTTCTCACTCCTGCTCACCCAGGTATACGCTGGCAGAAGCTGGAACTGGGAATGAGAGTCAGGAGATGTGGGCCTCTCAAGCCTAACCAATGTTTTAAAGACGCACCCCTCATCTGTTTTTTTTTTTTTTCCAGACTACTTTTCACTAGCTTATATTTCAAAGTCAAAACTCACCAAAGAAAATGTATTTAAGACTCTTTTGAATGTTGTATAAATGATAAGTCCATTTGTACAACATTCAAACTCCATTTGATTGGCTACAAAATAGAAATGCACTCCAATGGAAATCTTTGAAGCTCCATCAACTGTTCTCACAAGATGAGTATTCCCAACATAGAGACTCAAATTACACATTTTACAATATTTGAGACATATTCTGTTATTTTGTCAGTTCCACCCTTGCTTTTTCGCAGAGAAATTTCAAAGCTTCATTGTTTTTATGCTTTGTTTCAAAATATTTTTTCATTCTTCATTTTCAATTATCACATCTTTAGAAAAATTCAAAAGGCCTAATTTCTTCAAGTCCCATTTGTTGATACATTGTTGGCAGAAAACTGTAAAACAAAAAATCTTGAAAAAATTAAGACTCACAAAAAAATTAATGTCATTGTTCAACATTCAGATGAATCATAAAGGCAGTTCTTTAAAATCTTAAATATTACTAAAAATTCACTTGAAGACAGACTGCAAAGAGAGAAAGCTTATTTATTGCTCTGATTTTTTCATATTCTACATTATCTTCATAACAAATTTTAGAGTTTGTTTTATGTACTTATGTATAAATAAGAATATTTTAGAATCAAAAACCTGTAGCTTCTATTTAAATTGGATCTATTGAAACTTATTTATATGCAATTGTGAATTAAACATCACAAATCTAGATAAATTTCAGCTCTTCAAATTCCTTAATTTAGTATCACTGTTAGATTTGTTTATTAATATAGTAAGATCATTATTTTACAAATGCTGGAAGTATGTATCAAACTATAACTGAATTTATCATAGCATTTATAGGATGGCTTGATCAAGTGAACTTCCAGAAGCTTTGTTTCTTTCTGAATTAGTTGAGAAAACTGAACCACTACAGGAGTCAACTTATTTTCTTTTGTAATCATCCAATGATGCTGATAGAAAATTACACGCTTTTAATATTTTCAAAGTGCTTTTGCTAATGGTACTGCTACTTTATCAGACTTCACTTCAGTTTTGAATGTGTCTAAGAAATCCCAGAATCAAAAATGTATTAAGATAGAGGAACAATTATTTGATCTAAAAAAAAAAAGAAAAAAGCCATACTTTCAAGAATTGTGTGTGTTGAAATGTTTTAGAGCACAGTCCTTTTTAAAAAACATGTTTTTAACATTTAAACTATGTTCTAATGGTTCTTCGGCACATGTGTGATTCTTGGATTTTAATTCATGACATCCCCATGGTAAATGGTGACAAATATTTCATGTTCATCTTTTCTTTCTTGATGAATTGCAACCCAAATACTTGGTTTTCATTGAAGTTATATATGGTGATTTGTTTATTTCATTGTTGTCAGCAGGATCCCTTCCCTCCTCTCTCTGGCTCCACTTCCTTCCCTCCCCACCTTCCCCTCCCCTTTTCTTCCTCTTCCACAACAATTGTGTGTGGATCAGGCTGAAGCCAGGAGCCAGGACTTCTATCTGAGTTTCCCATGTGGGTGCAAGGGTACTTGGGCTGCCTTCCACCACTTTTCTAGGCCCATTAATAAGGAATCGGATTGAGGGTGAAGCAGCTGGGACTTAACTGGCATTCAGATATGGGATTCAGCACGACAGATAGCAACTTAACTTGTTGTGCCACAATGCAGCCCCGAGGGATTTCTTACAAAAATATGAGTCATTTGATAGAAACAGTTGGCATAAGGTTATATTATACAATAAAAAAATCAAAACTACTGTCACACAGGTTCAGATTGTTCTTTACAGGCAGTAATGCAGAACAGATGAGCCCCTATTTCGTGCACCGAAGGGCATGCAACCTTATTCTTTATTTTCCATTGATCCTGTTTGCTATGGCCACATGCAGCTGCAGGCGTGGGCAGTGCAGGGTCATAATACAGTAAGCTGGTGTACCCAACGCTTCCATCGAGACTGCAAAGATTAGCACTTGCTGGACATTTGGAGGACACCTATTTCTGTGGCTCTCACATGAGCTGTGCTGTTCTTCAGCTTTCAGATTCAGCAGCAAGTGAATGTGTGGGTCCTATTTATTGCCCATGAGCTGCCGTGCAACTAAAGGCAGGAATGTGGTGGAGCTGGGGAAACAAGGCAGAATTCTACCAAACATACCTTGGCTTGTTTCAATGTAACTACTAGTCATAATGCTTCACCAAATGAAATATTCAAGATGCTCAAGCAGACACAGATCAGAATGAGTAGAAGATACAGTTCCAGGTGAACCGGATGAGTAGTCACCCTACTCAGTTGGGTAATCAGCACAAGACAGCCAACTCTTGTGTTTGCTCACACATGAGTATTATTCCCTTGTATGTCAATTTTAGCTTGAGCTCATTAGATTTTTCTGATATTGTAACTATGTTTCCATGAGAATCTAGAACAAAGGGTAGTAAAAGCATTTCCTAGGTCACCAGAACTCATTTATACCCTACTTCTGATGTGACATTATTGGTCCCATTAGCATTTACTTTTCCTGCTGCTACCAAGTGCAATTCCAAATGCCAAAACATAACCTTTAGTGTAATTTCCTGAACTACAGCCTGTGAAATGATAGGGTGCTATACAGATAGTTTCAGGGGCCCTTGAATATTCTTTTTGTTTCTTTTTTTCAAAACATTGGTCTACCTTAAAACATTTTTTAGAATCTCAATTTAAATTTCATTGAGGCATATGATTTCCTTATTATAATTTTCCTCTCATGCTGCCTATTAAGGTTATTCTTAGGAAACCTTCATTAATGAGTAGTATAAGATTTAAAAGAAGGCAGGGACTAGGCATTGTGGTGAAACGACTTAAGCCACTGTCTGAGTGCTGGCATCCCATATGGTACTGGTTCAAGTGCTGGCTGCTCCATTTCTGATCCAGTTCCTCTCCAGTGTTGCAGGGAGAACATCAGAAGACAACCCTGCCACTCATGTAGGTGAACTGGAAGAAACTCCAAGCTCCATTAAAGCCATGATGAGTGTTCATCATTGGAGAGTGAACCAATGAATGGAAGATGTGACTTTCCCTTTCTTTCAAATAAATCTTAAACAACACAGAGGACCAGTCTTGAGGTGAATAAGTCATACCTGAGACACTAGCATCCTATATAACTGTCAGTTAGAGACTGGGGTGCTCCACTTCTGATCCAGTTCCCTGCTCATGCACCTAGGAAAGCATGGGAGGATGGCTCAAATTCCTGGACCTCTGGATCCACATGGGCAACCCAGATGGAGCTCTAGGCTCCTGACTTTCAACTGACCCAGCCACGGCTATATGGCCATCTGGGGAGTGAACAAACACATGAGAGATCTCTTTCTGTCACTCCTCTCTCTGCATCTATGCCTTTCTTCTTTTTTTGTTTTTAAATTTATTTTTAATGCAAAGTCAGATATAAAAAGAGGAGGAGAGACAAAGAGGAATATCTTCCGTCCGATGATTCACTCCCCAAGTGAACGCAGTGGCCAGTGCTGTGCCAATGCAAAGCCAGGAGCCAGGAACTTCTGCCAGATCTCCCACATGGGTGCAAGGTCCCAAGGCTTTGGGCCATCCTCAACTATTTTCCCAGGCCACAAGCAGGAAGTAGGATGGGAAATGGAGCTGCCAGGATTAGAACTCATGTCCATATGGGATCTTGGCGCATTCAAGGTGAGGCCATCGTGCCGGGCCCTATACCTTTCAAATAAGTAAGTAAATCTTAGAAAAAGAAAAGATTTAGACTTATAGATACAGGATTCATTTAACTTACTTAAAGCTTTCAAATACAGGATTGCACTGTGAAGACATTATATATTTGCAATGTTTTCTTCAACAGCAAAGCAGAAACAAGTATGTCACCTTGTGTATTATTTTCTGATTAGAAAGAATACAGATGTAGTTTACAGAAGACGTCATTTCCTACACTAGATTTATCTTTTATATAGATAGCTTGAATAAAGCTCATCTTCCATCCTTAAGGCAGAGTGTAAACCCTGCAATTTTCTTTGTGAGTCAAAAATAACATACTGGCTGTCAGTCCCTCAAATAACCAGTGAATCATTTTCCTCGAGGAACCTGTATCTAAGGCCTAACTTACGATTCTAGCGTGTATAATGTCAGCTATTCAAATCTAAAGTCATCACAAAATGACTATTTTCAGGAAACTCGAACAGTTATTCCTGACAACTTAATGGTACTCTTTAATCATCAGTTGTAGCCACTATCCAATTTCTACTGGAATAGCATTCAGGGTTTGTACCTCATATTTTCATTTTTCACATGTCCCCAAGGGCTCTATTTCCCTGAATTATTTACTTATTCTTTAATATCAAGTGTCTTGAGGGATGTTCACAGATCAAAAATGGCACTTAAAGTTTTTGGTGTTATTCTAAAGACGAATCTGTTTCCCTGATGAAAACATTGCTAGTAGAACATCAAAATTAATCCTATCTGTTTTTTCCTGATAGATACACTAATTGAGAAGATAAAGTTTGGCTGTATCAATCCTATGAGGGAAAGCTCCTTCTTTTTTTAGTGATTTTTTTTTTAGCATTTTTATTCATCATCTTACCCAACCAAATCACAAATAATAACAACCTGAGAGTGTTTAAAATCATATCCCAGTTCATTATTGCTTTCTAGCACCCCCACCAGGGCTGATCCCTCTCAAAGACTGACGACGCAGGAGGGGCCTGAGGGAAAACTGCTGGCGGAGAAAGTAGAGGTGAGTGTTGTAAAGTCAGGTACTACGAAGTCTGTGAAAGAGCTCTCCCAGTCAGCTGTACTCACTGGGTTCAATCATTTATATTTTTCTCCCCTTATTCAAACGATTCAGTCATTCTGCTCCCCTCATCAGCTAAGCACTGAAATGTGACTGCCTTAGGGAGCTCAGCGACTTTTTTTTTTCCTCTTCACATGTCCCTGCTGTAAAATCTCATATCTGACTATTGTTCTTCCACTTCGACTCTGAAAATCGGGCGCTTTGCAGCATTCTGAGGCTACTTTCTTAAGTGTCTGTCTTTCCTAATACGTTTAATTAACATACCAAGAAATGCAGTCTAAAGTCTTGTTAGAGCTTATTGTTCCATGAGGGTCAAATTTATCTTCAGTCTTCAATATTACCTGTGACTTATCTTCCTGGGAAAAGCAAACATTTTTACATTTTTAATTTTTTTTTAAAAATTGTTTTGCAATTCTTAGGGAAACAATGACTCCAAGGATTACTTGTCTAAGAACAAGACGGAAGAATTCCTTGCCAGACTGTTTTCACGAAGATTTGTTTGTTCAGAAAGAAAACATCACTCCTAAGTAATGGACAGGCCACTTAGACCATGTCTTGTTAAAGGGATGGCAGTTGGACCATTGGTAAAGAAGAAGCTGTTACTCTTTGCCTTGTAATTAAAATAGTACCCTCTATATTTTATAGGTTAGATGTCTGTGGTGTGGAGATGAAAGCCTTTGCAGGGTGGTCTGAGCAGGAGGCAGACTTTAGAACAATGAGAAAACTCTGAATCTGCAGTCAGTGCAGCCAGGCCTTGATTCACCATCACCAAACTGTGTATGGAAAACTCCATACTGAATAGATTTTCCAAATTGGAGCTGTCATCTAGCTTCATTTAATGTCAGGATCATTTTAGGGGATGGCGCTACATAAATCAGCAAATAAGTAATAATTGTAGATATAACTACATATGGAAATATCAATTAGCTAATAAATCTACTTAATTAGTCTTAATGGGTTTCTTTACACTTTAAGATGCTATTTAATATTTTAATGCCAGTGTGCACGTATTGGATATTTTAAAACATTTTAAAGTGATATTCTTATAGATAAACTAAGAGTCATAATCATTTCAAAATAAATCTTCAGTTGATTCAGTTTTAGTGCAGTTGGCAAGGCATTCTTCTAATTATACTGCACATGACTGCCTTGTAGCGGATGGCTTGCCACAAAAAGTAATAACGTAATGTGATTAGTTCTAAATAGAGGCAACTCTGCAGGTCTACTAGGCATTGTCCTTGGAGATGTTTGGAAGCCCTGATTTTGGATGGCCTGGATTTGCATGATGTCTTCCACTACAGGTGCTGTACAATGAAATGTGGCTTGCTGTAGTCTTGGAACGCAGCTTACCCACCAAAGTGAAGACAGTGACACCCAACAGGAGCTCAAGATCCAGGTTCATTCCTGTTTGTACCTGGCTGTACTCAACTACGATAAACAGCCCGGGGCAAGGACTACTTCCTGAGAGATGGGTCCTTCATGCTTGGGCACTCTGGGAAGCGTCCAAGCAAAGCAGCAAGCAAAGGGCAGGCCATTTAGTCATTAGCCAAGTATTTTCTTCTCACTCTGATACCTTGTTGCTGTCTATTCATACAGTTTCTTGCACTTGGACACAAATAACACATTATGCCAGATGCCATGTCTACCGCTTCTGCTCAGAATCTACTGTCTTGATATACTAAAGTACTTAAATGATCCTAAAGCAGAAGAAACACTAATAGGCAAATTCTTTTTGTCATACTATTAGACCTGAAGGAATAGCCTTTAATTTACTCCCAGGCTATCTCAATTATCTTCCAAGGGAATGACTCTGAACAGAAATTTTATAAATGTTAGAAATACAAAAGTGTAGAACACAAAATTAGGATACTTAGATATAGTACAATTGTGCTTTAAGAATAGGCATATTCTACTTAGAATATTTAGAATAGGCATAAATCTAGGGTAGCATAATTTTATTTTTTCCTTTGGATATTCCCAAGATTATATATAAACAGAGATGTTTTTGCACTGAAAAAAAATAGTAGTCCAAATAAATACAAGTAGCACATTTTTTGTGTGTTTTACAATTTTCTGAAGGCTCTTCCTTACTCACCTTTTCCCTACTACTTCCCCTTTCATGGTAGAAATTCACACCTAAGTATTCTTTTCTGTTTATAGAAACACATAGTTTCAAAGCATTGAGCTGCTGCTTACAAATTACAATGACTGCAACCTTTAGCTAAGAAATCTGTACATATTTGGTTCAGGAGCTCCTTCATGCAGTAATCATCCATAGGAAGTCCTATTTATATGTTTGTCATTGATAAACTGTTATCAGTTTTTCAATGTAAATGTATTCATGGCAGTAGAAACTGGTTAAGGAATTATATTCACAAGAGAAAACCATAATATTTCTTTCAAATCCTTTCTAATCACTTGACCGGAATGTTGCTGCAATACAAGTATGTGTCCTCAAAATATGCAAAGAGGGGCAGGCATTTGACCCAGTGGCTAAAACCCTTAAGTCCCTAACTGGGTACTTTTCTATAAATCCTGGCTCTGGCTCCTGACTCAGCTTCCTGCTAGCTTACAAACAAGCAGACAGTAGTGACGGCTTAAGTAATTGGGTTCCAGTTGCCCAGATGTGAGCTTCCATACCCACCGTTGGTCTTAGTCCACCCACCCACTCTTGAGTAGCTTAGAAATAAAGTGGTAGATGGAAATGCTGTCTTTGAAACAGAGAAAAAATACTTTTATGAAATAAAATGAAAACATAAATGAATTATAACATGCAAAAAAATGAATGAAGATACTACCAGGAAGTTAAATTCTACCACAGGAGGTTGAGTCATTTTAATTACTAAATAGGAGGTTGTAGAAATGAAAGAGATGTATCAGCAAGCCATTGGACAAAGAGTAGGCAGCAAAAAATTCTGTCCTGCAGTTTTTCTATCTCATTTACAGTTTTCCAAGAGCTTCTTTAGCACCTCCTCTTTGCCTGTACCCTAAATTTCAAAGACGTGCTATAAAAAGATAAGTTTCAAATCCACACATACAAAAAAAAAACTTTCCTTGATTCTGATATCTATATTACGAATAAGTTGAATACTATCAGCATTTTTGCTGGAAACTTTGTCTTACATCAGGAACTAACCTATCCCCAAGGAATGCTATCGGGCATTTCACAATCATGATCAAGGTAAAGTCATGTTTTAGATGGTTTTTAAACACTGGGAATTAAAATGATGCTGAAGAACAACAACAAAGAGAAGAGTATAAATAATCCATTACTTTCAGAATTGTTCAAAGTAGGCCTCAGTGTGGAAATGTTAATATCTCAGTGTTTGAGATATGTTTTGAAGCACTGTATGATGTCAAACATAAGTATATCTTTAACATCAATTTTTTACAATTTTGGTACCAAACACAGATTCAGACAAGAAGAAATGCATAATGCCATTTGCTCTCAGACAGCGCGGCAGGTTTGTAAAGAACAAAGAATAAACGATCGGCAAAGACATAGAAACCATTTGTAAATGATGCAAGTCTACCCCAGGACCTCTCTTGACAATAATTGGATTTGGTTGAATAGAGCTAAGAGTAAAGTGAACAGATGTTAGGTGATGGAGCAGAACTTGCTCTTTTCAGATTAAACAACTAATTATGAGGGGATAATGATGTGTGCCATTGGTAGTCATTGCAAATGTTTCCAATTCAGACCAAGCACTAACACTAAGTGCTAATACATTTGACTCTACAGAGAACTAATGGGTAGGTGTTACACTATTTTCAAGTAATAATGGATAAAATGAGTGCTGATAAATTAGATTTTTAGGACCATGAGAGAGAATTTCGTGACAGCATGTTTTTCTTTTCTTTCTTTCTTTTTTTTTTTTTTGGTGCCTTGTGCAAATTATGATCAGACTGTGGACTTCTAATTACACAGATAGCTCTTGGTACTCACTCATGGACCAGCCCGAACACACTTTTAAAATCTTAATTACTACTTCAGAATATTCATATATCAATTAACAGGAATACTTTTTCTGGGAAGTCAGACAATTGACACTTCCCAAGTCATAAACAGGTCCTTTTATTTTTTGAAATGCACCATCTACATTAGTACCCTGTGACTGATGTAACAAAACTTAGTTGTCCTACACTTGTAGAGATCAGGAGGGTGACATTTTCAGCATGTCCTCAAGGCTATGCTCCTTGGAGAAATGTTTGACTGCATCTTCCAGCCTCCAGAAGTAGCTGGCATTTGTGGCACTCAGTCTTTTTTGCTCAGTGTTGGCAATATCTTCTCTATGTGTCTAAATCCAAGTTTCTCACTCTCTCAAATAGGTCACCCAGAGTAAGTGCTTGCTCTGGAGACCCTGGACTTGACCACATCTTTTGCTATAAAATGTAACATCTACAGGTTGAGAGGCTTTGGCATTGCTCTCTTTAGGGTCCATGGTTTAGCATATTACGCTATCATTATTGCACTATTCCTATATTTGTGTCAGTGTCACTCATCCAATCACAGGAAGGCCTCATCCAGTTAGATGGCCTCTTCTGCCTTTGAACAGGTCATAGGCTTTCCGTGCCTTGGACTGCAACTGAAACATCAGCTCTTCCCAGCTATGCAACCTGCTTGAAGTGCACCATTAATTATCCTGGGTCTCTAGCTGGCTGACACACCCTACAGGTCATCCGATTCAGCTTCATATGTGTATACACATAGACACGTGAAAGAGAGAATTTCTGGAAAATGGAATTAAAAGGTGTTTATTTCGGTACAAAGATTGTGAAATACACGTATAGTGTTTTTTTCAAATTATGCAATTACTATTAACCAGCGCTCTCTCTCTCTCTCTCTCTCTATATATATATATATACACACACACATATATATAATAAGAACACATATATATGTGTACACGTATACATATGTACATACATGTGTATATACATATCAATATGCATGGATATTTTCTAATGGTTGTCTTTTTGAGATAACCATGACTAAGTAAAATGTCCCTCAAAGTTATTAGCATAAAGCTAAGAAAAGTCTTGAGAGATACCTGTATTTAATAAAATCTCAATGTAATAAATAGGAAGAATATTAAATACACAAAGTACATGCACATAGACAACTAGAAGTTTGTTGTGAATAGTCATCAAACCTAATTAAATAAGTGTAATTTATCCGGATGAGGCATTTGGGGTTCTAAAACTTGATATAGTTTTGAGTAATATTTAGCTTCACTTTTATGGCATGGTTTGTGATTTTCACCACAACCGGACACATTGACAGAGCCACTGTAATAGCAGTGGTGGAGCTGGCATAGATGGCAGTTCACTCATTGTTAGAACCCAATACTCCTTCAGAGCCCTTTGAGCCTCAAAGCAAACCTCAGTGAACTGAGCGGGTAAGCCCAAGGGTCTCAGAAGAAGAGAAGTGAACAGAGAGGGTAAGCCCACTGGACCCCATTGATTCCTTGAAAACGGAGGCCTGGCAAGATTTAAAATTAAGAGAAAGATGTGTATAAGCACTAAAATGCAGGGCCCGGCACAGTAGCCTCCTAGCTAAGGTCCTCACCTTGCATGCACCAGGACCACATTTGGATGGCAGTTCGTACCCCAGCAGCCCCACTTCCCATCCAGCTCCCTGCCTGTGGCCTGGGAAAGCAGTGGAGGACGGCCAGAAGGCTTTGCACCCTGCTCCTGTGTGGGAGACCCAGAAGAAGTTCCTGGCTCCTGGCTTTGGATTGGCTCAGTTCTGGCCATTTTGGGCACATGGGGAGTGAATCAGTGGACAGAGGATCTTCCTCTCTGTCTCTTCTCCTTTTTGCATATGTGATTTTCCAATAAAAATAAATCAATCTTTAAAAAATTGAAATTCATAATATGAAATTATATTGCATTAAAAATCTA
The DNA here is from genome assembly GCF_017591425.1 of Ochotona curzoniae. Lineage (NCBI taxonomy): Eukaryota > Metazoa > Chordata > Mammalia > Lagomorpha > Ochotonidae > Ochotona > Ochotona curzoniae. Next base: position 6,494,652 of record NW_024466605.1, read on the forward strand.
TATTTTTGATTTTTTGTATACTTATAATTTTAAGTTATTTAATTAGAGTAACAGTAAATAGAATTGAAAATCTAACTTAGAATGTAAAGTTGATTCAATCACTTAAACTTGTGGCTATGAATTTAAATCTTGCAAAGTATACATACAAATTTGGGACTTCAAGGGAACTTACTCGTATCTCATATCTATAAGTATTTAATTGATGAGTATTCAAATATTCATGAGTAGCTCATTTGTTAAGTCAGACAAGCTAAAATGCATAAAGGGAATTAAATGTATTAAATGTATAAACACAATTTTAAGTGCTTAAAAATGTTAAATTATATTTTAAAAATGGGACAAAATCATTAATCAAAGTTCCCTTAAGAATGGCTATTAAAGGTTGCTTGACTTATAAATTAGACTAATAAGATTTGTAAGCTGAACTTAACATTTTAAGTACAACTATGATATTATGATATAACTTTAATGGCATATTATCCTCTCAAATGGAAAAAATTAAATTGGAACATCTGACTACTCATTCCTTTGGGTAAAAATTGTTCTCAGGTGTCTTTGATAACGGTCATTTGGGAGGCAAACAAGAATCCTGCTCTTGAGGAGACAATTATGCAGGAAACTTGCTCCCTGGGATAGTAAGAGGTGGACTTAGTGAGACATCAGCTCACCTTGACCTTCCTGAAGGCTGAGCGCATAGAAATCAGGAAGCCCACCCCTTAGGGTTAGAACACAAATGTGGAGAGTCAGAGGGCCATGTTTATTGATTATTGGAGTATCTGGAGTCATTGATGAATAAACAAGCATTAAGTAAACTATCCCTCAGGGCCTGGCATGGTGGCCTAGCGGTAAAAGTCCTCATCTTACATGTACCAGGATTCCATACGGGTGCCGGTTCTAATCCCAGCAGCAGCCGCTTCCCATCCAGCTTCCTGCTTGTGGCCGGGGAAGGCAGTCGAGGACAGTCCAAAGCCTTTGGGACCCTGCACCTGCATGTGAGACCCAGAAGAGGCTCTGGGCTCCTGGCTTTGGTTCAGTGCCACTCTGGCTGTTGCAGCCACTTGGGGAGTGAATCAATGGACAGAAGATCTTTCTCTTTTGACTCTCCTCCTCTCTGTATACCTGTCTTTCCAATAAAAATAAAAAATAAATATTAAAAAGAGAAAAGTATCTTTGCTTTTTTCCCTAATGTTCTGAGATTTCATTGTGAGACAGACATTAAAGAAAAATAAGTTCTTTGTATAATTTAGAGAAATTCAGGTTTTGCAAAAGAGATCACAGCAGCAAGTATATTTATCCTGCCCATGCATTTATATTTGTACTACAGAAAATCTATTACCAAAAATCAGTATGAAAGTTCTGAATTGAACATGAATAGTGATCCCTCCTCTTCCTTAAGAGCAGAAAAATAAAGCTGAGAGTCACATTTTTCTCTTGCTAGTGAGTGGCTGAAAGTGTTACCAGGTGCTGTTGCAATGTGCTCTGCCCAGCCGTCCACTACCTTCTCTTTCCTCTTTGGAATAATTCAAAAGGAAATGGAGACTGTGCACTGGCATAGTGATGGTGAGAGCGCAGTGAATCACTCGCCCAATGAAGAGTGCGCAGAGTAGAAAGATACAATAGAGTTGCTTTTTTTTGAATAGGGAATTGTAGATCAGAAGTAAGACTAGTCTCATGAAAGCTATGAAAAGAAAGCTTGAAAATACAAGGAAACTTGTATTCTGAATTAACAAAACATTGAAATCTTCTAAGTGTAAAGCTTCTTATTAAGTTGACCCCTTTATTTTCTATGGCTAGGTTAAAATTTCCATTTCCTAAGGCGTGATATCCATTGCAGCCATGAAATTTTGTATTCTTCCACGAAAGTCATAAAATATTTCTGAGAATTAAAGCACCTACTGAAAACCAGCAGCATTTGTACATAAATTGCTGGCCATTATGCTGCTTACAAAATTGTCAATAATTCTTATTACTGATAATGTTAATAATTTTGTTTAAATGCTAGTTTGTGGCTAAGCATAATCTGTCCATCCACCCATCCATCCATCCATCCATCCATCCATCCATCCATCTCTAGGCAAAATAAAATAACAGTGGAATCGACTGTTCAGTGCAATATGCATTGATGGGACATGTCAATGCATCTTTATCCCTAGTATTTATTCCAATTACGACTAGTTAATGAAAATCAACTGGTAAATCTGCACCACAAATATGTGTACCACCAGTGTGTACTGCAAATATGGCATGTAGCTAATTTTGAAAAGATTATTTCTTTCCTAGTTGTCAGATTTTATTTTTTACTGTTTCTTTATTATTTTCATTATTTGAAAGGCAGACTGGCAGAAAGTGGGTAAAGAGAAAAAAAAGAGAAAACTCTTCCCTTGCAGGTTTATTTCCCAAACATCCATAGTAGGGAGCCAGGCCAAAGGTGGGGGACACGAACTCTATCTTGGTCTCTCACTAAGGTGGCAGTGGATTAAACATTTGAGCCATAATCTATATCTTTGAGATGCATTATAGGGAGCTGGATGAGAAGAGATGCTATAACTCAAATCAGGCACTTGGACATGAGATGCAGGCACCCCGAGTGGTGGCTTAGACACCAGTGCCACAATTTTTTGCAATTTATTTTATCTTGTCAAATTTTATATATACTCAATAATGTATCTATATGTTGTCAAAGAGATATCAAAACAAAAAAGAACTAAGAACAAACAGACCAAGCAACACGAAGAATGGGCTAGTCTCTCACAAGAGAAAGAACCAACTTTGGTGACAGTACAATGAACTGTATTTTGTGAGAGAACTCTCTTTTCTGACTCACCCACTGTTTCATCTACAATCAGAGGATTGGCCTGTTCTGAGTTCCATAGATAGAAAAACAGGTCCAGGTATTGGGAAATGATTGACAACTAAATCTCAATGCTGTAATCCAACCTAAAATGCATTTTGTATAGAGTCCAAGAACACCTGGAAAATAATGACAGTGAAATAAAATCTTAATCTTTTTTGAAGGATAATGGATACATGAAGGGTTCTTCATTTTTTTTTTCTCTGTCTCAGGTTTATATGTACAAATGGCACAGGAGGAAAGTACCCCAGGGTCATACCAGTCCTGCCCCTTCAGTGGCTTGCAGAGGCTGTCACTACTAAGCCTTCATGAGGGGCTGGGCACCTTTGGGAGGAGGCTGAGCTGGAGCTGGTGCTGCAGGTGCAGCCTGGGCTGAGGCTTTAGGCTTGGTCTGGGCCTTGGCCTTTGCCCAAGCCAGCCATGCAGGCACGAGCATGCTTTCCGAGCTTAGGGTGGGCAACATAGGCAAGTCGATCCCCTTGGGGATGGTGGGCTTCACTTCCTTGGTTTGATCATGGCCTTCATGGCCTGGGCTCATGCACTCATAGGGTCTTGGTATCGTTAGCTTGCATCTTCTTCAGGTCCTTCTTGTGGTGTGTCTTGGCAAAGTGCATGTTCCTCAAGAACTTGGGGTCTACTCCTTTAAGAGATTCATATCTTTGTGATGAGGGCTTCTTGATGCCATTTCTGTGTCATTTTGGGACTGGTTGTGTGTGGTAGGTTTATTGGACTTGGCCATTTCTACACTGTAACCTATGGCTGCCAAAGCCCCTGGGATTGGAAAAAGAAGAGATTTTTTTTCATTTTTAAAATGTTTTGAAAGCTGTGGTGATTGGTTGTAACTTGTTATAGCAAAAGACAATTACTAACAGCTTCCGGAGGTCTATGGTAGAGTAACTGAAAGAATGTTCCCACTTAGACCCCTCCTTACATCCATGCCTCCTACTATCTGACTATAACTGTCCCATTAAAATGTAAGGTTTACTTCCTTTTTCCTTTATTCTGGGTGCTCTATGGCACATACCGGCCAACAGCACGTGCCATGACTAATATTATCCCTGCTCACCTCTCTCTTATATCCCTGCTGCTGCCATGTAAACCTGGGACTCTGCTAGATGCAGGACATGGCAATCAGCCACAGCTGCAGCTGACAGCCAACCAACTGGCCAACACAGGAGTCTCTCCCTGCCCACCCAGGCTTCAGCTGACCTGCTAGATGACAGTTGTGGCTTGAGAGAGTCAATCCTAGTGCAGATCAGCAAAACCACTCTGCTGACCCAAGGGCTTCTGAGGATTGTAAATTTTCATTATTTTGAGTCTTTAACTTTTGAGGAGATAAAACCCAACAGGCTAATGTAAATGTCAAATGCATCACCAGTTAGAGGCACCTTGTTTATCCACATTTATCTTCCTACACAGGATGCAAAAAAGGATATTTAGAAAGTACTGCTGAATGGAAAAATAGTATCCCCAACAAACAAGACCCATAAGGCTACTTACAATGAAGGCCCATGGATTCACAGGTGCAATGATTATGTGAGAGCTTTTGGCCACCTCGCAAATCCATTCCAAAAGAACGCATGGCTCAATTGAGAGTTCTCCTAAATATGTACTCAATTAACTTTACTTTCTCCAGTTCACTGAACTTAAAATGCAACTAGTGTTTGCTTAGAAACCACACACCATGTTTCCTCCGGCCTACAAATATAGCAATAAACCAGACAGCATTCTGGTCACTATAAAACCTGCTAGTAGGAAAGTATTAGAGTTAACAGTAAAATGAACAAGAGTGAGGCATATAATATGTTCAAGAAGTCTCAAGAATTCATGTGAAACAAAATTAGCACCCTCTACATCAAGTAGACCTGACTAAAAATGATCATTTTAGTCATCCATTCAGTCAATGCTAGAGATACGTGATTTTGGGTATTTTACAATGTAGAGAGAAGAGCACTGGACTAGATGTCAAAAAAAAAATTGCATTTCTGTCCTTGTTCTATCACCAATAGTTGCATAAATTTTGACAAGTATGCTACATATATGGACTGCCAGACACAACTACTGAACTCACTTTTATTCCTGAAATTTTATGCTATTGACATGCTTCTTGAACTGTTTAGTCTATGACTAAGAGAGGATTTATAAAGGTCAACATAATGGAACTAGCACTGAAGAGTAATGGACACCAAGACTCCCCTTTCGGTGCCAGTATAAATCTGGGTTGCTCCACTTCCAATCCAAATCCCTGCCAATGCACCTAGAAAGGCAAAAAAGATTGCCTGAGTACGTTGAGTGCTGCCACCAGACACAGATGGAGTTCCAGGCTTCTGACTTCAGACTGGCCCAACCTCAGCTGTTGCAGTTGCTTGGGGAGTGACCTACAGAGCTGAAACTTCACTTTCCTCTGTTTCCTCCCCCTCTGTAACCATGTCTTTAAATAAGTACATCAATTTTTAAAAGTTAACTAAAAAAATTAAAAATTAACACCATGCAGTGGAAATATAATGAGGTAGTCAGCTAGTTCAGGGTCATGAGCTTGGAAGCCACTCCCCTCCATGACATAGTTGTTCCCTCCTGCCCATTGTGACTCTCACCTCTCATCTGAGAAGGGGTGGCATTGCATTGCATTGTTATGTAACCACTCCCCTCCTATAAAAGCTCATGATAAGGAAGGGCTCACTCTTTTGGGCGTGCTTCCGTTTCTCTGACACTCCAACTCTCGGCCTCCCCAGGACAGGTATCCCCTGAGCATGTCTCCTGTGTGTCTGTATTCCTCACCCTCTGTTAATTGCTTGTATGGGATGATAAAGATAGCAATGCTAAGATGCTATTTGTATACTATCAGGAGTTATAGGAGAAGTGAGGCCTAGCAGTAGTGGAATATGGGCAGAGAAGCCAGGGAAAGGTGAATGTCTGCAGCTTTGTAAGTGTGTCAAGGTTGCTTATTGCATGTCTCTTAGGATAACCTACATTGTTATGGAAGCTGGGACATAGGTCTTCAGCTTAACAGATGGACTTTAGGGTAAAGACCATTTGCTCCTCTAGGGTTACGATTGATTGAATTGCCTTATGGACTTGTGATTTGCTATTTCTAGTGGGTCTGCTTATCACCAAACTTGGTTAATAAAGACTCTTTAATAAACCTTGGAAATGTCTGGCATGATCTGGTTCACACTCACTTTCTCTGCACTGAGAGAGTTTACTCTAGTGTATCAAGACCTTCAAGAGGTTTCAAGTCTTTGTTCCTTACGCTGTCTATCCATAAGACTGGTGATACACTGAGCTAAGTGGCCATTAAAGTCACTTTCCAGTTCAGAATGCCAGATTTATGTTTATGTTCTTCGATTATACTTTGTGTGACCAAGATTTAGGCACACAGACACTTAACAAGGACAGAGGCAGTCATTAAACAGATCTAGAGGCAAGTAAAGTCAAACTGGGAATTAGGTTCTGAGATTTAGCTACAGGGAATATTAATGTGCTATTATTTGTGAAATGCTCCTGATGACAAGGACAAGGCCGTCCACCAGAAAACCAAGTGAATTCTATACCACTCAAATTGTGGAACATTTCATTGCACTCTATAAAAGAGTCAAGGAGTTCAGAATATACCATGTACTCTGTTAAAGAAAAAATACTCTGACTTCATTATAATGACCAGGAAGACTTAATCCTGGGAGAGAAATTGGCAACATTGATTACAAAAGGGACAAGCTGGGATTCAGAATCCACTGGCAAAATGAGGGGGTCAGTTTATGGAAAATTCTAAGAGGGGTTACCACAGTGAGGGTGGGTTCTTAGTCAAGGCACATGCAACACATAAACATCAAAGATGTGGGATGAGGAACCATAAAGTGAAGGTGAGGAACTCTTTTGCTAAACTTGCTAAAAGTGCACTCATTAAGGACAGGCATGGAATCTAAGGTCGAGGCCCAGTGGAGAGGAGGACTCAGAGCAGCTTATCTGAAGTTTGGTCAAGAGTGAGTCTTGGGTGCGGCAGCATGACCTAGTGGCTAAAGTCCTTGCCTTGAACGCCTGGGATCCCATATGGGCGCCAGTTCTATCCCAGCATCCCAACTTCCCATCCAGCTTTCTGCTTGTGGCCTGGGAAAGCAGTCAAGGATGGCCCAAAGCTTTGGGACCCTGCACCCATGTGGGAGACCCGGAAGAGGTTCCTGGTTCCCAGCTTCGGATTGGCACAGCACCGGCCATTGCACTCACTTGGGGAGTGAATCATTGGATGGAAGATCTTCTTCTCTGTCTCTCCTCCTCTCTGTATATCTGACTTTGTAATAAAAATAAATAAATAAATCTTAAAAAAAAAAGAGTGAGTCTTTGTTAAGATGAAGTGACCTAAAAGATCTCATAGTAGATCCTCTGTACACCCTCATCTATCCCACTGGGGCAGAATACAACTACTCTGGGTACTTATCTGTCCCCAAAGAAATAAGACAAGCATACTCAATGATGGATGTGTTTCCAGGCAGGGGCTCAGGGGAACCAATAAGGCCTGCGTGTTTGACCTGGGTTCAGATTATACCTAAAACTAGAATGGAACACCAGGTAACTACAAAGTGGACATCTTGCTGGGTTCTTACCTCATAGACATAACAGAGGGCCAGCAGGACTTATAACTGGAGAAACTTTACAAGACAAAATATGATCCTCAGACTCTTCTATCCCTTCATCTGATATGCCCTTGCTTTCTTGCAAAATCTTCTCCATCTTGTAGTGCCTCATACTGCCTCTGATGGCTAATAGGATTGGATCATACATATATTTTACCATACAGTTTGATTGAGTTCCAGTTTTTTCTTTGGGGTAACTCTTATTTCTAAGAAAACAAGCAAAAGGCGCTTGCCCTTTACCCCAAAAGAACTGGATCTCTACCTTGCCTTAGGTAAAAACCTGAAAGAATAGATTAATCCTTTCAGTGTCCACAAGCTTATGTATTAGATGTCTCAGTAATCTCAACAGAAAAAATGCGGGCTATAAACTTGCCTCCTAAAAGCATTTGGAAAAAAAAAAATCTAAAGACAGTAAAAATAAAACAGAAAATGCCATTTTCGGTTATCATATTGACTAAGAAGATAATCTGCAATGCTGGTGAAGACACACTGAGGCACACTGGAAAGTGGTGCCTCAATGCATCCTCAAAGTAACAGGAAACTTAAATGCCACTGTGCACATTACCCTATAAGCGTTCTATTAATTAATCTTCAGATATCAGAAATAAGGACAGAGATTAACACAGTACATCTTTGATATATTGCTTTCCAAAACATATGTATGTACTATTGAATAGAAACATGTAGACAATGGAATGTCATGCAGCCATCAACAATTTTGTTTTTTGTTTTTAAAAATTTTGTCTTATAATGCTAAAGAAAGTTCTATAATATGCAAATTGTGTGTGGTATAGTCTCAACTGACTTATTTACAAAATAAAATAGAAGAATCACTTCAAAAAGTTAATAATAATTTTCTTAGATTAATAGGCTGGGTGTGGTTTTGTTTTGGATTTCTATTTTTCTCCTTTTAAAACTGATTATGATTATTTTTGCAATGTGTACAAATTAAAGTTCCTTTACTAGGAACTGAAATCATTTTCTAAAGCATGACAAAACCCAAGAAAAACACGTAAGAGGTTCTGTCACAATCCTGGAGGGAAATGGATACTTGACGCAGCATTTAGAACATCACCTGGGACATTCGGATCCCATGTGGCAGTGACTGATTCAGACTTCCTGGTAACGTACACGTTGGAAAGTAGCAGACGACTAAGTACTTGGGTGTCTATCACGCACACAGGGACCAAGCTGGAATTCCTGGCTCCTGACTTACAGTTACTGTAGGCTTTGGGAAAGTGAGCCCACTTGGGGATGGAAGGTTTCTTTTCTTTTCTTTTCTTTTCTTTTCTTTTCTTTTCTTTTCTTTTCTTTTCTTTTCTTTTCTTTTCTTTTCTTTTCTTTTCTTTTCTTTTCTTCTCTTCTCTTCTCTTCTCTTCTCTTCTCTTCTCTTCTCTTCTCTTTTTTCTTTCCTTTTCTTTTCTTCCTTTCTCTGTCTCTCTTTCTTCCTTCCTTCCTCTCTCCTCTCCTCTCCTCTCCTCTCCTCTCCTCTCCTCTCCTCTCCTCTCCTCTCCTCTCCTCTCCTCTCCTCTCCTTCTTTACACAAAGAAATCCAGACGGCTTGGTTGGATCTTTAAGCATTAACTAAGCAACCCTCTCATCATCTCAATTTGAAATCCTAAACAGATTCAGCAATAATGCCCTATTCTCATACCCTCCTGTCCTGGCAACTGTCATTCATTCAACTTTGTTGCCATGAATTTGCCTATTCTATGTTCCTCACACATTAGCGTCCTCTGTGTATAGCTTATTTAACTTATTAATATTGCCACATAGAACCAAATTTTGAAGGTAGTAAAACTTTTAAGTTGATCAGCCATAAGATAAAGTAATTTTTACTTATTATCAGACTCTTGATTTTTTTCCCTAAGGTTCTTTTTTACAAGTGATTCATTTTTAAAATTCTTTTTTAATTTATAAAATAAAATTATGAATTAGTAATACAAGTTTCCATATACACCTTATCCCATTTTCTTCATTAACACCTTGTATTAGTATATTTGTCACAATTAACAGACCACATTTGAAGAGTCACATAAAGTTAGGAAGTTTCCTTACAAAGTTTGCATGCACAATCCCTGTCAAAGCAAGTGCCAAGCAGAACTGAGATAACCACTTGGTGGGGGTATTGCAGAGGTTTGAATAACTCAAGCTTCAAATTTCCATTCTATTCAAAAAACCTTGTGACTGCAGACAAGAATCATTCACACAGGAATTGGTGACCATTGACTGAATACCCAGTGCACATCAATAAATAATGGTAGTTGATGCCATGTCATCACTGATGATATTAAGTGGTTCCAAATGTCTGTACTGGAGTCCCAACACTGGGCAATGTCCTGACAGACTTGAGTTTGTCTCTGTGAGCTGGCAGAGTCAGGGAGGACTGACAGTTACCCACCTGCCTCAGTGGAGACTTGGGCTTCTGGGGGAAGCCCCTTAATTGTGTCATCCTATTTGTTAATAGAAAAACAACAGCTCAAAAGGTAGGTCTGGGTACGGAGAATGTTTGGGGGGGACTAGTGCTATTGAAGTATAACACGGAAACATCATGGAGGATTATATTTTGATTAGGAAAATCAAAATCATATTGCTGCCGCCCACTAATATTGTCATTTTATGACTAGACCATGGGACTCTCGTAGGACTAAATGAATTACTACATCAAAAGTGACTTTCCAGAGGGAAGAAGCAAATTCTGGTGTCTGACTGTGTAGTAGGGAGACTAGAGTTAACAATTTCTTGTATATTTCAAAATAGCTAGAAGAAAAGATTTGGAGTCACACACACACACACACACACACACACACACACACACACACACACACACAAATACTCGTTAGAGTTGACAAATATGCCAAGTATATATACCTAACATACACATGCTGTGAAAGATCACATTGTACCGCATAGGTCTGCTTCAACCAAACGTTTTCTATTTTGGCAGTGGGACTGGCACACAGAAGGCATTTGGAAGACATCAAGGTTTTCCTTAAGAATGCGTGTCCTCACCACATAGATGCCTGCTATGCAACAGGCCAGCTCTGTACCGGCAGCTCCACAATCAGTCTGGGGCATCTGCTGGGCTTTTCTAGTGGTGCTGGATGGGGAAACGGGAGACGTTCAGAAAGAGTATTACTGCACTTTGAGGAAGGCAATTGCCCCTTTATCCATACATCTAAGCCTGAAAAGGTTTTAGAAGAGGCTAAATCCAAGGAAAACACATGAGTCTGGAATGAGATTGGAGTATTTCCCTGGCTAGAGTTCACAGCTGAGCACAGCTTAGGCTCTAGGAGTCACAGAGCCAATGAACTCAGCTGCCACCTGTGTGGTGGTGGATGGCGGAGAGGCATGGCTATCCACGGAGGGAATGAGGTATCTCCAAGAAGCAGGGTGAAGACTGGCAGCTCTCAGAGAAGCAAGTGTTGCCTGGCTGGACCCCAGACGCAGTGAGAGATTCCCAGAGGTCAGAGGTGGAGCATACAAGTGAGGGACTCTCTTGAGCCCATTCACATGAGCAGAGCTTCCAATATTCACAGGCTTTCTGAAGAAAGTGAGATTTTATTTATCTTTTGGATTGACATGAAGTACTTACACATTTTTAGGGGTTACAATGGATATTGCAATGAATGTTTCCAGCATAAAAGGATCAATCAGGCAATCAAAATTTTCATTTTCTACTTTTCTCTATCTCTGAAGAGAGCATAACTTCTACTTTTTTTTAAAGGATTTATTTCTTTTTATTGGAAAGGCAGATTTACAGAGAGAAGGAGAGAAAATGAAAAAAAATCTTCCATCTATTGGTCACTCCTCAGATGGTCCCACAACCAGAGCTAAGGCCATCGGAAGCCAGGAGCCTTTTCTGGGTCTCCTACAGCGGTTTCAGTGTCCCAAGGCTTTGAGCCATCCTCTGCTGCCTTTCCAGGCCACAAAGAGGGAGTGGATGGGAAATAGAGCCTCGAGACATGAACCAACACTCATATGGGATCCTGGCACATGGAGGTAGAGGATTAGCCATCGAGTTACTGCACTGGGCTCTCTTTCCGCTGTTTATGCCAAATGTAATATATTGTAGTAAACCACCACTGCCTGATGACACTGCGGAAACTTGAAGAATTTGCTCTTTCTAACTGCACTTTGGTACTGGTTATCCACCTTTCTCTGTTCCCTCTGCATGCCCTTCCTACCCTCTAATATCACTATCCTGTGTTCAGCTCAACTCTTTTAATCTCTCACCTGTGGGCGAGAATGTGCATTACTTCTTATTTCAGTGTCTGGCTTACTTCACTCAGCATAATGCTCATAGTCCTATCCTATCCGTCAGAATTTTATTATTTTTAATGTATGAATAGCACTGCATTGTGTAACAACACCCCATTTTCTTTATTCATCCATCGACAGAAAACCCAAGCCGATTCCATATTTTGGTTATAATGAACATGGAATACAGGTATCTCTTTAATACATTTATTTCATTGCAGGATAGCTGAATCATACGATAAATCTATTTTTTTTAAATTTTTTTCAGGGAATCTCCACATTGTTTTCCATAATGACCATGTTAATTTACAGTCCCATCAACAATCTATAAGTGTTACCTTTTCTCTACATCTTCACCAGCATAGAATGGTGAGAGTTTTGTAACATATTCAAGAATGGAAATTTCCCCTATAATTGGGAATGATGACTCTGTTACAGTATCTGGAATCAGTAGAGCTTTCCAAAGTGAGGGTGGTGTCATTTTGATTTCTGATTTCCGCTGTTTCAAGTGAGGCCTGAGTCAAGTTTTAAACAATACATGGACAATAGTTAATTCTTTGTTCTTCATCTTTGTGGAGAACTGGGTTCTCTCATCTACTCCCTTCAAATAGTCCTTCCATTTACTAACTTATCCTTTGCGTTTACTAAAAAACTGATTGTCAATTTCTTGTTTCTGAGCATTTTATATACTCTTGTAGAATGGGAAATGTTCATATGTTCATTATTCTCAATTATTAATACCATGATGATGTGTGCAGATTCCAATGAGGAGATCATACGATGGGAATACATGTGTGGGGATTATAAGAGCAAAAATACTTTGAGAGAAACTTGGAAGGGCATCAGAAAAGACCAGGAGACCCTGAGACTGAAATGCTTATCTCATCCTAGTGCAGGGGAGCAAGATGGCAGCAAGGTTAGGAGTAAGCAGCCCAGTCTGCAGTGCTGTTTAAAATGCTTGGCAAAGATGCTCGGGAATCCTGGAGCCAAATGTGACCTTCAGATCAATCAGTCTGGCAGCAGCTCATGGGGATGAACGTCTTCGTGTTAATCATGATTGTATCTCCGGCTGATGGCTTCCTTGGCAGTTACAAATCTCACAGTCGTCAGCAGGAGGTGGTTTCTTGATAGTGGGAGGCTGTCTTGTGTATGTAGCATGTTCATCTACCATCTCTTCCTGCCAAAGACTAGCAAGAATCCCTCCAAATTGTGTGCACAGATCACCAAATGTCCCTCCCAGGGGGAAAAAAAATCACCTTTGGTTGAGAAACACTAGAGTTGAGGAATTCAAAGAAATTTGAGACAGTATCTCAGGAAAATCACAAAATCAGAGGGAAGGGGACACTGAAATATTTGAATTAAATATCATGATCAAGAAAAGTAATTCAGTTGGGAATCCAAAGTGAGCACGATCCTCTCACTTCAATGACAGATTGCAGATTGAATATTAATGTCCAGTCCAAATGAAGTTTTGTGGTCTTGAAATGAACTTTCACAGTCAAATGTCAGATTCTAAGGATATCAAAAAAAAGTTTAACAAGCTACATGAATGCAATTCTAACTTAATGTATCACGTTACAATGGAAACTGTACTTATGCTTATTTTTTTCAATCACTTCACACTTAATTGATTAGTAGCAACGTGGACAGCAATTCAATTTAATGATGAGGATGATGAGATTTTTAGAACCAGGCATCTTAGACTTGATTTTCACTTATCACCCAAACTTCTGTAAGGACACAGCTAATAAGCATACTTAAATTTCCACCTTCATGACAGAGCTGATTTTGACATTCTATTGAAGTGGCACTAGGTGTGGCACTACCATGAGGCCAAGATCTCAGCATCTAACTTGAACTGTGCTGGCAGGTCTCCCACCTCCTCCTTGCTCTATTTTCCACAAAGCAGCCAGTGCAGGCCTTTTAAAGCAAATCTGATCTCATTTCCCCTCCTTTGAAAGGTCTTTCTGCTCCATTCACACTAAATGCAGAATCCTTCCTGTGGCCAAGACTCAGAATTTGGTGCAAAGAGTAGCCTTGGTCAGAGCTTCTGCTGGGTAGAAATACAAATTGAAATGCAGATGCTAGGCCTGCCCCAGACTTAATGAGTCAGGGTCTGCATTTTAACATGATCCTTGGTACTGGTGGCAGTGGGGGTGGTCTATATGGCAATGTTTGGTCACCTACGATCTGATATTTTTTTTCTCCTTGTTCTCTGTTCTGTAGTTAATATGGGTTGTAGCTCTCAGGGATGCTCAACTCATGAAGCATGTTATAGTGCTAAGTTTTCCTTCTTCATCCTTTCTCTTGTTCCTCTCATATCTATTGTGATCTCATATGAGCAGTGTCTTTGCCCACTGCAGCTAAAACACTGGGCTCCCAACCTTGTTCTGTTCAGATTGCTCCTCACCAAAGGCCCTGTCTTATTTGAATGCAAAGCACTAGCCTCTAGCCATCGTGTTGGGAATTCTCTTAGTGTCTGCCTCTGGGTCCACAAGGGCAGGGCCTTTGAGTGTTTCTGTGCCATTGCCAAGTGCCCAGACCCTGGAACAGTCTGTGACACATGGTAGATTGTGAGGAAACCTTTGTGGACTGGATGAACAACTGATGGGCACAGCCCCCAGGGACAAAGTCCTTGGAGAGGAACAAGGAGGCTGAACGTCCCCAAACCCTAACACTTCCTGGCTGCCTCTGTTCGACACTGTGTGATGCTCTCTTCAAAGCTGCCTGGAAATGAGTTACAGCCAAAGGCAAGCATCTGGGGGCAGGGTAGATCCACTGTCAGTCAGAGGATAAGCCCAGATCAAGCAGAGGATTCAGGAACAAAGCTGGGAGATGCCACACCCCTTCTGGCACACAGGAGGATCAAGCTGTGCATTTGGTTTAAGCAAGTGTGTGTGTGTGTGTGTGTGTGTGTGTGTGTGTGTGTGTAAGAAACAACCAGTTTCCAAAATGCATGGGATCATTTTTTTCCAGACAAAGATTAATCTTTACTTCTGCTAAAAAGCAACCTGTTTATACATTTGCTGGAGGATTTGTCTGGAAAAAACTAAAATAGGAGAACTTGATTTGACACATCTGGAGCAGATGGGCATGTTTTGCCTGGCTTCCTGGGGATGTTTAAATTGGGGTTAAGACGGGGAAGATGGTGAAGATGCCTGAAGACTCAGGTGGCTGTGAGGAGACTGATGCAGAATGTGAAAAGAGGAGCAGATTAAACCATAGCAGATGGGATTGTCAAAAAAAAAATCCCTCACTTTCTTTCCCTGTCAAAAGCTCAGCTCCAAATGTGGATAGGAAGAAGTAACAGAGTTCACTCTGCAGTATTAATTTGAAAAACAATTCATCTATAAGAAAATAGTGTCAAACCTATTCATGCAGGTTAAAATGTGTATCCCGAAGAACTCTTAGAGCAAAGAAAATACTCTCCATATTACCCTTAAGTAAGATTAAGCAATCTTCAATTCAATTTAAACAAACAATTTGCTCAATTTAAACAAAAACTTTGAGGACGAAGCCAGTTACAAGCGGCGGTTGCAGGTGCATGGCTCTCCATGGAATGTAAAGCCAGGATGTGAATCACAGCAAACATCGCTGCACAAGGAACACAGCAAAGCTCAGCACTCAACAAGGCGCCCTTGAACTCCACGAGCATTTTCTGGATGACTACAAAGTGACCCACAGTCATTGTCATTATTTTCTTTCTCCAGCTACCCTCCTCCTCCAGTCACCTGGAGCTGATTTTCTCTCTCTCCCTCCACCACTCCAGGCCCTCAGCCATTTCTGCATATGGCACTAGTGTTCAATCTGAGGGATGCTTATGATGAGCTCAAAGACAGTAATCCTTTGGTTTCAGGAAGCAATGTTTCATCAATGTTTGTTCTTGAACTAGTAGACAAATTGGGGAAATAAACCAAAGCTTCATGTAAACCAAATTTTCATGTGCACAGAAAGAAGTTTAAAGCTATTGATTCACAAATGCAACATAATTCTCAGGGTAACTGAAAAACATCAATCTGTAGAAGTCTTTATTTTCCTATTTGAATTTTCCAAATTACCAGGAGCTACTTAAAAAAGCAATGTTCTTCAATAAGGAAAGCTTAGAACCAGACAGGAAACAGTCAGTGTGGATTCACATATACCTTACTAGGTAGGACACAGAGATTAGATACTCCTCACTGGGGAATGGAAGAATTCTCTGCATACTCCTCTAATATAGTTCTACACCTCAACTGCTGCCATATGCCTTGCTAGAGTTATAAGCTAGTTTAGACTATCCTAAAATCAGCCAGGTTCAGCAGAATTATGCCTCAACACTATAGACTGCTAAATACTAAAATGAGGATAGACACGAGACAGTTGAATAGTACCCTATAGCCATTTTAAGGTGTATAGAAGCTGGTTATATATAAACCAAAACCAAAATGTCAATGAAGTAGTCACAGGATGAGGTTGAGAGCTTGCATCCTGTAACATACTGGTTACTCAATACCATGACAATTAATACCATAATGTTATAAATTGTCGTTGATGTTAAGCTGGGGCCTTGTATTGACCAGGATTATATTCTGCCAGCTCTACCTCCAGACCAGAGATGGTCACCCCAAGAAACCGTTGAATGTATCTGGACAATTAGATGCTGGACTCTTTGCTTGGTATATGCTTGCAATGAAAGACTCTCAACTGAATTTGCTTTGTAATACTGCAACAAGGTGGAGGAATCCACCATGGGGGAAGGGGTAAAGGAGGGGTTGAGGGAACCTCAGAGCCTATGAAACTGTCACATAATACAATGTAATTAATAATAATAATAAAAGAAAAAAAAGCAACGTTCTTATGATTGGCCTTTTTTGGGAGCAAACTTTGGTGATTCGAAATTTAACATCAATTTACACAACATTTTAAGACACTGTTTTTTAAGAAATGTGTATTATGACTCAAAAGTATCACTCAATTCTTGATTCTCTTAATTGCCGCTTTAATTAGATACGGATTGAACAAAGGCAGCTATCCTCTGCAATTGTACAGCCACATTTCTGCAGATTAGGGCTTTTTTTTTCTCCCACAAAAGTTTGCTTTTCCTTAAAAAAACAATGCGTTAAGTTGGCTTTTCTGGTAACAACAAGTAAGACTAAACACCATGTGGTGGCTTACAAACCAAGGAAGTGCTAACTTTACATCATTTTTGGAGGCTAGCCTGTCATTTTTTTAAAAAAACCTTTTTAATTGCTTTTATGCCCAAAAAGTAACTCCAAAATTTTTCCAACTTGGGAGGGGGTTGGGACTCTAATAGCATTTCTAAATTGCTTCCAAAAAGTTTAAATGATGAGCTTTGGGGCCAGGAAAAAGACTCAGAAACAAAAACAAACCTAAATCTGCCTCACAACCACAAAACACATATGCAACTCATAGCGAAAGATGTGTGCATGAATATATGAGTGTGGAATTTGGCCACCAGCAGTCCTGTAACGTGCTGAATCTCAGGGCTCATCATTCTGCCTCTACGGATTTTTCTCTTTGGGCTTAGGCAAATTTATGAGAGAAAATCAGCCAACTAGCCAACTCACTCTGGACTCTATCAACAGGTTCATTATTTTGTCAATCAAAATTTGACTCTCCCATCCTCTGAACTTTAAAAAATTTGCTTCCTTTCCACCGAAAGTTTGCTTATCAGCCTTGCTCTTCCACCAAAGCACTTGCTCAAAGTCCCCATAGATGTTTCTAGTTTGGACAAAGGAAATACTGATTTATTTTACTGGCAATTGCTAATATTTTGGTACAAATCTCTCAGATAACATTTACCCTTTGAATCACAGTTCAAATCATAGACTGACATTTTGATCAATAATGGATAGCCCCAAGGACTCAGAGGCAGGATGAGTTACAATCTACCTTTTGAGAACAACTTTCATCTCCCCTTCCTGGTTTCTTGGCCTCCAGAGGCCAACCAAGTTTCATAGCTGGTGCTATCTTTGAAACTAAGTGTCTTCTCAGGGGTCTCAAGCGGAAATAGATCTGGGAACCACTCCTGTGGTGTTCAGCTCTCCTTAACTGGCAATATAATCTACCCGGATAATGCCAGCTAGTATTTACATTTTTTTGTTTCGTAGGAGAGGCAGACATACACAGAAAAAGAGACAAACTGAGAGTTCTGCCTGCTGTCTGGCTTACTCATTAAATGCCCACCATTTCCAGAACTGGGCCACAAGAAAGCTGGGAACTCAAAAATCAATCCTGCTCTGTGGTAGTGGTGGCAGGGACCCAATTACTCCAGCCAACACCTTTTAAAAACAAAACAAACAAAACTGGGGAGTGGAGGGAGCAGCAGTAAGTTGCACCTGCAACAGCAGCATCTCACATGAGCACACGTTCAAGTTCTATCTGTTTCATGTCTGATCCAGCTTCCTGATAATCTTCCTGGTAGCAGAAGATACCCCTGGTGCATAGACTCCTGCAGCCACATGGGAGACCTGGACAGAGTTCCAGGTTCCTGGCTTCAGCTTGGCCTGACCCTGGCCATCATGGTCATTTGGGGAATGGATTAGTGAATAGATAATCTCTCTGTCTTTCACGCTGTGTCACACCTTCTTTCTCAGTAACTTTGCTTTTCAAATAAATAAGTAAACCTTTCCAACTAGTATTTACTTAATAGATCTCTGCTACAGACTAAATATTTGGGTCTGTTCTTTCCTGCTTCCCAAAGCTAAATATGGAAGCCCTACCAGCTTCCAATGTGATGATATTTGGAGGTAGGGGCTATAGGAATTTTAGGTAGGTCAAGAGTATAAACTTCATCATGGGATTTGGCATTCAGGACAAAAAACAGAACTGCTGCCATGTCGCTCTGCTGTATAATGATACAGCAAGAAGCTAGGCCATTTGCAAGCCAGGAAGGGGATCCATCTGTGTTGATGTAATTCTGATTTTGAACTTCCAACCTGCAGAACTGTGAGAAATAATTGTGTTTGTTGAAGCCGCCCAGTCTATGGTATTCTGTTACATAGCCCAAGCGAAGTGGACTACCCAAATCCTGGAAAAATCAGGAGCTTGGAAATACACTGGAACCTAATGAATGATTAAGTGAGCAAGTGGTTGAAGTTTACTCATCAAGGCAAATCACTAACCCTTTACATAAAGTGTCTGTCTGAATTGCCTTTGAGACCAACTGCTTCTCTAGAAGGAACCGAGGCAAGTTACTCATGGATCCCCTTCTGAGGATCCATGCAGGGCCTCCTTGCTGCTGACTCTAGAAACTGAGATGGTTTTAGGAAGCCCTTCTGATCTCAGGTGTGGGAACGTGGACTAGGGCACACCCAGTGGGACTGTGCTGGTTATCCCCTACTCAAGACTTGAGTTCCCCCACCG
Source organism: Ochotona curzoniae (assembly GCF_017591425.1). Taxonomy (NCBI): domain Eukaryota; kingdom Metazoa; phylum Chordata; class Mammalia; order Lagomorpha; family Ochotonidae; genus Ochotona; species Ochotona curzoniae. Next base: position 6,513,756 of record NW_024466605.1, read on the forward strand.
ATCTGAACTGCAGGTGGTTTGCCTGCGAGTGCACCTGGGATACACAGCTTTAGCACAGGTCTTCTCCAGGTGGTATCATTGTTCTCTACCACTGTGAAATTCCAACAAAGACCAACATCCTATTTTCTTAAAGATTGATTTTTATTTTTATTCGAAAGTCAGATTTACAGAGAGAAGGAGAGACAGACAGGCAGATCTTCTGTCCACTGGTTTATTCCCCAAGTGGCTGTAATGGCCAGAGATGAGCTGATCCAAAGCTAGAAGCCTATTCCGGGTCTCCCACATGAGTACACATGGTCCTAAGGCTTTGGGCCATCCTCAACTGCTTTCCCAGGCCCAAAGCAGGGAACCAGATTAGAAGTGGGGTAGCAGGGACATGAATTAGTGTCCATATGGGATCCCAGTGGTTACAAGCTGAGGACTTTAGTCACTAGGCTACTCTAATGGACCCGGTACCAGAATCCTATTTTTGAACAAAGGAACACAAGACTCACGATGAACCTCACTTTTGCGAAGGAAATAAATGAATTTACTCCAATCTTGGGGATTTCTAAAGTAAGACGCACACCAGTGTCTTTTCTCCTTCTCTGTCTCTCATTTCTGAACCCCCACTTCACTGAGTCACACTCCAAGTCCTTAAACTTTGATTTCTTAAATCATTCTGAAAAAATTTATTCTGCTATTAGTTAAGTTTGAAAATGCATAAAGGAACTTCTAACAGGACATAAAATTTAGCATAAAATTGATATTTCTTCTTTCCCTTTAGCTCTACTTTTCTGATCATTCACTTTTGGAAGGAAAATTTACATGTATGTGATATACAATGTTTCTGGAAAATTCTGTTTTAGAAAGAGCTAACACTGAGACAGGATTGGTGAATTGGACAAGAAATAGAAAGGAAAATGTTTGGGGAAACGGGACAAAGTGAGCCTAAAATGTTTCTTGTATTTTGTATTTTTGCTATAACTGGTCTTATCCCAAACTAAGAGACATACTTTTAACTTAGGATACAGCACACAGGAGGTAGACAAAAAATATAATTAAAGGTGGACTATCTCTGAAAATGATCCAGACCACACTGATAAATGCTTAATAACTGGATCATATTTTTAAAGGGGTGGGAGGAATCTATGTATAGCATTTTAAACTTGATTTCTAGTTTGGCAGTTTCTGTGGAATAAAACATTCTCATCCCAATCAATTTTAAATTTAATGAAATTAAGTTTCCGCTTAATGTGAGTTATTTAAATATATATCATTGGCTTCTTTGAAACTCAAATGCTAGACCCTCAGAATGAAATGGTAAGTCCAGCGCAGGCAGAGACTATCCAAATATGACAGATTTAAATGTTATTCTGTAACATTTGTTAAAATGTGTGGTACCCTAGCGGCTAAAGACCTTACTTTGCAGATGCTAGGATGCCATATGGGCACCAGTTTATATCCCAGCTTAACATGAACACAGTCATGAAATGCTTAACCACAGAGACCTGCTCAAGAAATACGTTGTTAGGTACTTTGGTCATTGTGGGACACCATGGAGTATATCTCTACACACTGGGATGGCTGTCATATTAACCTGCAATATGATCTGATGAAACCAACATCATTCATGTAGCTGGTTGTTGACCAGCACATCATTAAGTGGAGCACAACTGCAATCATAGAGTATTTCTAGATTGTTACATGTATGTATTTACATATGGGGTATGTGTGTTACATGCTTTTAGAAGCCTCTTGTGCTGTTTATGAGTTAGAGGATAAGACTCTGGATATGAATTATACTGTAGTCACTTGTGGTTCTCTGCAAGTGAACTAAAGGTTGTTATGCTGACCCTTGCCCAAAACATGCATTTTGTTGTTAAACACGATGTCTTCAATGAATGCCTGCTTTCTGCCTACCTGCTCATAATAATGAGTCAGTTAATAACTTGTAGTCTTGACAGAGCATTCCCTTTCCTTCACATCTCATTTATGGCATTATCATACTGCAAGCAAACTCCTCCATTTTCCCTTTACAGATCTACAGCAAAGGCTTCCATCCTGGTTCTAACCCAGGAAACTCCTCTCCCTTCCAAGGTAACTTGGTCATAGGATTCCAGAACTTTCTGCTGGATCTTGGCTCTAGGAGGCACAGGGAAGTGGCTATGCCAGCATCATCCCACACAGATTGAGAGTTGTAAGTGATGGGGAGACAGATGTATAACCTAGAGCAAATACTAACTGACAGGAGGTTTCAGAGAGCACTGGCACCTCTCAGGAGTTCACAGCTGCTTTAGACACAGTGTTTGCAGCCTTGATCCATAGTTGCTAGCATTTAGCATTTTATTATCTTGAATGGAATAGCTTAATTAAAAACATAACTTTGGCTTTCACTTTGTGTATTCATCTTAGAGTTTTGTTTAACAATCTTTTAATATGGTAGGAAATGAAGAAGTATGTCACGAGGGGTATTTAGGAAGATGTGCTAATAATGGGACACAGTTAATAAATATGTGAGGAAAGAATAGAGGAAGAAAGGAAAGAGGGAAAAGGGGAAGAAAGAGTAATGGAAGTAAAAGAATGAGCATTGTTGGAAAAAGGAAAGATGCAATTTTATGAAATGTAATATGCAATTTTTAATGAAATAGATTGGCTGCTTAATGTGATTCTGTGAGTTAAATTAGTCTTTCTAGGCCTTCTAGAGTAGGTCATAAAATATGGATTACCACATGCCCATAGAAAAGGTTTCTATTTTCTATAATCCTCTTCCTAACATCTTCATTACATTTGAACCTATACACCTACATATATATATATACACAATAAATGGGAGAGAGGCAGAGGTGATCAGCATGCTAGAAATATGAATTTAGGCTTGGCACAATGATCCTGTGACTAAATCCTTGCCTTGTGTACGCCGGATCCCACATGGGTGCCAGCTTCATGTTCCGGCTGTTCCTCTTCTCATTCAGCTCCCTGCCTGTGGCCTGGGAAAGCAGTAGAGGATGGCCCCAAACCTTGCACCTGGCACACATGTGGGAGACCCAGAAGAAGTTCCTGGCTTCTGGCGTCAGATCAGCTCAGCTCTGGCCGTTGTAGCAACTTGGGGAGTGAATGAGCAGATGAAAGATCTTCCTCAGTCTCCCCTTTCTCTGTGTAACTCTGACTTTCCCATAAACAGAAATAAATCTGTATAAACATGAACACTTATCTATAAAAACATGGTTTGGAGGAAATAAAAATGAATTAGCACAAACCTTCACTATTCGCACAATGGAATGAACACGGCTAATACTATTATACAGTGTATTTGTTTTTCATTGTTATACTAGAATAGCTAATAACATATTAGAATGTTATACTAGAATGCATAATAACAAATATAGCATTTTATAAACACACACATTTAGTATAATTCTTGTGGTTTAGGATTCCTGACACAAACTGAGCTCTTGGATTAGGGTCCCACAAGTTGGCTATCCAGGTGTTGATTAGGACTGCAGCTCACTTATGGCTCAAGTGGAGAAGGATTTGAATCCAAGTTCATTCAGATTTGTTGACAGAATTCACTTCTTTAATGGATACCCAGTGGAGGCTGTCTGTCCTCTGCTCTTAGGAGTCACCTACAGTGTCTAACTATGTGGGACTCTCAACAAGGATACTTAATGCATCAAAGCTGGGAAGAAAGGAAAGCTGTCCAGCTAGATGTGTACACTAAGGCTTCATGTGCTATAAGCATGTAATCACATATATCTGACTAATCCTGTTGTCTTCTCCACTGGTAAGAAACAGTGAAATTCCCTACTCATGTGCAAGGGGAGAGCTTTACATAAAGGAGTGGTACCAGGGTCAGGAATCCTTTAAAGTGTCAGAAAGCAATGATCTTGAACTGTCCTCCAAAACCCCACGGAAAATGCTTCATGGTTTTCAGTGGAAATGGTGCATAAACACAGGAGTGACATGAAAGTGAGAACTGGGGCAGCTACGCCTAGAACTGATAACCATAAACAAAAGACTAACAGAACCCCAAGGAGCAAGCCTCCCAACAGCCGTTCCTGATGGCAGTCTGAACAGCAGGGACCTGCCAAGTCTTGACTGCTGATGGTATTGGCTGCCATGAAATCCATACTTTATCTTCACTTAGAACAGAAGTTTGGACTATTTTCTTCGATGTTTAGAGGGAATCTTGCTGTTCTTCTTAATTGCATTTGCTATTTTGTGTTCCCCTGAGAAAAAACATCAGTCTCTTCTCTGCACTTGACAAATTAAGTCTTATTTCAAAGGCACAGTCACATCCAAGCCAAGCAGCAAAGGTTACTTGTTCCAATTTCCTTATCTTTGGTGAAATTAAGCGGCATACTTCTTCAAAGAATAGTAGAACGCTGGCATACTAGCAGTGTTGGCATCCCATGTCAGAGTGCTGATCCAAGTCCTGGCTAATCCACTTCCTACCCTGCTTTTTGCTAGTGTACCTGGAAAAGCAGGGGAGAGTGACCCAAGAATTTAGGTCCCTGCCACCCACCTGGGAGATCTGAATGGACTAGCAGGTGCCTGGCTTCATCCCAGGCCAGCTCTGGCCATTGAGGCCTTTTAAAGGAGTGAACTAGTTTATAGAAACTCCTTCTTTCCCTCTCCCTCACTCTGCCTTTTAAATAAGTAATCCTGTAATTTAAAAAGTTTAAGTGCTTTTGCACAGTACTGCTGATTCCACATTATCTTTTATATTGCAATTATAAAATGTATTTTATTGATCACTGTCTTGGACACATATCTTACTCCATCATGGCATAACCATTGGGTGGACTGTCTTCTTTAGAATCACTATTGTTCGCCCCATTTGGAGCTAAAATATTAGTTATACTGATGTACTCTATTTTTAAATAACATTTTCCTATTGAAATGAAACATCATTATTTTGTATCTCTTAATTAGCACTTTTCTCAATGCTTTTTACTCAGGTTCATGGTTGTTTCTGTCTCAACCCATTTTGCTTAAAAATCTAAACTACTGAGATGATGCCAAAGTGTAGCAAGCTGAGCCTCTGCAATACCAGCATCCAAAATGGATGCCTGTTAGTCTCAGCTGCTCCACTTTCAATCCAGCTACCTGATTATGAACTGGAAAGGCAGTGAAGGATGGCACGGTCCTGGGGCCCCTGAACCCACATGGGAGACCCAGAAGTTCCTGGATTTGGACCAATGAAGCTCCAGCTATTAAAGCTATTTAGGGAGTGAACTAGTTGATGGAAGATCATTCATTCTGTGTGTGTGTGTGTCCCTCACTCTGTAACTTCAACTTATAAACAAACAAACTTTTGAAAAAAAAAATCCACACTGTATCTGGATAGACTGAGGAAATAAAAATATCAGGATAACCAAACTACTGCATTGACTCCTACCCCCTTCTGTAAAGGATCTCTGTAGAAGCATGCCTACCACTACAGGACAAGGACTAGCTTCACCTGCAGACAGTCAGCATTCTTTCCTGCTTCACTGGGGGGACCACCCTTTCTACTTGATAGCTACATAGTTCATAAGATTTGCAACCCAAACCTAAGGGTCTTCTCCCCTTACATACAAGAGCATATTACTAGGAACTCAACATTTATCATTCAGTTCCATGCAAAAGGTCACAGTTTCCTTTATGCTGAGCTATTTCTAATGCGTCTCATTTTTATTTGCAAGGACCATTAGCACTAGCAAATGTGATTTTGATAAATATCACTCAGGCTAGTCAATGTTCATGGTTGATAAGGAAGATAAAGAGTGTCACAGTCACAGGGCAGCGTAGACATCACACATCAGTGAGGCTAGAGTCTGAGCATCCCATTCTTTCATCCTCTGTTTCTCTTGACCTCATTCATTGCTCATGTAAGTAGTCTTTGAAGCCTTATCCATAGACTGCTTTCCTTAAGAATTCTTTCCAAATTTCACTTTTCAGAATCTGCTTATTTTCTGTGGTCTCCTATGATTATACTGAAATATCATACTGGAGCACTTATTTCATTTTCATTCATATACGAGTCATTTTTGCTTTTTCTTATTGAATTGTTTTTTTAAAATTGTTAATAACATTGCATTATGTGAAACAGTTTTATAGGCACTGGGATTCCTCCCACCCCTCCCACAATCCTCCCCCCATGGTGGATTCCTCCACCTTGCTACATAACCACAGTTCAAGTTCAGTTGATATTCCTTCATTGCAAGCATATACCTAGCTTAGAGTCCAGCATCTTATTGTCCAGATAAGTTCAGTGGCCTCTTGGGGAGACCTTCTCTGGTCTGAAAGTAGAGCTAACAGAATAAAATCCTGGCCAGTTAAAAGCCCCAACAAAACATCAGCAACAATATACAACGTTATGGAATTAATTGACATAGTATTAAGTAAACAATATGTTAAAAATAATGCAAGTTCAATTTTTCAAAACACATGAGTTGAGACAGTATCAAGGACAATGCATTCAATTTATGTGTTTGTTTTGTCACAACACTGCAAATGGGAGACACTCAGGACCTAACAGAAATGTCTCTCAGATCTTTTTATCATGCTGGGTTGCATCTTGACAATTGATTTTTACATTTCACAGCAATTATGAACTTTAAAGTTAAGTAGGTTTCCTCTCCTTGCTTACTGTGAAACTTGATTTACGTAAGGAATCCCTCCAGAGTTGGGCAGAATATAATTTTTTTATGTTAATCTCACCTCTGATTTAAATGTTGCCTTTGTCCCACTCTCCTCCCCCTTTTGATTTCCTTTCCTTCAAAATGATTCAATTAGTTACATTGACTCTGCACTTATGCATTTCTGTGACTTCTTCTGATAAACTTGGAATGAGTGCAGAAAATCAAGCATTCATTCAATGATTACTAACATTTATTTTATGATATTTATCAGACAAATTGTCCATTCACACGAGTGATTCTGTAACTATGTGAACTGCAGTGTTTATTAATAAAACGTGCTAACTTTTCAAATAAAAAAAAGTTTTACTTAGTTGAATTTCTCTATTCTCCTCCCTGCCTCAACCCCTACAAAACTCTCTGGTTGTTAGATGTGTCTAGAGAACAGGCGGCAAATCTAGTCTACGGCTGACTTTTAGACGCCACTTCCCGATGTGTAAATGAGACAGGGCAGCTAAATGATCTCCAGGGTCTTCTCTCCTTCTAACATGATGTGATCCTTAAACACCCGTGGCTCTTGCCCTCTCCCCACCTCTGTTGACTTTGCCCCAGAACACCAGGGAGGAGGTCTGGAAACTGAAATAAATCTTTCAGACTCTTGCATTTCACTCACTGTTGCTTCAGATTTCTATACTGATGATGAATTGAAAAAGAAAAAAAAAAAGCTTCAGGGAGAATTTGACAGTGCTGGAATTTTATAGGAAGCCCACCCAGGGTCATCGCCAGATTTCTTTGAAGCTTCACAGACGTGCAAGTATTTGTTAGGAAAAAGACATTTGACAAAGTTAATCCATGTTTAGTTAATTGAACTGAAATAGCTACAGTTTCCAAGATATTCTTTCCTTTGTTGGTGAGCCATTTAACTATAATGCCTTAGAAAAACTGTGGAGGAGAAAGACGATGCAAGCACAAGGAGGTAGAAGGAGAAGAATTTACAAAAGGCACAGTTGTCCTCCAGGGCCAGGATTTGGGGTTCCTGAGGTGGGGATGAAATTCTATCACTATTACTTCTCTTCCATTCTCCCCAGGCTGTCCTGAACTCACCCTGGACACAAACACACACACATTCCCAGAATGCCACACAGAAGGGTAGTGTCACCTGTTACCCACTGAGTGGCATGAGTAACACTGAACAGTTTCTTAATATTTCCAGATTACTGTCTGTTACATGGAGATAATAATAGTGGGTGAATTATAGGGAAGCTAAAATGATTAAATCACAAATGTATTTACAATAGAAAGTCTGTCGTTCATTTATTCACCCAGGACATACTAACAAAGCAACTATTATGTGCCAACTGACAATCTTGAAATATATGCATAGGAAGGAAATAGATGAATGCTTCCAACCATGTGAAGTTGCTTTTGTAAGTAGTTAATGAAAAAGACCTATTAACAAGTGGCCTGGTGTGTATATGAGTGTCATGTAGAAGCTTGATATTCCTTAAGATGGGACTGGGTGAAGAGGAAAAGCTGGTGGTAAACCAGCACAGAGTAGCCACCGTCTCTAGGCTTGGCCCACTGTGCCCTGCTTTAGTACTTGTAGGACTTGGCCAGACCATTATTTGGATGTTGTTCTAACTTGCTCATCTATACCACTAATTTTTTCAAGACTTAAAAAAAAAAACAACACATAACTATTTTTTAATTCTCTAACATTACCATGAAACTTAAAGTTACATCTTGTGACGGTTTTTACAATCAAAACCATTTAAGCATATACTACAGATGATAACATTTATATCATCTTTCAGGATAAATTTTAAATTAAACCTCCAACATGTTTAAGATGGAAATGCATCCTATAATATTAGTATAAAATGACTTATTTTCTATTAGGTGTTCACAGCAGCTAATCATCTGCAACTTCACATACTTATAGAGAATCATCACTAACTCTTTATATTTGTGTTCGTAATTTCAGCACTTTTTAGAGCAGGTCTACTTGGTCTGTTAGTAAGTCAGTCCTCCTCTGAAGTCACTGCACAGCAACCCTGCCTCCCCCTTAATAGTAAGCTGCATTGGGCATTCTTCATAGGAGGAAGTCTCGACTATATAAGAAACAAAGACAGATACAGAATTTCATAATGCATATCCTAAAATTCTGTTGTTAGTTTTTCAAGGTTAGCCCTGTTTGGTAATTAATAGTATTTTCTAAGTTTTCTTCTGTGGGGTGATTCATACTCACAGCCATCTCGCATGTTAATAATGAGGTTCCTTTATTATAGATGGGGAACAATTTTCAAAAGGTTATGTAATATTTTCCCAAGTTTTTAAATCACAGAACTAGGATTTGAACTCAAGCTCATTTGTCTCTCAGTTTTCCCCAATACATTATATTTAAGTAAGGCATGAATCCCAGCATAAGATGAGCTTAATAATACTAATAAGAGATGTAATATTCAGAAAGCTATTAAAACTTAGTTAACATATATCATAAATTGTAACACACCTATATCTACATTCAGGTATAACATCCAAATTGGCAGGGGGCGTGGGTATAATGCTCGGAGTCTTTGAGTTTTTGAAATGGAACAGTCTGAGGCAATCTTCTTCTGACATCTTTTGCACAATACTGAGGTCATGTTAAAAGCAGAGATTTTGGTTCCCTGCCAAACTGTGATGGGATGGATCAGGGTGGGGAGATAAGCATGTGTGTTTTCAAACATTCCTCAGGTGTGTGGCCAGAGCTGAAAAACAAGGTTAAGGATTCTTATTTCATTGCCCCTCTCTATCTTGTCAACACAGCCTAACTGAAAAAAAAAATAAAGAAGAAGAAGAAGAAGAAAATAGCTAGCAAGACAACCCACTATGTTTACATTATTAAAGACATACATATGCCCAGCTCTAGGCAACTGCCTAGGTTATCTTGTACCTGGCTTGTACACTCGCTGGGAGAAAAGCAACCCATAGCTGGTAGGCATTCTGGGCCTGGTTAATGTCAAACTTGTATTAACTATACCAGTGCACCAGTGTAGTTGCCTAGTGTGTGTGTGTGTGTGTGTGTTTCCCCAAGATACATGAGGAAGGGTGGGGCAGAACATGTCTCCCCAGCCCCTAGGTGTGGGGCCTGCAGGCTGCTTGGGGAATGGGGTCTGGGGATGCATTGGAGTGGGAGTATCTGAGGACATGTTTGACAGGGGGAGGAATGACTTCTAGGATCTTTCGTGGACCATGTCACTGTACTTGAAGGGGCAACGGAGCGGAGACAGAGTGGTTTAGAGGGGAAACTGGAGGGCATGTCTGAGGCAAAGTCACTTGTCCCTGTGGGAGACTTGGGCTGTGCTAACTAACACTGTCCATATCCCACTGGTACACACAAAGCCTGGGGTTGGGGACATGCCTGGCTGGGCTAGGCCACAGCACATAAATACAAGTGTTAGAGGAGAGGGTGGGTAGTGTCAGGCTGGGATGCAATACCCACCAGAAATGGATTTGGGGACAGATTCTGTAGGGGACTTGTGGGCTCACCTTGGGGGGACTGAAGCACTCACTAGTTAAGGCAGAGCCGAGAGTGGTGATGGGCTGAGCCAGGATGGATACAAAACTCACCCTATAGGAACCTACCTGACACTCATGGGAGCTGGGACCTGGGAGGAGGCCATGCTTGGTCAGGCTGCAGCATCTGCTGGCACATGCAAAGGCCAAGACTGAGGGCAGATCACACCAGGCAGGGCTGATGCACTCACAAGCACACATGAGGCCCAGGGCTAGTTGTAGCCTGGTAGGGAATCTTAGGGAATTGTCCTATTGGTTGCAACTCCAGCTAGGGAGCAGAAGAGTCAGAACCTGTACTACCCGCCAAGACAGGTTGCACCACCTGCTGACAAATGCCAAGACTGGGAGTGGGCCATCTCAGACTAGGCCACAGTACCTACTGGCACACATAAGACCCAGGACTGAGACAGTCTCATAGGGAATGTTGCAAATTCCCTTGCTGGATCACTATTTCCACTGGTAAGCTTGAGAGCTGGGACTGGAAGTGGGTTGTCTTGGGGGTGGAGCAGGCTGGGATAGGCTGCCACAGCCGCTGGCATGCACCAGAGCCAGAATGAGTATGGGCCAGCTAGGTTGGCAACAGCACCTAGCAAGTGCTAGCACTGTTAGTGCTAGGGTGTTAGTCATGTTAGATTGAACCACAGTACCCTCTGACAGGTGCACCATCCAGAGCTGGGAGTATCCTGACAGGGGAACTGTGGGCATTCATTCCCCAACTAAGCTGTATCCATTGCTGATGAACACAAGAACCAGGGCTGGGGGCAGACCAGGCTGGACAATGCAGCAGCACCTTACAGCATACATGAGGTCAGATCTGGGGGCTGGAGGGGCTGAACTGAGCTAAACTACAGCACTCAGGAGTATGCACAAGAGCTGGATGGAATGAGGGCCAGGCTGGGCCAAGCTGGATTAGGCTGGAGATGAGGCTGGCACGAGCAAAAACTAGGGTGGAGGGAGGGCCTGGTGGGATTACTGGGGGTTATTCCAACCATACTGAGGCTGGTAGGCATGAGGTTTGTCTGTGACAGGATGGTTGGGCTGGGGTATACCACCTGCTGATTCACATGAAAAATGGGACTGGGCAAATATAAGCAGGCAGGTGCATCCTCGGGTGCCAGGGACCAGAGAACTGCCGAACAGCAGGAGTGACTCCATTTTGTTATTTCCTCACTTTGTAATGGTCTTGGAATGCTAGATCCAGTTATCCTTCACCTAGTTTCCTGGTAAGCTTTCACCTGTAATTGTTCACCCAAGATAACGGTTGTCATGGTGACCTCTGCCCTATCTGGTCCACATCCTACTGTAAAACTCCCCCCACCCAGCCTTTACCTGCTGCTTAAATACTGCCTGAGAAAATACAGTTTTTGGAGCTTGATCAGACCTCCTGTCTTGCTCCCATTCTTCGTGTCTCCTGTCCCCCCCCAATTGTCGGTTCTCTCCCCAGGTCTCCGTTGAAGATCCCGCGGGCAGGGGCACTTGGCGCCCAACGTGGGGCCTGGGGTACGGGCCCCCCGACGATTGTCTGCCTTCCCACGGCCATGGACACTTGGACCGCCGCAAGAGTGAATCGTGAGTGAAGGTCGGCATTGAACCACCGCGAGAGTGAATCGTGAGTGAAGGTTCGCGTAGAGCCGCCACGAGAGTGCCTAGTGAGTGAAGGTTCAGATAGAGCGCCACAAAAGCGTCTCCTGAGTGAAGGCTCGCATTGTGATTGCCGCAAGAGCACCTGACCTGAAGGCTGATCCGGAGGTAAATTGGCGTGACGAAATGGGACAGGAATTAAATAAGCATGACTTATTTTTACAGGGCCTCAAGGAGGCCATCAAGGCACAAAGAATTAGGGTTAAGAGAAAAGAAACTTGGGGCATGAAGAGTGGACCTTCTGACCCCCTCACTGCACCGCTTTGAAAGAGAAGCGATGAACGGCTGGTAAACAGCTTCAGCGCAGCATCTTCCAAGAGAAGCACATTGTCAGAGAAGTGGTGGCTCTAGGTGAGCCTCAAAGAAAGAAGGTGACCTTAGGTACAGTATTCCTCCTTTCAAACGGGAGTGTACCCTGCGGAAGTGACCCTTGGCACCCCGCAGCTCTGCACGAACATGGGGAACCCCCGGCCACGGCGTAGCTACGGTCGAATCCCCTGAGAGGTTGTAAGGGAAGGGAGGTGTTAGGTGTCCAATTGGCTTCTTTACTATCCTCTCATCTTCTGCCTTGAGAGACGGCCGTGGATGCGTGGCTCTGGGGTGAACCTGTCTGAGGACTGACGGTTTCTGGCCGAGGCAACACTTCGGTGTCACCTGAAACTCTGCAGGGGATCCCCTGGGCCCGACACCCCAACTGGGTATCCGAGTGCCACTCTCCTCTCTGCTATCTTTCTTAAGCTATGGGCAATAATGGTGGGGAAATTGATGATCCCACGCTTAAGGCGCTAACATACATTCTGAAGCTCTGAGGGTTAGAAATCTCAGATGCTCAGGCAGTCAAGGTCTGAGGGACTGTTGTCAGATTGGCACTGTGGTTAACATTGCTTAATTTATTTGCCCGTAATACTTTGAAACTGGAGAGCAAAACTGGCCCTGAACCACCTCAGCCACCCCAACAAGAGCTTCTGGGAAGCTCAGAGGGCAGGAAACCACCCTCAGTTCTAGGGGAGTCGAGAGCACAGCCCCAGGTGCAAGCCTTCTGGTGGGGTTCCTCCAGCCAGTCCAGGATTTTCCCATTGTTAACCATGAAGGGAACTGCCCAGCGGCGTGATATCCCTGGAATGCAGGAAATTTAAGAAAGCTGTGGCAGAAATGAGCCTAACTCACCCTGGGCCAAGACTAGTCTTTAGGGTCTTGCCCATAAACCCTGTATCCCGGCAGTTTGGATAATATTTTAGGAGCCCGTACAACTCAGAAAGTGCAAGTAGTCTGGGAAAAGGTAAAAGAGCTTTTAGAGAGAGCTAACATGAATGTCTCCTCAGAGAAGGTGCAAAGGATCCCCCTCTTTTTAAGATTTCAGGGACAGTATTATGCTTTGAAAAGGCCTCCCCCTTAACCCTAGCTAAGCGTTAAGGAATAATATTCATTAGTAGATTTTCAAAAGCTTCTTGGAGAGGTCAGTTGGCTATGCCATTGGCTACCCGTGTATACAGGACAATTACTTTCATTATTTGACAAGGCAAAATGCTAGGAGACTGAGTTTCCCTCATCTACAAACCTTAAAGGAGACTCGAGAGGCCCTGAACAAGGCTACTTGCTCATTATTGGTCTAAGAAAGAGTTATAAGTAAGGACATTTTCAAATTCTTCCGTGCTTATGGCTGCCCTTGTCCAGGAGAGCAGTCCCCTCCAACGGGTCCATTGATCGGTTGGAGAGGCGCCCAGAGTTAATACTTGCCCCTATCAACTGGCAGATCTAATTCAGGAGGTCAGAGAGCTAGCCCTTAGGTGTTAAGACTTTGAACCAGCAAATCTTGTTGTCCCTTATCCAATGAGTGATTTTGAATGAGGGACAGGCTGGCAGCCTCCCTTGAAGGTTATCTCGGCACCATTGACTACCATTATGGGCCATATAAGTGGGTCACCTCCTTCAATCGCTTGGATTGAGAAAATTCTGCCCTTTTACCAACAAACCATGAGGATGGAGGAAGGGAAGGGGCCACAGCAGAGGTTTTTCTGTCCAATCCTGTCTATATGACCTATTTTGAGCCATGTCAAGGATCAGCACAGTATAAGGAACTATTTGTTGTAGTTTCAGCAGAACTTCTCTCAAAAGTTGAAGAATCTTTTAATCTGTTCTCCAACAGCCTTAATGTTGTAAATTTGCTCCCAGAATTGGCTCAGGAATACACAAGGTTGGATGATAAGCCTATCATCCCTCATGATCTAGGCCCAAACATTGCTGTGAGGGCGAGCCCATCCCCCGTGACTGAAGGTCTCCATTTGCTCTCCTCACTGGGTAGCAGACAGAGATATCCTCTCCATTGTAGCTGCTTTAACCTTTGGCCTAACCTGCTCTCCCAGTCTCTCTGGACTTAACCACACCCAGTCACCTTCAGGATCTAAATTTCTCTAGCTTCACCTCATAGCCCTAACCCCTAGCTGAGAGGAGCCAGGTAAGAGATAAGCGATTAACATTCATTAAAAAAAAAAATCGAAACTTGTTCTGTAACCTGATTTAGCACTTATATATAAAAGTATACAGAGTGGTCCAAATGCACTGTTAAATTAACCTAAAGCATGAGATGAACCTATGTACTTGTTTTACAAAATATGTCTAGGTTAAAGTATGTCGAAGAAGAGGTTGGAAATCTCAAAAGAGATTTATCTTAAGAGATGTATGTCTTGTTTTGATGTGTTTAGTGATTGTGCATGTTTGTTTAGCCTTTATTGTTGGTGTTCTATTATTTTTGCCCGGACAAAAACTAGATTTTGTTTTAATACTCTTTATGTGTGTAACTGACTGACAGACAAGATGGGATGGACCATGACTGACCCCCTTTTCTCTCTCCTGGTAAATAATTATAAAAAGGTCTAACTTATCTAACAGGACTTGGCCAGACCAGACTCCCCAGCTCCACTGAGAAAAGGTTCTTATAACATTTTCTTGTTGTTTAGTCGTCAGCTTACAGTGTTGTCCTGGCACTTATCAGGTCTACAATACAGTATTCATTAACATGTTCAGTTAAATGCTAAATGTTAAATGTACTTTTTGTTTAACTAATTTACACCTCTAAATTCTTCAGTTTGAAACCAAGTCTCATGACTTTGAAGGTTCTAGTAGGATCCCTGGAACTCTCAAAGATTGAGACAAAATTTTGGATAATATAATTGTCATTTAAAATAATTTGGATTATAATCTCGCAATATTATAAAATTGTGCTAAATTTGTTGCATCATAGATGCTATTAAATAGATGAGTATTTATACTCATTGGTTGAAATGTTTCCTACTCATAAAATTAATCCAGTTTGTAAACTATTTGTGTTCTTACTTACAAGTAAGTATGTGAGATTTTGCCTTGCAGGAGAACAACGAATTCTTTAAAGATGTATAGTAAAATTGGTTATGATGTGTATAATTTCTGAATTTTGCCTTTAAGACAATGAAGTTGGAGTCTGATCCCTTGTGAAGAACGACAGTGTTTTAACATCTTTATAATAACCTTTTAAGTTATTTTAACATTTAAGTTGTTTTAACATCTCCTTTTAAGTTATTTTCATCTTATTGATAACTAATAGATTCCTAAGTAGCCTCCCAAGACTACAGCCAAATTGAAGTTTTTTTCGGCTTTCTTAACTTCAATAAATGGAGAAGCTCCAGGCCTACCATCCATAGAAAAGGGCTTAGACAGGCATGCTTGGAGTATGCCCTTTGTAAAGAATTTAGGACCTTGGCCTCCTTCAGGTCTTCATTGTGATTCTTATCTGCCTTCTTTTGAGAAGGGGAAATTCCCAAATCAGCTAGAAGAAGGTTATTTGAAAAACTTCTCTTTCCAGGTTTTAAGGCGGGTTTGTGTTAAAATATGTTTCCATGAATTGGGAGAAATGGTTAAAATTGCTTAAAGCAGTTGTATTTAAAAGTTGGTTTTAAAAATGTAGCATTGCTTATAGAATATTTTGTTCTGCAGGGAAATGGTTATCATAGAATGAAGATGGCAATCTAGGACAAAATATTTTAAAGGTGTAAGCATGTTAAAACAGAGGAAGTCAGAAAAGTTAAGAAATGAATCTTGTAAGCCTTATATATAATTGGCCATAATTTTAAAGATATTATTATAACATTATTTACGTTTTTAACGTTAATACCTAATACATGCTGATGTTAGAATTGATATCTGTTCAGCAAGTTTTTTGAAGTGTGCATACATAGAAATGTTAGTAAAATCTAAAAATAAAAATACCTGTATCTCTAATTTTGAAAGCTGTTAAAAAATTGAAGCATTGAACTTTAGATAATCTCTGCTTAATTGGTAACTTTGTCAATTGTCTATCCTTCTAACCACTGAATTTGTTAAAATTCTTAAAAAGTTATGATACGATTTTATCAAGAGCTATATTTTCAAGGGTATTTTCTGATATGTATTTACTTTGAAATGTTTGGGTGATCATTTCTAAGTGATAAAAATTTCTTAACATGTTAGCATTCAAATCAGTCTGACTAAATGAATGGACATTATAATGATGAATCTTCGATCAGATACTTTAAGGCCTCTTGGCATATTTTATAGGCTTAACTCTTCTGGTTTTGGGATTTCTAGATGGGCCCCTAGCAGCCTCAAAGTCAGAAGAATGTGTTTCAAAGGTTGTATCTTTCAGTTGGTAAAGTTATTTAATTGTAGGACAGACAACTGATCAGATCTGTAAAAAAAAAAAAGGGGGGGGGGAGCATTGCTAAAGTTTAATAGTAAACTATAGGTATGGTTTATTCATATTATCAAAAGCAAAATATAATTCTAAACGATTGGTAACGTTAACACACTCAAGAGAATTGTCAAGTAGCTGTTACAAAAGTTGTTTTGTTTTATAATATGTGTTACCCGATACACATGTACATGTTTATGTGGCAAGCTATGTAGTCTATCTTAATTGGCTTATAGATGAAAATATTCATAAATGTGAATTGCTAAGTTGAATCATTTTGAGAATAATGTATGGATATGCTATTAAGCTCTTGGAAAGGCATGTCTGTTTTTATTTCTTTAAGACCTACAAGGCCTGTTCAGCTGAATAATTCTGAATGTATTCAAATGGACTTACTATTATGAGTACAGTTTCAAAACTGGCCATAGGACCCCAACTCCTCATGAACTAGATGGTAAAAGGAGCGATGCTGTTTCTACGCCATAAGTCCGGGATTGTTCGAGACCGAATCCAAAAACATCAAGAAGAGCTCGAAGCAGTGCAGAGAACTGTTTCAGAACCCTGTATGGACAGCCTGGGGTGGGATATTGCCATATTTACTTCCCTTGTTGGGACCCCTGATCAGCATTTTGTGGATTGTTTCTTGTGGTGCTTGTATTGTAAATCGTATCACTCAGTTTGTTCGGCAGCAGATCCACTCCCTGTTGGCTAAACCCATCCAAATTCATTATCATCAGCTTGATTTGGCAGATCAGGGCTACAATGAGCCCATAGCTGATTAAGCTCCAGCATGGAACTTAGACCCATGCACGCTTGCACAATGCAGCGTTGGGCACCGTAGCAGAGGTGCAGGCAGCGCACTGCAAGGGGAAGGCCGCAAGTCCTGCTTCTGAGTCCCCTGAGAGGTAAACCTGATTGCATAGGGGTTGGTGTCAGTGGTCCCAGGACCTTGCAACAAGACGGCTCTGCCCCTCCTCTCCAAAAGACACCAAGAGCCATTAGGTGGCGGGGTTGTTGACTCTTTATCCCCGCGAGAGGAATCAGGTCACTACCTCCCCTCTCCGGTCAAGACCCACTGTCTCCTTGCTAGGAGCAGTCCTGATACAATTCTGCCTGTTCAAAAAATATAGAAAGGGAGGAGACTCGGGTATGCATTTTGGCTCCTGAAGGTGACAGACCTCACCTGACTGCAATGACTGGCATACACAAAAGTCAAATCTGAGGTCACCCAAGGTGAGGTTTATTGGGATCTCCCTAACTAGACCACTGGACTCAGACCCTGATCACAAGGAAAATCACAGGATATGTGGTCTGATCTTGGAATTGTTATACTGGGACTGGACCTCAGCAGTTACTGATGTCTGTGAAGTGGACAGCATGCCCAGATGCACATGGGGGACATGATAGCCAACTCATCTAGGCAGTAGGGGCTATCAAATGCCTTGTCATAAGATGAAGAGCACAACAGGTTGGGCGATTGTCCTGGCTGAGCTTTGCAGCACATTTGTGGGTCTGTGGATGCACTAAAGTGGACTCTGTGAACCAGTAGACTTTGGAAAGATTTTCTTAGTCCTAGAACAATGAAACGACTTCTCAGAACTTTCAATATTACACCACTAACATCTTCAGAATACTCCTCCCCACACTGGGATCTCTAAGGCATCATCAAATGACCTTGTCCCTATCCCCTGGTGCTGATATAATTTGACAGCAAGGAGCACCCGTCTGCCTCCCCTGTGGACACAAGGTGCCACCCACCTAATTAGAGACCCATATGGGCATGTGCCCCTCTCAACTTACATAAACAAAAATAATTAAGAGTAATAAAAAAAGATATATACACACTCACACACAGCCACAGTAACAGGAACATAGGCAGGGGTCTTGCTTTTAATCACTTAAAAGTTTTATATAGTAATGAAGGTATTAAGACCTGGCACCAGAAAAAAGACAATTGCTGGTAGAATTTGAACAAAGTATGAAACGTAAGTGATGGTATTATAGCAATGGTCATTTCCAACTTTAGATAATTGCATCAGGTTTATGCAAGCATTAAGAAACACTGGGTCGTGTGACTATAGGAGCTTCTGGAATAGCTTTACACTTTAATGTAAACATAAAGAAAAAGTACAAAAGCTTCATCCTGATCAGATACAAAATTCACAAAATGTTATTTCCACTTTCATTTTTGGTTAAAGATGTATTTATGCATTTATTTGAAAAGTAGAATGAAAGAGATAGGGTGAAACAAAGTTATCTTCTATCCTTTGGTTCACTGCCCAAATGGCTGCAACAGCCAGAGTGGTCTAGGTTGAAGCCAAGAGGTAGGAAACTCAAACCGGTTTCCCACATGGGTGTCAGGTCCCTAAGTACTTGTGCTGTTATCTGCTGCCTTTCCAGGAGGGTAGGGAAGAGGCTGAATTGGAGGCAAAGGATCCAGGCCTTGAACCAGCACTTTGGCATGCGATGATAGCCTCATAAGGGGTAGCTTAGCCCACTGTGCTACAAGGATAGTCCCTTATCTTCCCTTGTTGAGTTCCAAGATGTATTCTAAGGTGGCTTAGACATAAGCATTCAAACTTTAGCTTCCTTTGAACTCCTGCTTACATTGTGGCAGGCAGAAAGAAGGGAGGATATTAAGGTCAGAGGTGGCAAAAAGATCAACAAACACAAAGCAAACAGGGAGAGCAAACTCAGCCTGGGAGATCCCAGCCTAAGCAAGGTGCTGGAGGCCACACAAACCACCTGGATCACAGAGGATGCCAATCCTTTGAGGTATTTCCTTTCACTACCTATCCTTCTCTGTGCACAACCAACAATGGCATTGTGCCTAAGCTATGGGTGGGGCTCTAGAAGGATGTGGGGAAGCAGTATCTGAGGTTGTTGAAAAAAAAAAAAGCACTGAGTAAGTAGGTACTTGTTGTCAATGCAAATTAACTTTAGAAATTAAGGGAGACTCCTCCATAGCACTTGAAAAATATCTGTCTGGGAAGAGAGAAGGAATGAAGAGAACATGCTGGGAAAGCAATAACTGAGGACTAAGACTTCTGGCATTCTCGTTCTGTGGGCTGATCCTGTTTGAAGGTGAAGGGTGGAATTATTGGCACATCCTTGGCACTTTCTCCACAATCTCATACTTTGTCTATGACAAATGAATGAATGAATGTTAAATGAATGAAATAAACTCTGGATACTACACATGATTTCAAAAATTATCTAGAATGTCGCCTTCTGTTTTCTAAGGTCTTCAGCCTCAGGATAATTTCCGTTTTCTAGTCCCTGACTTTGAACTGGTTAGCTTCAGTCTTGATAGATTCTTCGTAATAAAACCAGCAGAGTGAGTCTATAGAGTTGCATTAGCAATACTAATTCTACTTGAACAAGTTCAGGCAGTTGAAGGTTACACACCCAGGTTTGGGGGTGTGTATGACAATGGTGTCCCAGTATCACTCATTTTATCAAGTTGGGGCAGAGAAGTACATATGAGTATGACATTAGTTACAACATGTTTGGAGCTTATGAACAATCTAATTACCAAGTTCGGATTTGGTTGACAGCCAAACCCCAGAACTTATAAAATGGAACGAAAGGAAAAAGAAGTGAATAAAATGCAACTCTTGTATAAATCTGATTACAGAGGCTGACGAAGAAGGAGAGATGTGTGAAAAACCTCTTGTAAAAGTCCACGTAATTAGTTTGGAATGTTAGTACATAAACTGCAACAAGGATAAAACCCACAGGTTTTACATTGACAGAAATGAGAGTTTAGGGGAAAAGAGCAATGAATTAGTTTATGTTCATTCTTTGTAACTCCCTCATGTGCAGAGACTTGCTATGTGGTGGTCTGACACTGATTAAAAAAACCAACATCTTTTTTGGGGTGGGAATCAGTTGAGAGGAGGATAGTTATGCTTCCCCCATTTCAGCTGAAGAAATGCAGAGTGACTTGGTTTTTCCCATGTGGTGTGTTCAGCCTGTAAAGTGAGTCCCAAGTCAGAGCACTCATAAATGCATTACCAACATTTGGATTCACCTGAAGTCAAACAGGTTTCTTACTGATCTTGGGTACTTACTAAGCTATTGTGCTAAATTACATTTCATTTTACACCCACCTTTGTCTATCAATATTATCTATTCATTCTAAGCTTTTCTTCCCTTAAAAGGTAGTACAAGGACATGGGTCAAGAGTCAAGTGGCCAAGATTTGGTGGGGTTTTTTTTGTTTTGTTTTGCTTTGTTTTTGTTCTTGTTTTCTCCACCACCTTACTATGTGTTAGTATCTATTCAGAGCTGTAAAACAGGGATGCAAGTAACATCTCATAGGGGTTTAAGCATTTCATGAGTGCAAGGGTGTAAAGTCGCTGGGAGGTCTGTGGCACATGGGTAAAGCACTACCGACATACCGGCTCATACCGTTGCTACCATTCACTGTAGGAGTGTGAAATCCTTTATTTCCCCCCCTCCCAATTATGATTTGTATGTTCAGGATGGGAGTGGAAGAGAGATGACAGACTGAGTCAAATCATCCCCCTCGCCTGCATGCATAAATGCCCAGGAAGCCTGGAGGAGACGAGTATGCATAAATGAAGGTGAAATTTTGGCTTTATGTCTTCAACTGAAGGTCCTTCAGTGCTTGACACCATCATCAATTTAATTCTTGGGTGTCTCGACCTGTGTGTCAGTGTCTCATATTGGAAATCATGAACTGGGTCAGGGTTTTCAACACTTTCTACACTATAGCTTTTAAATCACCCTTTTGAATCACATACTGCAGAAAATATGGTTATACTTAACACATGGTCATGGTTTGGGGCTTAAGTAGAGTGCCAAAATTCATTGAATTCATCTTTGTTCTAAATGGGTTTAAATGTTATTATTTATCTTACAGTAGTTTCCAGGGCTTGCTATTAGTCTCTGAATCAATGGTGGTCTCTCAGGAGGTGGGTCATCCGGCTCTCTACGGTGTGGATTAGCCATCTGTGAACCATCATATCATGGCAGATGGAGATGGAAATCAAGATTTATACGATTTACTCTAGACTTTTTCCTTTCATAGGACAGTAAAATAGCATTTGAAGAAATTGGGAACTTGTAGAAAGTTTCCAAATTTATTTTTTATGAAAAACAAGCATACAAAATTACCATCTACTATCACTACTCACAGAAGGGAAAATAGTTGAAGCTATGAGATACATTTCAATAAAATATATTAGCTGTCATATGCCCATGGAAACATCCTCAGATGGATCCTCCTAATAAGTAGAATTCGAGAAAGCAAAATTGTGCACATTTCAATAAAACCAATTTGAAATTTTTTTCTCTAGAATTCAAGATTCACTTACTCAGAAATTTTGCCTTTCTTATTTTTTTCTCTTGTGGTTAGTATTTCCTGGCTATTTGATATCTAAGGACAGGATGTAAGATAACTGCATTTCTTCTGAAATTGCCTCTTTAGTCAGGTAAGAGAAATCCAAAGAGAATCATTCCTTGTTACTGGGGTGAAGGCAAGAAGCGGTTAGAGAAACAACAGCAGGTTAAAGAGTCATTGATTCTAAGGGAGTGACTAAGGTCTTCCGATTTTCTTCAAACCAAAGTGATCAGCATTCATGTCATAATTCGGGATATCATTTGTTGAGTTCTCACAACTTCTTCCTCACCTCTAATTACATATGAGGTCATCTCAAACAGACTTCATTGAATTCTTGAATCTAAATCTTTCTTGGGATAAATCTGCATTGAAAATGATAAAATGTATTAGAATTTAGCTAATGTCTCATGTCAACTTCTTTCATGGAATTTATCAGAAAGCTGAAAAGCAAACATAATGTCATATGCCCTGAAAAAGATGAGAAAGAAATGATAAAAGGCATAAGAATTCTTGAACTGTGCCTGAATTTTGTTCTTCTGGAAAGCACAGTGATTAGTGCATCTCTCCACCCTTTTGTGTCTAGCAAATGACTAACGGCAAAGGGTCAACCTACCCTCACATACTCTGATATGAGACCCATCTTTGTCATTCCTCACAATTCCTGTGGATGGATCCTTTGTTTGCCTGCCTCCCTAAAAGCCCAGGATGCTTTGATTTGCTTCAATTCTTTCACAGTTAATAAATGCCCTTCCTATTGTAGTTGTTTTTAAAAAAATCATCTCCTTAATTATCTGGTGCATCTTTTCTTTGACAGTTAGATGTCCCGACTTGGACAGATTGTCTGTTGCATTTGGAGTCTCATTTACTTCACCCAGATAATGAGCCCTCTTGGGGCCCCTTGAATGTCTTTTCCTAGTCTAGGGACTCAGTAATGAGTCTAACTTCTGGTCCTATATTATGGATTCTCATCTACTCATTGCAGGGTAAGGATTTGGTTTCTATTCTTGATTTCTGGTACTGTCATCCTTGGTGATTTTTGTTCATTGCATGAATGGCTTGTAGAGATTTTTTTCTTTTGGGTGAAAGATGACAGAAAATCTGGCTTGTTATTATTTCCTTTTGCCATGTTTTCTATCTTGAGATCCAATCACTTAAGACTCATATCCACTGGCAAGAGACAGTTTTTGTTTTCAATATGGACTTGTAATTCCATGCTTATCCCTGATGTTTTTACAACAGAAGCAAACTCTTAGTGTCTCTTTTTTCATGTGCATGTGTCTACAATTTACAAACAGCTTACAGCTCATTGGGTGAGTATGTTAATTTTTATTTTCTCAAGATGACATAATCAAATTAGATTAGGAAATCTTTTAAATAGGGAGTTCAATTCAAATTGGCATAGAGATTACCTTTTAGATAAATTGAATATTACCCAAATTCCAAAAAATTAAGAAAACGGATCCTCAAATACTTCTAACATGTATGTATTTGGGGTAAGTGTGAGGTAAATGAACTCAGAAACAAGAATCTGATTCATACAATCTAGCTACATCTCTTAACAAACAAAACTGGTTTAGAATAGTTTTAATAAAAATAGCTACTTTCTCTGAGTTTTTGTTATGTAAAATAAAAGTACAAATTTCAGTCTGCAAATGCAGGTTATTGCTAAACTTAAACGCATTTCCTCATGAAACAATTTCATATTAGTTTTACATAATATTTAACATAATAAAAATATTGTTTAAGCAAATTGAATCATTATTCTGACAACCTTTCAACAATTATAATGTATTATGTTAGCTTAAAGATAGTTTTCAAGATCTTCATTAAGTTGAAATCTTTGATTTCTACAAAATTCAGTTTATTAATGGACTTTTATTAGATATTCAAATCATTTCTAAAGTAGAATAATTAAATATTAATAACTAAGCATAATTTTAACTGCAGATTCTTTTAACTTTTACAATTACGAGCTATGTGTGTGTTACTAAGTGGGTTCCTTTTGCCATTTTGCAAAGTTGTGCTATATGGTATATGTGTAGCCAGCAATAGCTCTGAAATGTATAGTAATGAGTTATGTTAGTAATGAGTTATGTTATGACAGTTCACAATTTCCCCTCTCCATGTTTTCTTTATAATTTATTCTTTTAAAAATTATAACTGATATATATGCATGAGACAGTACTACTATGGACATGAACTGGCACCCATATAGGATCCTAGCACTTGCAAGATGAGTATTTAGTCACTGAGTCATTGCACCAGGACCAGAACTCATCCTTGTTAAGGAAAAACAGAATAATTTAATGCTAAAGATAATGATGGTCATTAATATGTGCATCAAGGCCTGAAAGTAAGCAGAAAGTTGTAGAAGATTTGGAGAAAGAAATTTTATTTACTATGGTCAATGCTGGCTATGTTTTGATGTTTTGCTGGCACTTTACATGTATAAAACTTAGCCACTACAACTGATTAATGAATTCAGTAAAATTCCAGGTTCCAAAGTCAGAATATAAAAAATAGTAGCATTTTTATATCAATAATGAATTTGTCAAAAGACAACAAAGCAATCTCATTTACAATAGCTACGAGAATATATGTCAAAATAAAATTAACTAAAGAAATTAAAGATATCAATAATGAAAATTTTAAAAACTCAAAGAAATAACTGATGACATAAAAACAGAGTGGTATCCTATGTTCATAGATTGGAAGAATTGTTAAAATATCCATACTGATCAAAGTGAGTTATATCAAAATTGCAATGTTATTTGTAAAAATAGAAAATATAATTTAAAAACTCATATGGAATGATTAAGACCAAGGATATTAAGAAGTAATTCTAATAAAAAATAAATAATGCTAGAGCCATATAATATTTGACTTCTAAGCACAGTACAGAGATATAGTAATGAAAACATCATGGTACTGACATAAAAACAGACCATGCACATATCAACATATCAGACAGAAAACCCAGAAATTAAGTCATGTATATACAGCAAGAACATCACTGATGAAAGAAAAATTTATTCACTAAATGGTGCTGTCTAAACAAGATACACACATAGTAAAAATGAAATTATATCTCTGCTTCTCCCTGAAAAAAAAATACTAGTGATGGGTGAAAGACTTAAATTTCAGATGTGAATCTATGAAACTTCCAGAAAGAAACCTATTGAAAACATTTAAAGACGTGCATGTAGGCAGTGATCTCTTGGATAACATTCCAAAATCACAGGCAATCAAGCTAGCCTAGACAAATGGGTTTACATTAAACTAAGAAACTTCCTCAAAGCCAAGGATGCAATTAAAAGAATAAAGAGATGACATACTGACTTGGAGAAAATATTTGCACAATATGTGACAATTATCATTTGGAATACAGAAAGGATTCAGGAAAACTCATCATGAACAGTCAAAGAACAAGTCCAGTTAAGAAATGAGCACAAGGTCTGAACAGATAATTCTCTAAAGAAGAAATACAAATAATGTAAAGATGACTAATATTCCTAGCCATCAGGAAGCAGCAAAATCAAGACACAGCGAGTGATCACCTCTGTCCAGTAAAATGGCTATTACCAAAAAGACAAAACAGAAACAAAAATGCTGATGATGATGAAAAGAAAATCTTGTACATTATTGTTGAGAATGCAAACTAACACATCCACAATGGGCAGCATGATGGGGATTCTTAGGAAAGAGAAATAAAACTATCATATAACAATCCAGCAAGGTTATATTTGATCCATATTCAAGAGAAATGAAAGCATAGTGCAGAGATTACTGCCCCATGTTTATTGCATAAGTATTACCACTAGACAACATATGGAATCAACCCAAAGTTTCTGTCAACATAGGAATGGATCAACAAAATACAGCACATACACATAATAAAATCTCATTCAGCCATAAAAAGGCAATGCTGTCATTTTTAGTAAAATGGATGGAATTAGAGGGTTTAATAGTTGAAATAAGCCAGACATAGAAAGCAAAACACTGCATGTTCTCCTTTACAGAAAAAAATGTTTCATACAAAACTTTTTTTCATAAGCAAAGAAAATGCGAATAATGGAGACTAGCACATCAGGAAGGAAAGATACGTTATAGCACATTTCTCTATCCCTGAATAAAAGTAAGACTTCCATTGGATTATTTAAATATAGTTTTGCAGCACAGTTTTTTTTTTTTTTAACCTTTGCCTATGCTTACATTGC
The DNA here is from genome assembly GCF_017591425.1 of Ochotona curzoniae. Lineage (NCBI taxonomy): Eukaryota > Metazoa > Chordata > Mammalia > Lagomorpha > Ochotonidae > Ochotona > Ochotona curzoniae. The sequence goes on from NW_024466605.1 coordinate 6,539,843, forward strand.
TATAATACATTTAGATAACTACAGGTTAAACTTGTAACTGTTACTAAGGGACTAAACTACTGCTAAGGGACTATACTACCGTGATAATATGCGGAAACATGGAGGGAGGGCATGAAAGGCAGGGAAGAAGTGGAGCAGGAGAAAGAACAAGAAGGAATCCCTATATCTACAAAACCTCATCATGAGAAATCATTTTGTAAAAAGAAAAAATACTGTAAAAATGTCTCTGAACATAAAATAGCGGTTGCTAGAAGCTGGTGTGTTGGGCAGGAATAGAGGGAGCTTAGGAAACAAGTGTCAAATCAGAGGTAGAGAGAAGGAGTTAAGTTTCCCAAACCATGCAGACAGTACAGTAACTATAATTCAAATGATCTCTGAACAAAGGGAAGAGGAACTGCAAGTTTTCAAGAATAAAATAAGCAGAGAAAAAGTTAATTACTCTAGTTTGACCTGTATAGACTGCAGATATGTAATGAAATGTCATATTGTAAGCATAAATATGTAGATCATTGTCCATTGAGTGTCTACTATTTTCAACTATGAGAAAAATGTTTGCATAAAATATTTTTTTCAGAGTTTTGATGTCAAATGTTATATTGACACAAAGTAAAATTTGGCCTTCTCACTTTTCAAAAGACAATAGTCTTTTGAATGGTTAATCTACACTTAAGGGGTTATAAATATTGGTCTTAATTTTCTTTGTAATCTGCCTAATAGTCCAAGATTGTGTGATTTAGGATGATTTTCTGTAATTTGTGTTGACTTTATTATGTCCTTGATTATTTAAGAAAACAAAATCTCATCATGGAAAAGTCTTTTCTTTTTACAGCCACATTGCCTCCTGCGTTTCTTTCAACTAAAGATAGTCAAGCACTGTTCTTCTGTAACCAATGTTGTTCACTTACTTAATCAAGTGTCCCAACGTGCTGACAACTGTTAAACTTTCCCTTCCCCCAAAACCAATTCCTGAGTGATATCTTCTGCATCTAAAACTGTGTTGAGTTTTTTACAAAGGACTCGTGCAAATCACACAGTTGTTGTGATTTCACCTGGCAATGAGAGCTCCTAAACAGAATTAGGCTTAGTAGACAAATCACTGTTTTTCAGTTGCGTGGGAGTCACTACGAAATTGGAAGGATGTTAGCCTCCCATAGCAAAATGCTGCATAGATAAAATGTTATCCATACAAATATTTCAGAAGTTGTGCCCTGTGTGGTAAGTTCTTACAGAATTATCAATGCCCTTGCCATTCATGACTGTATTTCCATTGATTTAAGTTATGGGGCTGCCTTGTCCAGAACTGGATAGCAACAGTATAGTGTTTATCAGCTAGACTTTTAGGTTGTTTTTTTTTTTTTTTAATGCTAACTTGGTCAAAGCTTTTATTGTGTGAAGCTAGCATATTTTAGGGTCTACCAGAAGAGTGATATTCAGTGATATACAGTGAAGTCTGTGGATAAGACTGGTTTAGCTGTACAGCTTCAAGAAGCTTTTCAAAGCTCAATCCATTTTTATAGGCACAAGGATCGCTGCCCTTTACATCTTTCCATTTCCACCCTCTCCATTATTCCCCCCATATTATTACAATAGTACAATCCTTCAGTAACAACCACAAGTCCAACATTCTGCTATTCCAGTGTATCACAGCACTGTAGGTATAGAGGAAAGTCTAGTATCCTATTGTCAAGATATATTTAACAGCTTCATTGGGAGTCTTCCTTTCATTCAGTAGTAGAGAGGCTTGCTGCAGCATATCTTCCACTTCCTGGTATGCTAGTCTCCATTAAACAAAACAAAATAAATAGCATTATTTTTATGAAGGTGATAATTGTAGGTGTGTGGATTTCATGATATAGCTGAATTTAAATAAAAAAAACACTAAAGTTGCTTCCGTCAATACACATAGTAACTTTCTCATTGATAAAACTTACTACAAGATCATTTGTCTCCAGCGACTTTTCCTAAAATTATTGTTACTAATATTGAAATTATTCATTGACAATCTCCCATATCAGCAGTTTCAAGAAAAAAAAAGGTTAAATCTGACTTTTCTTTTTTAAAATATTTATTTTTCTATTACAAAGGCAGATTTTACAGTGAGAAGGAGACACAGAGAGAAAGATGTTCTATGTGCTGGTTCTCTCGCCTAATGGCTGTAATGGCAGGAGCTGAGCCGATCCAAGAACAGAAGCCAAGGGGCTTCTTCTAGGTCTCCCACGCAGGTGAAGGGTTCCAAGATTTTGGACCATTCTTTACTGCTTTCCAGGCCTCAAGCAAGGAGCTGCATGGAAAGTAGAGGAGCTGGGACATGAACCAGTGCCCATGCGGGATCCCAGTGGTTGCAAGGCAAGGATTTAGCTGCTAGGCCGCTGCATTGTACCCCAATCCGAGTTTCTTTACGTAAACTTCACATATCCTTCCTGATATTATTGACATGTTTGTTGTTGTTTAGCTAATATAGGTAATTGATGGTTATTCAGAGTCTAATTTATTTGGAGAAACTTAAATTGCTTTATTCCCTGTCTGGAGAAACAATTTTTAAAAGCACCTGTCTACAAACAGAAACGGTCATTGCTATCTTTTTGTGTTTGTCTGTTTCCTTCAATGTTCAGCTTTCGCTCTGCAAACAAATATTTCCAAGTTTTTTTCTTTTTCCTTTACTCAGTGCTAATGAAAACTAATATCTGATTGCTGAGATTTCTCCTGGGATCTGAGAGGTCTTTGTAGCTGGTTCTTTTCTTTAGGTTCTGAAGGTTTCCATGATGCAGAAGTTCAAATACTTCAAATGAATTTTGAAGGACTGATCACAGTAAGAACTATTGCATAGTCTAGATGCTCCCTTAGCAAACTACTGCCCAGGCCACTAACATGATATGCTGAAAAGCTCAGGTGAGGTTTCTTAGATGAGAGTTGAACATGATTGAACTTCAAGAGAAGATAATAATCGTCATGGTTTCAGGTAACCCAGTGAAATGTGTATTTTTTTTTTTTCACAGCAGTCCAACTCTAGTCTCAACAATACAATCTTTCATTTTAATAAATAAAATCGTATGTACTTCTCTTGCCTATTTTAAAACTTTCTACTTATTTGAGAAGCAGATAAGCAGATAAAGGGACAGTGAGAGTGCTTCCATTCACTCCCCTAATTCCTGAAATAGGTTAAAGTGGGGGGCTCGACCCAAGTCTCCAAACTGAATAACAGAGAGCTGACTACTTGAATCATCACATTGTCTTCCAGGGCCTGCATAAGCAGAAAGGCAAAATCAGGAAGGAACGATGATTTTAAATCTAGTCATCCTAAGATGGGATGCAGCCATGCCAATGACTAGGCAAACACCCATCCCATAAATACTTCCCTTTTGAGGTACCTGAGCTCTGTGGCTTTAAAACACCTGGCCTTGGCCACCACTTGGCAAGAGCGGTTTAAGTGACTTTACAGAAATAAGGCCACCAAGAAATTCTGATAGACTATTTCTTAGACCTCAGTCAAGTGGTTTCTGATGGACACCACAGAGCTTTTCAGTTCTGAGTGATGTTCATTCATCTCGGACAAGGACTGGGATGGACAGTGCTGAACATGGCCTGATTCCTGTGTTCCTCAAAAACTCAAAAACAGTAATGATGAAGAAGTCCCTTCACCATCTACTTTTTCAGTAGATAAGATTCTGCATTCTCTTCCTTGATCCATACTTCATTTATTATAAGAGCCTGGATAAAACTATTTTTGTCTGATGGACATTAATTTTGGCAGTATTGTTCTATCACCTCTTAAAATTTATCTTCTGCTTTGGTTCATTGCTTAGAAACAATTACTTTATATAACTTCTGTTTTTGTGTTATACCAAGACTAAACCTTAGACTTTGGACTGAAGAATTTCTAAAAATAAATACACAGAGACTACTTCTTCGCTTCACAGCCCTTAAGGAATGATCTGAAAGTGACTTTCCTCGGAGGGATCCTGCCAAGTACAATCTGAAGACAGCAGATCCATGTTTTCTTACGCATCACATAAGAGTTGGCAATACATAAAGAAAAAAACAACGTGTCTGTCGTTTAGAAGGATCAAACAAATTTGACTGCCAATGAAATTCACATCTCCTCAGAGTCTCGCAACAGAAGACAAATGCAGTATACACAGCTTGTCTCTGTCTATTTAGGCAGCTGTAACAAAATTTCTCAGACTGGTGAGTTAAGCAACAGGCATTTGCTTCTCAAAGTTCTTCAGTCTGGAAAATCCAAGACCAAATCAGCATCAGATATTAGGGGCAGGCTGTCTCCTTGTTGTATCTTCACATGACATATACAGAGAGGAGGGTACAGTCTTTTTATCTTTTTATATGATCAATAAATCCCATTATGAGAGCCCCAACTTCTTAAACTCATCTACTCTTGATCACCTCTCCAAAACTACTGTACCGGACATTGACTTCAACATATGCATTTTGGGCAGATGCAATGTTTAGGACCGCTTATTAAGTGAGGTTTAAATGTCATCTTGACTTGGTTACTAGCTATTTGTTACTACCTATTTGTTGTATTTGAATTCTGTTTCCCCAGAAAACATAGTGGGAGTCTTAACTCCTGGTTTCTCAGAAACAATCAAGATAAAATTAACTCTTTAGGGAGAGCCCTAATCCAATATAACCATATTCTTAGAAAAAAGGGATATTTTAACACAGGGGCAGACATAGATAGACACGCATAAATGATAATATCAACAGGAACAAACAGAAGAGGCCTGGGATGACCCTTTTGGTCCTAACTCTCAGAAGAAATCAACCCTATTGAATACCCTGATTTTGGTCTTAGATATTCCAGAATGGCAAGCAAAGTTTTGTTATTCAAGTCACCTAGTCTGTGGCCCTTCATTACGGAGCCCTAGAAAACTGATTTTGGATAAAACTCCAGCAAGGTACTATAATCTTGTCAGTCTTAGTTTTCTCACATGTGAAATGAGAATAATACCTATCTATTTAGGCTGGATATGAAGATTAAATATTGAAAATAAATAAAGGCTTGGGACATATCACTCTCAAAAAATAACAATGGTAAGATGATAATTGTTATTATAATTCTCATTTGGATAAAGTTAGTAATTGTAGTTGCTATATAAGTTCTGATTTGTTAATAAATACTAAAGCTTGATTAGCAAATAAAATCATTAATAAACATGATCACTTCCCTCTTCCTCAGCATCATTACAAGTATTTACTAAGAACTTAAATATCAGACGCTGTGCTGTGTTAAACATATACTTACTAGCTCTCCCAACAATCTCTACAATTAAGGAATTACCTGCTTTTTGTGTGCATCAGAAAATTGAAGCTTCTATTAGTCGCCTTGATCAAATTAAGACTTTGAGTAAGCAGCAAAGCTCATATGGAAACAGAGCAGGGCATTGACTTCAAAGCATGAGCAAGTTACCATTTCATCCTTTTTTTTTCTCCTGGCTTGGAAACCCATTAAAGGAAACTGTAACAATGAACCACTAATGGCATCCTGAACTCTGTTATAAGACATGATTTATTAATACATTTTGAATCCCCTATTTATATCACATTCCATATTTCATGGGTTTCTTTTACCCTCCTGTATGCCAATTTTGCAGTACATTTAGAAGCTTATGAGTGGTGTTGATGGACTTCCCTGGGATAATATTTTATGAGAATGTGACAGATATGCAACCAGGTTTTTATAAATTATTGCAATGACATATTCTTGAATCCACACAGATGAAGAATTGAAGAGAACATTTTTTTATTAGCCAAAGTATTGAGGGAAAAGAAAAAGCATACAAATAAACATAAAAACACAGAGAACCTTTGAGTAATTTTCACTGCACTATATTTTACTTAAGAGAGTTTGAAGTTGCTACTCTGAGATAGTCTAAAGTGGTGGTTTACAAAGTGTGGTTTCCTCACCAGCAACATCAGGATCACGTTGGAACTTGACAGCATTCTATATTATGTCATTGTTTATATTATTTACTTTAAAGGCAGAGACTCAGAAGGTAGAAAGAGATCAAAGGTCTTCCATCTGCAGGTTCATTCATCACATACAATACCCAAAGGCTGGCCCAGGCTGAAGGGAAGGACCAGGAGGAGTTGAATCCTTGGGCAATCACCTGCTGACTCCCAGGATGTTCTAACTAAGCATACTGCTGGAATGGAAAGTAGAGCTAGAAACTGACCCGAGTAGTCTCATATGGGATCCAAGATGAGCATCCCAAATGGCCCTTTACCATTGGCACTCTGTACCATGCTGGAAATACAAATGATAGCCTTACTTCATACCTTCTGAACCAGGACCTCTGTGGCTAGGGTGTAGAGATCTCTGTTTTGCAGCGCTCTGGTAAACCTGATCTATAACGGTACAGTATGTGGAGATTCCTGCAACTGCTAAATCAAGATATGCAGGTCCTCATATAGGCATATCGTCATGCAACTTTTTCTTCCTTTTTATAGATAACACATGTCCTTCCTTCTTCAATGCTCAAGCCTCTGAAAACACACTCTCTGTTTCTATACTTTTGGCATTTCAAGAATATTATATTGATGGATTCACACAATATGTAAACTGTTGTAATGGGCTTTTTCTTGGCTAAAAATTCACTCATTTGTTGTGTGCTTCAACAGTGCAGTCTTTTTGAGAGTTTCAAAACAGTTTATGATGTAGGGTGCATGATTTGTTTAGCCAGTAACTGGCTGAAGAGGATTTGTGTTCTTTCCAGCTAGCTGTTACCACAAACAAAATAACTATGAATATTCACACTCATGTTTTTATTGATCACAGGTTTCATTTTCTTGGGTTAAATATCCAAGAGTACAATTGCTAGATCCTTTAGCAAGTACATATTTAGTTTTATGGAAACAAGTACATGGTTTTGAGTGATTGTACAAGTTTCCAGTCCCAGTGGCAATGTATGAGTGGTCTAGCTATTTCCTCTCTGGAAGTTGGAGTTATTGTTAGCTTTCATTTCAGCCATTCTTGTAGGTATATAGTAACATTGTTTTTTTTTTTTTTTTGACATTGCTGTTCCTAACTTGAATTTCTTTAATTGGTTAATAATACTGAACATCTTCTCATGTACTTAATTTTCCACCTGAATATCCTCTTTGGTAAAATTTCTATTCATATTCTCTATGTATTTTCTTATCTGGATTGCTTGTTTTCTAATGTTAAATTTTTAGAGTTCTTTATGTTTTCTAGATACAAAGTCTATCAAATATGTTGTTTACAAATATTTTCTCCCCATCCATAGCATTTTCTTTTTTTAAAAAAGATTTACTTATTTTTATTGGAAATGTGGATATACAGAGAGGAGGAGAGACAGAGAGGAAGATCTTCCTTCCAATGGTTTACTCCCCAGGTGAGTGCAATGGCTAGAGCTGAGCCAAACTGAAGCCAGGAGCCAGGAACTTTTCTGGGTCTCCCACGCGGGTACAGGGTTCCCAAGGATTTGGGCTGTCCTCAACTGTTGTCCCAGGCTACAAGCAGGGAGCTGCATAGGAAGCAGGGCCGCAGGATTAGAATTGGCGCCCATATGGGATCCCGGTGTATGCAAGACAAGGACTTTAACCACTACGCTATCGCACCAGGCCCATAGCATTTTCAATTCTTTCACAGAGTTGAGTTTTTTGTTTTGTTTTGCTTTATTTTCAGAGCAAAAATTTTTAATATTGTTAAGGTCCAAGGAATTAGTGAGTGCTCCCAATGAAGGATTATGTTTCTCAAATCAAACCTAAAACTTTTCTACTCAGGTTTCAACAGTGATCACTTTTTCCTTAAAGTTTTACATATTAATAATTTACATATTAATAATTTTGTGATCAATATGGAGCTTCTTTATGTATAAAGTTGAAGCTCGGTCTTTATTTTTGCTTATGGAATTTTGAATGCTTCACAACAATTAAGAAAATGAATGGCTATCATTCCTCCATTGAATTATTTTAGAGCTTGTCAAAGTGCAGGCATATTGATTTGGCTCTGACTTCTCCCTTTTTTTGGAACACCAGACTGTTTTGATTCTTGCAGTCAGACAATAAGACCTCACGTTGGGTTAAATCATTCCTTTTGCCTTATTATTATTTTTTAAAGAAAAATGTTAGTGTTTCTAAGTACTTCACATTTCCATACATTTTAGTTGAAGCCTTTTTTTATTCAGCTGTGTTAAAAAAAATTCTTACTGGCATGCTTCATACGATTTCTAACAGTGAGTGAAGAAACCAAGAATCAGAGAGATGAGTTAAGAGACATATTTCTGGCCACATAGATAACAAGTTGTAGAACAAGTAGAACTGAGATCCATTAGCCTTCAGAATAGTTTCTTGTCCAGGTCCTTCAGCATCCTTCTGCTGCAGCTGCCTCATCATGGGTGAGATGATGCCTCCCCTTTCCGGTCAGTGTTTTTGTCTGCCAAGCTCAGTGACTTCTGCAGGACTTACTGAAAGTTCTTTTGGGATGAACAACCAACCCCACATTCATTCAATAGGTTTAAATATAATTAATTAAAAAGGAAAACTTGGAAAAGTGGGGTAAGCTTCTAAAATGATGAGGACACGAGAAATAGTGGCAATTTTATCACTTTCCTAAGTACATGAACATATTAGTTTGCCAACTGCTGGAATCCTTTGGCATGCTCAACAGTGGCAACATCTCTCTCCTTGCCCTAAGATATCTGAGCCTCAGTAGAGCTGAAACTTGACCTTTCGATCTTGCAAATATAGTAGCACTTGCAATGCAGAGGAAATTTTTACCTAAAAAAATGTCAAATTTTTTGAGAAAGCATAGATCTTTTTATGTACATTTATCCCCTACTCCCTACTCATTAAATCAGATAGATCCTTGAAGGCAAATCTAACAGAAAGACTTGGCTATTTTTTTTTCAAATTATAATTACAGTGTTAATTTACACAGGATGTTGAAAGCCTTGATGACTGTTATATAGATTGTGTGTGTGTGAATTTGCACAGTGTTTCTTCTTTCCACCTAGAAATACGTCTCAGGTTTCCAAAGGTTTCCAAAGATATTCTTAGGGACAACTGATGACTTATTGAAATTGAAATGCAAGAAGAAGAAAGAACTCATGGATTTCATTATTGAAGCCGATTATTAGGAATATTTAATGGGGCCTGGCTCAATGGCTAAGTGGCTAATTCCTTGCCTTGCATGCACCAGGGTCCCATGTGGATCCCATTGTGTCCCAGCTGTTCTACTTCCCTTCCAGCTCCATGTTTGTTTAAAGCAGTAGAGGATGGCTCAAAGCCTTGGGACCCTGAATGGAGGGTCACATGGAGGACACAGAGGAATCTCTTGGTCCCTGGGTTAAGATCAGCTCAGGTTCAGCCATTGCAGTTACCTGGAGAGTACACCAGTAGACAGAAGATTTTTCTCTCTTTCTCTCCTCTTCCCTGTAAATCTGCCTTTCCAATAAAAACAAACAAATCTTTAACTTAAAAAATATTTAGCAGACCAAAGCGGAAAAGTCCAAACTCAAGCTTAGTGTCAAGTAAAAATAAATAGCTAAAAATAGAATATAAATCGGTTTTAGTTGATAGGTTTAGGTGATAAGCAAATCTTTTCACCTAACTCATAGCTCAACACCCATTGTTTATGTAAATAGAACACTAAAAGGAAATTTTTTTCTTGGTAGGAGACAAGTCTTACATACTTAGCGCTGAGACACACAATCACCTTATATTCGAACTGCCACACTAGGAAAAACAAGCTAATCATGTGGTCATTGTGGCTCACTAAAATACAGAAAAAAACATCTCAATGCACAAAGTGTAAAGTAGGATATATAAAATAATGTGATAATAAAAACCCAGAAAGTAACTCTGGGGGCTGGAGCTGTGGTGCGGCAGTTTAAGCTGTTGCCTACAGTACAGGCATCCCATATTGGGAACCAATTCTAGTCCCATCTGCTCTGCTTCTGATCCAGCTTCCTGTCAATGTGGCTGGAATAGCAGCAGAGGACTATTTTCCACATGAGAGACCCCGAAGAATCTCTTGGCTCCTGCCTGACCCAGCCCCAGTCATTGCAACCATTTGAGGAATGAACTAGTGGATGGAAGAGCTTTCTTTTCATCTCTCTCTGTAACCCTGCCTTTAAATAAACAAATAAAATCTTAAAAAAAAATAAATTCTGTGGTTCATGCTGTATTTGAGGAAATGTTGGATCCTAAACCAAGGAACTTCACAAAGTTCATGGAAAATGACAATGAAAGATGTTTATTTTGGTACAAAGAATTTTTGCGATCCATGCATAGTTTTCTCACAACACATATCTTTCATGAACTTTTTGAAGTAATCTAGAGATGACATGAAAACTCAGAAGAATGTGAACTTATTGAAGTCTTTAATGAAACATATCTAACAGAAACCACAGAGCTTGGCTTTATGTTTTGCTCACTTTCCAAAACTTATAAAACTGGAGGAGCTTCACACAGAGTTAATCAGATAAGGGGATAGACTAAGCACCTTGGAGAAAGAGAAATTCCCTCTAAGACAGGCAACACATAATTTATGCAGTGCATATACTCCTGTACCTTAGAGGAGGAGTTGAGAGATCTGACAAAACAGTTAAAGCAGATGTTCCCTAAGGGCGAGAGTGAGAATGTGGCTTGTTCTGTTTTTGTGTTTGCGTTTTTGGAGTTGTCTCATTCCCATCTTGAACCTTGGCAAGAGTTGCTGGTGTATCCTTGTTCTGCACTGTGTTAACCGGAATAAGTTGTACACCAGACACAGCAGTTGGAGCTCAGATGTAGGATGGGTGAGGATGCATGGAACTGCCAGAATGCTCACATTAGCTGAAGAAAGCAGCCAACACCACGTCTTAGGTTAACTGGGATTCCCAGGACCCTTTGGGCTTTCTCTCGTGTCCCTCCCTCTTTTCAAGCACCACACACAGCAAGAGACAAGTGGACCACATTTGCTCTGACTCTGAGAAGTTGGGAGAGCAGACATTTTCTCCCCAGTTTTCAAGCAAGGATTAAGCTGAGGAAAAGAAAACAAATGAAATTGCTGTTTGGAGAGAAAAGTGATGATCTAATAGCTCATTTCAGTCCTTAATATCCACACTTCCATTTGTGAGAGACCAGAAGAATCCACTTGGCCTGGCCCAAGGACCAGCTCTACTGCATCATTCGGGAAGGGTAATGTTCCTATGCCATGCAAGAACATTCATCCATAAAGTCAAAATTTCTTCACACTTTGTTCAATACTTGTTGTTTTTCCTCTCTTCTGAGAACAGCTACATTACTGTATTAAGAGATTTTTTTAAGAAAAAAAAAGAAAACAGGAAGTAGTCATCAGCAAGAAACAGAAGAAAGGAATTAAGAAATTTTAAAAATATATATTTATTTTTTTATTGGAAAGGCATATTTACATGGAGTGGGTGACACAGAGAGAAAGATCTTCCATTTACTGGTTCACTCCTCAAATGGTCCTAATGGCCAGAGCCAAGCCTATCCAAAACTAGGAGCCAGGAGCTTTCTCTGGGTCTCCCATGTGGGTTCACGGTCCCAAGGTTTTGGGTCATCCTCCACTACTTTCCCAGGCTGGGAAGTAGTGAACCAGATGAGAGGCTAAACAGCCGGGACACAAAGTAGTGGCCACATGGGATAACAGTGATTGTAAGGCAAGGATTTAATCATTAGGCTACTGCACAGGGCCCAGGATTATGAAATTTAGTAGGGGGGCCTGCGCCATGATGTACCAGGCTAAGCATCCATCCATATTTTCCACATCCAATATGGGTGCTGGTTCATGTTCTGGCTGATATACTTGCTGCCTAGCTCCCTGCTAACATGCCTGGCAAAGCAACAAAAGATGGTCCATATGAGGTCAGAGTTGGGAAGCTGTAATTTTTTTTTTAGCAGGTGTTATTTATGTAGCCATAAGCATCAGATAATGCTGATATCAAGGTTTTATCAATCATAACCATCAGTTTGTCACCCTAGGTTTCTGAACTGCCTAGCCAGTTTCAGTAACCCAACAATTCCTTATTAAGCACCACAAAGATGCATAGTATCACTCACTTCTCTTTATTAGATTTCTAACGTTCTGACAGGCTGCCTTGTTGAGTTAACCTGGAAGGAAAATACCCATTATGAAAAGCTGCTTGTACAGTTGTAAAAATATTAATTTTTACAATGTACCTGTGCAGGAAAAAAAAAGGCGAAACATTAAGTGGAAATTTCTTATTCATGGGGTTAAGAAGCAAAGAGGTGAGAAGAAGTGACAGTTTGGATGAACAAGAATTAGTATAATTAGGACCAAAAAGCCAGAATTAATGATCAGTGTACCTAGTTGATCTGTGATGACTACGAGAAGAAAAATTATATTTTCTCACTATACTACGTGTTTATTTTACACAAAAGAAGCAGTAATTTGTCACCTTTGTAATTAGCCCATCCAATGGGAGGAATACAGAATAGACATCTCTTAAGCTAGTATTTTATCCTGATTTTACCATTATCTGAAGCCGTGAATTTAGACAAACTACTTCTTGGCCTATCAAAGTCTGCCTTCCCAATTAAAATTGGGATAACAAATTATGATGAGAATGACAATACACATGGAATTACTGTGAGAGTTAAATCTGATGATACAATATGAAAGTTTGCTTAAACTGCGGATTACTTAGCTGATGTCAAAGACAAATCAATACTAAAGATCAGATGCAGGGCTAAGCACACGAAAGCAGCGCTGGCATCTCAGGGAGAGGGAAAATAGCTAGGGAAAAACTCTTACTCCTCTAAAGAACTTTTCCTATTCCAGTTATAGAATAGTTACTATTCTATAACTGCCTGTGATTATGATATGTGGCTAGGCAAGGAGTCAGTCAGCAAGAAAATAAGAGAAAGAGCTGAAAGTTTGTACAAGTTTCTAGCCCTGCATCCTAATCCTTGCACAGAAATTCAGCACACTCAGTTTCCCATGATGCACTGAGTCCCCACTAGCACCCCGAGGATGCAATGAACACATATACCCTGAGCTCCACGTGGGGACACCGTGTCATCACATGCAGTGAGCTCAGACCAAGCCCCACCCTAGTTTGCCCATTCAATTAGAGCTCTGCCCTCTCGACCATAAAGCGGTGCTTTGGAGGGGAAGGGCCCTCCTTTTCCTTTCTCTCCTTATGAACAGCTCTCTCTCCCACCCATTTTCTCCCCCTTCAGCTCTCTTTCTCTCTCTATGACCATTTCTCCTCATGGGATTGCCCTCACTCATACCTGAACGTGTACTCTCTCTTTCAATAAAGGCTACGCTCACACTGGCGTTTTAATTATGCCTTTGCTTTGAATGCTCATCTCAGCCATGAACAAGAGCTGAAATACAACAACCAGAAAACATTCCCACAAGGATTATGGCAAATGTACATGAAGGTAGAAAAGTTATAAAGAAAAAGAATTCAGCCACCAAAAGACTTTCCATGTTTCCAAATCATCGTCACCACTTTCTCTTGAACACACAAATTTCAATGGTAATTATGCTCATGAATATCTTTTGCAAACAAAGATCAATACAGTAATGTGTTGTGTAATAATGTAGATGCATTCTGAGAAATGCACCATTAGGGTTTCATCATTATGCAAAATAGAGTGCACTGACACAAAATAAGGTGACTGTAATGTCACCAGGTCACCATCCTATATGGGGCTTTTCATTGGCTGAAATGTAGTTATACAATGCATGGTTGTAAAATAGTTTTAATGCTTTCGCATGTCAATGAACACACTTACAAAAGTGAAATTTTGAGGCAAAACCAAGTAACTGGGAAAAACACTTGCAACAACTCCCTTAGAAACAGAGGTACAATAAAATCATGTAGAACTACAGATACAACAGTACACATAATTTCTCAAGAGTTCTTAGTAATGGACTATCATTTTATTCCTTAACATAGTGTTGCCATAATATGTTTGTATACTTTTATAGCCTATTCATTAGTATTCATTAGTGAAGATGTCACATCACAAATATTTGTCTAAAATGTGTACTCCCAATTTCCAAACAGAATTTGAGTTACAGTACCAATTCAACAAACAGAAGGCAATAAGGTAGCATACCCAGAAATTCAATCTTTTTTTTAAAAAAATATTTTAAAGACAGAGTTGGGGTGGAGGGACACACACACACACTCACACAGAATCTTCCACCTGTTATTTCACTCCTCAAATGACTACAACAGCAGCCAGGCCTGGGCCAGGCTGAAGTCAGTAGAGGCACAGGATTAGACTTGGATCAACCCCCACAGCTTTCCGAAGCAATTAGCAGGGAGCCAGATTAAAGCAGACAAGCCAGGAGCCGAATCAATGGTCGTATAGGATGTCATTGCTGCAGACAGCAGTATAACCCACTACACCATAACACTGGCTCCAGAAATACAATCTTGTAAGACACAGCAAATATAAATAAATAGATAGATTCATTGTGAATGAGCAATGTCATTACTTTTAGAACAACACTGCATATGGTACACTTGCTGTAAGCCAAAAATAAGACAGAAACAATAGTACTAGGAAAATGTAACCTGTTAGGGTCAATAAAAATGCTTCAAAGTGAGAATAGTTGGTAACCTGAATCCCACAAGATAAAATGTGGAGTCATTTTCCATTTTTTTCTCAATGGGTTTTTGAAAAGGCATCAGTAAGATCCCATGTAATAACACATCGTGATCAAGCACATGTACCTACAATTTTAGTAACCTTTTCATTTTTCTACTCTGCACTTTGATTCTTGTTTCAGAAAATGAAGCTGAAATAATTTTGAGGTGTAGAAAAAACATTTTTAAAACTATGCATGCTTGCTTTTATGTTGAAGTGCAAAGGTATTTGTAGGATGACACATACCTTCACTTCGTCCTCTTGAGTAATCCAAATGACATTGTTGATTGCTGGCACTGGTCTACTGTTTAGGATGCTACTTTAGATGCCCACATCCTATACAGGAATTCCTAGATTTATTAGTACCAGCATTCAGCTAACTTGTACGCTATGGCTCACTTGTGTCCGTGACGCCCATGTGGAAGATGTGGCTTGGCCGAGCTCATCTTTGGTTATCAACGGTATTTGAAAACTACGCCAACAAGTGAGAGATATGAATCCATCTCTGTGACTGTTTTTTGAAGAAAAATGTTAGAACTAAAAAAAAAAAGGTGAAAAAGTTTAAATGCTTTATTATGAACAAAAAATATGGTAAAATTAGAATAATCAGAAGGTTTAAAAAAGCAAAATAAAAACAGTGACTTTGAATTAACACTTCAGAATAAACTGCACCAAATCTTCTTCTCTGTATATATACATATATATGCAAAGCATATTTTCCTTCAAAAAATAGAATCATAACACAACAATATACTTTTTCACTTGTTCCTACCATTTAACAAAATGTATGCATTTCCTTTGAGTTAATAGGGTTCTATAAACTATCTAAATTTAAACCAACTTGTGATTGCATACTGATATGCAACACAAAAACCTAACTTAGTACATCTAAACATAAGTTATTTTTCCTCAAAACAGGCTCTTCCTTCACCTTTTTCCTAGATAGTTGAAAGAACTGATTTTTTTTAATCATCTCCCTTCTGCAACTGCATGTCCTATACCCCCCAGGACCAATGGCTGCTCCAAACTCATCCAAGTACGTTTATTAGGGAAGAAGAATTCTGTCCTTCCTTCTATGCTCCATCGTCAGAGCTTGTGCCAAATGGTACAAAAGAAAGTATTGACTTAACACTGAAATCAAGTAGTGCTGCCCAATTAACAGTAATGCATATCTAGTAGATATAATTTCATAACACGAAAGACAAGGTATAAAAGCTTCAGGGCAGTGTATTTGGGTTAAAGACAGGAAGTCAAAAAACTCAAACATAATCTTATAATCTCTGCCTTGAAGATTGCTTTAAAGCCCATTATTTCTAGTTATGAGTCTTTTGTAAGACTGTGGTGCCCTGTACTTCCACACTTTCAATGAATCTATGTGTCTCAGCAAGGAAAATAAATTGTGTCTAGAGAATCCTAAATTCCATCCAACTCGAACACAAGCACAATAAGAATTATATGACCTATCCTCACTGACATGGTGTGACTTCTCTCTAATTGGCCAAAGTGAAAAGAAAGAGATTTCAGAACCTGGGAGCGAATGATGATGCAGCATGGCCTTTTCTGGGGCATCACAAGAGGAAAACTAGAAACTGCCTTAAAATAGTTGGTCTTTCCCCCATTCCCAAACAGTGGGACTAAAGAAAGAGCGGAAGGATTGAGTATTCCACCTGCCCAGGCTGCTGCTGCTGCACTGTTGTTGCCTGTTTGTTCTTCTTGCCCAATCAGGTGCATACTCGCTAACAATATCCTACCGAATCCTAAGCCTGTCAGGCTGAAGCTGCTCTTGGTAAAAGAGTATATGTCTAGTGGAGATACAAAAGCTTGCATTATTTGCTTCTTCCTGCAGTTACTATTTTCTTGGCATGTGCCAGTTCACCTCCTTGCATGGCCTTGGCCTTGGCACCCAACAGAGGTGGTAGCCTTCCAATCCTTTCACTATAGTTGCCAACAGGAAATATCATACATCTTTCCGGTGCACTAATTGACTTGGTAATGCCAAGGTATACTGCCACATTTCCTATTGAAGCCAGTGTACTCTTGAGGAAAGACTTTTCACACCCAATTGACACAGACCTGCTTTGAGAGTTTTGTGTTTCTTGGTGCAGAAAGAGCTATCAAATCAGCTTAAGCCTGAGTCAGTTATTTGGATTATTTACCTACACTTCTTTGCAGGTATGTATTTGGAGAGGAATTCTCTCTGGTTTCACAAACAGAAGACTGAAATTTATTTCTGCAGAAAAGTGTTTGGAACAAAAATGGAGTGAGTATGCATGGACCAATAACGCACATAAGTAAAATATGGCAAATGCATACATAAATACACATATGGTTAAATCTTGATTTTTGAGGTTTTATTTTCATGAATCTAATGCAATGTATTTCCATTATACAAAATCTGAATTAGGGCACAGAGCCCTAGGTTTACATAGAACACAGTCATGGATAAATAGTGGGCTAAAGAAGAGATAAATGTTACTAGCCAGCTCTACTTTCAGACCAAGGATGGTCTCCCAATGAAACTGTTGAATCTATCTGGACAATAAGATGCTGGACTCTCTGCATGGTCCATGCCCGCAATGAAGGAATCATGATTGGTTATGAACTGTACTACTGTAACAATATGGAGGAATTCCATATGGGGGGAGGGCTTGGGGAGGAGTTGGGGGAATCCCAAAACCTATGAAACTGTGCCATAAAATGAAACAATAAAAAAAAGTTAACATAAACACTTAAATATAAAACTTAACATAAAAAATTAAACATAAAAGTAAAATCACACTGAGAAAAATATCAGGTCATGTTTTTAAAAGTTAAAGCCAAAGACCAATAATGGATAAAATTAAATCATTCACAGTACAAATAATAAAAACCATTCATGGCTGTTTACTTTGTACTGAATTCCAAACAGATAAAAGAATACAAGGGAATGTTACAGTTATGTGCTCCTTGGATTCACAGGAATAAATTCAAAGTGAGACTGGAGAAAAAGAGGAAGCTTAGAGAATCATAACATGAAAATAAAAAAAAATAATTTTAAGTTAGTTGCCGATTATCCCTTTCAGAAGCATAGAGACATTGTTTTATCTGGCAATCTAATTTAAATCAAAGGTATGCAGACAATCATATTTACATCTAAATAAACTACTCAGAAACAATTTCAACTTTCATTGCATTAAAACATTTTGTGGGTTGTGATAGTGCAGCAAGCTAATTCTCCACCCCATAACACTGGCATCCCACATGGGCACTGGTTGATGTCCCAGCAGCTCCACTTCCCATCCAGCTCCCTGCTTGTGGCCTGGGAAAGCAGTCGAGGACGGCCCAAAGCCTTGGGACCCTGCAGCTCCGGGGAAGACTTGGAAGATGTTTCTGGCTCCTGACTCTAAATCAACTCAGCTCCAGCTGTTGTGGCCATTTTGGGAGCAAACCAGCAAACTGACAACCTCTTTCTCTCTGTCTTTCCTTCCCTTTGAATAAAACCTGCCATTTAAATGAAAAACAAATTAATCAATCAAAAATGAAAAAAGAAATCAATCTAATAAACTTGCATTGTGTACAACACATTGCAAATAATGGTGTCCTCTAATTCATTGAGATGTGAAAATACAAGATGAAGCTGGTGGATGAAACCATTGTGACATTGAAAGTAAAGAGTTATGTCACAAAGGGGCAGTATTTTTTATGCATGGACATTAAGCAGTTACTCAGGCTAATACTGAATATTAGAAACAAAAAGTAAAGTTGTAAAGCACTATGTTACCAAGTTCAACTCTGTATCAGCAGAACTATCTATTAATTATCACTGAGTACTACGTAAAGACTGTTCAGTTAATAAGGACCTGAATATACAATGGTGGCCCCATAAGTTAACGGAGCTGAAAATTGCTCGTCTGGTGACACTGTACCTATCTTAGTGTCATAGCACAATACATTCCTCACGTGTTAGGGGAGATTCTGCTATAATAGACATACTTCTCAAACTGCTGGCCATTTATAAGTGCAGCATACGGATTCATTTAATAATGATGACAAATATGTCCCTGGTTTATGTATTTACTACAACGTTCTTTTCCTTTCTAAATTTTTTGAGCAGTTAACAATAAAACAGCATCAGACAGGTCCTTTTGGAGGCACTCCAGACCAGGGCATTAGTATCATAGGAGATGACAAGCCCCTGGCTATCACTGCCATGGATGACTTTCCACCAGCACAAGATATAAAGGAGGAGGAGTGATGCTGATTATCTTAAAGGAACTAGGCTATTCCACCTAGCTTGGGTGCATACTAGCCTATGCCATCCATGTTTGTCCCAGTACACTCTACGAGGATGGCACTGACAACATTGCCTAGCAATGCATTTCTCATGATGTTCCCTGTTGCGAAATGATACGT
Organism: Ochotona curzoniae; assembly: GCF_017591425.1. Taxonomy (NCBI): domain Eukaryota; kingdom Metazoa; phylum Chordata; class Mammalia; order Lagomorpha; family Ochotonidae; genus Ochotona; species Ochotona curzoniae. The sequence continues at coordinate 6,558,848 of NW_024466605.1, forward strand.
GACTATGCATGAAGTTTTTACGGGCAAAGTGCAGTTACTAAAATGTAGGTATTAACTTTTACTTGAGAAGTTCTTTGAACACTATTTTTTGGAATAAGAGCAGCAATGTTAATGCCTATTTCCATTAATATGTGTCATTACATTCTGGACTCAGTTGTCAGAAAAAAATAGTACATATGATGAATCATTAAGATATGCCAAAACATGACCATATGAGTACCACCAATGGCACTCTTTAAAAATCTTACAGTTGAAAAATATCAGATAGAATTAATCAGAGTTGGGAGATAAAAGCAAATTAGACATAACTCTTAATATCTAAGAAATATCAAAGCAAATACTTTTAGAAATTATTATCTCTGAATGTTGCTAACAACTTGTACACTAGTTATCACTGTACTTGCTAATTTACACACATTTCTTATCTCAAATGTTTCTGAGAATAAAAATAGATGGCCTAACCTCTTCTGGTTCACTGCTACTCATTTTTCCCTTCTGCAACCTCGAAGTGGTGATCAGGAATGCTGTGGTGTTTGAGCACATTCCTAAGAAGCACAGGGCCGGAAACAAGGGGAGAGGGTCCTGACACGCATGTTGCTGATGGATTTAGGCTTACTCACCCTTGGGGACAGGATGTTAATCATTCAGGGCACTTGGCTCATCTAACCTTTACCCATGTGGAAAGTAGGAGCTGTATTCCATCCTCTAGCCCCACAGAAAGCAATCAGGAAGGGTGAGAGTAACAGAAATGTTTGATTTCACTTCTCATGGTTCACAATATTCTGCTCTAGGACCAGTGTGGGACAGCAAGTAAAGCTGTTCCCTACAATACCGACATCCTGTATGGGCACTGGTTCATATCCAGGCCAATCCACTTCCCTGCCAATAGCCTAGGAAAAGCAACAGCAGGTGCCCAAAGTGGGACCTTGCCAACCAAGTGGGAGACCTGATGAAGCTCCTGGCTTTGGCCTGCTCCAATACTAGCCACTGTGGCCATCCAACTTTGTTCCTCTCCCTGTCTCTGGAACTCTTACTTTCAAAATAGATGATTTTTTTTCCCCTGAGAAAAACACACTTAATATTCTGCCTCACAGGCACTTGCACAGTTTACCTTAAACCACCCTGTGGAATTAGGAACTGCACCCTCCAGGAACAGGCACAAAGTTCCTTTTAAAAATAGTCCATGAAACAGATTAATTTTTAAAACCCATACCACTATGTATATTCTATTTTACTTGATTGGAGTTTCTGCCTTTAAAGTAGAATGGATTCATGAAGAAAGCTTAAAATACAATCTGCTGCTATAAATAGTTAATCTTTGGCTAATGAATGAACTGAACTTGGAACACGCACGACAAGGCTCACAAGCATGATGATGGGAGCTAGCTCTTGGAAGCAGAGTCCTGGGAGTGAAACACTCCCCCAGTTGGAATTCATGAAATGTGTGTCATTTGTCCAAACGACTCAGTTCAGCAAACCCTGGAGGAAAAGGAGCAAGCAAGTAATAGCCCTTGAGAGAAATCCCCATAGGTGCTCCTGGCAACAGTGCCCACATTCCAGAGCTTCTGCCACAATCTTACCCTCTCAAACGATGCTGTCAAATGTGACAGTTGAACCCAAGTTGCTGCATGAGTATTTGTAGAAGCGTTACATTTCTCTGATAGAAGGACAGAACAAATGGAAATCAACACTCCAGTCATTAGGCTATTTTTCTGCACATTTATGAATTTCCCCATGTGTTGTGAAGTCAGAAGAACTTGGCATTTTGACAGGGAAAATTTATTTCCCATAAAACATAGCCAGATGACAAAAAATTGCATGCAAAATTATTTTCCCAGCTCTCATGTCTGCTATTTTATGACACTTCCACGGGAGAAACTTTATAATCATATGGCATGCCCCATGAAAATAGAAATGAGCCAACACCAGAAAACTCCCTTTATCACTGCAGAGAGGGCAAACTCACAGAATGTTATCTTTAACAGTTTTGTGTAATGATTTGGAATTTTTTGCAGAAAGCAAAGTGTCGAGTCAGATTCAATTGATTCTAATTTTATCCGCCAGGTAGTTTCAAATGCTAGAACAAGATAAGAGCATTAAAGCAATGTATTCTCTCATCCTCATCTTGAAAACACATTGAAATATAGTACGCAGAAACTGAGGAGAGTAGGTAAACCAAGTATTTCCCAATCAGAACACACGTACAGAGCAAACCATTACTAATATTTAGAAAACGAAAAATGAGCGAATAACATATTTATATGCCAAATCCAACTGAGATGTTCTAAGTTTAACATAATAATATGCTGTCTGACTCAAGGCAAAAATAGCTTCTGCTGGTTCGCATCAAGAGCTGAAACCATTGGGAGGAAAACTTGGCCAGTCACCTCCAGTGCTTAGCAAGTCTTTGAAAAAGCCAGCGGGAAGTCACATGTTCCACTCTTAACTGTGTGTCAGTGAAATGTTGTGCCCAGATTCTCCTCTCGACACAGTTAAAAACTTGGAGAATTTTCTTTGTTTTTCAATTGCACCAGCTCCTGAACAGATTCACATGAAGATTATTTTTTGGAATATTGATGTATTTTACTTGAAAGTCAGAGTTGCAGAGAGAGTGAAGGAGAGACAGAGATCTTCCATCCTCTGGTTCACTCCCGAAATGGTCACAACAGCCAGAGCTGAGCTGATCTGAAGCCAGGAGCCCAGGGCTTTTTTCAGGTCTCTCACATGGGCACAGGGGAGCAAGAATGTGGGTCATCCTCTGTTGCTTTCTTAAGCCATTAGCTGAGGACTGGTTCACAAGTGAAATAGCTTGAGCAGGTCTGGTGCCTATAGGGAATTCCGGTGCCACAGGCTGAAGATTAGCTTGATAGGCTACCATATTGGCCCCAAAGATTTTTTTTTTTTTTTTTTTTTTTTTTAGTTTATAAGCAGAAGTAAAAGAGACAGAATCTAGAAACTAAAAAGAGGACCTGTGACATGAGGAAAACTCACAAATCTAGGTGGTCTGGGAAGAAAGTTAAAAGTAACATGGAAAGACGAAAAAGTGGGAGAAACTTAAAAAAGAAACTTACCAGTTATCACATTTATTTACAAACTACTAAGAACTCTGGGTAGCACAGTCTAGGTTTTCTCCATTTCCTGCAGTGGAATGAAACTCTGTTCTGGTGTTAACTAATTTGGAGTTGAATTCATACCGTGTCACTTTCTAGCTCTGCATTATGGCAGGTTCTTCTGCATCCATGTTTCATTACCTGTGTCTGTGTTACAGATGTGTTTAACAGATGTTGCGAGGAAGGAAAGCATCAGGGATCAAGTGTGGAAACACACACAGAGCCTGGCACCTCCAAATGTTCCCTAACATCTTCATTTCCCAGGCCTGCTCCTTTGTAAGCCCCAGACCTTCCCGGAGGATGCAGAGAGGAAAAGACTAAAATCATTTGCCCCAACTGCCACCTGGTGGCCCCATAAAATAGCTTTAGAATTCCTGGGCACAAGAGGGGGAAGAAGGCAGAAACCTGCTAGCTGGGGCACTGTTTTGTTAGGAGAGGGTTCATTTCCCTTTCCTTCTGTGCAGAAAGGTGCTGAGAAGCCGCTGGACTTGGGAGGCGTTTTGACATGGAGAAAACATCCACAGACGTAGTTTCAGTCGGCCCTGTCCTAACTGCCATGTCCACCTGCTGACAGAAGCGTTGGCTGAGCTAACTGTTCCAAGGAGGTTTTGCATTTCACAGGCTTGAAAAGCCTTCAGACCGGAAGTCATGTCCCAATACCCTAAGGACCCCCCAGGATCACTGGCTCCCAAAGTAACACTAAATTTTAAATACTGCTTCTGAAGCCTGCAAAAACTTCTAAGGTTTCCCCTTGTCTTAGGAATGCATAGTACCTTATGTTAATACAGCACTTACAGCTTTAAAAGATGTACTTGTGTCTGGGCCCAGTGCAGTAGTCTAGCTGCTAAAGTCCTTACCTTGCATGTGCTGGGATCCCATATGGTTGCCGGTCTGTGTCCCACAGGCCCTGCTTCCCATCTAGCTCCCTGCTTGTGGCCTGGGAATACAGTTGAGGACAGCCCAAAGCCTTGGGAGCTACAACCCCATGGGAGACCAGGAAGAGGTTCTGGTCTTTTAGCTCCTGGCTTTAGATCAGCTCAGCTCCCGCCACTGAGGCCGCTTGAGGAATGAATTAGCAGACGAAAGATCTTCATTTCTGTCTCTCCTCCTCTCTGTATATCTGACTTTTGAATTAAAAATAAAAATATACTTGTTTCATCTTTCTGATGGCTTGGAAATATCAGAGTTTACTTGTTATGTATTTATGATGGAGTACCTGGCAAATGTTAAATGTCATATGTGTGTATGTGCATAAATTAATGAATTTCCATTTTATGAATAAAGCTCAAGTAAGTTTAGAATATCGATGAGGCAACTAGCAAGTGCTGGTGCCCCAATGACACTCATACGTTTGACCTCAGAGCATGCTCTTTCCACTGAGCTGGACTAGCCTGTCTTGTCAGATTGCTGTAATCATCTGGAGTCATCGTTCAGGGACAGAGCACGGTGACAGACTCCATGCTTATCTGCACCTGCACTGTTGCAATGACACAGTTCTTAAGGATGTGATTTCGTACATATAATTCTTGTTGGTTTAGGACAAGCACTGCACAGACCTAATGTACACAGGACTATAACATCTGTGATTTGAAATGGGAAGGTAGAGTTAAGAAGCTTCCTATGGGAAGAGCATTTAATTCTCAGTTCTAAGAGGGATTCATTTCTAAAAGGAGGAAGCCATCTTAGACATGAAGACCTAATTTGTATTTTCCCCCCCCATTTCATGATACAGCCTTAAAAAATTCTAACAGGCAAGAAACTTTGTTGAACTTTTTTGCAACTCTCACTTCACAGTCACAGGCTACCCATGGAAGCAGTGGGTTTATGCTTAGCTGGCAGATCAGGGACAAAGCAATGCAGAAATTCCCAGTCCCAGGCTTCCAGTCAGCAGCATCTTATGCCTCTTTTCCTCTCCTACTTCTTTTCATTTCTCCAGGATAAGTTGTTGCTTACTTTATCTGTGGCCGTGGCTGGTTTATACCAACAATTTTCCACTACCAACCTCCCATACTTCCTCAGAATTTTAAATATATATATATATATATTTTTTTTTTTTTCTCTCCCAAAGCTTTCTTGGGGCTCATAGCCTCTATGAAGTGCAGTCACTAGAGGGCAACATGATCACATACAGATGACAAGGACAAATCCTAGCTGAAGTCCTGCTTGGAAGGTGTAAAAATGTATAACAATAAATTAGATGTATGTATCACTATGGACAGAAGGATGCTCATTGACACTTAACCAAAATCTGATGAGGTGGGTCAAATATTACTGGCTCTATTTTCAGCAGAATAAGTCAGCATTCAGAGAAGTGACATGAGACACCCAAGGTCATAGAAATAGCAACCCATATCCCTCCCAGAGAACCTAAATTCTACCATAAAACTTCAAAATGCATATTTATATTATCACAAAATTTAAACGCAATCACGAGAAGTACATTTTTGTGATACACTCACATAGAAACCTAAAGTCATTTCATGCTACTAAAATATAAAGTACCAGCAGAGCAACAATTTTGAGTTGGGGGGAAGCTGTTGGATCATTTTGCAGAGCTGCATTTATTTGAACATTTTATAAATGCATTTCATTATCTCAGCAAACAAAAATCCAATAGCTTTTTTTCTGAAATGGCAGAACACATACACAGTTTCTTGTCCTATTTTCTCCTATCTGATATTTGAAGTAAAGAAAAAAGATAGCAATGCTGTTTTCTATTATAAAAAAAAACACAACAACCTGATTTTGAGCGAATGCCACTGTATCCTCCTCCCTGTGATGGAGGGAAAACCTTGAATGCAGGGTATTTCTCCATCAGCCATAGTGCTTCTTTGCTTCGTGTTTGGCAAAACAAAAATAGAATCTATCAATAACAGGCAAGATGATAGATCTGCATGTCAGCTGACCACTTGGCCATTTCCATGGTTCTGTGTCCTCCCTGCTGACAGAGCAAATCCCTTGCTATGGTGGCTTTTGGTACTTGGTGATGCAGCCAGAAATCCTGTTTCCAAGATGTGAGGGCTAAGTGTGACAGCTGCATTGATTGTGCGGGAAGACAGGAGGAAATAAATTCCGAAGCTAAGGGTGCCACTAAAGGCTTGAAAATACAAAAGCTGGGTGTAGACTTTGGAAAAGCTGGCGTACCCTTGCCCTTTACTTGGCTTGAAGACAAGGCACAGAGCAAGATTCAGTGAACAGTTTGTTTTGTTTTCTAATTTTGTCTGTTTTAAGGTATTAACTATTTAAAAGATTGATTTCACAAATGAAACCATGTACAGACTGGAAAATTAACTAACAGTTACACAGACTTTTGCAAACTGCAGTTGTTCACAATAACTCTTCCTAATGTCCTTCATAAGGCTTAGGAAGTGAAGGAGTTAAGAAACCAAGGGATTACATTCACAAAGCTTTGTGAGAGCATACTCTTAATATCCATCCTTATTTTCGTATTTTACTTAAAATCTAATTTTACAAAATTCTAGCGCTGTGCAACAATATGAAGCCAAATAGTATTGGGATTTATATTTTGGAGCCTCTCATGTGTATATACTACTCAAAAGGTGTCAACAGAGTTGTGAGTATTTTCTTATTTGTGTCCTGGAAGCTGTGTGTGTTTTTCCTTAGGGACACATTAGCTTAACTATGAAAGGAATGTTTAGTGAATTCTAAAAAGGGCAAGTGTGTTTTGGTAACAAATATTTCAAAAACAGAAAAGAACTGGAATTTTGAGAACTTTCCCCTTTAAGTAATGTACTAAGCATTTTGGAGAAGAGAACAAAAACAATGAAAGTGAATGTTCAAGTTCTTTTTCCTTATAGACAAATATTTCAAGAATAATACACCTTTGTGATAGCTAGGTTAACACAAACGGGATTCACAGGGTCAATATTTAGTCTTTAATAGCAACAGCTATTGATGAGCATCCAACAATCAGTGTCCCATTAGCACAGGCCATAATTACATTATCATGCTTTTCTTAGAGAAAACAGATTAGCTTGGTAAGAATGTACTATTGTTGACAAGTGGCTTGCTGTCTGTAAACATAATGGCAACAAAGCAGTGAGGCACAATTCTTGCAGAAGGGATAAATCTCCATGAGTATCTGCTGTTACTGACTTACCACACCCCAACACTACTAACCCTTGTTTTACTTTGTTGTTATAATGTCTTGCTAAGATGTGGAACTCATGAACTAAATTACACTTAGGAGCAACACTGTGCTCCAAAGGCAGCCCCTTTTTTGCATTTTAGAGGGGAAAGGAAGCAGGTCCCAATTCTCCACTGTGCATCAGACCTGGAAAGCATTATTTCATCTTCCATGCCGTGGATGGCAGAACACTGAGTTCCACCTTGCACTGCGGCAGATCCCTGTATAACCATAGCTCATCTATCTCAGGACTCGATAAAAGCAATGCTACAATGAACAATACATAGATAAGAAATATCCATTACCTTTATTTTTTAAGTAGTTATAAAAGTCACCTTTTTGTCATGCATCCAAAGAGGTTAAAGCTCGGCAGAACTGACTGCTGCATAGCCAAAGTAGGCTAACATTCTTTTACAGATAAATCTCGTCATTTTCATTCCCTCTTTAAAAAAAAATCACGACTTTGCAATGTTAGTCTGTGCTTTGTGGAATGTGATGAAATGCATATTGCCTTTGTAAGGCTTCCCAGTTAAAAGTCCTAGCTTCCCAGCATCCAGAGCCGACCATGATTGGCTCCACCCTGGGGACGCAGGTCCTGGGATTCCCTCCCAGCTAGCGTCAGTGACATCACAGGCGAGCTGGGCAGAACTGGGAGGGGCGTAGCTGGGGGTTTCCAGGGAAACACTGCGGCAGATGGCTTGCTTCTCTGAGCCACAGTGACACATCTGCAGCGCGGCCGGTGCGAGGATATTTTTGGCAAATCTCTGCTCTCTTAGGTCCGGCTTTTTCTGATCTCTCTGTTTTAACCAAGCATGTTTATTTCCCCACAAGTTATTTTATTCTGGAAATGAGCTTTTCCGTTTTCAAATGATGAACCAGTGTTAGACCTACCTGTACCCAACTTTTCTAATTTACTCTCCCTAGCCCCCCAGCTCCCCACCAGTTACATTATGCAGCCTGTCAAGGTGGCTTCCGAATACAAGGGCAAATGTTGCTAAGGTAACAGGATTGAAAACCTGTCGGCAGCAGCAAATGCTTTATAACCTGGGGTTTCCCTCATTTGCATTTAAAGTCTCCAGAGCTATAAAATAGCCTCATAGCACTCCAAGTCCTTGCAGCTAAGGAAGAGGGAAAATTTTTCAAAGAAATAATAACTGTCACCTGGAAGTCATTGAGAAACTTGCACTGCTGCAAGGTTGAATTAGTGCAGGAAAAATATCAGATGCTAATTTCCACCCTGCTGGTGGAGCCATTGTGCCACCCCAGTGTCTCATTTTAAACCTGGGAGGAATTCCCTCTTCTTTTTTTCTTCCAGAATTGCCCTTCACTGCATTCGCCAAGGTTATATCTAGTGTCTCTCCTCTTTCTTGGCAACCTAGGAATGCTTCATTGCACATTCACAACAAAGGAAAGCAAGAGTGGCTGGGTGGCAAAGCTCAGATTTGAGGCAAGTGGAAAAATCCCTTGGGCTAAGTGAAATATAGGCATGTTGATATTACTAAGGAATTAAACAAACAGGATTTTAGAGATGTCTTTGACTACCAGAAATGTCTTTAACGAAACAACTTTATAAGATCAGATCATTGCATTCAACACAGTCCTGATGTAAACTCAAGAATGGGCTATAGTAAGCAAGCAGCAGAAACTGCTACTTGCTCGCCCATTTATTTAAAAACAAAGGGGGGATTGCATCAGAATATTTTCAGAGGAAATCTATGAAGCCCTTGTCTCATCTTAATGGATTCCCAAATGTTTATGGACAGAGAAGGAAAATGACTGTTTATAACTCGGACAAAAAGGCGGATTCACAAATGGCTTTTAACAATGACAAGAAAATGCTGAGTGATATGTGACTGACAGGAGAATAGAAGCATGGAAATGACGCTGCTTTTGAAAAACAGGGCGTTAGGTTTGACAGGGCTTTGTTGAAAAAGTGCTGTCCTCAAGCCTGAAAGTAAATTTCTTTTTCCTTCCAAGGCTCTCTACAAGCTCAGAGCATGGAGAGCACCCATGAGAAGAGAGCTGGTTTAGGCACTGGGGAAGACATTAATTTTCACATAGATAAACACTTGTGACATCTGCGATGATGGAAAGAAGAATCACCTTGACAATCACCTATCAGCCACTCTGCTGTGAAGCCCCAACTCAACAGGATGTTAAGGTCAAACACAATTAGAAATCGTGATGTTTCTATGAGATCAACCAGTTTTTTTTTTTTTTTTAAAGATTTATTTTTATTATTTTTTCATTGGAAAGGCGGATATACAGAGAGGAGAGACAGAGAGGAAGATCTTCCGTCCGATGATTCACTCCCCAAGTGAGCGCAACGGGCCGATACTATGCCGATCCGAAGCCAGGAGCCTCTTCCGGGTCTCCCACGCGGGTGCAGGGTCCCAAAGCTTTGGGCGGTCCTCGACTGCTTTCCCAGGCCACAGGCAGGGAGCTGGAAGGGAAGCGGGGCTGCCGGGATTAGAACCGGCGCCCATATGGGATCCCGGGCGTGCTAGGCGAGGACTTAGCCACTTGCGCCACCGCGCCGGGCCCGAGATCAACCAGTTTTTAATAGATTTTTGGAAACACATGTTTGTGTTCTTTAAGTAGCAAAAGCTGTCTCTTTATCCCCAAAGCCAGACATGTAAAATGTTCTGGTTTAAAAGCACACAATGCAGGGTCTGTCCAAAAATAAGCACTCGTTAAATGTCTCCTGATTCTGAATCTGTCGTGACCAAGGGCGATGACGTAAGCGTCTAATGATGAGTTAAGGCCCTGGACACCAACCAAAGTCCTGCCCTTTCTGGAGTAAGGGATGGTTACTGACACTGCACCAAAACAGGATCTGCCTCCCCCTGCCTTCTTTCATCTCTAAACACTGTCACAGGCATGCCTTAATTGATCTGCTTCTGCATAGACACAGTAGAGATGTGATTCAGAAAGTTAATGTTTGAAAGAACCAGAGAAATCATCTGATTTGGCATCTTCATCTCGCAGATGAGGACACTGCATTACAGAGCAGGGAAGCACCTGCCACCCAGCAGGTTCAAGAAGGGCATGCACCCTTAACTTCCATCTTGCACTGACTGCACTGAAGCAAGAGAAGCTTCTGTAAAGCAAACCACCTGTGACTTGCTGCGCCTCTCCCTGCCTGAGCTTTGAGTTACAGTACTGACCCAAAGTCATGGTCACCATGTAGCATTCATCCTGGGGAAGCAGCCACATCTCAGCATGGTCTAATGATAAAAGTGACAGACACAGAGCAGGAAAGGCCCAACTTCACTTCTGGTGTCAGGTGCACAACCCACTCATCAACTACAGTCCTCCTAATTTCTGACTATTCTACAGGACTCACTTCTGTTTTCACATCTGCACATACCCCCTACACACTTAGATTCCCAAATGCTGAGTGAGAGTCCAATTTCTGGACCTGAGCATCTCCACTCTGACTAAAGAACTTAAACAAATATCTACAGTTTAAAAAACTATGCATAGTTGTTCAGAAGTAGATGGCAAGGCATGCAGGGAAGGTTGTAGTCCTAACTTTAATAGTCACAGGTGTTCACTTACACAAGACATTGCACCATCATTTATAAAAGACCTCACACCATCATTGTTGATTGGTGGAAAGAGATGAGCTGGGACCATATTTTATACAAATTTATCTGTCTGAATCTTACTCAACAGCATGATATATGCTAGGGATGCCCTGCCTAGAATATACAATTCACAACAGCAGGAACTGTTGTTTTGTTTTGTCTCATAATGTACACCAGAAAGTTAAAACTCAAAAAGGATACATTTACTAACTGCATACAGACATATTTTGGGCACAGGGGTATCCTTAGCTAGGAACAATGAATCCTCCCCCTTTCACTTATTTTTCTCCCTACTGGTAATTCCATAATACTGGCTATACTTTTTCATTAATTATGTCCATTTAAGAAGGAGTACTATAGTTCAGAAAAAGGAGTAAGTCACAATCACAATAACAATTTAATCCTACAATAGAGTGAAAAGAAAATGAATCCTGCAGTGTTAGTCTTCCAGAGGAGGTTGGAAATAAACAGCTTCTGGCTCAGAACACCTGAAGGCATTCTGTTGATCTGAAGAGCAGGCATTCTGTTAGGTGTGGGCAGGGTGAGAGGTGCCCTCTGTCCTGAGGCTTCATCTTTGGCAGAACTTTGGAATCTTGTAGGGATTTTTGCCTCTGCCTTTTCTCAGATCAGTTAAATCAGAATCTTTAGGCTGCCCAGGCTTTCATAGGTTCTCCCCAGTACTTTTTTTTTAATGATTCATTTAGAAAGCCAAAGAAAAGAAATAGAGCGTGAAGGAGGGAGGGGGTGGACAGAATGAATCTTCCCTCTGTTGGTTCATACTCCAAATGATCATATGGTCGTCAGCAGTGGGCCAGGCTCAAGCCAGGAGTTTATCTTGGGTTTCCCGTGTGAACGGCAAGAGTCCAAACACACAAACCATCTTCTGCTTCTTTTCCCAGGCCATTTAAGAATTGCTGGATTGGAACTGGAGCAGCCAGGTCAGAAACAGGTGCCCATATGCAATGCCAGGATCACAGGCAGAGGCTTTACCTGCTATGCCAAAAGGCCAGCCTCCGAAATACTTAAAACAAGGAACTAAAGCTGAAAATGACAGCCTGAAAAACAAAGATAATCTACAATTCATATGGGAAGGTGGTTGTTTTCATCAGGCTAATTCCTACTAGAAAAATTTGTGTCCTAAATCAGATATATTAGTTATTCATATAAACCAAATCAATTCTATTTTTATCCTATCATAATACTATAACTATAGCATCTATTATAACATTTATTTATAATGTGAAACATTCTGCTAACAGTTTCTATGGTGCAGGTAGGACAGAGCCATTACTCATTCTTATTTGAAAGAGTTACAGAAATAGAGGGAAGCAGAGACACAATGAGAAAAAGAGTGACATCTTTCTTCCATCCATTGGTTCACTCTCCAGGTACCTGTAATGGCCTGAGCTGGGCTGGACCAAAGCCAGGAATCAGGAGCTTCTGAGTCTCAAATGGGGTGCAGGGCCCCAAGGACCCGAGCATGTTCCACTGCCCAAGACATATTGGAGGGAGCAAGATTGAAAGTGGAGCAGCTGGGACTCAAACTGGCACCCTTATCATTTGCTACTATGCCATAGCACTGGCCCCCAGAATGTTTCTTGAAACTAGGATTTCTCAGAGCTTTCTGATGGAGTAATGCTTGCACATTATGCACATAATGCTGAATCTGCTGCATTATACAGGCAACAGAATCAGACTTTGTCCTTAGCTATTTCATAGCCTCTCTGAGTCACAGTCTCCCCATGTGTAAAATCCCAAATAATTTCTCACAAGTGTGTCAAGCACGCAGTATGGTTTTGGGCATAAAGAGCTTATTCAGAAGTTTGAACAGTGAGGTGTGGATTTCCAGAACTTTCTCATGATGGCCACAGAAGTGGTAATATCTAAAATCAGTAACACTGAAAATGAGTGATGTGAGTAATACTTATAGGCAAGAGGAGCCACGGCATTCAGTGCCTCCTGAAATTCTCATGACCACAGTACTATTTCTGCTGAAGTTCATAAAACTAGTTGGAGCTGGAGTTGGTGCCATGGCACAGTAGGTTAAGCTTCTGGTTTTGGTGCCAGCCACCCATATGAGCGGTAGTTTGTGTCACTGTTGCTCCACTTCCAATCCAGTTCCCTGCTTATAGACTGGAAAAGTGGAAAGGATGGTTGAAGTCCTTCAGCCCCTACATCCATGTGGGAGACCTGGAATATGCTACTCTCTCCTGGCTTTGGATCAGCTCAGGTCTGGCCATTGCAGTGATTTGTGGAATGGAGTGGTAGATGGAAGATCTCTCCCTCTGTCCCTTAAAAATTTTAAAAAGTCCTTAAAAAGGACCTAGTATTCCAGAGAGAAGATATGTGAAATGCTTCCTTATGCAAATAGGATATTATTATTTCTTTTCAAAGTTATCTAGTTAAATATGAATTTTAGATAAACAATGAGTACATATTTTAGTATAGTAAACACAGGATATAATTACACTAAAATTATGTCAGTTATTTAAATTTCAATTTGGCTGAGCATCCTCTATTTCATTACACAACCCCATTTTAAAGAAAGACAATACGTTCATTTAAGGTATTTACCAGAAAGATCTGAAGGCAGAGAAAGTGAGCAGAGTAACTGATCTTAGTATCCTGGAGTTCATAATTTCCATAGCACTTTTTCCATTTTGCTTTCATTTGCATATGACATTTTAGCTAGTCTCCCATCGGGTTATTAGTTACAGGATTAGTACGCTTACATTATTTCCCTCTGAGTATTTGGAGACTACAAAACCACCAGTAGGTTCCTTTTTTTTTTTTTTGAGTTAAACTCAACCATTGCTTTTCTATATTTGAAAAAGGTTCTTAGTAGAAAATTTGAAGACATAAAAGAAAAAAAGAACTCTTTGTAATGCTAATATCCAAAGAAAAGCAATATTAACATTTGTGTAAGCTACAAGTCAGATGAGAATTAAATAGTTTTCTACAGCATAACTTTGATGCATATGTAATATATTTCTAATCCAACATCACTTTGTTGAAAATTATGTGATAAACACGCTTAAAGTCAAATCTTGGCCCAGGTCTTGCAGGGTAGCAAAATATGTATGCCGACTCCAAATATGCCAGTTTGAAGCAAAAATTATTGGGCTGGGGGGTTAGGGTAACTAAAGGGAAGCAGACAGAGGAGGAGTTTTTGGTGGTGCCTCTGAGCCATCTCCTGTGATGTTCGTTATTCATTCTAGCCATATCCTAAATGCTCAATGTAGCTAGGAACAACCACATTTTTCAGCAGATAAAACCCTATTTAGCAGTGTTCCTGGGCTAAGCTAAAGCCAGAAGCTTGGAACTCTGGCAGGGAACCAAGTACTATGAGCAATCATCCAGTACTTTCCTAGCTGCAAAAGCTTCATGGAGATGAAGCAATAAAGCAATAAAGCAATAAAGCAGCTGAAAATAGACCCAGTGCTCACATGAGATGCAGCAAGAGGCTTAACCTGTTATACCACAGTGCCAGCTCCCTAAAAACAAAAATTTAACTGTGAAGTCCCATAGCATCCTGTCTTAAAAAGCTACAATTCCAAGGAGTGTAAATAGCATGGGATACTTACTAAATTATGCTTAGCAAATGATTATCCATGTGGGAAAAAGTTAAATAAAACATGCACAGTATATTTTTTAATCTTAACCATAAATATATAAATGGCTTAAAAATGTTGTTATTAAACAACAAAATCTCAAAAGTTGTAGAAGTGAGTTTTTTTATAGTCAGCTGTTTTTAACAGTCAGCTGTTAGAGATAGTACAGGGGAAGGAGGAGGGTGGCTTGCTAGGAAAACCAAAAACCAAAAGCTGTAAACGAGAAGAATGGAAAACAGGAGTACATGAGAAATTAAGACTTGCTCTTTGATGAAAAACTGTAGTCAATGTTAAAAGACAGCGATTAAGAGAAATGAATATTTTAACATACATTTTTACAAGGAAGTCATATAAATCTTTTAGAAAAAAAATACAGGTAAATATATGGGCAGATACTTCTCCAGGAAAAAAAGAGTAAATGACCCATACAAGTATGGAATGAAGGACTGGTATTTGGCTTCACAATGAAAGGCATCATTTGGGACGCCCACATTCCACATCAGAGTTGTTGAACTGGACTCCTTCCTCTGCTGTTAATTCCACCTTCTTGTTAACACACACCCTGGGAGAGAGCAGGTGATGCTTAGATGGTTGGGTCCACACTGCCCAGGTGAGATTTTGAAATTGGTGCACCTGACGCCCCATTTGCCTAGCCCAGCTAGGAGTGAACCAATACTGTTTCTCTCATTTTCTCACTCATCTCTTAAATGAAAAAAAAAACAACTAAAAGATATTCAAATTTACTAATAATGAGAAAAATACAAAATAAAGTAAGATACCATAATTCATCTCTTAGTCTGAACACTTTCCAAAGGCAATTAGATGTGGTGTTAGAGTGAGGGGACTCAGAACTCATAAATTGCAGAGAATTGTGTAAACTGATATGCACTCTAGAAGGTAATGCCTATTAAATTTTCAAATAAGGATGTCTTTGGCCCAGCAATTTCACTGTTGGGATTCTAACAAGTCACAAATATTTATGCACAAGGGATATTCTTTGCATAGTAACTTTGTTTATAAAATGGAAAAACTGTAAACAACCTACATACCCATTAATTAGTGAATGACTAAGTAAACCAAGCTTCATCCAGGCTAAGAAATGACTTGATTCTTTGAAAAGAATAAAATGCATGCATTTGGCACATGGTGCAATCTCTTAAGATTTATTGCTTATATGGAAAAACAAAATAAAACAAAACCACTCTCCCAGCTCTCCAATTTATCTATGCTTACACTTGACAACAAAAAGGCTGTAGGAAAAACATACCAAAATGCTAACACGGTCATCTCAGAGAAATGAGATGATGATTTCAGAGGTGATTTCAGAAATCCTGTTCTTTCTCATTACACACATATATATATATATATATATATATATATATACACACACACAGGTTTATTTATGTAAAGATTTCTCTTTAATTGGAAAGGCAGATCTACAGAGAGGAGAGACAGAAAGAGAGGTCTTCCATTTGCTGGTTCACTCCCAAATGGCTGCAACAAGCAGAACTCAGCCTGTCCAAGGCTGGGAGCCAGGAGAATCCTCCAAGTCTCCCACATGGGTGCAGGGGCCCAAGAATGCGTCATCCTCTGCTGCTTTCCAGAGCCACTAGTAGGCAGTTGGATCAGAAGTGTAGTAGTTGGGACTAGAACTGGTGTCCATAGGGGATGCCAACCCCTGCAGGTGGAAGATTAGCCTATTGAGCCACCATGCTGACCCCTCTATACTTACAGTTTTAATGTTTTAAGAAGAGGGCATTTCAAATGAGCAAAGGAAAGAGAGGAAAACAAGCCACAACAGATGCAATAAGTTGGTAGTTTCAGAATACTGTATCTTCTTGCAATTCTTCTCTTGCCCTTTCTGAGGTAGACAGACTCTCCATGGACACAAATGGGAAAGAGACTATCACAGGTGTGGCTGGCCTTTGCTTGTCAGTGTAGATGGTGGCCAGCTGAGTTCAACAGCTATAAGCAACATTTATTGCTTCATGCTGGGTCTTGCAAACCTCTGTCCTGGTTATGAGAAAGTCTTAGGAGAAACTTCCTCAAAGATCTGCAAAACCCTCTCGTGGAGTCTGTGTGAGAAAACACTTATAGGAACAGCAATAAGACCCTCTTTCCCATGTCCACTGTTCCTCTGTGTAAATTCACAGTGAGACTTTCCAGAGGCTGAATGTTGTGTGATGACGTCACTGCCCTGGAGGCTCTGAGAATGTGTACTTGCAAATCCCTGGGTTTCTTTCATTTTTAAGATTTATTTAGTTTCATTGGAAAGCCAGATACACAGAGATAAGGAGATACAAAGAGAAAGATCTTCTGTCTGCTGGTTCATTGCCCAAGTGTCACAACAGCCAGAGTTGAGCCAATCCAAAGATATGTATGTGTGTGTGTGTGTGTGTGTGTGTGTGTGTGTGTGTGTGTGTGTGTGTGTGTGTGTATTTGACCCACATTTAAAACACATACATTTTAGGATCTTAGAGTACAAAGGCATTTTGAGATAATGAAGGGTTAAGTGTTGGTGCATTAAAATATCATGTCGCATCATGGTTTTATTCATAGTTTCTTTAGCACTGGATCCTCACAAATTCTCTCCTTCTCTCATGCTCATCCTATTATATAGAACTATGTGAGAAAATGTGCTTGTAGATGATAAAGCTGAAGAATAAAAAAAAATTATCACTCAGAATTAACAAGTGGACTCAATTTCTTTGCTTACAGATTTGCAATTGGTTTACCTACTCCCTGGACAATAATCAGGATGCCCAGAGTTTCAGGGCAGTTACTCTTTGACCAGCACCTGCTTCGTCCCTCCTTATGCTGAGTCTTCTTGCCCCCTTCTCTTCCCTAGTAGACTGAACATCAAAGACAGAAACTCAGATGTAGGTAATCTCCAAATGGATGCAGAACTGAATCATCTCATAAAAGTCAACACATTTGCTCTCAAAATAATCCTGTCAGATTTCTTCAGATAATCACAAGGCAAAGCCACCTTCTGTGCTATACAGGCCTGAAACAGAAAACTTAACTGATCCTAAAAGGTATTCACAAGTGCATAGTAAAATGCAACTGCTCAACTTAAATGGGTGGAGTTTATGGAAGCAAGACTGTATCAATAAAACTTCTAAAATCATACTGAAATGAGCTTCTGTTCACTCTTTCACTTATAGATCTCTTAAATTTAATACTGACATTTCTATCTTATGAAATATATAATAATATGATGATTTATGGTAGTTATATTTATGTTAGGCACTCACTATTTAAATATTCCATATAAAGGAATCTATCTAATCCACAGGTTCCATTTGTAGTTATCAGAATTTTGCTACTATCATGAGATTGAGGTACATCTACCCAACGGAATACTACACAGCCATGAAAAATGTTGAAGTTCTATTACTTGCAACAAAATGTTTCTAACTGGAGACCATTATGCTCAAATTACAAAACAAATATACATATATACATATATATAAACAAGTATATGCCTATATCTTATAAGTGAACAGTATAATGGGGACTAGTTTACTGGGAAGTGAAGAAACAGTGTAGTATATCTTTGTACTCTGAAATAAAAATATTCTAAAAGAAATTGTTAAACATACCATTGCCTCTATCTACAATGCCAACAAAACTGTATCATGAAAAATAATAATCACAATAAAAAACTTTTTAAAAAGCACATGGGAAAATGTAATTAAAGGTTTACAGTGAGACACAGTATAATGGGCCTAGCAGCTAACGTCCTTGCCTTGCATGTGTTGGGATCCCACACAGCCTCAAGTTCATGTCCCGGAGGCCCTGCTTCCTATCCTGCTCCCTGCTTGTGGCCTGGGAAAGCAGTAGAAGATGACCCAAAGCCTTGGGACGCTGCACCCATGTGGAAGACCTGGAAGAGGCTCCTGGGTTTGGACTGGTGCAGCTCCGGCCATTGCAGCTGCTTGGGAAATGAATAAATGGACAGAAGATCTTCCTCTCTGTCTGTCCTCCTCTCTAAATCTTTGACTTTCCAATTAAAATAAAATAAACCTTTTTAAAAAAAAGTTGATTGTGGTTCACAAGAATCTGAAAGCCATTCTTAGCTTTTTCAATAACAGGTACTTTTCACAAACTTTCTGAATATGCTTTGTATTCCACTCCAGAAACCAAATAGTACAAACTTAAGCAACACTGTGTAATTATGCTGTTAGTAAATAGGAGACACAACAATAAAACTCAGCTCCTGCCTTCAAACCCACTATCTTGCATTTTCTACACAATTTACATTCATGTTAAAAAAATTCAGATAATGCTGAAACATATTTACAATAAAACAAAAACATCAAAAACCCTTAAGACATATTTGGGGGATACTAATATTTTTCAAAGCTATTTTTATATATTAAAATTTTCTAAGATTAGGATTGCAGCTACTTTTCATCTAACATTGCATTTTTTATATTTCTCATGTATTTAGCATTCTCTTTTTCTTGCGTATTTAGCTTGTTTTCAGTTTTTCCCTACTATAAATGCTACTGCATTTATATCCACATAGGAAGGGCCTTGAAAGCAGTTTACAGAAAATACATATATTATGAAAAATCTATGTAGATTAAAAAAAATTTGCACCAAAATAAAGTTCATCTTTCAATCTCATGTTTTCACAATTTTTTTGATATTCTCTTACACCACAGCTCATTTCATTGTTGGGGTTCTTTTCCCCTGTGAAATAACTACATTTTCATATGGGTGTATTGCTTAAACATTAGGTCAGTTTCAATTCCTACCATCAAGATAC
This sequence comes from Ochotona curzoniae, assembly GCF_017591425.1. NCBI lineage: Eukaryota > Metazoa > Chordata > Mammalia > Lagomorpha > Ochotonidae > Ochotona > Ochotona curzoniae. The sequence goes on from NW_024466605.1 coordinate 6,578,083, forward strand.
AATTTCCTTGCAACCGCGATTGCACTGAACAGTTTTATTTTGTCATACGGCAAGTGAACAATGATCTCTTGACGGTTTCATATATTACTAATGCAGCTAAGGAATCAAAGTAAATAGTTTTACTTAAGAATTATTCAGTGAGTACACATAAACTTCAGACAGAGACCTAGGCATTCTGTTTCTCATGCATTAGCCATTCTGTGAAAAACCATTTCCTGAACCATCTGTTTGTCTTCCCATCAGGTCAACTACAATCCCGAAACACTAAAGGATGCTATTGTTTGTGCAAATGAATGTGATTTTCCTCCCCATAAAGGGAGTGAGAATGTCTGCTATTTAACATAGTATAATTAGGTAGAGAGCTTGAGGAGCACTATGAGGAGCAGAAGATGATTATTTTAATGGGATACAGAAGCGAGTATCTCTCCACTAACATCCTATTCACCATGAATGATTGGCCTGTAAACCATTCCTGGCTGTGCTGAGGCCATCAGATATTTTTAACTCTGGATTTCTTGTCTCAGACTACCTAATTGGATCTTTTAAATTTGTGATTAGATGGAAATAGCAAACTAGCACTACAGGAAGTCTCTCAATGTACTCTTAGGATGCTTTTGTGTTTTTTTCTGGATTTAATTATGTTTCATTCATAAAGATGTAGCTCAAAATTAAGAAGGAAACAGATTGTTTCCAATTGAACCTGGAAGCAGAGTAGCAGTTTGGACTAGCCAACAACGCCCCACAGGGTAAAGCAGAAGGCAGCTAAAGTCATCAGGACCCCAAGAAGAAGAAGCAAAGGCCTTCACCAGGGGCTTCTTAAGCATCTTCTAAAAGCGGAAGACATGCGTTCTGCTTTCTTTGTCACTTTTTCCTAACTACATTGTTAATTAAACTGTTGTAATAAAACATTACCCCAAAGACAATCACATTTTCATGAGTTTCATTCTCCAAAAACCATTATAAAAAACTATGCCAACATCATCATTTTCTACGCCTTTAACATCTATATATAAAGTAGCAAATGAACATGGTGGTATTTAGACTACTGAAGAGGCTACTGAAATTGGTAGGATGCATTAACTAACAGAAAAAGATGAATTACAGTAAAGTCGTTTTGGTCAGTTTCTGCTTTCACAATAATTAGGAAAATCATTCTGTTTGCAGAGGGGCCTTATACTGATAATAGACATTTCAAGTGGTGAAAGAGAAGGTAGGGTGTCACCCAAACTTAGTTTGAAAAGGGAACATCAGTTTTAGGAAGTCCTGAGATCCACAGCTTTATAAAAATAAAAATTTTTAAATGTATATTTTATAGAGGTATCTGAGCCCCTGAAAAATCTCTACTTCCCCTTTCTTTGCCTTCCTTTCTACCCAAGAAATATCTAATTAACTTCCAACTTCCTATTGCATACTTTGTGACTGCCGAATCAGAAGTGCCACTGGTAATAGGATGATACACAATCTATCTGGTTCTGCATGAAGATCTGAGAGCTAGATGAGGGTACAGGTGCCCAGCTACCAAAACTGATGGCCCAGCATATGTCCACTGCCTCCCAATAACTGGATCTAGCTATTAAAACTCATCCTCCACTCTACTGTTTCTGTATTTGTGCACTCTCCAGTTTTTTGTTTTTGTTTTTCTCAAAACCATGCGCAGCAGCTCTGATCCAATTAGACAATACCCCCCACCCCTCCCCACAGGCAATCCACATCTTCAGTTGCAGGAAATCATTGCTATTCTTGCCTTACTCAGGAAAAATAAACAGGGCAGATTACACAGGCTGGGGAAATGCCTGCTTATTCAAAGCTCCATCTCAGACATAAAGTGACACTCTGAGTTTATTCTTTTTTCTGTTTATAAGGCAGCAGAGGTCACACCACGTTTTGCCAAGATGAAAGAGCAAAAAGAAGCCCAAATTTGGATGAACCATTTTGTCTTTCATTTCTCATGCAAGAAGATGTCTTACTATATTGACATCTCAAATTCCTGTGTAAAAATTTTTGTCATTATCACAAGTCTCCCATCAGGCTGCAGTTCTGCTCCTCAGATGGAAATTATACATGGTCAGAGAATCAATGAAAAACAACAACAATCACAGCAAAAAACAATTCCAGCTATAGCAGATGCTAGAAGAAGTAGAAGGGACACAGGGGGGCTTGGACTAAAAAAATCAGGGGAAGTTGGTTGTAGTTTATGGAGTATGAAAAATACTAATATCGACATTAATAATAAAGGACATTAAATAAGGGAGTTCTGTGCTATTAGGCATTTTCTTTGTAAATTTAAAACTACTGAGATATAAAAAGTTTAAAAAATAGTTATGACTTCTGTGCTCTTTAAATAAATGTCATGAAATGGCCACTTCTCTTGGGCAAGTTATGTAGACTCAATGATGAATATTTACAAAGCATTAACAAAAATTACTTCAAGTTCTTATTAACATTTTGATGTACTCAAAATTCCTTCCATATATGTAAGTATCTAAGGTATGCCTAATGACACAGTTGCTTAATTGATGATGCAACACATATATGTTTTTAAATGTGTATTTGCTCTACATAATGGCACTTAAGGATTACATAGTATTCCATTTATTTATGCATGACAATTTATTATTTGTTTGCAATTATTTTATATTCATCAACATACATTTTCTTTAATCTTACTTTGGTGATCATCCTTCTAGTTATAATTCTGAACAGTTTCTATTTTTAGACAATCATTAAAACCCATATTTATTAGCAGGAAAATGCTCCAATTTCTAAATGACAGACATAGCCTATAAATTTTTCATGATATAGAACATATCAAAAAGCACAGAACATAAGAGATAATCCAGATGATTACAATTTTTACTCTCTGGCCAAGTTCTTACAATTTATTGAAGATATAATTAATATTTTATAATATTGTATAACATCTTGGGCACTTTATTAGATATTGTCATAAGTATTCATTTTTTTATAAAGCAGAGTGACAGAGAGAAAGGGAAAGACAGGGAGAGAATATCTTCTATTTGCTGATTCACTTTCCAAATGAATGCAATGGTTAGGGCTGAGCCAACTGATGCTAAAAGCTTGGAAGTCCATTCTTACCTGTCTAGTGGGCAGGGGCCCAAGTATTTGGGTCATCTGCTAAGTTTCCAGGCACATCAGCAAGGAGCTAAATTGGAACAGAGCAGCTGGAAGTCAAATTGGCACTCAAATATGGTATTGGGTATCACAAGTGACAGTTCAACTCACTGTATCACAACACCAGCCACACAATATTATTTCTAATTGATTACATAGAACTCTTCCCATTCTGCAAAGCAGAGACTACATTCCAGTTCACATTCAAAGTCAACTGTTTTTGTGACAATCAGTGCTCACAGCTCCTCTGACTGGTCTGTAGCTGATATGGGCTTTCTCTATGACCATAAACAAGATTAGCCTCTTTAAGCACAAGCTCTTTGTGTTTGTCGTAGATCAGTGCTGAAGCCCAAAACAAACATAAAACCATCCTGTAAATGCTACGATAACCGGAGCAAGCTTCTTAGAGCAGAAGTCAGGTCACATCACTCGAATGCCCAGGATTTGCTGTCTGACGCCACATGAGACCTGAAATCTTTGTGAACAAGGCCAAAGTCTTCTGTGCTCCTTCATCCTCGCTTTTCTGACCTCCTCCATGCTTGCAACATCCAGTTGCAGTTATACAGGTGGACCCACCATTCTTCAAACAGCCTACAAACTTTCCTGCCTCTGTGCTTGAAGCTGCTCCTCCAGGCACGCTTTCCTTCTAGACGTTTCATTGAGTACTCATCTCCTGTACAATGAACTAATCACCCACCCAGCACGCAAATGCAACACTCTGTGGATTCTGGTACACTCTATTGGTCTCTCTTTGTTTTGGGGTACCACTGCAGAACTATTAACAAATATTACTGAATGCATGATCAAATGATAATTAGCATCTTTTCTTTCTCTCAGTGGCTGATTCTTACTGGGATTTCAATGAAGGACATGAAACTTCATGAGAAAAGACATTCCTGCTTTATTCCTGGCTGCATATCCACTCCATAGAAATGCATGGCCTCAATTGGTAGACAATTTATACCTGAATGAATCAATAAAATAAGAACTAAAGAATTGCTGAAATTATGCTAATTATCAAGAATTTATTCCTAAGCCTCAATATTCCCTACCTGCTTTTTTTTTTTTCCTGTTGGTCAAATTTTTAAAAGTCTATTTGTTCATTTAAGAAGTAGAAAGAGTTGCTACCTGTTGGTTCACTACCAACTGCCTACAAAGGCCAAGGATAAGGTCTGGCCGAAGCTATGAGCCAAGACTCAATCAGTTCTCCCTGCAGGGTAGCAAGAACCCAACTGTTTGAGCCATCACCACTGTCCTCCCAGGGTCTCCATTAGTGGGAAGCTGGAGTCAAAAGCCTAGCTGGGGACTGACTCTCAGCATATACTAACTAATGTTTTCACTGCCAGGCAAAATGCCCACTATTGCTTGCCAGTTATATCGCCTCATACCTCATGTTCTCTCCATCCAGTGTTTTAAAAACAATGATTTGTTCAGTTTACTGAGTACTAACACATGTGACTTCAGGGGTTGAATTCATAATCATGCAGCTAGTGATATTAACAGCCAGTGATCGAGGCTAAATTCCACTGGTTGATATACTTGATGCATCCCATTGCATTGCCACACTATTCCTTGTAAATTGAAGATCCCATCTGGTTTTTAAAAGATCAAGTATACCAATGGCTTACATAGTACACGTTGGCTTACTTTAAGAAAAGGTTTCAAAGTTCCTTAAAAATCTTGCAATGTTTTTTCAGACTTTCTTATTCCATATTATGAATAATTTGAATTATTATGAATTTGATGGGAGTTTTTATCTTTAGTTTGATTCTAGCTCATACGTTGTTTCTCATGCCAACTATGATTATGAGAAATTAACCCTCAACAAGTTAATATACAGCAAGTCTCCATTCAGACATGCGAGGTTTCATTTGACGAGTCTATAGAAATATTCATAACTATTTCTCATTAAACAAACAGAATTTTCAGCAAGACTAAAGCCATCATCCTTGCTACTGTGAAATCTATGTTGATGTCTTTATGTTCCTTCATTTGATGCAGAGCTGTGTTGGGACTACTTGGATGGTAAGCATCCCAGTGGTCTGTGTACGCAGTCAAGTCTGACATACATGACAAATTCAGACATCATTATTTCCCGTGCTCTGTTTAAATGGTGAGAAATTGGAATTTTCCTGCATACAGTGTTACATTGTTCGTCACCAAAACTTAGATTTTAGGAGTTAACAGGGGGAATTAAAATACTTTAACTGACAACAATAAGACTTAACAAAATGCAACGGACAATTTCATGTGGAAGTAAGCTCTCAACATGGAAGAGATTTAATTCAAGACTGTGAAATTACTAATTAGGGATATAATGTAGGCATCTGGGAGAGAGTTGGAAAAATAGAAGATCAACAAATTCTTTTGACTCAGATTCCATAGAATTATCTAGAAAAGGCACCAGAGCAGATGATTCTTTTTCATAGGGGAACATTCGCACCGTCTAGAGCTACATGTGCAGAATCCAGGACCACATGTGGCTTACTATAATTCAGGCAGGATTTGGGTCCAACATGCTGCATTGATCACTCACTCCTATTTATTCCCCCTCCTGAAATGTCACCAAAATGACAGCAAAAAACTAAAATGATTAGAATTTGACAAGGACAAAGTAAACAAAAGCAAAATCACCCATGGAGCAGAATTTTAACAATCTTTTGGAAGATAAAGTGAAAGGAGACTGAGTGGCAGCCGATTAATTAGACTGGAGGATGTCTGAACTTGGGTGCCTGCAGACAGGTTTATGGACAAAGTCCAAGCAGATTTGCTTGAGAAATACCCAAGACAAATTTAGAATTTCAATGAAGGAGTTGTTTCCAGAGGCATGGAATGCATAGTTGTGGAACAAGAAGAAAAGTAGCAGAAGCTGTAAGTAAGGTAGAGTTACAGTACTGGTCCCCCTGCATAGGCAGGTGCTTCGCATTATCACCATTCTCCATAAGACTGAAGGCTGTTTTTGGAGAAACTGAGTTAAGGAAGCACTGTACTTGATGCGACAAGCACAGTCAGCACAAATGGCCAGAAAGGGAGGAGATGGGATGAACAAAGGGGATCCCCGAGAATCTGCACGCTCCCTGGTTCTAGAATGCCTGCAACAAAGCTTAGAATCCATAGGCACAAAACTGGCTAAGTGAATGATCCCACAGAAAGACTACAGATACTAACCCTGGCGAGGCTTCTTACAAAGCAGAAAGATTTTTACAGATCACCTAGTGAGAAGCCTGTCTATGACAAGAGGGCTCATGCACACAGAACTGCCAATATGGTTTTCAATGAATGTTCTTGAATATAAATGGATACCAGAGTGTTGAGAAAAGCTTCCATTACAAGAAGGAGGAAGTCAAGGAATACAAGAAATAGGCAACTGAGAGAAAATGAAGAAAACAGAAAGAACAAAGGGGAAGATAAGGCCTCTTTTTTGTTTAATATATTTATTTTTATTAGAAAGTTAGAATTACAGAGAGAAAGACAGAAATATTTTCTATCCACAGGTTCACTCTCCAAGTGGCCACAAAGGCTTGAGCTGAGCCAATCTGAATTCAGCAGCTAGGAGCTTCTTCTGGGTCTCTCACATGTGTGCATACTCCTAAGGTTTTGGGATGTCCTCGACTGCTTTTCCAGGCCACAAGCAGGGAGCTAGATGGGACACAAACCAGCACCTATATGAGATCCTGGAAGCTATAAGGCGAGGACTTTAGGCAATAGGCTACAATGCCGGAGCCAAAATTAGGCCACCTAAGCAACAACAGCTTGAACAGTTAGAGGACACCAAGAGCATTTTAGAAAACAAGATATCTACAATAAAAATATCAAGAGAACATCAATAAAATCTGAACCAGTTTCTAAGAATTTAATAGAAAGAGCTATTTTAGAAAAAACAGGAGAGAAATGACTAGTCCAGAAGAATCAATGTCAAACACCTATACCAGAAAATAAGAATATTAGAGAGGAAATTAATTGGAGCAAATCACCAAAACACAATAGAAAAACCCCTAATGTGCCTGCCAAATGCTTAAAACCATTATAGAATAAAAGAAATACCACTACTAAATTTCAGAACTTATGGGGTAAAAGAATATCCCAAGAGGTTTTAAAGAGAAAAACAATACAAAAATGAAAATAAGAATGCTAATAAAGTTTTTAATAACTATAATACCCTTCCCCCACTCTGCACATATATGCATACACACACACACACACACACACACACACACACACATACCAGTAGACAGAAAAGACAGTAAAGGAAGTCTACAAAAATTCTAGGGGTAATGAGTTTGCGTTTCTACTTTGTACTTAACTCAATGCAATCAAATGTGAAGACCAGTGAGGTCCACCAATGTATCTCTTATGTATACCTACTTGGAAGCTACTGGAGAATGTGCTAAAATGACAGTTAAAAAAGGAAGTTAAATAAGCAAACTTTCAGGATTACCAGAAGGTAAGCAATGGGTCCCCGGCTTCACAGCAACTCAGAAAGTCATCAGGTTCAAATTAGTGCAAAAGATGGAGACTCCTATAGAAAACAGACACGAAGACATGGCCATGGAAAGCAAAATGGAAATAGGGTTCAATTTCTTGATTAGCATATGCTGGCAAAATTGGAACATACGGGAAAAGATCAATAGTTTTACAGAAAAAAAAAAGTGAAAATCTGAAATAATCAACTCCAGAAAACATAACATAAGGTTCAACGTCAAAGGAGTGCTTGTGGTCCATTGTTTAACCTGCCAGAGAACAGTATTTTCATAATCATTACAGGTAAGTACCCTCCCTATAAGGCATATTTTTGAAAGAACAGAAGGGGTGAGCTGGGTTTGAGATGTTAAATAAGAGTATATAAGGGAACTTTGAAAAGTTCATAGAAAAATGAAATTAAAAGATAAGTTTATGCTAGAGGCAAAATGTTTGAAACTCATGCACAGTAGTTTGTTAGTAATACACTTTTTGAATGAGCTCCGCATATTTCTACAGACTTCCAGAAACACAGTCAATAAATAACAGTATTTTTTATTTGATTTCAAAATTTCTATCTCTCTTTAGTTTAGACAAGAGGACAGGCTTATGAATAAGAGATTCCCATCATAAACTAATGTCAAGTTGCCCACCTAAATAGAACATTGGCTGTAACATTTATTTCAGAAATTTTGTATGAAAAAATCAAATGATATACCACAAGTAATATCTCAGGAAGCAAAACAGATGTACAATAAATATTTCTTCTTGCCCTTTCTTTCAACTTTACCTAATTTTCTGGATGCTAGAGAAAGCTCCATTATGAAAACATGGCATTTTTAGGCAATTTCTTTGTTAAACAGCACATTAAGGATAGGTTAGCTATCTTGATTAGTAAACAATGCTCTTCACCCAGTACAAGATGATCAAGCCATAGCCTTGCCAAAGCGCATAAATATGAGTGTTGTTCACCCTGCCAAAACATTGCCCAAACCCTCATGCGATATTTGGCCCAGCAATATTCACTCATTCCTAAGAGAATCCTGGATCTGTGTATGTGTATGCATGCTCAGTGTTCTCCAAGTACAAGGAAAATATTGCTAGGATATGGCAAGATGAGAACCTTTTCCTGGGACATGGCCAAAGCCAAAGATTAAGATGAGCATTTACTACCTCCTGCTCAAAATGTCAGTAGGTTCTGCAACTTCGCAAAACACAAAAGAGGGAGATGACTGAAGTAAAGAGAGTAAGTTCATTTAAGAAGCATCAAGTGATACAAGTTCCTATGACCTGATTCTGGGCCAGCACCCATTTTTCAGTTTGTTTAGTTTAAATTATTGGTTCAAATTTAGACAATAAGCCAATAACGTATGTATCCCAGATGTTCTTGTTTGTGTGACTTCTGGCAAAGTTCAAAAGGAAACACTTCTGAAAGGTTAAAAACTAAAAGGAAGCTTACCAAACATCTGAGCTATCACTTTCTGAGTCAGGAAAATGAGCCCCTAGAGGAGATAAACCTTGACCAGGGCAAGGAGCCAGGCAAATTTAGAGGCACATTATGCCCAGGCCAGCATCACAGGTGTGTAGACAATATGATAAATCCAGTGGTCGAGTTAGCCTTTAAGAAAATGTAACAATGGAAACAACCTTTCCAGCACACTCCCACGGTAAGGATGAACAGAGCAAGCTGACAGCAGATCACCTTGTCCGTGTGTGTGTGAGCCAGAGAATCTGTTGGAAGCCATCATGATTTTTTTTTCTCCCAATAAGTTCTGGTAAGATACCTGGCAGTAAAGTAGCTTTTGTGGGGTAAGTATATGAAGAAATCAGAATGACACTATGGTAGAGAGTAAGAGGAAGTCCTTGACTATGCCTTTGGCTTACACCTTCTGAGGCTATTTTTTGAGATACACTGTTCAACACCCTTGACTTCACTTGATTGTCTTTTAAAAGGTCCTCTTCAGTGGAAAGAAAGGTAAAGAGCTCTCTGGGAATTTTAAATTATTTTCTTGTTGGCACCCATCTTATGGAAACGAAGGTTTTAATAAAAATTTTCCCTTTCTTGCCTGGCTCCCTCTCTGTTTGCAGGACTCTCCGCTGCACACATTTATGCTTTTGTTTAACCCTCGAGTGCTTTCCACACAGTGGATTCGATAGAGTGGATTCACTGTATGGATGGACCAGTCATGCTCCCTCACCCCACTTTATTTAGTCTTTTCCAATCACTAGCAATTATTCTGAGTCTCAAGTTTTACACATAAAGAGTGAGAATGGTCTTTAATCAGAATGTCTTCCTGGAATAACAGGGAGAGAGTCCATGGCTCACATCCCCTTCAGCCTCTCTCAGCCAATGCCCATTCACTGCCATGACCACTTCCACCTTCTTCCTACCAGTGCTTTGAAACTACAGACCAGTAACTGGGCAACCTCAGTTCAGTCACCATAGCTGTCTTGAGCACAACCAATGCGAGAAACATAACAGGTATCCAAACATTTATTTAAGAAACCAAAAGTGAATGTATAGGTTAACGGATTGCTAATGCACATATGCATATTTCAAAGGTGCATGCAAAATGTATGACATCTTCTAATTACATTTTGAATAGTTCTTTTGTGTGTGTGTGTGTGTGCACTGATCCCTTTAAGGATCCTAAACAAGAGCAGGCATGTTTTAATCAACCCCTGTACAAAGTGCTTCCTCCCTTACTTGCAGTGCCAGTGAATGGGTTCCCCATACCAGAGATGCTCCATGATCTTCTAATCAACTTCTTACTTGAAATATTAAGACCAGATCAACCCCTCTTTGTGGAATATCATTCCTCAAAAATTATAAAATTCCCTAACTTGGAAAATGTAGTTTCTAATGTCAGGCTGAGGATTTCAAAGTCATAATGATCACCATTAATGAATGGAATTTGTCCATGATACACTCAGAGACTACGGTGGCTTTGGAGGTTATTTGCACTCACCTCTAAAGGCTTATCATTGTGATGTTTTATTTACTCTTTCATTTCCTTTCAATAGATTTTCTGATGCTTTTTCTATACTGCCAGCCTCTAATTGATTTGTTTGGTTTACCAATTCAGAGGTAAACAGGCCTTGACTTAGAACCAAAACCCAGGAACAGTAATGCTGACCTGTTTTAGCTGTTCTGGAGTTTCTGATGTCTACTCCTTGCTTCTAAATCAGACAATCCTTCCACTCAAAGAATTAGCTGCTGCAGGTCTGAGGCATCATAAGAAGTGCTGTTGATAATATCAAGGGTGATGATGAAGTGCCTTCACTTAACTATTCTCAGGTCACTTCTACAAAGTCAAACCAGTTATTACAGTTACTTCCTAGAAATGAGATATACCTACCAAGCAGTTGGTGACATCATCAGAATAGTTGGAAACCTCTTTTTTGGTGTTGTTTTCTAAATACAAATTTATAGTATGGGTCTAATTTTCTTTTGGAGAATACCATTCACACTTGTCATACATAACCTGTGACTATTTTGTCTTCATTCCAAGAAGTTTCCTGAGAGGACAAATAACAGATTTGTAGCTTGAATATGGAAAATTTGCTGTCTCTCTGTCTTGGAGCCTATCAGTGCAAGACAGGACCTACATCCTCTGAAGGCATCAGGGAAGGCTCAGTTCCAGACTCTCTTGACATCTAGTATTTTGCTGGCTTGTGGCAACTCCAACCTTCCCATGGTATTTTTTCCATGAATGAGCCTGTCTCCTTGTGTGTGAGTCTACAGTTTCCTTTTGGGTAGAAATGCCAGTCATGTTGAATTAGGTCCTGCCCATTTGATTTCATTTACATTTAATACCATTTCCAAAAGGAACCATATCCTGACTTACCTGTGGTTCTAATCCCAACACAGCTTTCAGGAAAAAATCTCCCCGCTCTCCAACAAAAAACCCAATTCCTGTGCCAGAGCTTGTTCCCTGATCACATGCTACTCTTGAATTATAGTGGGTTTTTCTGCATACCAACCTCTGGCTCTATTTGGAAGTCAACTGATTGGGGGATGATTTCTGCGGCATCAGCACCCCATTAGTGTAGATAACTAAAAGTTGGTTGTAGCAGACATTACTTTTCATTTTTAGAAGCTTGCATTAAGATGGAATAGCCATTTCCCTAGGAGCAATGGAAATAATCCATCAACCTGACACTGAGGGGAATTCTACGTACATAGAAAAAGGTAGAAGAAGCAAAGCACTGTATCAGTACTATTCATTATCATCATCAATGGGGTCACTGTTCTCTGCTTTGTTCATTTATTACTATTTAAGATCCACACATAAAGAATCCAAACTAGGCTTGGCTGTTCTGAAATGGAACCTCAAATGAGTACACCTATTTTTCCAGGAATAAGACAAATAATGGTAACAAATGCCAATATCAACATTCATTCATGCATTCCTGATTTAGCAAATACCTATTCAAAATATTTTTTTCTATGTATGTACACATAGAAAATAAAACGTTGCAAGACAAAAATATCCCTGCCATTTCATTCAACATTCTTGTTAAAGAAATGATATGTTATGCTAGAAGATGGACAAACTAGAGCAGGGAAAGGCAGATCAATTGCTTTGGTGCATGTGTGTGAGCACGCATATGACTGTGTGTGTGTGTGTGTGTGTGTGTGTGTGTGTGTGTGTGTGTGTGTGTGTGTAGGTGACTCCAGTTCAGGCTGAGGGCACTGACAAGGTGACATTTGAAGAAGGCTTAAAGGAAGTGAGAAAGTGAGCCCTAGGTTATCTAGGGAAGAATGTTTCTGTGCAACACTCTGGCCAAAATAAAAGACCTCAGGCTAGATCAAATCTGATATGTTCCAGAAATAGCAAAAAGTCCAGTGTGACTGCCAATGAACCTGATGGCCGAGGACCTGATTGTGTTGTGCTCCTGGCCCAGGTCTGATTAGGTTTGACAACTTCTGCCTCTAGGAGCATCTCTCTTTCCTGTCTCCAAGTCTCAGCTCCTCCAGTTCTTCCTTGACTAGATACTGACCAAAAGCATTCAAGTGGGCAGCCAGGTACAGGAGAAAAGCTAAGGCTTTGTTACAGGGTCATACAATCTCGTCCCAGCCATCTCCATCACCATTACCTGCCCAGCAAAATATCTACAGTATTCAGAAAATAAAATAAAATCAATTTCTAGTTTAACCTGCCTTGTCCAAACAAACTAATCATATAACTAAAACCTGTCTTTTATGAGGCAAGTAAATCATTCTCAGGAGAAAAAGGTTTAACATCATGTCAGTCTATGATAATGTTCTATATTGCACCATCCCTACCAATGTAGAAAAGAAATTATTTGGATTCCCTAAATTGTTTTTCCCTTCCTTCTATATATACAGGTATCTTCTGGCTTCCTCCCCTTTGTCCAAAGGAAATTGGGTTTTAAGGAACTGGCATTAATGATATTACTGTGTTATTGCTCTTCTTGTTATAATACACTATCTTTCATCTTTGACCTGGGAGCCTTCTGCCAACATTCCTGTGACAGACGAACCTGTTAGATTACAAGTAAGATAAAAGCATAGTTCTCAGATCTACCAAAAATCATCATCAGGAATCCTGAATAATACATGTTTGTACCTACATGTATTCCAAAACACTGTACCAGTGGTTGTTTTGATGTCAGGTTTCTATAGGGGGCTTTGAAGGCACTTACTAAAGACAGAAGTTGAATGCATTCTGTAAGTGCTTTGTGTTCTCAGGCTTGCACAGCCAGTTGTAGGGGTGAAGTCAAAACACCAAGCTGGAACCTTTTAACTATTGTATCCTTTTGCTTAGGAAAGAGCTCAGGATGCCATTACAACCTGGAGTAAACCAAAAATGCCATTAAGATTGGACTAATAGGACAGTTTATCTATTGTCTTAAATTCTTTAGTCATCCCTCTCCCCTTTACTATAGAGATTCCTAGAATACCTGCACAAGAGAACTGGGGAAGGGAAGAATTTCTTTATAATAATCACTTTTGATAAAAACATTTCATTTTCAAATGCCCTTTTTATAAGTCATAGTACCTAACAATATAGCCAATTGGTATCTTTTTTTTCCTGAACATTACTGACAAATATTTATTCAAATAAATTCATTTTCCTTTGTCAACTAATCTGATCAGTTTTGAATAGAAAAAAAGCATAAAGCATAGGAGAGATGGTACAGAACTTATCAAGTACATTGGTCATTTGCTATGAACTTTGATGGCATTGCATATTAACAACAATCTACCTATCTTCCTATATCCATGCGGAGTCTGACGGTGATGTGGTACCAGCTCCAGTGACTGGTAGATGACTGGATGACCATGGAGGTTTTCAGAGGGACACAGCAGAGTATTCAGTATACAGCAATATTTTCAAAGGACATTAGTGGTGCCAGAAGGCAGTGAGCCTTAAAAAATACGATCTGTCACTAAGAAGACCACCACATTGGTCAAGGGGAAAGGAATAAAAACCAAATTAGTCTCTATGAACATTCCTTTAGGAACATAACAGAAATCATCTCAAACACTCTCCATTTGCCTTCTCATTTCATCCCCTCAGAAATTCTATCAAGGAAGCATTACCATATCCATCATACAGTAAAACAGAGTTAAGGAACTCAAACAATGACCCACTGCCAGTTATATGTGCAGTTAGGAGTTTGCTTTGTGATTCTCTACATGCCACACTGATTTTCACTTTATAAACTGTATTAGTTTCTTATTGCTGCTGTAACAGATTGCCATGAACTTGGAGGAATACAGAACATAGCTCCATGCAATGAAAGTCTGGTCCCAGTCTCACTAGGCTCCTAGCAAGGCCCCAATAGGCTTGTGTTCTCTTTCAGTGGCACTACAGCACTCTTCCTTGATTTTTCTAGCTTCTAGGGGAAACACACGGGAGGCGGAAGCTCATGCCCTCCCCCTTTTTCCGTTTTCCATGTATTCTTCTTTAGTCATACCTCACATCATCTGTCTCCCTTTTTTATTTCTGATTCCACAAGGTTGCTTTTTTCTTTTTGCCATGTCTGAGGAGCCTTCATAAATTCACAAAAATATGAACTTTAGGCAAAGATTTATTTTGGCACAAAAATCTTGGAAATCCTTGTATAGCATTTGCATTGCACATTTTCTGTGAGCTTTTAAAGACTTCACAACTCAACATCATTTTCACAGGTTTCAGAGATTAGGCTGTGAGCCTGTTTGTTGGAAGTGTGCAGTATAATTATGTTGTCTACTCACTAAACAATATACTGTGTCAGAACACTATTCTCTTGAAAGTAAAGGCAAAACAATGTAATAGTAATGTCTAGGAAATATACTCCTGTCTTTTCACACTCTTGCTTGAGTGTTGATTTTTAAGAGATGGGTGGTTGGTGTGCTTAGGTTACTACATGCTAGGGCTTATCAACGCACTCCCTTGTAGTGAAATCCTTGAGAGAAGTTGGGAGGAGACTATTGTTCCAAATACAGGCATTGAGTGGGGCTACTTTGTCTTACACATTTGAAAGTCTGAATAGAACTAGCTAACAATCGATGTGATGACCACTAATCCATGCAAGTAGTCCCTTGGCTGAACTGCTTTCACCTAGTCCTCAATAACCCTACATGCCTGTGCTACCCAGAAAAAGTCATCATTATCTTTCCGGACAATAACATCACCTATTCTTCGGTAGTGCCTGTGGCCACGGAGCAGCATGCAGCCTTCTGAGACAAGGTGAATGCCCCAGAAATCACTAATATGTCAGACTGCAGAGGAAGCAATCAGCAGCCTATGCTGATGTCTTAACTCAAGGGATCATTGTTATTTGTTCCCAAGCCACAATGACTCTTTCATGAGAAAACACAGGCTACAAGAGTTAAAACTGTTTGCTCTTACTATTTAGATAAATCATTGTTAAGAAGTATAAAATGAAAGGATTCTCCCCTTCTTGGGTCCCTGGCATTTTTAACTCATAATGCACTGTAAGTATGTCATAGAAATCACAAGCAGAATTGTAGACAAACATCAGTCCACATAAGTACTCGCCTTTAACCCTGAGGAAGTATTCACGAATGTAAAATAAAAATGTTAACAGTAGGTGATTTTCACCATGGACATGATACATTTAATATTCAACTTAACCTCATTCCACTGGCAATCAAATGAATGCACACTATCCCTTCATTAGTATTTGCAGCCATGGATGGCTTGCTATGCCACCAACACACTGTGGCCATCTGAACATTCAATCATTCAAGGTGATCTGGTGCAATGGAAAGAATAGCAGCCTATGACACAGGACTGATTGCCAGAGGCCAGCATGGTCAGCAGAAGGTAGTTGGAGGTTTAGGGTTCCTAAGCATCCTTGGCACAGATCTGGTGCAGAAATAGGAAGGTCTTAATCATGGGATTATACAGGACAGAGAAGTTGGGTGTGCAGGATAGGCAAACAAGATCAACCACCAAGATCAAGATGACCACAGTAGATTCAACATTATCTTCAACAGGCTTCTCAACCTTTACTGTAACTAGGAATCTCCAGGAGGTCATACTAAATTATATTCTTATCCATTAGGTTCTAGAATGGGATCTGAGATTCTGTATGTCTAATAGGCTCCTGGGAAGGACTACACTGGAGTGTGACAGTCCACATCTCCATTGTACCACCAGGAAGTGAGAAGAGGCTGAATTTCAAGATCCATTAAAATCTGGGGATAGCAAGGTAGTAGAATGAACTAATCTCCACCTGCTAGCATAGGCACCCTATAAGGGCACCAGTTTGTGTCCTGGCTACTTCATTTCTGATTCAGCTTTTTGCTTCTGACCTGGGAAGGCAGCAGAGGATGGTCCAAGTCCTTGAATCTTTGCACACACATGGGAAACTGGGCAGAAGCTCCTGGCTACTGGCTTCAGACTGGCTCAGCTCTGGCCATTGTGCTCAGTCAGGGAGTAAACCAGTGGATAGAAGGTGTCTCTCTCTCTCTCTCTCTCTCTCTCTCTCTCTCTCCCTCCCTCTCTGTTTTTATCTCTCCTCTTTCTATAAAATTTGCCTTTCCAATAAAAATAAGTTTAAAGATAAAAAATATATTGAAACTTGTGACCACATTATATAAAGCTGATCAATTCATTTTTAATCTTA
Organism: Ochotona curzoniae; assembly: GCF_017591425.1. NCBI lineage: Eukaryota > Metazoa > Chordata > Mammalia > Lagomorpha > Ochotonidae > Ochotona > Ochotona curzoniae. Next base: position 6,594,781 of record NW_024466605.1, read on the forward strand.
AAAAAGAAACAATTTTGCAAGTAAATGTTATACACTACCAAGTCAGATATCAGCAGAACTAAGAGGTAGGCGTTGCAGATTAGAGGGTGGTTATTAACAATACTGTGAGGGACATTCTTTGGATTCGGTGGAGTAATTTTGTAGGAATTGACCTCAGAGTAGTAACTGCTAAGATAAGAATAACATAAGAAGCTGCCTAAAGAATTTGGTAATAGTTTTTCAAGAACTATTTCTACAAGAAATTCAACGTGGCATATACTTAATGTTAGTAACTTTCCTAACACATCTATAAAGGGGTGCTCAATTTACCCAGGGAGGAACTGTAGCTCTAGGATCATAACTGCCTTGGCCATGAAATCACTGTCCCATTGGGTTTTCACTGTTGGTAAGAGCAGAACAAGCAGTCATGGTGTACAAAGGGCTCCTAGGGAAAGGTATACAAAGGTTGGTGAACACATCAGTGGACCTGAAGCCACTCTGATTTATGCTTACAGCTTCTGCAGTCTTATTCCATGATGACGGATAGGGCAGAAGACTGCGGGCTTCAGTTTTCCTTACATGTAAAACACTAACTCCTTTTTTTTCACTTTACAAGGTTGTACCTGAAATGGCCACCTAGGAACAACTATACATTTTTCACCTTATTGCCAACTTTCCTCTTAACAGCCACAGGAACTTATTTTAGGACATATACTTACGAAACTACAATGCAATGCAAAGTAGTCCAGCCATGATTAGACGCACCAGTCTGGGGAAGAAGAATCCCAGGGATAACAGGTCGCATCATATACTCTAAAACCTGCTCAGAGAAACACATGCTTGTGCGGCTGCAGCTCAGTGTCTCAGGAATTGAGAGCGAGTGCTAACGCACATGTGTGTGCATTCATGGAAATGTAACATAAGAAATTAAGAGAATGGAAGATTTTTCCCATGGTAGGCAGCATTAGGAAAAATTATAAATATTCTGTGGAATTTTGATTATTCATTTACACTAAAATGTCTCTGGAATGCTGTTAGCTAGATAAGAATGAGGGCTCCTAAGGCACAAGTATTCCACTGAGATTCTACTACTCAATGCCTCCTTAGATGCCACTGTCCTTGAATAAAATGACATCCTACAGATTTGCCAAGAAAGTACTGTAAGGAGCTCAATCCTGGCTAATTTGCCTTAATGCCCAAGTAAGTCTCATTGCCATTTTAAAAATTAATTACATGCACATACTTTAGAAAGCACTTTAGAATATTTAAATTTTTACCTCTACTAGAAGTTAAAGACATGTGTAGATGACAAAATAAATGGACAGCTCAAATTATTCAAGTGTAAAACACATATATTTTATTTGATGAAGATGACATTAGCTCTATCAGATATTCTATCCAGACACCAGATGCTTTCCTTATTTTTTTTTCACAGATGAAACTTAATATATATTGAAGAAAATATTAGCTATCTCAGTTTAAACGTTATCATATTGCAATCAAGTTTATCCAAATTCCCTAAAATGTTCTACATTAAGTAAAATTCTTATCAAGACAACATAGCTCATAAAAAATTCATAGGAAGTAAAAATGAATTTGGGATGTATATGTGGCCTTGATTTTTGTTTGGCTTCAGTAAAAACAAAATATTCTTATCAACTTTTGAGATTTTGGGGATTGTGTTTAAGTGTTATCTTCAGGAAGACAAGCAAAATTGACTTTCAATAAGTTATACATAAAATGTCAAATTAAACTTTCATAATGGATATCGTGTGAAGAAATGATGGGTTATTTCTTTACCACTGCTCAAATAAAAGCGCGCGCGCGCACACACACACACACACACACACACACACACACACACACACACACACACTGTAAGAGTGGGTGTTTGACAGCAGTTGGGAGGCCTGCATCCCACGTAATAGAGCCTGCTTCATGTCCTAGCTGCTCTGCTTCAGACGCAGTTTCTGGCTAACTCTCACCCAGGGAGATGGCAGGTGACAGCCTATGTGCTTGGGTCCCTATCTTCCATCTAAGTGGTTCAAATTGAATCAGCCTGGCCAAGCCCTGATTCAGCAGATGGAAAATCTCTCACTAGCTTTCTCTCTGGTTCCCACTCTGTTTCTGCCCTTCAAATAAATAAAAATAAATGTTTGTTTTCTTACACACAAGTACATTAGATTCTCAGGGTCACAGCAAATGCATGATATTTACTGTAAAACAAGTTACATTAATTTTTGTGTTAATGTAATAATATTACGAAGAGAACAGAATTCATGTGGTTCATAGAAAGAATTCTAACAACGTAATGATCCCTACTGCTCTGTTTCCTTTATTTTCTGTCTTCATTTATAAACATTTCTAAAAGTAAAAATAAATATGCAAAATTCAACATATGCACATATATCCACATAAAACACATGCATAAATATGAATTATAAAAATAAACATTTTTAATTTTAAAAGTCACATGATTTAACTGTAACCCCATATACTTGCTAAAAAAAAAAAGCATTATTGGTCCCTGGCACGATGGCCTAGCAGCTAAAGTCCTTGCCTTGAACGTGCCAGGATCCCATGTGGGCCGGTTCTAATCCCAGCAACCCCACTCCCCATCCAACTCCCTGCTTGTGTCCTGGGAAAGCAGCCTAGGACAGCCCAAAGCCTTGGGACCCTGCACCTGCATGGGAGACCTGGCTCCTGGCTCCTGGCTCCTGGCTCCTGGCTTCGGATCGGCGCAGCACCAGCCATTGAGCTCACTTGGGGAATGAATCATCAGATGGAAGATCTTCCTCTCTCTCCTCCTCTCTGCATATCTGACTTTGCCATAAAAATAAATAAATCTTAAAAAAAGCACTATCTGAATCAACAAAACCAGTATAACAGCAGATCTAATGGATAATTGTAAATGGTTAGAGAGGAAGGAGCTGTCCCATAGCTTCCTACACCCAGCGCCTTGCTTCTCTGTCTGTCTTCCCAGGCCGAGCATCTGAAGGTGGAGTCTCACGGTCTCCACACAGCCTCAGTGTGTCCCACACGGTCTCACTGTGATGGGCTCCCAGGAGCTGCAGAAGTGTTTTCTGCTCTCTCACCCTGACTCAGAAGTCATCAGCTCCTGACAGGGTGGGTGCCCCTGTGCCAGAGGTGAGTTAATTCCAGAACTCTGATTTGAGATTAATGAAGAACAAATTTATTAACCTGAAGGCAATTAGTCCCTGGCACTCAGTTCATTATTTGATTTTTGTTTTGTGAGCACCTTCAATCAGGAAATTCAGTGATATTAATGTCGGTGGGAGGCCCAAGAGACAATGTAGAACGTTTGCTTGCTGAAATTTATAGGTGTTCTCTGGTTGTCACTATCGATTTGACTTAGCTGCCTCATCTTTCTAATCCCTGCAGCATTTCGCCTTGGGCAGAGCTGTAGGGCTTGAGCAGAAAAAAAGAAAATAATAATTGGAATGCATTCTCTGCTTCCAGGCTCAAAAAGAGAGGAAGACAGAAGAGACGGAAAGAGGAATATAGGGTCTTGACCTGAGTCCAAGGTCAAGCAGGAGATGTGACCTCACTAGGTAAGGCTGCAATCTGGCCTGAGTGAGCCAGCAGCCCTGGTCCTCTCAATGTGTCCTCATGAAGAGTTCCCTTCGGATAAGGACAGGTGTGAAACCACTGTTGCTACAGTGGTCACCATCTTTCCTAGCCACACACATGGAATTTCATGGTGTCTCTCTCTTTTTTTTTTTAACCCCTACTCGTAAAATAGGAACTCTAACCACGGCATTCTCATTTATTTATTTATTTTTAAAGATTTATTTATTTATATTGGAAAGTCAGATATACAGAGAGGAGAGACAGAAAGGAAGATCCTCCGTCTGATGATTCATTCCCCAAGTGAGTGCAATGGCTGGTGCTGTGCCGATCCGAAGCCAGGAGCCAGGGGCCTCCTCCAGCTCCCCCATGCAGGTGCAGGGTCCCAAAGCCAAAACCACAGCATTTTTAAACAAAGATTATTAATACAATTGTATATCTAAAAATTCATAGTAATGTGACTTCTTTAGTCCTTTCAATTTTTTATTATACATCTCCTTTCCGCATTTGCTTGGAAAATTCTAAAAATTAAACAAATAAACAAAAACTACTGAAAATTTAAAAAGTGAAACAGAAATGGCCTACTTCACAAATTATAATATTCCTGTATCTTGATGATCTTCAGAAAAAAAATATTCATTCAAGAAACAACTGCTTTTTTTAAAAAAAAATTGTTTGAAAGCCAGGTAACAGACCTCTGGTTGACTCTCCAAGTGGCCACAACAACCAAGGCTTGACCAGGCTGAAGCCAAGAATCCAGAACTCCATTTGGGTCTCCTGTGTGAATGGCAGGGGCCTAAGCTACATTGTTTGCAGCTTTGTTAGGTACATTAACAGGGACTGGATTGGAAGCACAGCAGCTGGAATTCAAACTCAGAGCTCATATGGGATGCCATTGTTGCAGATAGCAGCTTAACCTACTATGCTACCATGCTGTACCCAGAAAACATATTTGTATAGCATATGTAGCAAATACTTTTTACAGAAAAAAAATAACAAAAACAGTTTGCCGGGTGATGTTAACACTGTTTTGTAAGTGCTTACGTTAATTGGGATATGCAACTTTAGGAATTTTTGTAGCAACTTGGAAATTTTTTCCCTAAGACATCATGGGAGGAAAAGGGGAAAATGGAAGGTGTGAGAGTGGGAGAAAAACACAGAACAGCTGAACTAGCTAGTTAGTCCCTAGCTGGATCCTGCAAGCATTCCTTAGCTTACTAGTTGCCGAGTATAAGAAGCTCACGAGGAACGTCTGGAGTGACACTAAGTTACCACTTGTGATGCAGCCATCCACACTTCAATGCTGGTTTCATTGATGCTCTGCCTTTGATTCTGCAGTGGAAAGCAGCTTCAATTCTTCAGCCCCCATCACCTATGTGGAAGACCAGGATGCATTTCTGCACTCCTGATTTTTACCTGACCCAACCCTGCTATTGTAGGAGTGGACCAGCACATGAAAGACGCCCCCCTCTCTGTTTCTCCCTTTCATTCTTTCAAATAAACAATAAATTCAGAAGCTCAGTGGTTCCAGCTCTCTCTGTGCCTCCTTGTGTTCCTTCTTTTCAGATTGTCAGTAATTCCAATTGGATTCATGTAATTTTATCTATCTATCTATCTATCTATCTATCTATCTATCTATCTATCTAAGACTGTGGTCAGCTCTTCCTTCTAGCAATGGTTGAAACATCACAATAGCCACCCTCTGCTGATTTTTAGCAAATACTTAATTTCCTTATTTGAAAAACAAAAAGACAGAGACAAGGGGGAAAGATGCAGAACCAGAGAGAGAAAGAAGGAGATCATTGTATGCATGGATGGATGCATCATTGGCTGAATGGGGATGGACAGAAGGAAGAAGAAAGAGAAAAGCATAAATACAGAGGAGGGCAAGAAAGAGGCAAGGACACCTATTTGCTGGGTTACTGTTCAAATGACCATGGTGGTTGAGACTAGCCATGTTGAAGCCAAGAGCCACAAAGTCAATCCAGGTTCCTATGTGGGTGGTTAGAAATCATCTACTTGACCCACCACCTGCTGCTTCCATGGCCTACTGGCAGAAGCTGGAATCAGGAATGGAACCAGGACTCAAACCCAGGTACACTGTTAGGGTATGCAGGCAACTCAACCAGTGATTTGACTGCTAGGATAAAATCCCCAGGCTATTGATTTTTTTGAAGGCTATAAAGAATGGAATTGGAAACTAAACATTTACAATAACTCATAGCTAATTCATACTGTGTATTCATAAATATTACATATTTAAACTAATTTAAATACATTTTTCTGTAAGCATGTTTTTTGCTAAGAGTTACTTAGAATCTCCCTCAGAACCACTGCTTTGTAAACAATGTTGAACTATTTGCTTATCTTCTATCATCGTTACAGTGTACCTAACAGTGCAATCAGTTGTTTCCATTTTATACTCATCAAGTATTAAAATACCTTGAAGATTAGGTTAAGAATCAATAGCTGTGACCTCCGGAAAGGTTAAATGTATATGAAGGTAGAATAAAATTTGAAAACTATGCCAAGCAGACACTGCTGGAGCACAAGTCTTATTAAAGCTCCATACTTGGACACTGTGTACTTTGTAGAAGCCAGTAAATTAAATTCATGTCCTTCTATTACTGGCAACGTGGAAAAAAACTTACCAAAAGCTGTCTAGGGTTACAATCAACTTATAAAATAAACATCTGAGGAGACCTGCAACATGCCAGACACTGCTCAGATACCCAGGAGATGAAAGAGAATAAGACATGGGGATGTTTAGAAAAAGGAGAGGGACACAAACCACAATAATCACAAAAATGAATTTTATAAGAGAATGAACAGGACACAGTAGAAACAGGATAGATAAAGTGGACCTTGTAAATTTAGGCAAAGTTTTATAAAACACTTGATCGGTATTTAAAGTCAAGGGACCACGAGGCAAAATTCTTAACCTGTAGCTCAAACATCAAAAGATATAGGTGATCCATTCACTTGCATGGAAAGAAAATGTTCACATATTTTCCCCTTAAATTGTAACTGAAAATCAGTATTTCTATTGATTTTGAATGTAGGCAACAAATCACAGTAAAATATGCATCACTATGTAACTGACATAAGCCAGCGACAAATGTTAGAGGACCTCACTTACCTAAGGAAATTCAAAAACCTAACTCACAGTTCATAGAATGGTGGTTGCCAGGACTACCAGGGAAAGCAGCAATTGGGAGAAGGCTGGACAAAGCCTACAGCATTGTACTTTGACAGGAGGAATAAGTCCAAGCGATCCACAATGAATCGCTGTGACTATAGCTATAAAACAATTTATTGTGCAACTGAACATTTGAGAGAGAAGCCTTCATGTATTTTCACCACAAACAGAAAATAAATATGGGAGATAATTTCTGAGCTAGTGAGCTTAATTTAGCTAAATATACAACATATGCACATATCAAAATATCAGACCGTGCATCACAGACAAATGCATTATTTGTTAACGAAAGTTTTAAAACTAAATTACCAACAGTACTGTGATTTACATCACAGATTTCTGGATAGTATAATTGTTATTAGACCTACTATTAGATCTTAACATCTCAATTAAAAAATTCACCCCTGCATCACAGTTTTAAAAATATTTAAGTGTCTTTTCAATGAGTGCTTTTCTTTGTAATGTGAATTATTTATGCATTAAAGATCTTATCCTGAGAAAGAGTTCTTGGGAATATCAGAATGTTAGCTTACCAACTAAAGAAAAATAGAAAAATTCACTTGCACTGTTACAGAATGCATCTGAGAAAGGCTATAATATTAGAGAGGGGAAGATGTGTAAGGGAAATGAGATTTCTCTAGAGAGACCTGCAGAAACTCCCAATACCCCCCCTGCCCCCCAAAAAAATTGCAGAAGCAATGCATCAAAAAAGACCTGAGAGGGAGGGGGAGAAACTGGTCAGTATTTTAACAAGGCAAAATATACATTTACCTTATAAAAACTTAGTAGTATTATCACCCAGAGAAGTAAAATGGCTCAGAATGAAAATGCTCTCTCAGATTTGAAACCAAGGAGAACTATAAAAACATCCTGCTGGTTGAATGAAAGTCAGTGCGTGGGACTTGTGCACGTCACAGGGTTGCACATCTAACCATTGCAGATAATCAAAGATTCATGTATAAGCCTTGCAAAAACATAATAAAATTATGAATTACAAAAATGCTAGGGTTGAATGTAAAAATGCAGGATGTAAATTTTATAACAGAAAGCAACTCTGAAAGAGGAAAGCAAGTGATGCAAGGCATTTGTATTTAAAGAGAAGGAAAATCAGGAACCATTGCCCATGTCAGTGTTCTGACTGGTTTTGGCTAAAGACACTGAAAATTTCCTAAATAAGAAGGGAAAGCCGTTCAGCCTGGATTTGTGATAGAAAAATGATGTGTTTTAACACAGTTGAAAGTTGAAAGGCCCTGCCACAGTGTAGCAGGCCAGGAAGGCATGTGCAAAAAAGCTTCAAAATATATTGCCAAGTTACTTAATAGCTAGCGTTATGATTCCTAATGCTCAAATCAATAGAAACCCAAGAAAATCTTCCAGTCCTTGAAACACATGGTGATTGCCCGTGAGATGTTTCTCCTGCTTCTTTGTAGGCAAATTCGCTCAGACTGAAAAATGCTCTCAATGGATGCATTTTGCTATCAGGGCACTAGAATACCTCCGTCTATTTCCATCTGGCATTGGGAGAAGCTTTCACTGCACATGAAAGGCGGCTCACTCCTCCCCCCATGCTTGTTGACCCTCCCTTGCACCTAAGCACCTTGAGTGATGAACAGGTCTCAAATAATATCTCAGTTATGAATACAGTCTTTAGAAACCAAATGTGCACTTGTAGTTGAACTGCAGGAAGAACACACGATAGCACTAAGAATTGAGCACTTAAGTGCTTTCTTAGGTCCATTAATTTTTAGTATGTTCTATACTTGCCATTTTTTTTCTGGAAGAAAGTTCCTTATGTTTCAAAGGTATGTCATCATTGCTTCTGTCCTCTTCTTTACTTTCAAATCTACAAGGTCACCAAGTCTTGCATATTCTACCCTCTAACTTGGCATCAGTAGCTTCACTCCTTCCACCAGTGCCACTGACACTAGGTCTTGTGGTCTTGTTTAACGTTGAGCAGCAGCCATGGGAATGGTCCTTCCAACCTGGCCTTGTCTATCCTCAGTTTCTTTTCCACACAAAAGCCAGAGCAACCTTTCTTAATCACTGCCTTGCATCTACGTCTCTGAGCCCTTCAGAAAGAAACAAGGATTTCTTAACATAAAACACAAGATCCCCAACATGACCTCCATCTCTATCTCCAATGACATCTTTCCTTACTCTTTCCCTCTACATTAAAGCAACCATCCTTCCACATGATCTTTCACTCACCCGACAAGCAGGTGAGAAGAAATCTGGGCCTTTAAACATGCTGTTTCTTCCCTTGCATACCTAACTTCTGCCTCATTCCTGTCCCTTTTTCCTGATAAATATTGCTTAACATTTAGATTATAAATCCAGCAAATAAGGAGCTTCTAGTCCCACCTGCTTTTGTGTCTTTGTCCCTGCTAGACAAAAAGCTGATGAGGTTAGGCACGGTGTCTCATTGCATTTCCAGCTCCTGGGAGACACTCAATGAATAGTTATTAAGTGGATAGATGAGTGAGATAGTCTTGTAATGAGCTTTACTCTCTAAAACGAAATAATATTGATAGAGCAATAATGTTTTCTAGAAAATATTTCTACATCTACATTTCCCCAAAAATGTCAACTTAAATGTCAATTTTGCTATTTGCATAATCACTGAATATTAACTGATGCCTCCTGATTGAGTTCCAGAGAGGTAGCTTTTATCTGTGTACTCACGTTTGATACAACAAATCCTCCAACAAATGTAGCTCCCTCTCTCTTCCTTCCCAGCCTCTGCATGACACCATGTGCCTTATATGCTTCTCGGTTGTTCACGAGCAAAAGCTTCTGGACATACACAATCCTCAGAATCAGCTAGTCTGTGCAAACTACTGAAACAGCCCCATATCTTTCACATGAGGTGGTTTATTTTGATGGATTTGAATTTATAAATCCTGTTTTCTTTTATCTTTAGGTATAATTTACTAAGCATTTTAACTTTAAAAATATTGCTTTAAAAGATATAACCCTTTTTCTTCCCTCAGAAAATACACAACAAAGTATCTGGAGAATAACTATACATTACAAAAAGTTTACTCACCCTCTCCTGCCCTCCTTTCCCAATAAGGTAGACACACAGGAAGAAAGTAAATCCACTGATTGGCAAGAGTAAATGATACTAGAGGAGACTGTGTGCGGGATAAGCATGAGGTATGCAGAACACAAGACAGGTAAATGATCAGCCTGGTCTAGTTACCACCAAGAAGTAATCACTGGAAGAATAAGGAAAAGTATATTAGAAACAAGTATTGGCAGAAGCCACAGGTGAATTTGTACCCATCTCTAGGGCAATACAAAGGCAACATACATTGATGCCTTGAATCATTCTCATCTTTAGCAAGACCTCTTTTGGTATACTCATTATCCATTCCCTGGGTTAATAGAAGCCTAAATACCTTAAATATAAAACTAGCCAATGTAATGATGAAAATGCAGTTGCTTGATTGTTAGGCATTAATATCAATGTGATTGGCCTCCAACAATGCATTTAAAAATTAGTTGAGTGCCAGTTTTGCATGCACACTCAGCTGGACTAGAAAAAGATCCCAGAGATTAAGTCAGACACATCGGGTTACCCTCATCTGGGTGTAGGCACACCAGAGCAGACACCTGGTCTTTACCAGCTCAGACTCACCTGTCTACACATGACCAGGCAAAGCAGAGGGCTTCACAGACTCCCAGGCAGTATCAGATCCCATCTTTGCCACCAGCATAAATATCTCATCTAAGTGGTCAAATATATCATCTTTTACTTTGTTTTTTAAACTACGGCCTCTAATCTGGGCTAGGAAGCTATATTCATTTCCTGGGGATGCTGAAACCTAGTATTATAGATTCAGAGCCTGAGAGCAACAAAAATTTAGTGTCTAATAATTCTAGAGGACAAAAGTCTAAATTCAAACTTAGCTATGTTGTGCCTCCTCCCAAGACTTCAGGAGAAGACCTCCCTTGCCTGGTCCAGCTTCTCACTCCCCCTCCATTTCTTGGCTTGATGATGCGTCCCTCTCTGCTTCTGTGTTCACATGACCTTCTTCCTGTGTACGTGATTCATAGTGCTCTCTCTTTGATGGACACCAGGTGTACTAGATCAAAGGCCAACTTACTCCTGTGTGATTACATCTTAACTAATTCCTAATTAATCCTTAACTAATTAACTGATTAATCTTGGAATTCCAAGATTCCAAGCATAGCCACATTCAAAGGGGCTGGGGGTTAAGAATCATCATATCATTCCAGGGGACAGTGTTCAGTCTATAATGGTAGACATGAGAAATCATCATAGTTTGCTTCTATGTGGCTCATGATTTGTGCTTGTGTTCTGTGGATGAATCTAACTTAGAGGAAAAACAATTTGTTCCTACATTTATCTTTGAGCCATAAAAATTCCCTTTAGTTCTAAGTATATGGAGCTAATCAATTAGCTGTTTCCATTGTGTTTCAATCCTCCACCTTTGTGAATCACAACTGACACTTCAATTTCAGCTACTTTCTCAACTAATCACTAGCAGGAAACTCATCACTGGACCATTCACTTCTGGCAAATCAAACCCAGAATTCTTAACTCTAGTGAATCCCCAACAACTGCTAGCGTTATAAAATTTTACTTTCTTTTGGTCAGCTGCACCCTGTTCTTAAATCATTCCATGTTCACCCTTATGAATCTGAAACGCCTACATGTTTCATCACCTCAACCTCTCAAAATCGCTTCATCCAAGACAGCAGAATTAGGAAATCATTTCTGTTAAACCTAACTGTGCTTTAACTTTGTATCTGAAGACCAACCATCCAATCCCACAGAAAGAGAAAACAGCTACATATCACTTGGTCTACTGAAGCAGGGGTTGAGACTATCAAGTTTCAGGTACCATCTGTGATTCTCCCTATGTGATAAAACCTCTGAATTCTAGCATCTGATGTACTCATCAATAATTATTCACTTGTTTATTTTAGAGGCAAAGAGCACTGGTTCAATCCAAAGAGTAAGGAGTGCACCAGACCAAAGCCAATAGCCAGAATCTTAATTTAGGTCTCCTGCACAGGTGGCAGGGACCCGGGTACTCAGGCTGCTATCTGCTGTCACCCAGGGATGTGCATGAACAGGAAGCTGGAATCAGGAGCAGAGCTGGAACTGGAACCCAGACATTCTGATATGAGAAGCTAGTATCTCGAGTGGTCCTAGCAACTAGGCCAAATGCCCATCCTTCTCGCATTTTAGAAGCTTAAACTATTTGCATTTCTTAAAATCATCCATGATATGACCCCAACATGTTTCACAGGTCATCTTACATTGTATGGCCACAGAGACAATGGTTGCTAGTGACCATGGTTTACTAAGACAGGAGGGACCTCTCAGCCACAAACAGGTGCTTTAAACATCAAAGACCCCGCCTCAACAGAGCTTATGTACTACAGTGAAGACACAGTCAACAGGCAAACACAGAGGGATATTTACACTGTAACAGACAGCACACGGATGAAGAGAGGGGTTAGAGTGTCAGGGGTATTGAGGGTCTGAATGGCCAAGAAAGCCTTGCTGATGACATTTGAGTAGGAACAAGATGGAAGGGAATATGTAACACAATGACTTTCCCATTCTTCCTGAAAGGGACCTTTGGTTTTCTGCTCCTTTCCTAATACATTTCATATCTGAAAACACATCATTCTCTAAGAAGTTAAGTTTTAGGTTAATTGTCAAAACGCATTCTCTTTATAAAAAAGCATACTTGGGGGGCCCTGGTGTGGTGGCCTAATGGCTAAAGTCCTTGACTTGAATGCGCCAGGATCCCATATGGGTGCCAGTTCTAATCCTGGTGGCCCTGCTTCCCATACAGCTCCCTGCGTGTGGCCCGGAAAAGCAATCGAGGGTGGCCCAAAACCCTGGGACTCTGCATCTGCTTTGGAGGCCCAGAAGAGGCTCCTGGTTCCTGGCTTCTGGCTTCAGATTGGCGCAGCTCTGGCCATTGCGGCCACTTTGGGAGTGAATCATCGAACTAAAGATCTTCCTCTCTATTTCTCCTCTTTTCATATCTGAATTCCAATAATAAATAAATCTTTTTTAAAAAGCAAGCATGCTTAGGCACAAGCAAAAGCAGATCTCACTCATGGCTTTCAGTGCACAGGACTAAATTCTCCCAGTGATGGGACTCTCCCTTACAGCCTCATGTTGCAATAGGAAAGGTGGTAGTTTAATCTGAAATAAATCCCCTAATTGGGCCTTGTAATTCCAGCCCAATGTGATTTGTGATACAACTAGTTGTCATAATAGGGAATGAAAAGCATTATTCCTTCACTAACATACCCCAGTGCCAGACACATAGTAGGCACTCAATACCTGTTTGTTGAATTGAATTTCTTGAATCCCTACCATTCAGCTGGAATGTTCACTGATCCTTGGAATTTCCTGTTTCACAGAATTTGAACCTGTTTTTTTTTCCCCATGATATTATGGTATTTGTTTGTTTTGACTTAAGCTCCACAATGCCAGCACATTACTGGGTATTATCCTTTTAGGGGAGCTACATGTTAGTTGAGCAACTTGTCAGAAGGAGAGCTCAGTGATGTCACGATTTGGAATACCAGCAGGCCAGAGGATAGTGTTTTCTCTTAAGTGCAATTAGAAGATGAAAAGAACCACGTGTAGCAGGATTGTGTTTGGAGAGTTGAAGAGTGAGGGGGTAAGTTGCTCGCAGACAACAGGCCAATTCCTTTTCATTCTGCTACTAGTTTTGGCTGTTTCATAAAGAGGATGGTAGAAGTTCCAAAGAGCTATGCTTCCCACTGGGGCCGCTCAAGACACTCTCTGCCATCTTGGCATACTCAGTCTCAAGCTAATCCTACACCACCACAAGGGTGGGTTTTTATGTTCTTACCATGTGCTCCTGTCAAAGTTGTGCTGCTAAGAACCATTGTTCAAAATTCTATTTTATAAAGCATGTACTCTTCTATTGAGCCATTTTCTGCATTTTACCATATCCCAAACCTATCATTGACTGTGATAGTCACAAATCTCTGGTTTTCCTTCAGGAGAAAGAGCTATCTGAACAGAGGTGAATTCAACAAGAGTATCAACCAGTCTTGAATTTTTTTATCTTATTTTTTTCTGAAAGAAATTTCACCCACTCAGAAATGAAACAAAGTTACTTCACTGCCTCATCAAAGATGGGTTATTTATTCTTCAACCACTTATATTCAATATTTGTTGAGTGCCTATTATGAAAAGATACTTTAAAAAGTTGATGGGAAAATGGAATTAAAAGATAAATTACATCTGCTGTAAAATTATCTGAAAATCTATGCATTTTGTGACACATAGTTTTATGAATAATTTGAAGATCCCCCGTTTGCATGGATTTGCAAAAAAAAAAATTGAATCAAAGTAAACTTATCTTTTACTTCCATTGTAGCCTTGTATGTTAGGTATTTTTGTACGCCTTGAGGATATAGAAACAAGTGGAACAGATGAAAATTTGCAATCTAAGGGCACCCATATTCTAATTTTATGTAACACAAGGTGGCATTTAAATTAAAACCCTCTACTATCAGTGGATTATCAAGTCATGGTATGGGAGCTGCCATTTCAATTTGTCTATCTGTTTTCAGATGATTTCCTATTTTAACTTATATTTAGATTATTAATTCTTTACATATCAAATATGCATTTTTAAATAGAAAACATATCACATTCAAATTCATTATCTTAAAAGATTCAACCTTTCCCTTGAAACGCAGATTTTACCACAGCCAAGAGCTGTATATAGACCTAACAAATATAAAAAGGGGGAAACTTTGCTTTATAATGAAACCAGCCATAGCTTAATGCCCATTTTGGACAGTGAAGGTATTCTCCCATAAACAGTCCAGGGATGATTATTGTAGTTATTTCATCAGTTGCAGCCAATCATTACACAACTCATTAAACGCAATGGATCTGAAAACTGGTTATGATTTAATGCTAGCCAAGCTTCTATTACCCATAGACACAGGCAATCAATTTTGGGGATACATTCTTACTCTTCATAGGGCCAGGATTATTCAGAGATCACGTGACCCTCTATTTCTGAACTGACAGCAGCTCAATTACACAAAGCACTGTTACTCTCAAGGGAGGCCGACACAGTCTCTCCCACGTGTGGATACTTCATCACTCATGGTGAAAATGGTAGAAAGACACAACTTGTCACACATTTGCTGTAAGTGGACAGTTCCTGCCAAGTTAACACATGAAACTTCGCTTCCTCTGATGTCACCAGATAATATAACTCACTGCTTAACAGCGTTGACAGTGGAAGAAGAAAAAAAAAAAAGAAAATGAGTTTGTCACGCCAAGGATAATATAACAAAAACAAAGAATGTCAATGAAGCCATTTTTCTGCATATGTCCACATTTCAATTGGCAAACCACAATCAGGAGACATACAAATATCACTGTGGCCACTGTCTAACCCAGGATGCCAATTTCCAGGTGTGAGCTGAGCGCTTTGCCCAGAGAGCTCTGCAAATAATTATCAGCTTAAAAAAAAAAAGCCAGATTGCTGCCCTCCTGTATTTTCTGAAGCAGTACATGAGAATTGCAAATCAAGTGAATCAAACCAGCCTTTTAAGCAACTGCCCAGCATAAGTCATTACTTGGCAGCTAACTATATGATTTATCTGTAATGATCCTTCACAGAATGACATCTATTTCCAAGAAGATGTCTTGATAAATATCGCACCAAAATCCATGTCCAAGGAAAAGCTGAGTGGGGCTGTGACACTTCATTTTAGAGTGGGATAAGTCACTGTGACCATCTGTGATAGCACACACAAGCCATGAGCTGACTCAACACATCTGCCATGTTTGAAAACCTTTCTGTTCGCAGATGCCCAAAAGGTAACGAACCAAACTTTAATTTTGTGATATCATTCACAACACTTTACCATTTCATCATGGAGGTGATATCTAGAGTCCTATTCTAACTACCCAGCATGACATGAAGGACTTAGATACACGGGTTCACACATCTGATATGGGCAGTGCACTTATAGAACTGATACTATTGTCACAAAGGAGAACAATGATCAAGCAACCACATAAAATTCTAACTCAATATGAAACTTCCATGGTCACTTTCTTGAGGCTCGGAGTAAAATTAATTGCTCCGATCTTTGCCCTACAACAGTCTTTTTCTGTCTGCCCGTTCTTGTTTGTTTTTTCAGCACTGAGTTTGGTTCCTGCCATGATATGAACTGGCTACACGTCCGTTTCAATAGACTACAATTTCTTCAAGAATAAGTAAGGACCATATACCACATCTTGTGTTTATGCTACCTAACCAATCCCTGACCACCCTCTCCCCTCATTATATATCCCCAGCCATTGTGGAAATAAAAGATGATCCATTTACTTATTTGTGATGTGCTTGGGAGTGGGTGTTAAATGTATTTCATTTTATTCTCAGTGCTTTTATTTCTACATCAGAGCTAAGAATTTACTGCCGGCCCCATTGGGATACTACAACTCCCAAGATGAAATGATTTTCAGCATAAAGACAACAGGATGTGAGTTCTGGAAGGCAGAGCCATTAACTCAAAGGTAAAATTATTTGTATGAGAAAAAGAACCTAAAGCTGAATCATTGCTGGTTGCTATCCATACCTATTATTTGATAAAGGAAACTGAAGAGAGCATAGTGAGTTTTCCATTGGCTAAATTTATTTGATTTATGTTAAAAGCATGTTTCCTAAAATATACCTTTTTAGGAAATAATGATAATGTGAGAGTTTTCTGCTATCTGCTTTCATTGGCTGCTCCAGCTAGCAGGAAAAGTCAACTTGGAAGTACAAGCTAATGTCAGAAGGCAGGTTATCAGCCTATCTGGTGTGTTTCATGCTGATAAGATCCAAGGAATTTCAGAAGATAATTACCTTGGCACAGAGTCCTTTACACTCAGATAGATACTGAAGACATCTAAACTCAGCTTCTCCGGTCTTTGAGACTTTCATTTTTGAAATAGTGACTAGCATTTTCCATGGTGCATAGAACTTACATGATTAATACAGCAGAGAGAAAAAAAAGGGCACAGAATAAGGTAATTGAGAGAAGCAAGAAAAGGCCACAGAATGTAGAACAATGAACAAATGAAAGGTTGAAGTGAGGGTGTAGGGTGAGAGAATAAAAATAAGAATGAAACTGAGGAAGCAGGCAGTTGGTGCAGTGGCTAACAGTCTTAGGTATCAGACCAGAGGCCTCTGTTTGATATCCAGCTCCGGGTCCTAACTCCAACTCTCAGCTGATAAGGACCCTGGCGGAAGCAATTTGATTCTTGCCATCCACGTGGCAGACTGAAATGAATTCTCAGCTTTGACTTAATGCAGAAGCCACTGTGGGTATTTGGAGAGCTGACTAGCTAGCTCTCAGGCAAGCTACTCACTCTCTTTCTCCCCTCTCTTTCCCTCCCACCTCTCTGACTCTCCCTCTCAATATACTTTTTAAATTAAAGAAATTAGATGTTCATATATGAGCACATACATACCCCCCACACACATATACACATATATAATATATACACACACAGGCCACAATTGACATTGAGGCTATACAGGCAGTCAGAGGAGCCAATTTATAAACTCCATGAGAAAATTTCAGAAAGTATTTTTAGAAAAAATGTAATTAGAAGATAATTTTATTTTGGTGCCAAACATTTTGAAATCCATACATAATTCCTTTTGTAATATACATTTTCTCTGTACTTTTTGAAGATCCATGTATACATTGCCTCTGGCTTTTATTTGCTTCAGCAATCAACGGACAGAAAATTAATCTCATTAACTTAACCAAAGACTTTCAAGAGAACAGTTCAGCTTTCTCAAGTTAAGTTACAGCCAAAGTTAAGGTCAAATATCCTAAAATGAGTTGTATTCCTTACACATCAGTGTGTTCACCTTTGCTAGTTATATATACTTTCTTCCTGGGAAGACAGGATTAATTAAGGAGTAGTCATACAGTTCAAACATCGGTTGAGGACAATAAGCCCCGTCTTGGAGACAAAAGATGACTTTTCAATGACTCTTTTTCCAAAACCTACTGGGTAGCAGGTGGAAGCAAAAGAAACAAAATGCTGGAGTGGGCATTGAAGTGCAATCAGATAAACTGGTGTTTGAGACACCTGCTTCCCATATTAAGTGTAGGGAGTGAGTCCCACCTCCACTTCCTATCCAGCGTCCCACTAACATGCCTGAAAGACAGCAGACAGTGGCCCAAGTTCTTGGGTTCCTTCAGATTACACAGGCTCCTGAAATTTCTGCATCCTGGTCTAGCCTGATGTAATCCCACATTTGGCAGGAACTTGGAAAATATTTCTCTCTGCTCTTTTCCCCCCCTTCTGTCTCGTCTTCTCTGTTGCTCTTCAGTAAATAAAAATTTAAAACACAAAACCAGACAGTTTGCTCCTGATTTTCTCCAGTTTCTTTTACTTCTTTTCAAGGAAGTAATCAGTTATTAATGTGACAGTATCAATGCTAATAAGTGACTTTTGCAGGTCTAACATCCACAGGTGAGCAGAGCCAGCTCATCAAAGCTTCTATTATAGCTCTATGGGTTCTACAATTCTTTA
Organism: Ochotona curzoniae; assembly: GCF_017591425.1. NCBI lineage: Eukaryota > Metazoa > Chordata > Mammalia > Lagomorpha > Ochotonidae > Ochotona > Ochotona curzoniae. The sequence continues at coordinate 6,613,143 of NW_024466605.1, forward strand.
GCAACTAGAGCCCTGGAGAGCTGGAAGCTCATCTTGGTTTCTGAAGTTGGTGGTCTCTCCCACACCAAGAAGGCCAGAGGAATGATGTTCAATGGTCTCGGACAAGTTCCTCACACCTGGATCTACTATCTGGAAAATCAGAGCTCAGCAGCTCTCTCCCTGAAAGGGTCCCCATCACATCTTTTTTTCCAAATCGATGAACCACATATTGGATAAATATGGTAGATCCACTGGTTCTTCCAAGTTCCTCTCCAGCTGATTTTCTTGTAAAGGAGATCATTGCCTCAGTTTCCAGTGTAAGTTGTGGCACATTTTTAAGTAGGAAAGAAATGTCAAGAACCAGAGGAGAGATAGCATAGAACTGGCAATCCCTGTGATGTGGTCTGGTCATGCTGCATTCCTCCTCACCCCTCAAGGGGAGTGAAGTTCAATACATATGGAACAGAGATTTTATCCATCAGGTGGGAGTAATTACACAGAGGTCATATTTCTAGGTGTCAGACCTCCTTCAACTTTGAAATTCACTAAGAATACAAAAGTAGATAGTACAAGTTTTTTGAATCCTGAATTTGCTAACCTCCTTCTCAAAACAGAGCAGATTAACCACAACTCATGAGTCATTGCATTTATGTCAGATTTTGCTGAAGACAGAACTGGCAAATACCTCCCATGGATCTACAGCCTTTCACTGCCTTCTGTGATATATCCTGATTTTCATATTTTTTTAATGTCACTTATTTGGAGAAATTTTGTCTTAGACATTTTATTCACTATTGCTTTTAATCTGAAAATGCAATGACTTTGTCACAAGCTACAGTCTAGCTGCAATGTCATTCTGTAGTTTAGCTAAATTTATGTCTGTGTCTGTGAAATGATAAAACTGAATCAAAGGAGAAATATCAACATACATCCTCACAGCCTCGAAATGGTTGATCTGTTTTCTTTGATCCAATATTTTGGCAATTTTAGGTGTATATTAAACTTCTAGCATTCGGTGACAATAGATAAAACATTTTCTGATAGCCAGTATTTCTTTCCTATCAAATTAGTGACACGCATACATAATTTGCAAATTAGCTAGTGAATGTTTTACATTTTGCTTCATTATGTAAAGAGAGGAGTAATGCCTATATACACACATATGTTTTAATCAATTCATTTTATGGAATGTAATAAGCTGAGTTATTTTGCTCTTTGCTGGTACAATTTTAGGATCAATCCTGTCACTAAGACTGACTAAATGATCAGCAACCCACATTCCTCTCCCTGGGATCAGAGCTAACCCATCTTTTCGAACGCACGTGGGGACCATGCCTAACACTAGGCAAGGGGGTGTGAGCTGAAGATATGTGTCACCTCCAAAGCAAGGCAGGAAGACATGTGTGGGTGAGGCATGCATTAACATGCCTTTTCAACATTTTTGTTCTTTCCACAGAAGGCTGGCTGCACAATGTCAGAGCGATCCTGAAGTTATATGCCGAAGACAGGGGAACCGAGGAAACATCTTCCTCTAGAATATTATAGGAGACTGGCTTCCTGAGTCAGCTCTTAAAGGACCAAGGCAACCAACAACTGTGCTGCCATTTGATCCTACAATATATAAGTTTCTGTTGTGTTGAAACACTAAGAGTTGGTGAGGGCTTTGTGATAGCATTTAGCTTTGACTCAAACAGAAGCTCCCTAAAGTGTTCTTTTTTCTTTCCAAGTTTGCAGGTACTAACACATTAACAAAATGCCTAAACACAGATGAAATGTGTTAAACTGCATGCTTTTTTAAAGATGTATTTATTTTTCTTGGGAAGTCAGATATACAGGAAGGAAGGTGAGAGAGAGGAAGATTCTCATTTCTGCTGATTCACTCCCCAAGTGGCTGCAACAGCCAGGGCTGAGCCAATCCAAAGCCAGGAGACTTGGGCCATCCTCTACTGCTTTACCAAGCCACAAGCAGGGAGCTGGATTGGAAGTGGAGTTGCTGGGATTAGAACTGGTGACTATAAGGGATCCTGGTTTGTGTAAAGTGAGGACTTAAGCCACTAGGCTACCACTGGGCCTAAACTTCTTTTTTTTATTTGTTTGTTTTTAATGATTTATTTATTTTCACTGGAAAGTCAGATTCACGGATAAAAATAGAGATAGATCCTCCATCTGCAGGTTCACTCCCCAAGTGGCCACAATGGCCAGACCTGAGCTGATCTGAAAGCAGGAGCTTTCCCTGGGTCTCCCACGTGCACGTAGGGTCCCAAGGCTTTGCGAGATCCTTGACTGCTCTCCCAGGCCACAAGACGGATTTGGAAAGGAAGTAGAACACCTAGGACATGAACTGATGCTCACATAGGATCCTGGGGCATGCAAAACGAGAACTTTAGCCTCTAGGCCACTGTGGTAGACCCTACATTTCCTACATTTAATTGTATAATAGCAGGTTTGAATGAACCTATTATTCTATACTTAACATGGACTCCTGATTCGTTTAGGCAATACCAATGCTGTATTTCCATCCTTAATTAACTGATTCAATGAGCCTCTGCCAAAGACTTCCTAATTTTCCAAATTGTTTGCTTACTCAGAATTGCTTACTCAGAGATCACAATTCCTCTAGTAATTCCTCTAGTAATTCCTCTAGTAATTTAAATAAGTTCAACTACAAATGTATTAACAGCTTTAACCATTGTCAGGAAACAATACTAGATACCTGGCTGAGTAGTGGAACTGGATTACAATCTGAATTCCAAAAATGCCAGTCCAATCAGTTATGAAGTAGAACAAGCATATTAACACTTTTAGGGCCTACTTATTGGTAAGAAGACAAAGACCTGCATGCCAAATTCTCCTTGATAATGATGGTTTAACACTCAGCTTCTGATCCAGATTCCTGATAATGCGTCTTAGAAGGAAGTGGGAGATCTTCCAAGTGCAAGAGCCCCTGCCATCCATGTGGAAGACCCACATGGAATTCCTGGCACCGGGCTTTGGCCTGGCCAGACCCTGGCTACCAGCATGTATTAGGGGAGAAGATGGAATATCCATCTCCAACTCTCCTTTCCCCCCCTCCTCTTATTTCTCTGCCTTTCAAATACATAAATAAACCTATACAAATAACCAAAATACCATATTCAGCCTTCATTATTTGTGGCTATATTGTCTCTACCAGGAAAATAGGCATTGCCTTACAGATGATTGAGTTTTGAGGTGAGACAGGCACATCATTAGTTTGGATGAAATAAAATAATGGGGGGGGGTTAGTGTGGTAAATAAAATAATGGGGGGGGTAAGTGTGGTACATGTGTTGTGACAAATATACTCATGTAAGATGCCAATAATAGCAGAAATGGGGTGAGGATTATGTGGAAACTCTGTTACTGCCTCATAGTTTTTTATTGTGTACACTTAAAACTATTTTGAAATAAAACTGTTTGAAAAATACAATGCAAACATTACAGAAAAGTGTAGACATTCAAGTCGATGAACAGAGCCAGCTGGATTTTTGAAGAAGACTTCCACAGAAATTTAGAGTTTCTGACCAGACAAAATGATTCATCAGACAGCACTAGTGCTTATAAATAGAGGCCATCTATAAAATCCAGCAAGAAAATACCTTGTACGACCTGACTGGAGCACATTTTAGTAACATGGACACAAGATACTTACAGTTAAGTGCTAGCAATATCACCATCTATTGCTCATAGGGACGGTGTTGAGCTGGCCACTATGGTGTAGCAAGTTAGGCTGGCTGCAGTTGAGGATGCCATAGTAGAGTATCTATTTGAGTCCTGGCTTCCCTATTTCTGTTCACGCTTCCCAGTAGTGCACTCTGGGAGACAGCAGATGCTGACCGAATACTGAGGCACCTGACGACATGGGAGACCCACATGGAATTTTTAATTCCTGGCTTTGACCTCGCCCAGCCTTGGCTTTGTGAGCATTTGGGGAGTGAACCAGAAGGTAGATTTCTCTCTCTCTCTCTCTCTCTCTCTCTCTCTCTCTCTTTTGGTTTGTGTTCAAAATAAACAAGCAGGCAAGCGTTTCTTAAAAGAAGGTATACATAGAAGTATTTTGGGACTATCACTGCCAACCCAGGCTTTTTTGGCCCTGTTGCTACCAAATATTTGAGTGTATATATCAACTCTAGAGTCATGCGAGATCAAACTGCAGCCCAAAATAACAACTGCTGTTACCATGACCAAATTTCCTAGCGTCATTGACTCTGCTTCTCCATCTGAAAATAATACTGATTACTTACTTCGTGTGTGGTGTAAGGATGATGGGAATTTTCTGTGTTGGGGGGCACTTCATATCATTCCTGCTCATACAGTATCATACCCTTTAGTCTGCACAATGGAGTGGATATAAGTATGCAAGTTCTTGTCCCTTTAAGTGAACCCAGCTCTTCCACAAAGGTGACAAGAGTCTTCAGGAGCAGCTGCCTTAGGTATCCCTGTTTCATTTCCCAAATTCCCTGTGGCCATCCTTCACTATTCCTCTATTTCTTTCCACATGGCATCATGCATCACAGAGTCAGCAATACAGCCTGTTCCTACACGAGAATCATAAACTTATTTATCAGCCCTAAAATACCTCTTCAGGTATTTCTTCTAATTGAGATATAGAGAAAATAAATTCTGTTATTGTGCTAACTTGATTCAGAATATCTACCATGTGGGCCAAGATTATTGATAGTCTATTACAACATTCCATTCCAATAGAGAATGAAAAGGCTGATCCTTAAAAATATATATTATATGAACCATAATCATCATGTAGTGATTCATTCCATTGTGATTATTAGGACTATTAAAATATTAGTCAGACTAAGTTACCTTCCAACCATTATAATAATGTAAGCCTTTTTGGCAAGGAGAATTATATAATGCATTCAATATTTCCAATTCTATCATATATCACATATTTTTCATCAACTAAATATTTATTTTTAAGATGCTTGGACCAACAGCAAAAGAGATAATTCTATCTCTGATTGTCATACAAAGCCTTATTGTTTATTATTATTTTAAACAATGAGTGTGCTTTAGTAGTTAAAGTTTATGATTACAAGCAATACTGTCTAAGCTACCAGTTTTATTACTGTTGAAAAAAATGTTGGATAGCAGATGACTAATTAAGGCCTTGACTTCTTTGTCAAGTCACAAGTTGGCCCGAAGAAGGATCTCCTGTAATCCACAGTTGGGCATTCCCGAGTCAGTCCTGGCAAACTGGCAACTGTGTGTGTGTGTGTGTGTGTGTGTGTGTGTGTGTGTGTGTGTGTGTGTGTGTGTGTGTGTTGGACGGAGGGAGGTACCTAGGGTACTGTCTCTTACAGTGACAGACTCAGCAATTACGAATGACAAACAGCTTTTATATCGATCCAAATCCGAGTACTTGTGCTCTCTACCTCTCCTCCATCCTTAGCTCCTGACCATCCAGTGGGGTTAGCTTCCCAGTTGCTTCTTCCTGAGATCCTCAGGTCAGAAATATCTGGCCTGTTGGCATGTGCATGCCCAGGGAAGGCAGCACCGGCAGTGGGTCGGCCTCTTGTTAACTTACTTTCTCTGAAGATGCATTGCATCTATCATGTATATGTGTGCCACAGAGGAGGGGAACAGCTGTTCTACTTTCTGGTGGCTCAATTATCAGACTTAGGGAAACACATTTAATGCTGCTGGTCAGCAGGAAGAAGGAACTCTCGTGTTGAGGTAAAGAATTTGCTTCATCTGAAGTGAATAAAGAAGACGGGGAAAACACAACTACACCTCATTTGAGAAAATTTGGCTGAAAGGTATTTTTTAAAACCTTCTTTAAATTTCTTACTCTTGTCACAAAGCACTCTAAACATCCTGAGAGTGGATACAGAGAGTGTGAAAGCGCCCTTGTGGTCACAGCCTCAGAAAGTCACGACCACCCATGGTTCTGAAGGGATCTCCCACTGACAGCCTTAACCGTGACATGGGGAGAGGCTGTCTGCTGCTGTCAGGGAGGCAGCTGTCCAGGCGATGAACGCCTCCCCTTCTACCCAAGGAACGTTTCCGGTGCTTTCCTTTGTGCTGGTGTTGTTCATATCAGCATTCCCAGGACACAGAATGTGAGGGAGGTTGGTGAAGAATATTTATGAGGAGGAGCAAAATAGAGAGTCATGAACAAATCTTTAAGAAATAAGCCACGTGGGTTTCCTTTTCAGATTACAATGATTTGTCAAGTACTGTTCAAATCTGGCCTCTCGGGAGCATTTCCTGGTGACGCCCAGTGTAACTGATTTCTCTCTTATTTGAATTTACAGTGCTTGTAAGTCTATCTCAGTATTTCTCCTACATACAAAGAAATAAATGGAGCTTAATTTGACATGTGAGAGAATTCTTTTTGCAGAATATTGGGGCTTAGTGGGAAGCCAGGTTGATCAATAACTATTTCGTATTTGATGATCCTTATAAGCATTCATAACTGCATGTCTTACTACTTAAGGGATATTTTGTCTGAACTTCCCAGTCCTGTAGGCATATCAATGCTTTCCATCTTCATTCTTTTAACACTAAATCTGCCCTGTATGATTTCAGCCCCATAAGTGAGAGATGTGGATATTGGCCCTGAACTCATGAGCTAACTATATTTTCATTCATTAATTTACTCAAGTGCTCAACAAAAATTTTTATTTGTGTCTACTATGTGCCGGGTATTATTCTTGCTATTGAGGTTACAACCGTGCAAGGAAAATAGATATGCACTTGATAAATCAGTCAGAGAGAAGGTATCAAAAGATAATTTTAAAAGCATCATTACCACTACAATGAGTACAATAAAATCAAAGATGCAAAGCACAGGGAGGGCATATAACAAAAGGTACTGACCTAGAGAGGTTAGAGGGAATTTCTCTGAGAACATAATTTGTATAAAACCAAAGAAAGGCATTCAACTGCAAAATGCTGCAACATTTCTACTTCTGAAGACAGGATAGTGAGGGGAAGGATTAAAAGAGGGCATGGGGCTGCACCAGAGACCAGAAATAGAAAGAAGTAGGAAGTGCTGGCCATACAGGTCCTGAGACAGATTCTGGATTTTGTTTTAGGATCAGAGAAAAGCCAGTTATTGGGGGGAGGCAATGAGCACGGAAGGCAGAGTGATGATACTTCATTATGGATGGCATCTTGACTGGTTGGTAAAACATCATTTAGGGTGTTCCTTTGAGAGAATTTTCAGAGATTAGCATGTGAGTGGTCTAGATGGGGGAGGTTCAGTTCTCAAGTGGTAGGCATGCGGTTAGTATTGAGGCAAAGCTGCCACCTGCAACATGGGTACACAATATGAACATCAGCTGAAGTGTCAACTATTCCACTTAACATCCAATTCTCTACAAATATGCTTGAGAAATTAGTGGAAGGTGGCTCCTGCTACTTAAGTGGGAGATTAAACAGAATTCCTGTCTTCCTGGCTTTGCCCTGGGTCAGCCCCAGTCAGCACAGCCATTTGGGGAATGATCCTGTGGAGGAAAGTTCTCTCTCTCTTAAAACATGCCTTTCAAATAAACAAATGAATAAATAAATAAATTGATTTTAAAGAAGTGGGCAGGCATTTATTTTCATGGGAAAGGCAGATTTACAGAGAGGAGGAGAGACAGAAATATCTTCCATCCGCTGGTTCACTTTCCAAGTACCTGCAACAACCAGAGCTGAACTGATCTGAAGCCAGGAACCAGGAACTTTTCCTCTTCTGCCTTGTATTTGCAATGTCTCAAGGTTTATTTTGTGCCATCCTCCACTGCTTTCTCAGGCCATAAGCAGGGAGATGAATGGAAAGTGGGACAGCCAGGACATGAATCAACACCCATGTGAGATCTCGGTGTTTGCCAATCAGGGGATTAACCAATCGAGCCAGCATGCCAGACCCAGGGAGCCATATTTAATCAGACCAGGGACCAGAAAGAATAAAAGCAGAAAACAGACAAATACCTGTAGTATCCATCTCATCCTCTTCTGTCCTCAAGCATCAGAACCTTAGGCTCCCCAGTCATTTTTTCCAGGACTTATATTGCAGCTCCTGGCATTCTCAGACTATACAAACTAAAAAATGAGTCCTTTCTCATTGGCTCTACCTGGACATTTGTCCTTGGACTTAGTCATCTCAACAACATCCCAGATCTTCAGGGTCTCCCAGTTTGCAAATGACCAATGGGACTGTTTTGGGACTTCTCAGCCACCATGAGTCAATTTTCCTCAAAACCCCTTTCAGATAACTACACATTCCACTGAATTTGTGCCTCTGGGTATATTTAACACAAGGTGAGATGCCCCGATGTGGCATCTAAAAATAATCCTTTTGATTGTGGTGTACAGTTCAATAGCTGAGGTAGGGGAAATATTAGTGTGGACAAGGTGATAGCAAAGAATGAAAGACAAGTAGATGAATTTGAAAGATTCATATAAAGATTCAGATAAAATCAGTCAGCACTTAATGTATCATTGGCTGTGTAGATAATAATAAACCAAACAAAGCAGTCAGAAAGTTTCTGTCCTGAATTAGTAAATTCAGTTCAGTGCCAGGCATACATGGAGACATGCCAGAATAAGCCTAGACACAGTCTTGGGGGAGAGGGCAGAGTGGCATACTATTGTAGCTTAAATCTACAATGACTTATATGAAAAGATATGATGGATGCTGAGAAAAATGAGAATCAATACCAAGTTTCATAAGACAATCAGAGTTAGGGACATTGACTTAGTGGTATGACCTTTGTCTTAATAAAGCTAGAAAGCTTTAGTGACCATCTACAGATATAAAAGATTAAAGATTTCTAAAGATAGTCCATTGAGTGCAGGAAAACAGGGAGATGTGTTATTCTCCCTTTGCACTCAGAAAAATTGAGATTTATAACAGTTAATCCCTTGGTGCCTCTGAGTCAGCAGAAAAGTGAAGGGGAAAAAGTCAAGAAACAAAGAGCTAGAAGGAAATTTAGAGATCACTTGACCTGGTCCCCTTGTGGACCAAGAGTAAAATTTTTAGTCCATGTCTGACAGGCTGTGAGCAAGATTTGTGACTGGAATCCAGGTGTCTCAACTCATAGTTTGCCTTATTGTTTCCATTCCAGCACATTTACTGAGGTGTTTATTTATTTATTTATTTTATTTTTATTGCAAAGTCTGATATATAGAGAAAGGAGGATAGAGAGGAAGATCTTCCCTCCAATGATTCACACCCCAGGGGACCGCAGCAGCTGGAGCTGAGCTGATCTGAAGCCAGGAGCCAAGAGCTTCTTTTGGGTCTCCCTCGTGGGTGCAGGGTCCCAAGGCTTTGGACCATGCTCGATTGCTTTCTCAGGCCACAAGCAGGAAGCTGGATGGGAAACAGGGCTACTGGGATGAGAATCAGCACCCATACGGGATTCCAGTGCACTCAAGGCAAGGACTTTGGCCACTAGGTCACAGTGCCAGCCCCACATTTATTAAGTTTTAAGCAAATGGTCCACTGCTCAATGGTTTGGCCTTTTCCAGTAGCCAAAAGACATTTTCCTGAAAGTACTACAGAGGAAAATGTATTATGGAGGCACCGAGACTGAAAGCAACAAGTGTAAAAATGTAAGCTGATGTGAGTTCTGCCAAGTGGATGTGTAGCACATATGAGAACAATTACAATTCCCTGCCATCTCAGTTTCTTCATCTATAAAATGTGATAGTTGTGAATAATTATGTTCTTGTTCTATAAAGTTATGGTTCTAAGTATGACTCCCTGAATATCCAAGTCTTCACTGGACTTGAGAAAATAACTCCCCTTTCATTGCTTGGAATATGTTTCTTGATGAAAGCGGATATGTGCTGGTTTGTATCATGGAACATATTTTCATGTTTAAGCTTGAGAGAAAGTGAGAGGAAAGCATAAAACAGGAAGCATCTGCATTTTTAACTGGCAGAACAAGTGGAATTTGATGTGATTTCAACATTTTTCACTGCCTTATATTAACAGATGGCTAGAATTCAAAAGTGCTTTGCATAAGAAAAAGGGTAGAAGCCATACAGAAGGTCTTGTAGAGCAAGGAAAGGGGAAAGAGGAAAAATGGAAGACAGCACAGATGATATCAGGGAAGGAGGGAAGGAAGGAGGGAAGGAAGGAAGGAGAGGAAGAAGGAAGGAAGAAAGGAAGGAGAAAGGGAAGGGAAGGAGGCTGGGTGATAGGTTGGATTTCTGTATGCCTATGGGAACTGCTAAACTCACTACTTCAAAACTTAGAGGGAGGAGGGAAAGAGAGTGTACAACATTGCATTGACTTCCCTTAGTGTATTTGAGACACACAGTTCTATGGGCAGAAACTGCTAATCTACTTGGAAGTCTAGATTCTTCCACTGTTGGTTTGTGATCACTCTTATTTTTATAGACTTCCATTCTCATCAGAATGATGAAGCTAGTTAAAAGAGAGTATGAGATTTTGAGGTTAACAAAGCTTTACTGAAGAACCTATTTGCTGTTTAAATGTCTATGTTCAGAGGACCTGTTCTCATCACCTACACTGCCTTAGAAGGAAGCCCAACAGCCGAGCTGATTATTCGACATTGAAAAATTCTCCCACCTAGGCTTTTGGACCATCTATTGGTCTTAAGTTAATTTTTTTTAAGCCAACAATGAATACCAGTGTCACTTTCTTCACTGGTTTACTCAAAGATTCTGAGACATCAGAAATATGTTAAAAATCAGGCCCAGGTAAGATCCTTTTATGGCTTTTCTTGGAATTCTTGATTTCCAAAACAAACTGTAGGGAACATTTTGGTATCAATGAGAATTTTATGAGTTTCTGGATGGCACAAACATCTAACACTGGCATTCTTTGCATAACCATGACTATTCTGAATTAGGAGCAGTGGCATTAACAACAGGACGAGAGTGCCAGGGACTCCCTTTGCCCTCATTTCTGTTCTCATTAGCACACTTAGCATCTACCTGTTCTTTCTCTTCTTTCTATACTTGGCCTTCCTCTTACAAGGGGAAAAGCAGTGCATATTGAGACACACAGTGTGCACCCCTTGGCATTGCTCCTTCTTCCGTCACTTTTGGAATTAACTGTGGCAGGTCCTACCCTTTCCCCTCTTCCATCAGGCCCCCTTTCTGCTAGGACTTGGACAATTCTGCCACCTCAACCTCTGATCACGTTGATGAAACCCACGAATTCCCAGCCCCACTTGAGTCCTCCTTCAGACTGCAGTGTACTCAGCATCAACATTCTTTCGCACTTTCCCCCACAGAATCTCAGAAGAAGGAAATAAGGACCAGAAATGACTTCACAGCTCATTGGCTTCTCACTGTTGCTAGCAGATTTATACATTTATTCTCAAAGGTAGAAAAGGAACACTTACCCAGTGTATAATGCAGGAGAGCCACGGCTTCTAAAGGACCAGTTGAAGTACCTGGCCCAAAGGAGGAGGTTCTTGTTGGGATTACCATTTGAAAAGAAGTGGTGTCAGACATGTGTCAAATGCCAGGGAGTTATGGCACAGCAAATAAGACCTCTGCCTCTGATTCTAGCATTCCATGTGAGTGTTAGTTCATCTCTTGGCTGCTCTACTTCCCATCCCAGCTTCCCATTAACATTTTCCATTGCCTGGGAAAAGCATCAGAGGATGCCCCAACTACTTGGAACCCTGGAACCCAGCTGGGAGACCAGGAAGCAGTTCCAGGATACTGGTTAGGCCATTTGGGCAGTCAGTCAGAGGATGGAAGACATCTATGCCCTCTCTTCCCATCTATTTCTGTGACTCTGCCTTTCAGATAATTAAATAAATCTTAAAAAAAAAATGCCAGGAGACTTGGTGCATAACATACTGCTTTGGAAATAAATGATTATCCATGCCTTTAATCTCCCATTCTTGTCCCATTAGAGACAAAATAGCAACAATGAATAGCAAAAAAAGCATTTTATCCTATTGTAGACTCTATTGAATTGCTGTTTTCTTGTTGTGGTTGTTGTTTTTCTTTGATTCTTTGTTCTTCTTTCATTTAACAGAGTCCTCTATTTTAGATGATACTAAATATCCTGCTATTCCTACAACAACAATAATGTATCATATAAAATGCAAATTACAAGATGTAATTATTTTCCATGATACTGTTTTATATGTAGAGGGATGCCCCCCATTACCTCTCCATCCTCTCTCTGCATTCTTCCCAACCCTCACTGTTTCCTCCCATGTTATCACAATAGCATAGTAGTCCCTCCGTAACAGTCGCAAGTCCAATATTCTGCTATTTAAGTGTATCATAACATTGTTGGTATAAGCAATGGTGGACAGTCTTGTTTGTTTTAAACTAGAGGAAATTCTAGATATTGTCTGAATACAGAATCCCCTTGTGTGTCAAAAACTTGATTAAAATACAATGTGCCTTCTCTCAAAGGACAATTCATACTTGTGGTAATTAACATTTTCTCCCTTTGGAATTCTTAAAGTGGATAGCTAAGTCTGGATAACTTTCTAAGTCTAGGTGAGTTGTTTCACCTCATAAAATTACAAACCAAGTTTTGTGGGCATTGTGTAACTCTGTATGCATGTGTTTATTACAGCAGGAAAATCCGTTTAGACAAGGGGCTTATGTTCTATTCCTGAATTCAAAAATTATTTATTATTCGAACATACATATACTAACCTATCACACAAAGTAGTTAATGTGATTTTTTTTTTTGGTGTGACAACTATTGGGCTTAACAGCTGAGTCCTCACACTTTGGACACTTTGGACAACTGCTTGGACAACTTTTGTGAAACATAATAACTTCCCATAAATTGTAGACTGACTATACTACTGGAAATAGTTTTATATCAAATTAAGTTGCGGGTTACATGCACTAAAGGAGTTTGTTATTTAAACAAATGTTTTGGGAAATTATTCCATGATCAACTGATCATTTAGCTCCTGTTATCTGAGTTATGCACATAAATTCAAAGATATTAAAGTACTCATATGGCTAAAGCCAAGGTTTTTAGTCTTTTTAAATATGCTTCCTGAATATTGAAACCTCTCTTGAAAATAAATTAAATTTACAAAATGTAACAAAAACATTAGATTCTTGAACTTTACGAACCATAAGTGTTCTCTATAGCTTGTAAATCTCAACTGCTAAATACACAAAGAACTATTTAACCAAGACCATGCCTTTAAGAAAACCACATTTCCTTTGTGTTTGTGTAGTAATTTCTCTTTTCAATGAAATGTCCAAATAATACATATAGAAATAAGATTTTTGAGGTACAAAAATCAGTTGGATGTGGTTGCAGAGTTCTTTGAATATAAAATTAAGAGCTACCTTAAAGCAATTAGTTTTATTTCTAAATGTTGCTTCATTTAACCTCACTTTTTAAAACCTTTTATAGATTAATCAGGAATTTCTTTTCCATCTTTTTAAGGGATTTCACTATTCTCATTGGAAATAATGCACAAAGCTTGAATACAAGGGGGTCTTTCCCAGGCATCTTTGAAATAATTTCCAACACTGAATTTCTTTGGAAACCACACAAAGGCTCTGGGTCTCACAGATGGAGTACTAAAGTTTGAGAACTGAGGAAAACACCTGGCTCTGAACCTACACCTGTGCTGTCAGCTCACCTGTTGCCAGTCTCCATGCTCACAAGCCTGTTTCCAGGCTTCAGCTGGCTCACTCCCTTCTGTCGCTTGCTCATTTCCCCCAGAAGTACAAGCATCACTCCTTGCACATTCTCCAATCCACTACCCTTGTTTTTTTACTTGAAGCCATGATCCCAGGATCTGACAGGCAGAGCTCAAGTGCCTTTTGCTGACCTATCCAGACAGATTTAATCACAATGGTGATCACTTCTCATCAACTCCTAGTTCACCTTCTTGACCCAGATCTGCCTTTGACTTAGACAACTGTATTCTCATAGCCTTGCTGCTTGGGAGGACATTTAATTGTATTTACGCCCATGGCTTTTATTTTTTGCCCAAATGGGAGCCCAATTCTTAAATTCTCAGTTCAGTAAGGAAGCAAAGTTTTTAGATCTTTTTACCTTCTTTCGGCCCTTGGCACAGACTTTTTCCAGGGTTTTTATCCTAGTAGCCTTTAGACATGTCTATGCCTAATACCTAGAGACTCCCCTGTGGTAGAGACACACCTTCCTCTCCTTGGTCCAGGAGTGCTGTGCCACCTCTGTTAGGTATAATCTGAATTTCCTTAGCTGCTGTCTTGTTTCTTGATGACATGTACTTCATTTCACATGGAGTCTTCTTAGCTAGTTGCATCTCTACCTAAGATAGCCCCATTTATTTATTTTCCACATTTCTGGTCTCCACCCTACTTTACAGCCTCAAAGATGATCAACAACACAATACATTCCATCCTTTCTGATTGACATCAATGCTGACAGTAAGTTGAGTACCAGTAGAATCTTTAAAGCACGTTACAATATTAAAACTTGGTATTTAATCACTAGAAAACAGGTTAGAAGAGAATCTGTAACAAAAATGGGAACTGGACACTTCTTTGTCCCTACCTTCTCTTTTTCTTGAATATGCAATAAAAAAAGCTCTAAACTCTTATAGCCTCAAAGGCACGGATGTCCAAGAAGGCTGCAGACCATGTGTTTTAGTCTATCTTGGCTTCTAAAACAAAATACTTCGGGACTGAATAACTGATAAATAATAGCAATGCATTTTGCACATTTCTGGAGGCTACAAAGTCTAAGATCAAGGTACAAACAACATCCCTGTCTGTTGAAGTCACACTCTATTATACAGATGCCTCCCCTCACTCTGTGTTCATTTGCAGAACACACACAGCAAAAGGCACTACATGCTCATTTCTACTTGCTTAAGGAGAAAACCAATCATGAAAGTGGAGTTCTTGTGACTTTGTCACCTCCTATCCACTTCACCTTTAAAACAGTCACATTGGGGTTCCAACATCGGGATTCTGGGCGAACACAAACTTACACCCAGGGTTCACTTCCCTTTTGCCACACTTACAGCCAGTACCAGGTGTTCTCAACACACAATGTGTATTTTCCACTAAACTGTAGCTTTTATCATTCTCGAAGACTTTGAAACCTTTTGTTTTTTTCCTCTGGGTACATCAAAGTGCTGCCTATAAATGTGCCATAGTTTTGTTGCTCTGTATTATTTCCATTTATTTGATTGTCTTTTGAGACTTGCACTTGACAAGTAAAGGATGGCTCCTTTAGCAAATGGATATGTTAATAAAGCATTTTAATACATTCAATCAATACACATATAAGAATGCTTTTGTAAAAATTCCAGCTCTTGCTGGTGCTGCCAAGACACAGCTTCAGCAGATGAAACACTCTGAAAGCCAAACTGAGTATTGATCCTTGCTTTTATTTAGTATTCCCCCTTGAATTTTATGTTTCTGAAAAGCTTACAATCATTTGTCATGCTTCCATAAGTCAATGCCGGCATACAAAAATATATGGTCAGATTCTATTTTCCAATTGGGGACATTGCGACCTGAGGAAGATTATTTTCTTCCATATGCTATTGTAACCTACTGAAGAACTACAAAGTTCTTGACATGTAACAGTCACTTTATCTTATTCTTCCTCCTTTTCCCATGAACAACAAAGCAATCCACAAATACATACTGCCTCCCATGCTGTATGAGATAAGGACATACAGGAAGGCTCTAATACGAAGAGCTTTGTCACCTACATTTAAAGAAAACATAAATCCATATCCATTAATCTTCTACATAAGCTAGAAAAGAAATTATATTAGATGACCTGTTCAGTGCTATGGAAATTGACAACAAAAGGGTATCCTTTTCTTGTTGAAGTTATCAGGGAGTTTGCATAGTGAAGCTGATTAAGTTCCTGAGGGAGGAGGAGGTACTCTAGTCCAGGGTTTAGGCAGGAGCAAAAGCCAGACACCAGCATGTGCACGATTAATTCAGAGAGTCAGGGGAAAGGACAACAGAGATGGGAAAGATATTTCAAAGGGAATCTATCATCCACATTTATTGTAACTTTAGAGAGTAAGCAAAAATTAGCACAGGTTTGAGAAATGCACAGTTTTAAGTTTCTTACGTGCTAAGTCACCCTTTATTTACATTCTCTTGTTACGGCTCATACTAAAGTTTTTGCAAAAGTCATTAGACAGAGTGATTAATTTTTCCTCTTGTAAAGCAGGGGCATTTTCATGACTATCATTTTGAATAGGAGACAACTGAGGCTCAACAAGCAGGCTGGCCCACATGCTCGTAATTCCATGATCAGATTGCAAGGCTCCCCCCAATCATTGACCTTTTCTTTATCATTCCTCTGAAATACTGAACTGCTGCCCATGGCCTTTGGACCATAGGTGGATAGAATCTCAACTCTACAATATCACATATGAAGAGACCTGGGAAAATTACCTCATCCACATTTGAGTTTTCTTAATCTATGTTTGTAACTTAACATTAAAAATAACACTTCCATCCCAGGGTGAAGTGAAGTAGCATTATCATATGGCCTAGAAGTGCTGTTTCCCCTCCCCATTATCCACCTTGAAATGAATTGGTTCACCTTGAAATCAATTGGTCCTACTCCCCAGGTCATTCAGCAGGGCCTGGAAAATCTCTAAATTAACAAGGTGGTTAAGTAATCAATAAGAAATTCCCTTTAGAAACCTCCTACTTTGGAGGATCTCACAACTAGAGTTAACTTCTCCCTTTACCATCTCCTATTCTATGCCATCTCTTAGATACAATTGTATGATAAGGTATGGTATTTAGATGTTCATATCCTGTGGCTTCACTGTCTGGGTTCAGCTCATGGTTTTACTTGCTGTGGCCTCTTAGATAAATTACTTCATATGTCCCTGCCTGTTTCTTTATCTTGGACATGGGATCAGTAATAAACAGTATCAATGCCTTATTGGGAGTGCTCTCCAAGGGAGCATGCATAATCAAGAAACAACACAGGCTATGACTATTTATTAGTAGTATTGCTGAGCATTAACAGCCCAAACTACCTGGTTTTCGTGGTATGAAAATCTTTCACAGGCACTCAACTGAGTGTCATGTTTATCCTGTGGCAGTGGTAGAGCAGTGGCTATTACCTTCAGTTGACAATTTTATTTTGGGAGAGGGGTAAGCTTCACATTAATGTTTAGCAATACACTATCTTTAATGAATATCTTTGTGAAATGACTGAGTTTTTATTTATCACAGTATCTATTTCAGGGTAAATTTCAAGATAAGAAATGGCCTGGCCAGCAGGAATCGCACTATTAATTGTGATGTATGCTGTCAGGTTTTCCTCCCTGAAACTGTGCCAGTTTAAGCTTATACCAACAGAACACAGGAGCGCACATTTATTGAATCTCATTTACCCTTTTCAACCTTGGCCATCAAAGATCTTGTCAGGTTTTGCTTATATCCAGGTGTAGGGCAACATTCACGCCTATTTCCAGAGGAAAAATGGATTCCCAGTGAAACTGTTGGAAATGTGTAGACAATGGGATTCTGGACTATCTGACATTGTACCAACAACGTCAGGGTACATTTAATAAGAGACTGATGGAATTGTGATTCCTTACGTAGCACTATATAATTGTGGTAAAATGGGGAAAAATCTGTCAGGGGGTAGGAGTTTGGGGAGGGGAATCCCAGTCTATACAAAATGGTACCACATAATTCAAAAATTCAAAATAATAATATATTAGAAATATATTTTAATTCTTAAAAAATAAATATAGAACTGTTGATGAATAGTTAGAAGAATGAAGCAACTACATGATGTTACACAGTTAAAATAGTGAAGCTGGAGGGAAAGTGCAGTTTTCCCAGAACTTACTTGCTTTATTTTAAGCATTATCACACAAAAAGTCGGAAAATAAAGCAAAAAGTACCAACTCTTCATATTTTGTCTTAGATCTTGGCCTAATGCTTGAAAATTAAGAAGAAATATCCCAGACATGCCAGAATTCCCATAATAAAAAAATTTAAATGTTATTAAATGGACAAATATGGAAGCCTTTCCAAATACCAAAAAACAAACAAACAAAAACCCACAAAAATCCCTGTCTTCGGGATCTTTGCACTGAAGTCTATATCAAGAAATTTATCTCTTGAGGTTCGGTCACATATCTAAAATTCTTTTTATAAATACAAAATCTCCTGGTTATGGTAACAGGCACACAATCAAATCAGTGACTTCATGGGGTAACCAAACACATAGGACATAGGACCTCTTCCATCTGAAGAAGTAAAACCCAAACAGGACATGTGAGTTCCCATGTGAAAAGGGTCAGATCCAAGGAGGCAAGTGGAAGAACATATGTGAGGAAAACCTTTCTTAGCTCACAATGTCACACAAATCCTGCCAATTCTAGAATGGCAAACTCTACATACATGTAGGTAGGTCACATATGCTACATTTCCACTTCTTCCCTGTCATGTTTTCCTCCAGTGCAGCTTTCTCCCACCATATCCAAAACCACTTCTCACTGAGGAGACTCATGGACTGAAGGACACAAGCCCTGGAACACTTCACCAAGGGCCAGGGCGGGGTGGCGGGGAGGAATCCACAGGGCATGCTGGCAGAGGCTGATGAGACTGTGATGCTCATGACGGCACCAGTTTCTGTTCTTGGGGTCCAATCAACCATCTGGCCTTCCCACTCTACTCCTGCCATCATGTTTGCCAGAGAAAGAAGAGAAGAATCTAGTGAGATGAAGTACAGAATGAAGGAAACTGATGTTCATAAATATATACATATATACACGAGTGTTACACATCTCGTGAGGCACGTGATTCTCTTAGGAAATTCTGATGATTTCTGTCTTCTTCCCTCCTTTTCTTGCTCTTTAACAATTTTTCATGCCAGCTTTTCAGAGAAACAAAAATTTCTTCTATACAACTGAAGAACCTAACTCTAACAAGAGGCAAATAACATCTTTTTGAGAACACTAGCATATAGTAAGATTAACAACAATAACAAAAAATCCCTTTCCTTAAAAAAGAATTTTTTCTTCCAAGTAATTATACTTACATTTTCACCAATCCTTTGATTTTATACTGAACAATTAAGAGATGATTCAATTTCTCCATAAAAAGTTTTCTAATCTTTAACAGCAATCTTTTTCAGGCACACCTTTCTAATCAGTGTAGGTCTGTAGTGCTGACAACAAACAGAACCCAAGAAAGAGAACTATTTCTAAATCGATTAGGGGTCACCATTTGCCTTGAAGCTATCATTCTGAATGTCTTTTTCACGTCTGTGAGGAGAAATGAAAAGACCTCGTGTCATGAAACATTTTGGAAACCAGGGCAATGACTAATCCTCATAGGAAGAGTCTGTCTCTTTCCCCATGTGAAATGAAACACAACAGGCTACTCAGTAGGAAGTTAGGTTTAGGCTCCAATTAACAGACATGTCATCATTCTTCACGGGGTCTATTAGGAAGATACCAATGATACACACATGGATGCGCCAATGAGACCTTCACAATCTAGTTATGACTTTGCACTTGGCATACAGGTATTGAGAAAATCAATTTCCTGTTTGCTCAATGTCCTTGATATATACCTAGAAAGTCTAAGTACTTCTACCCTATTCAGGAATTTATCACAAAGTCTAGGTGCTTTTCTTCTGGCTGACTCAGGGTGAAATTTACATCAGACATTGTTGTTATGTAGCAATCCCATCCAACTGTAGCCTCCAGGACAGCATGTGGCATTTCATGATTTATATACCTTCTTCAAGCCTTATCAAATCCACAAATCATGCTGCAGATTTACAAGGCCTGTAGACAGTTAAATTTGAGTGGAGACAGGGTATCAGAAGATGTGAAATTCATTTGTGTTCCAAAATTTGTTAGTGATCAAAAACATGCTAACATCATGCATGGAGACAAAGACTTTCCTGATGTCCTAAAATCTGGGGATTCTATTTCCCTGCCTTCAGTGATGGCTCAGTATAGTCCATGCCTAAAATATGAACATAATTTTGTTCCTGAACTCATGTAGGACTTATGAAGTCATGTTTATGGTACTGAAAAGGTAGGAAGATAATATGATCATGGTGCTTAAAGGTTAGACTTAGTGGGAGATGTTTACACCATTGCAGGTATGCCCTTGGAAGGTAGTTTTTGTCAGACATTTGGTTATAACAGCTGGGTTGAATCTAGCCATCCTCTCAGTTTATTGGCTTACTATATGAATCTTCCTTTATATAAGCTTTATCATTCTTGTTCCAGAGGCCAAAAGGAATCATCTCATCTTGGATTTGACCTTCCCAAACTGTGAGTAAAATAAAACTTTTCTTGTTATAAAACGGAGTTCTTCACATTGTAGCAATGAAAAGCTGACTGATGCAACATTATAAGAATTATAAAAAGATCCAATCTTTGGGACAGACATAGCCCCACACACAGGACTAACTCTTAACAAGCAGACTACATGCAGATCTCACCTGTCAGTTGGGCACATGCTACAGTTTATAATCTAGTATGACCATTTGTGGTATCTAGCAGATGTTACAGAGAAAATTATAGTTTCTGACTGACTATTGGTCTTGAGGGCTAAAAGCTTAGATTTAAGACTCATTAGAGTTGTGCTAATATATTCTATGGAAAACAAAATCCTTATGTGTTTATACAAGTGCATATTTTATTTGAAAAGAGTGTCTCTCTGAAGTTTGAAAATAGTCCAGAAAAATATATGAAATCCCAGTCAAACACAATCTTGGCAGCCTTGATCTAGACATCAAGAGTGGAGGAAAACGGAAGATGAAATCAATGATTGCAAAGTATATTGTTTCAAAAATATAGACACATACAAACTCGCACACAAGAAAACGCATGTGAGTTTATAAGCTCCATAAGTTTCAAAAAACCTGCAAAACTAGAATTGAGTGAAGAAAACACACAGCAGAGAATTTCATAGAGGTCCAAGAATCAGTTGTAATTATTGCAGTATATTCACTTGTGCTCATGAAAGTACTTTAAGGGTAATGCACTTTGATAAGTGGGCCTCTTGAGGGATCCTTACCAGATTGGTATTTTTAGTCAAAGGAAAACTCAGCACAAAATCTTAAAAGCAAGTCAACAGCAACAATCCGAAGAATGATGTCAGCACTCTGAGTCACAGAAGGAAATCCCAGGATGCAACCCATGGCAGCTTTCTTTGTGCAGTGACAGATGAATGCCAGAGGGGCAGTCTTATTTAGAGGACAATGGTTATGGATGGGCAAGATAGCAAACCTCATGGCTATATCCTGGGTTATGAAACAAGAATTTCTGCCCAATGCTATACCCAGGCATGCAGATATCCTCCATCATGCAGACATACACACTGCACACAACCACCTGGCCCATTCAGATATTTCACTACCAGTGATCACCCCCTGTGACTTCTCTTAACTCTAAAGGTTCCTCTGGATCCATGCTCTCTCCCCATCCCATCTCCCTGTCATTCAGAATGAGTGTCCTTTGCTTCCAGAATGAGAAAGCTTCTAGTACATTAGTAAATCCTGTTCTGCAAGCCACCCTGCCCTGCATCTTCATCTTGTTCAGCCTCCAGATGCTTCTATGTGATAAGACCCACCCTGTTTCTATTGCTGATTGGGCTGTGATGGCTCTCTCATTCCCAAGCAGGCTCTAAGCCTACTCATCATCCTAGCTGTTCATTCTACTACAGCCCCTTACTGAACAGCTCATGACTTCATGGGAGGGAAATCAACACTAAACAGAAATGCACAACAAATGACACACATAAGATGGGAGTCTTGCATTGGAAGACAAAATGTCATACATATTAGCAAGTCTGCTGCGCAGTGAATTCAATGATTCTCAAAAAACTACCACTGCTTTCCAGCAGAATTTCTGATGGCACACATGTGCATGTGGTCACTTGTGTCGTGTGTGTGTGTGTGTGTGTGTGTGTGTGTGTGTGTGTGTGTGTAGGTGCTTACTTTGAAACAGAGAAGGTAGATGTGAAATTCAATGGAATGTTTACGGAGTGGAAGCTTGCAGCAAGGACCAAGGTCACATAACAGCCTTAATCGCTCCTCAAATTTCATGTAGTTGTGTTGACTCCAAAGGCTTTCCCTGAGACACCCTTGTCCTATATTTGATGTAGATCTGGTTCACGTCACTGTATCCCATTTTGGTTTAATAGGATACTGAGCGAGCATTTGAAGTGTATCAGGCTCAGTAAAAACACTGGGAATTAGTAGTAAACCAGAATTATATCGGTCTCTGCCTCCATGGATCTCACAGTCTAGAGGAAAATGGATGCTTCTCATACATTTTTACTATTCTATTCTACCCGATAGCACAATCTATCTAAATACAGAATAATTTAGTCCACATCTTTAGTCTTAATTGACTTAAATTTTTCATCCTGTATATTATTAGCATAAAACATACAAGAATATTAGCACATGTACCATTTCTTTTGAAGGTGAAGAAATACTTCTTCCCATAAAGAGTCCTGGAAATTTGTACTCTAAACAGAGGTCACCTGCTCAGCAATATGCACAATGAGCGATAGAATCAGGCTAGTCCAAGACAGATTCTGTTGCCCCAAACCTGGCAGATGCTGCAACACAGAGGCTGAAAGGTTAACAGAACCCAGCCATTGATTGACAAAGGAAAATCTTCACATCATACATAATGGTAAGATACTTCTCTCTGGGAGTTTTAAGGAAATAACAACAACAACAAAAAAGCAACATAACATTGGCTTGTTTCATATTCACCACACTGAAGATCCTTCTTAAAGCATATTTAGAGTTTTGTTTTCTTAAACCAAAACATAAAGAAATACGTCTTTAGAAACCAAACTCATATTCCACCACACCTCCTTTTCATGGATTTCATATGAATAATTTTTTTAAGAAAGATTTCTTTATTTTTGTATTGGAAAGACAGATATACAAAGAGGAGGAGAGACAGAGAGATCTTCTGTCCAATGATTCACTCCCCAGGCAGCCACAATAGCCAGAGCCACGCCAATTTGAAGCCAGGAGCCAGGAGCTTCTTCCTGGTCCCAAGGCTTTGAGGAATCCTCAACTGCTTTCCCAGGCCACAAGCAGGGATGGGAAGTGGGGCCGCCAGGATTAGAACTGGTAACTCTATGGGATCCCACACATTCAAGGTGATGACTTTAGCAACTAGAGTATTACACTGGACCCATGAATATTTTATAAAATACATGGGTTGGCATAATTCTGTTTGGTATGTATGGAGTAGCACTATTTGTAAAATACTTATTTGTCAGCACTCAAATTCTCATATTACATTACATTGAAACAAACAAATCAAACCCCCCAAATTGGGATTTTTCTTTGCTTTGTAAACCAACCCTATGTGTAGAAAAAAAAATTGCAAGATGTTCTCAGGGCATTTAACCCTGTAGCTTCTCACAGTTTGTCAGGCAGACTTTTTCCATACATGTATCTGGTTCTCCTTAGCCAGAAAACAATTTCTGTGTACTAAACATATGTTTAGAAACTTGTTGTTTATAGACTGGACTGAAATATGGTCTTTCAAGGCTGACAACAGAAAAGAGGAGAAAATGATTTTTCCAAAGTCAGGCTATATTATGCTCTCCATGGAATCTCTAAGGAGCAACACAGCCCTGTTATCCACACTCAGACACAATTATCCTGTCCTTCAATGCTGGAGAACATGGAAAAGCAGGACAATCCATATATGCAAACTGCATCTTCCTCAGGCAATGGCTGCAAGGCCTTTGAACATGCTAACATGATCTGGTCCAACAGATCCTCTGATAACCATCTCTGTTCCAATTCAAAACATGCATGGGGTCAGGCAGAATGAGACTCCTGGGGCTTCTGTGTAGGGAAGCTGTGAGTCTCCTTACATTATATTCTGTTTTCACGCTGTGCAAGCAGGCACCTAATGGCTGGTTTGTGCCCCTGCCCAGGAAGCTGATGGAAGGGTACAGACACTTTCAGGGATGGTAACAGAGTCCAAAGGCTTCACGCAGAGCTGAAGATGACCAGCATAACTCCAGTAGTGGGGACTTCCCTGAACAGATTATTTAACGTTGGCAAAATTAGATACAGAAACCAGGCAGTCACTTGTTATTTGCAAACTGGAAAAGGAATGAGTCCCTGAAGTTAAAAAAAAAATTCTTACCACTTACTGAGCAGCATACAGAAAGATTTCGGCACAAGATTCCAGATAAAACATGAAACGTTTATATGGCTCTTTAGCAGAAAGAGGCACATGCATACAAGCTTCAACAGGATAAAATTATTAGTAAAACTTATGTTTAGATATATGGATATATTTGCATATATGTATGTATATACATATGAAAATAAAGAAGTTTTGTCAGATTTGATCAATACCACACCTGCAGAGATAAGTTAATAAATGATCCTATCAAAAGTGGCTAATGCAAATTGTTCTGGTCAAAACAATTTCATTTTAGAAACAAAGAAAAAATATATGAAGAGGTTTTAGTGGAAAATATTAATGAATATTACTTCATTAATATTAAGTACCTAATACTATCTTTCTCTAGAGGAGGATAAGGATGCCAGAATCACAGGATAGCTACTTTTCACCCTTTGGAAGCATACTTTTGACCTGGAATCATATTCTTGGTCACAAGGGTTGATGTTATAACAGCATATTTTGGCATAGCAAATTAAGCCACCATATGACCATACGATACTGGCATCCTACATGAATGCAGGCTGGAATCCCAGCTGCTCCACTTCTGATCCAGTTCCCTGCTTGTATGTCTGAGAAAGCAAAAGATGTTCTTGTGTCCCTGCCACCCACGTGGAAGACCCAGATGGATACCTAGGATCCTACTTCAGATTAGACCAGTCTCAGCCCTGGCCTTTGTAGCAGTTTTGCAAATGAGCCAGCAGATACAATATGGTTTTCATTGTCAATCTCTTTCTATCCCCCAACCCACGCTTCTTGCTCCCTCTCTCTGTCTCCCCTTACCCTTGGTACCTCTTCCTTTCAAATACATAAATAAGTCTTTAAAAATATTTTGTCGGTCGCATTATTCTATTGGCCCATTAATTTCAATTTTTTATTTGATCTTTTTACTGGTGTATCTACTGCAGCATATTTTTAATTTTTAAGTGAATTTTTAAACATATTACATGAGAAGCAAAATACAAATGTCCTACTCCTTTTGGATACTAATACATTTGCTTAAAAGTATCAATTGGAAACAGATGAAAATGAAGGTATAGGATCAGGTGCTTAGGGCGTGGAACACAGTACAAGTTCTAGCCAAGTTTAGAGACAGGCTAAAAGGGACTGAGTGCTGCAGAGACATTAACAAAAGTGGAGGCTGTGAACCCTGGGCTGTGACTAAAACTGCTTGTTTGGTGGTGTCGAGGGAAGAGAATATCTCAGGAAGTGGGAAAAATAGGAGAAATGCTGAGAAACTAGGCAGAGCCAGAAATGTAGCTACCTGATGGAAAAGATCATTGATGCTGCTAAGCATGAAAACTAAAGTCAGGTAGACAGAAAAATTCAGATCATTATAGATTGTGAGCATCAGTGGAGTCACTGCACAAAGGAAAATAAATGATCCACCACTGCTTAGTGAAATTACAGGCATTAAATAGTTGTCTGAATATAACGGAAAGAAAGCCATGAAAGATGGCCCTGACCTTCAGACTTGTTGATACAAATTCCAACACTGTTGTGTTCAAGTATTTCCTTCCCAGAGCAAGGGGTAATTTCCTCACATGGACAGCCATCATTTCTAGTTCCAAAGATACTTTTCACCAACTACACACCAGGGTACCAGGCAAGGACAGAAACATTACTATTCCACTGTGTCCGTAATACATCCCAGCTACATACAGAGACCTTAAGTAGTCACTTCAACAAAGTGAATTAGGAGCCCCTCTCTGAAGGGACATACTATCCCCAAAAGTAAGCTACAAGATGTCTGCTGCCAAGAGATTCGTGTGTTTGCTTCATGTCATAAACAGGTGTTCTCAAGCTGCTTACGAATCTGTCCTTTCTAAAACTAAATGTACACATCTGTATACTTCTTAAAATTCTGACACATTGACATGCCTCATATAATTAGTTTCTACTTTTTTTTAAAAGCATACTTCCTTTTCAGCCAGAACTGCCACGTTCCAGAAATTCATCAAGATGATGAACACACAGGGAGTGAGAAGGGCAGAAGTACATGTTCCCCAAGCCTTTTGGAGAACACAGAGTTGCTCCTTCGACCACACACATGCACAGGTATAAGAGAGGCAGTACTGTGAATATCAAGGGAATGAGTTCTTTTCAAAAAAAGAATGACTCACACATATTACCATGGCCAAGCTGGAGCAACATTATCTTATCCAGCATGCCACTAGCATATAGTTATAAACAAGGGTGAGAGTCTTGCCAAAACAATTACTGTGCCTATTAAATATTCTAAGGGTCAAAGCAGCTTCCTGAACTATGTGAAGGGAAATGATCAAAAAAAAAAGAAGGAAGCCAGAGAAAGGCATGGTTTTCTGAAGTGTCAGCTTGTCCTCTCCAGAGGACTACTTTGTCAGAGCCTAAAGAAATGGGTCTGAGCCACTGAAAATAATACCTAATGAATTCATCACATAGTGTTAAAAATCCCTCAGGAATATTTTTTAATATCTCAAATATTTCTATAATCCATACATATTGTAGCTGATATTTCTTTTGCACATCGATTACTTTATAAGAAGTCAAAAGTTTGTATCATCCATCTATCTATCTTCAGGATTATTTATAACAGATTATGCAAAACCTGGGCACTTTTTCATCTCCAATGACCTACAAGGAGTTAAAACTGCTGGTGGCTCTCCATTGCTTTCACTGCTCTGTGATCTATCTGACCAAATAAGCAGATTTTCTCTGCCAGACTTTTTCTTATCATGGCTGACACACAGTAAAGTGGGAAAGAAAAGAACAAGGTTAAAAGAACTTTGCTCAAAAAGATAATTACCCTTGACCTTAAATGACGTATGAAATCCTGCCTGATGGCAATAGGCATGGAGGAGGGAGTGACTTTTAACAGTGCAGAGAAGTGTAAGACAGGGATGGGTTCCAGACCATTTGACTCCTCAAGTATGCCTGAATCGTGAGTTGAGAATGGAAAGAGGTGGTCGAAATGACTGCTTGATGCCAAGCTGTATCTTGCCAAGCTAATAACTTAATAATTTATTTCTCCTTTTGAAAAAGTGATTGCATACGATTTAAAGGACAGAATAAGAGAAACAAAACTAGATTTAATCACTTTTCACTAAGAATTTCTTTGCCCTTCCCACTCAATGAGGCTTGCACTCTGTCTGTAGAATTGCACAACAGGTCCTGGTTACCATTTTATGCTCCAAGGGTGGGGCAGCTGTCTTATGACTGGCAGTACATCTTCATTTTGTGGGAAAGGGTACTTTCTTTGTATTCCTCTGCTTTAAGGCTATCAGATTGAGTGTTCCTGGATATTAGACTTACATGAAGACCTTTGGAGTCAGCATGGTGGCATAAGATTCTAATCCTCCACCTGCATTCAAAGCATCCCATATGGATGCTGGTTCATGTCCCAGTTGCTCCACTTCCAATACAGCTCATTGCTCATGACCTTGGGCCCATGTACCCAGAAGAAGCTCCTGGCTCCTGAAGAATGGTTCAGCTCTAAGGTTTGCAGTCACGTAGAGTGTGAACCAGTAACAGGAGATTTTTTTTTTCTTTCTGTCTCTCCTTATCTCTACAAATCTGCTTTTCAAGAGAAACTAAGTAAATTAAAAAAAAAAAGTAAGAGGACCTGTCCATAGAGAGCATGGTACATTATGTCCCCATGGTAACAATTACAATTACACATTCTACGTATTCATTGATATATCACCCCTGAAGCCTAAAACTACATATGTTGTCAACACTGATGCTATATGAGTTCTTTTGGCTTTTACTAAGTCAGATATAGCTGTTGATTATGCAGAAGAAGAGAGAAGCAAGGCATGGTCAAATTTTTAAAGGGGTTTCTGCACTGCCTCCTGTCTCCAAAAAGGATACCAGACATTCTCCCACAACGTTAAAAACCATTACTATGCACTCCTGGACCTTGTGATGTTAAAAGAATTTCAGCAGAATCTATATATTGTATATGTCCAGCAAAGTTATGAAAGCTCAATCTTAATGTAAACCTGCTTTTAGCAAAAGAATTACATACAAAACACATATTTAGGCATGAGTGAGAAAAGCTGGCTTAGAAGTGAATAGTTACTGACCTACTAAGCATGTACATTTGCAGAAGAAAGGGAAAGCAGATTTATGGTATATAAATGGAGACAAGCCAACCAAATGTGAGAGACAAGGATATATATGCAGAGTCTGGATGGAAAGGAGATAGAAAGGGGAGGGAATTTAAGCCAGACAATGAACTGGCCTTGCACACATGGTTTTTAGTTTTTGCAACTTAGTTTTTAGTTCGTGCCTATAGATGGGTAGACTGTCAAATACTTGGAATCCTACAGTGCATAACATATGCATGAACATGCACATATACAATGACAATATCATCTCTACTAAACTGCTTTCCAGACAAATATCCACTTAACTGCTCTACTGGCATCACATCATCAACTTACAGAGAGCTAAAGAGAACTGTCTCCATTCAGTAAAGAAACTTTAACAAATGTTTATTTTCAACCCAATAAAAACAGAGCATACATTCTCCTGTAATACATAATTAAGACCCTAAGTTATCTGAAAATCTTTTATCATTATCAATGCCAGTTAAATGCAGTTGATAACCTATGGTTTACTGAGGTATTATTATCTGAGAGACCACATAAGGCCCAATTCTTTGATGTGAGTTGAGTGATCTAAGCACGAGAGCATAACATCTTGTTGGACAAACGATTATTCGCTATTTCAGTGGCTCTTAGAAACATCTAAATAGATTGGGACACTTATTGGCATTTTACCCAACAGTGGTATAGCACTCACATTCGTGGAACTGCACACCCTAGTAGATACACAAGGCAGAAACTCATCCAGATGCACCATGCCTGTATCAGATCCTCTGTTGCAGAAAAGTGTGTCGTCATCAACACAGATCTTAAACGGACAACCCAAACAGTTTATCA
Source organism: Ochotona curzoniae (assembly GCF_017591425.1). Taxonomy (NCBI): domain Eukaryota; kingdom Metazoa; phylum Chordata; class Mammalia; order Lagomorpha; family Ochotonidae; genus Ochotona; species Ochotona curzoniae. The sequence continues at coordinate 6,642,186 of NW_024466605.1, forward strand.
GCCAAAAGGCCTAAGATTTCAGCCTGCCTTGCTTGCAAAGATGAACTGGAACTGCATTATGGACTGGAAGAGAACTTCTGGGCCACAGATCAGAGAGTTTATAACAGTCACAGTCAGAATGTCAGCATTTCTGCTGGTTCCCTGAGTCCTACTTCCCGCCAAGCAGTGTGAAAAACGCACATGCAGGTGGGCTGTGTTACAGAGGGAGAATAATGTACCTGGGAATCTGAATATTTATTGAAAGATTTGTTTTATTTTTATTGGAAAGGCAGATATGCAGATAGGAGGAGAGACAGAGAGGAAGATCATCCATCCGCTGATTTACTCCCCAAGCAGCCGTAAAGGCCAGATCCTCTTCCAGGTCTCCCATGCAGGTGCAGGATGTCAAGGCTTTGGGCTGTCCTCAGCTGCTTTCCTAGGCCTCAAGCAGTTTGCTGGATAGGAAGCAGTGATGCTGGAATTAGAACCCATGCTCATATACGATCTCAGCGCATGGAAGGCAAGGACTTTAGCTGCTAGGCTACTGTTCCAGGCCCAGAATCTGATTATTTTATAATGTGAAGTAAACCTACCTGATCATTCCCAAAAGGGTGACACTATCTTCACTGTGCTTAGCAGCAAGCACATCCCCCTTTGTTCTGGAGGGAGACTCTCCTAAAGCTGTTCAGTGTATAGTATCTGAAAATAATCCAGAACCCAATAAGCCAGCAAATCTATGAGTCAAAATGAAAAAGAATGATGAGAACCGACACCCCATATCACCCCACTAAGTTTTGTGTTTGCTTTCTCCCCACTGCCCCTCCTTCAGCCAGTCTCACAAGCTCTTCACCATGGCAAGTCTATTTGGCTCTTCCTCTTCGCTTTCCTTTCTTCCCTGGTTCTTTGCTGCCTTCCAATCTCTTTACATTTGTAAACATTATCATCTCCTGTTCTACTTTTGGGTCCCTCTCTATTCTTGCTCTAAGTTCTCTCACGGCCCTCACGCAGACCTTTTGCTCCAAATATTATTAGCTCCATGCTGTGGGCTCACAAAATTGCATCTCCAGTTCCAGTTTCTCCTGTGAGTCTAAGATTTGTATTTAATACACACCTCAAAATGCAAATTCAGCTTCTCTCAATCTTATCCTTCTTAGTGTCAATATTATTAAGTTGCAGAGACAGAAAATGTTGCACTTATTTAATACTGCATTTGGCTTGTTCCTATCTCCACAAATGAATGTTTCAGCAAATCTGGCCTCCAGTACTGGTTCAGCATCTCCTTTGTATCTCCACTGACATCACCAGAGACCATCATTCCACCCCACTCCCCAACAACTGCTATAATGTAATGCCCAGGCTGAATTCTATCCTTGCTACATATGAGCCAGTCTCCACATGGTAGTTATGTGATCTTTGGAACATTTAAATCAAGTCACATTATTCCTGGTAAAAACCAACTCAATATCTTCTGTTACACTTAGAATTAAACAAAGCTCATGGGCCTGGTGTGATAGCATAATGGTTAAGGTCCTCACCTTGAACACGCCAGGATCCCATATGGGCACTGGTTCTAATCCCAGCGGCTCTACTTCCCATCCAGCTCCCTGCCTGTGACCCGGGAAAGCAGTTCAGGATGGCCCAAAGCCTTGGGACCCTGCACCTGTATGGGAGATCTGGTAAGAAGTTCCTGGCTCCTGGCTTTGGATTGGCACAGTACCGACTATTGCAGTCACTTGGGGAGTGAATCATTGGATGGAAGATCTTCCTCTCCATATATCCATCTTTCCAACAAAATGAATAAATCTTTAAAACGAAGAATGAAACAAAGCTCCCTGGCCCAGCTATAAAGCCCTCCACGATTAGGCAGTGTCTCCTCTAATCACTTGTCCCTTCCCCTCATTCTTTATTCTCTAGCCCGTGGTCAATTAAAACAGATGCATGGCAGCCATAGGGTCAGAGTGTAGATATTTATCACCTTTGAAATTTCTCCTCTCTGACTTCTACCTTGGCAGTACTTATCATTCAGATTTCATGTGAAACACTGCACTCATGAATACCCAACCCAAATCATTATCTTAATGACTCTCGGATGGCATTGACCATGGATAATATTCACCAATGTCTGGTATTTCTTATGTGTAGGAAGCTACTCTCTTATGAGTGGGATTTTCTTGAGAACAGAAGCTCTCGTTCTATTAAGTGTCCCCAGTGTTCAAATAGTACCTGGTGCAATCAATATTTCCTAAAGAAATGAAGAGATAAATGAATGAGTGGATTAATACAATCTGTAAAAACTGGCAGGCTGGGGGTCCTCAGGGGAAAAAAAACAGAGATAATTAAAACAATAATATTCTACTACCTTTTTTGTCATATGTTCATCTAGAACAATTTGTATTGAAGATGAACTAACCACCTTTTGTTTTCCAGAGAGAAGTTTCAAATGTTTTGAGATAATGTAGGTTCTAAGCATCTTATTTAATAATATTCAAAATCAAACAATGTTACAGAAAAAAAGGCTTCGGCTTGACTATATTAACAATTTATTTCAAAACATTTTTGAATGTCTTTTATGTCACTAGGTAAAGAGCAATGTACTGAAAATGAACAGAACAGAAAAGAGATGATTTTTGTTACAGCAGTTATAAGATGCAAAAGATAGGACTGACCATGAAGAGCTGGCTGTTAACTCTTGGCCAACTATATAAGTAATTCTTGTGTTTTTTCCATTTTGAAAAATAAAAAAAAAGAAAAGCTACATTTGCTAATAATATATACTTTTTAAAAATTGCCTGTAAAATAATCCCTGGAGTACCTATAAAATATTAAAAACCTGTGCTTCAGTCCATTTTTCTTACTAGCCTGTGAATATGCCTAAGAAATTACCACTATTTAATCAGACAATTTCTAGTCTAGTACTGTAATGCTTTGAGAAAACCCTTTAATAGCCTGCTGCCTTAATTTCTTAATCAGGAAAACATATTACTGAAATAAACATCTCATTTTCAAGCCAACAGGAGACAATATAATAAATGGAAAATCCCTAGGTCTTTAGATATATCTAGCTTTATACAAAGAACTAACAATGAGTTGCATAAAAAAGCTTAAAAATCATTTCCTAAATTATGTTATGAGTGACTACTATTATCTCTTTAGGAAACATTGAAACTATCTCCTGGGAGAAGTTACACAAGGGCATATAAACTGATAGCTATTTGAATAACATGCTATCCCAGTTTCTAAGTGGGTATCTGCTGAACCACACAGGCTCCTACGATGGCCTTCTTCCTTAGAACAGCTTGTATAGATTTAATGAAATGTGATGGGAAACATAACCTGAAACTGGCCATGGTGGGAGTATTTGCACTCCAGAATTTGGCAAACACAAGAACTGAGGATCTTCCCCACACCCACTCCTTCCACACTCCCAATGAATTGTAAAGAGCTGGTTATTAAACCAGCACACTGCAGATTCCGACCCACAGATGCTTGTCCAAAGCCTTTCTCCTACTGCTGTAAAAACATATGTGCGCATCCCTGGGAGTCCGGGGTAAGAGATGCTGACTTCAGACAGGTCTGAATGCTACAGATGTTCTGAGATAGAATCCAGCTTTGAGAAGTCACACACAATCATTGAAGCTGCCTGGCTTGTGGAAGTTCCCCTCAGAGGGAAAATGGGAGGGAGTAGATGCAGGTAGAAGGGAGGCAGAGAGAGACAGAGAGACAGGCAGTCAAATGAAGCTACTAGTTTCCTAAAACTGTCTTCCTATTCACTGCTTATATATCCCAGATTCTGACAGCATTATAAGCCTATAAAGCTTTCTGAGCTGTTAAGACAGATGATTAAACTGCATGCCTGTTAATTAAAATAAAAGATAGTTTTAAATGGAAATAGGACACAAATTCTCCATTTGAAAGTGCACTAGTGCATAGATTAGAATATCACACTTCATAACGCCAGCCTATTGTGCTAATAGCCAGGCAGTAAACACCACAATATCTCTGATGTGTCTATCCATCCATTCAAACACAAACACAATAATTCATCACAAAGAGCCACACAGGCTTGCATTAGCCAGGGAAGCAGGAGAGGACTTAGTGAATGGAAAACAGAAAGCAAGCCTAAATATTTATTAATATCTAAAAATTACAGCACTGCTTAAATCCAGGGCCAGAGTAGATTTGTCACTTTATGCTTCCTCTGCTGCTTGGCAAAGCCACAGGAACATTTTTATCCTCTGTCTTGTTGCATCTGCATTGTCGTAAAGGCACAGGTTGCACATGTCCAGCTCACATCTTTTCACTAATCAGGATGATGCACAGAAAATAAGGTTGCCTTAGGAGCCAAGCTGGGAGTACAAATGCTGATATCAAACGTCGCCTGTGTCAACAGTTTTGTGGGTATGGAAAGTCAGGCATTTAAATCTAAAACTATTTCTTAGCCTTCAGCTGGGAATCACAGGTTAATCTCACAAGGTTATTCAGGAAACAACCTTTCATAGTTCATATTGAACCTTCCCTAAAAGTGAATTACTTTTCTCTTTCCTTATCTTCAGTTCTTTCACAAAATGAAGGGGAAATTTTTGACTTGGTAGCACAAAATAATAACGGTTAATAATAATGGCTGATGTTGGACCTCGTATGATGGTTCAGTGGCTAAATCCTTACCTTGTAGACACCAGGATCCCGTAATGGTGTCAGTTCATCTCCAGGCTGCTCCACTTCCCATCCAATCTACTTGTGGCCTGGGAAAGCAGTGGAGGATAGCGCAAAGGCTTGAGTCCCTGTATCTGCCTGGAAGACCAGGGAGAAACTCCTGGCTTCAGATTGGCTCAACTCTGGCCATTGTAGCCACTTGGGAAGAAAATCAGTGGATGAAAGATCTTTCTCTCTCCAACTCTGTAAATATGATTTTCCAGTGAAAAGAAATAAGTCTCTAAAAAAAACAAGCGGGCCCAGTGTTGCAGCACAGGGAGTAAAATTGGCACCTGGGATGTTGGCAACCCATATGTGTGTCAGTTTGAGATCTGGATGCTCCACTTCTGACCCAGCTCCCTGCAAATGCACCTGGGAAAGCGATAGAAGATGGCCCAAGTGTTTGAGCATCCTGTGCCCACCTGGGAGACTGAGAAGAAGTTCCTCGCCCCCAGCTTTGGCCTGGCAGAGTCCCTGCTATTATAGCCCTTTGGGGGGTGAACCAGTGGATCGTGCACCCTCTCCCTAATTCTAACTTTCAAATACAGGTCTTATTGTCCTACTTTTTTGTTAGCTGTAACACCTACAACCTGGTCACTGAAAATACCCAAGTAACTGACCAAGTAGGATTTAATCTGAACCTCATTTTTCAGTGCAGACTTCACTATCCTTACACATACTGCATTCTTAATTTCCCACTTAGTGTCCTATAACCATTGTTTTTGCTTCAAGTTTAGGAGAAACGTCCAGAAACTCTTTTTAAAAATGACTGCAGTTTACTGTTCAGCTTCTGATTAGTGAAAGCTTCAGTTATAATGCAAAAGGAAGTAATTACCCCCATGTGTGCTATTCCTATTACTAAAGGTGCTCATTAAGTGCTTTATCAATATTTAAATCTAGCCCTCTAACATCCACAAGATGATAATACTAATAACCATCAGAATGGCATTCATAGAAAAACACATTACTCTTATTTTTTATTTACTTTTATGCCTTTCTGATGGGGGTTTTATGTGCTTTTCACATACTAACATATCTAGCCTCAGAAGAAATGAAAATGCATTTAACCACAGTTGCGCACAACCATCACAGATGTAAATTAATGTTAGGCAGAGAGCTTCAGTGGAGCTGAAGAGTCTTCCCCAATCTCCTTTCTATCACTCTGGAATGGTTACTAGGCATTACACTTTAAGGACACTTTACTCAACATGCAGCTAGATTGCTGCCCTGTAGTTAATGGAAGATAAAATATGAGAACAGGTGCTTTTGCATGAATAGAACATGCAGAGACAAAAACAAATGCAATTTTCTTCCATTTAGCCTCAATATCTAGTCATTTAATGCTGTTTATATTTACTTCTGCTTACATATTCTTTTGAAATGAGAGTATATCTGCATCTTCATACGTGCATTTTTCAAGGTATTACTGTTTCATAACTGGGAACCATGCCTAGCAAATACTGAATGTCCCAACAGCTTTATCAAGGCAGACAGTTTTGGATAGTAAATATACCTGGAAATCCAGGTACTGTGAGTACCTCTTACAGGACTCAGGTTAATCAAGCTGTAATGAATCTTCCTCTTTGTTACATTGGTTTTTAGCAACTCTGCCTTTTGCTGTCTGTGCTGCACTTATACAAACATGCAAGACAGCAGTGCTGGGGCTCCAAAGGAGACTGCATTTTTGAATGGGCTGAAATGGTCTAAAAGCCACACCCCTTGAATCCCTCCTTCCCGGGTCTCATTGGCCTCCTTTTTAGTCAGCTGTAAATTCTTAGGGAAAGTGAACACATGGAGAAGATTGGCCTTTAGCCAAATTAATGTGAAACTCTAAGAGAAACTGAGGGGACAGGATTTGAAAAAGTGCAGTGTGCAGTTAAACCACAAGCTCCTTTGTCTGCTACAGGCATTCATAGTCCCTAATATATCCATTTCAGCAATGTTCGTTTGCAGGATAGATTTCTACCTCTATGAGTCTGAAAGATTGCTCACTTCTGGCTTCTTGCAGAGATGGCTTCAGCAGTTCTAGCCTTAAAACAAGGCAAACCTTCAGGGGAATACCCAAACCAAATGCTGACCTCAAGATTACCACTAATTACAAAGCCCATTAGGGAAAACGAGCAATTTACTAAATCGTTCCCCAAATGCACCACTTTCACAGTGTTTAATTAGAGTTTAAAAAAAACCCTCTTAGTTCCCTTTACTCAATGCTCATCTATAAAAACACACTTTATCTGAAATTTTTGCAAAACATTCTGCTTGAATTCAGCACTGAATGCCATAAATTAGGGAATAAATGAGCAAATCATTTTTTTTTCATTGAATTGTAGCTTTCATACCCAGGGACTCTGGGGAATGCCTACAGCATACAGTCCTCATTCGGTAGGAAAAGGTGCCAAAGGATGGATGACAGGCCAGAGAACAGGGAAGGGGGCAAGGGAGGGGATTGTCCACGCCTTAAGATTCCTGTACTTTGGACATTTCAATAAAGAATAATAAACCGCTACCTTCCAAGGGTAACTAAAATCACTACTAACCTTGGAGTCCCTAAATGACAGAAGCACAAAACTTAGGAGGTAAGGAATGACTACAATTTAGCATTTGGAAAGCTGATAGAGCTATAAAATCTGATCCTCCTAAAAATTTATATCTGAAAAAGACAGATGACTTTAAAGTGCTTCCACAAAAAAAAAAACCAAAATTATTTCTTATTTGGTATGACTGGCACCTGCCTCTGCCATTTTTTTGCACTAGACAATATAATCTATGCATGTGTGTATGTGTATACACACATACATTTAGGCAGCATATACATTATATATTTATGCTATGTTATATATAATGTTATATAAGCAAGAATATCGATTAGGTATATTCATCATAACCAGAATAATTCTTTTCTTTCTAGACTTATTAGCTAGACTTAATGACTTAATTATTATGTCATTCACCAATGTGTTCTAAGTTGAAATGTGTTCCTGCACAAAAGATATAACATGGAACTCTTAATCTCCAGCATCTGTGAACATGGCCTTGCTTGGAAAAAGGTCTTTGCTGATGCAATCAAGACGAGGTCCTTAACATAGGCTCTCCAACAACTGACGCAACTGATGTGTTTAGAGAAAGAGGAGAGCAGAGTCACATGGGAAGACTACTAGATGACAAGACAGAGATTAGAGCAATGCAGCTGCAACCTACAAAATTCCCAGAATTGATGACCACAGCCAGAAACCAGAAAGCAGCAAGAATGATTCTTGGAGTCTCAGAGGGAACATGGCCCTTGCTAACACCTTGATACCAAACGTCTAGCCTCTCTAACCACAAGACAATAAATTCCTGTTGTTTTAAGGCACTCAGTTTGCGATACTGCGCTTTGATAGCCCCAGGAAACTAATACACTATCCAATGGCTCATTTGACGAATATTTCTTGAGCACTCTTTATGAGCTTGAGGTGTGCTCAATGCCAGAACCACAGAGTTGGGTTATACAGAGGATATTTGTGCTTTTATGGAGGAAAGACTACCAGATTAAATCTTATCTTGTGGCAAGGAGGAGCATTGTAGGAGCACAAGTCAGAGGCAGCTAATAGAGGACCCTGGAAATGTTCCCTGAGAAAGTGGATCTAGGCTGAAAATTGGATGAGGATTGGGTGTTAGCCTAGGGAGGGGAAAGCTTGTTCTAAACTGAGACAGCCACATGACAAAGATCCTAACAGCAAGAGAGAAGGCTGGTACAGTCAGTGTACTGTGAGTGTAACACAAAAAAGGCACTAGAGGCCAGAGATGAAGTGCTCACATTGTAAACAGCTTTGTGAGTCACTTACACATCTATGACTTTTATTCTATGGGAGACAGAAAACAGCTAGAACTTTTTTTTAAGATTTATTTATTTTTATTGGAAAGGCAGATATACAGAGAGGAGGAAAGACAGAGACGAAGATCTTCCGTCCGATGATTCATAACCCAAGTGACTGCAATGGTAGGTGGTGCACCAATCTGAAGCCCTGAGCCAGGAACTTCCTCCAGTTCTCCCACGCAGGTGCAGGGTCCTAAAGTTTTGGGCTGTCCTCAACTGCTTTCCCAGGTCATAAGCTGGATGGGAAGTGGAGCTACCTGGATCAGAACGGTGCCCATATGGGATCCTGGGTATGTTCAAGGCAGGACTTTAGCCACTAGGCTACCATGCCGGGCCCAACAGTTAGAACTTTCAACAGAGTTGTTATAATCAGATTTGCGTGAGGAAAAACCACTTGGCCTGTACTGTGGAAAACAGATTTAAAAGAGAGAAAGACTGCATGGGGCAGCCTGTACATTAGGAAGACTGGGAGAATTCAATAAGCATTCTGATTTGCATTTGCCCATTGTTTCAATTCCCCAAGCATCTTCACATCTAATTGCACATTAGGCTTCCACCAAACTGAAGAGATAAGGAGACCAGGGATTCGTCTATCGCATCAAGAACTGCGGTACTGCAAAATAAGGCAATTTACCCAGAATCACACAGCTGGTTGACAATGAAACTGGGACTGCCAATGTGTCCTCTTAACTTCCTGCCATGTGTGCGCTCCATTATAGAGGAATGCACATTGCCCACTAATTAAAATTTTACTGCCATCAGGGGGAAGGCATCACTGTGCAAAGCCAGGATGATGCACTGGAAAGATCGCTCAATCCCGAACAGCTGGAGTAGAGCCTGGAGGGACTCCCTTCTCTTTTCCCTCAAGCACATATATGCACAGCTCCACCAAGTGGAGGAAAATAACTCATGTTAGCTCCTGAGTACAGGGAGGAAGATGCCCAGTTTTACCTAGGCATAAATGTTACAGGATGGATCTCAAGAGAAAGAAGGTCTTCGGATCTTCCCATATCATCAACTCTGAGATATATGTACTTTACTATAGAGCCCCATTTAACAGTGCTAGCATGGGGGAGAGGAGGAACGAGTGGATGGTCTGAAATCACATCTCACTATTCCACTAATGGCGTTGTTAGTGCGACATGCAGCTACGAAGCAGCCAGAAAGAAAAAAAAAAGTGTCCTCTTGTCATCCTAACTGGAATTCCGTTTTTAAAACCCTTGCAGAAACCATGACCTCCCTGGAAAGATTCCATTAATGGCACACTCCCTTTTGGAAAAGCCCCTAATCCCCTAATGTTTGTGCATTTGAAAACACACACACACACACACACACACACACACACACACACACACACACACACACACACACACATCTCATTGGAAAGGGGAGAGCTTTTAAAAAAATGGATGAATGGTTCCTAATCTGGAAGGGGCTATTACAAGGAAAGAAGCAAAGCTATCTTTTTTTCTTGCTTTGGTAAACATTCCTGGGTGTTTTCTTTCCTGTTTAGCTTCACCGTGCGGTGAGAAAGGTCTGTAGTCATCGTTCCCTTAAGAAGCCCCACGAAAGACCCAGTAGTCCTGATGCTGTGGTGTGCTCTACTCCAGCTGTTCGGGATTGAGCGATCTTTCCAGTGCATCATCCTGGCTTTGCACAGTGATGCCTTTCCCCTGATGGCAGTAAAATTTTAATTAGTGGGCAATGTGCATTCCTCTATAATGGAGTGCACACATGGCAGGAAGTTAAGTAAGATATAGAGGGGCTCAAATCAGGCCTAAAAGACCACACGCCTTTTGTTTGCAGGCTTCTTTTTGTAAGAGAAGACCAAAGTCAATGTGTTGGTTTAGGAAAAGCAGTGTAAGAAATAAGTTGCTCACTTGTTCGGTACTCTAGATATCCAATTAGGGAGGTGAAGTATTTCTAACTGCAGTTTATATGGCCATGCCCTGTTCCCTGGAATAAGAAAATATACACATGTTTGGGACCAAGCACAATTAGTCATAGACTACTCATTTACCTAAAATGTCCCCCTCCACCCCTTGCAAATGTCTCCTTGGTAACCTAACAGGAGATGGCTGGTAGAGGATTTAGAGATGTGAGATGCAGCCCATTTTGTCCTTTGAGATTTTCTCCTGTGTCCATTGAAAGCTCTTCTACAGCTGATTGTTAATTGAAGAAAAGCAGCGGAAACCGGAAAGGCAGTTAAGACTCTAGGATGTTGGAAAGACACTGATTTGTACTTGGCAGAGAGAAAACTGAAAAGGTAAACATCTTGCTGAAAACAACAATCAGTGAGATGGAAAATCGGGCACCCTCTCCAAATCTACAGCTTCAAGAATCAGTGTCACTATGGGCTGGGTCACTGTTTGCATTAATGAAGGGCTTAAGATGGGCTTATGTCATCATTTGGATGGAGACAGCAAGGGCTAGGCTCACCTATCCAGAGCCCGCTGTCTTCTTAGGGCATCCCTGCGGAATAGCCTTCCGCAGAAGTCACTGCTATTTGGATGAGAAGCAAGCTCTGAGCTTCAACAGCTGTGATGATGAATGATCCCTCAGCGCTCCTTGGGAGGTGAGGAGACATTAACCTTGTATCTTGGCCAAATTTCATTTTACCATATTCTTCTTCCTCAAATTTGCCCTCTGTGCCCAGAGCAAGAGCAATTGGACATTATACATGGTTTGCACTCCAGCTTCTAAAGTAAAGACATTGCTGTTGCCTAACAACATTTTTAGATGTATTAAATCTATCAACTATTTTGCCAGAACAAGGCTAGCAGAGAGGGGCTACTTATTGACTAATAACTATCATCTTTTAAAAGACCCAGGCCCAAACCCAGGGCACAAGCATGAAAGCACAAAATCCATGGAGTCTGGTTTATTATTCATTCAACAAACAGTATAGAATAGCTCCTAGTTCTGATTCTAGGAAAACAGAAACGTGAACAAGGCATAGCCAACTATTCTAGCGTGTGCAGTCCAGCAGAGAGTAGCATGTAAAGTATTAGTAAGGGTTTTAATAGACATGTGTCCAATTAATTCCATAATGTTGTATATTGATACTGAGGTTTTGTTGGGGCTTTTAACTGACCGGATCTTTACTCTGTTAGCCCTATCTTCAGACCAGAGAAGGTCTCCCCAAGAGGCCACTGAACTTATCTGGACAATAAGACGCTGGACTTTATGCTAGGTATGTGCTTGCAAGGAAGGAATCTCAACTGAACTTGAACTGTGGTTATGCAGCAAGGTGGAGGAATCCACCATGGGGGGAGGGGTATGGGAGGGGTGGGGGGAATCCCCAGTGCCTATAAAACTGTATCACATAATACAATGTTAATAACAATAAAAAAAATAGACATGTGTCCAGGGTACAGCAAAACATACATAAAAGAGGAGATAGAATCTTCTCAACAAAATAGAAAACTCAATCAATGAATCACAAAACATTTATGGGGCCTACCAATCATATTGTGACATCATTTTTCAATAACAGTAAGAGTTCAATCATAATACAATCACATGTCAGGAGGGCATAGTGATAAGGTACAGGTAGATTGGTAGTAAAAAGAAGTTGCATCTTATCAAAGGAATTCAGGAAACAGCAATATGGACACAGATAAAAAGAGTGTTAGTGGGGTGGATATGTAAGTCATCCATCCACAAAACCATTAAATGAGGAAGAACAAGCAAGTAAACGAAACAAGTCAAATGGAGAAGCTTGATGGGGGTCAAACTGTGATGTTGTTTACTGTTATACTAAAAATTTTGGACTCTGATACGTTTTTATACATTTTTCTTTTTGATAGTGGAGTGAAGTCAACTCTAGACAGGCGTTGGGTCAGTTAACTTTCATGACCTATGAATAATCTGTCAACATTCACAGAATGCTTTCTGAATTCTGAGCTTTCAAGCAGCAATGCCTTAAGGAAAAACATCTCAGCAATCCAACAATATAAAGATAAAATCCAGGAAAGCATGATGGTCAGGAGAGCTTGGGAATCAAATACACCTGTTGTATAGTCTGCCAAATGACAAAGGCTGTAAACTACTCTGTCTTAGTCTACTTGGCTGCTAACACAAAATACCACAAACGAATTCATAAATAATACACATTTTATCTCTCACAGTGCTGGAGAACAGGAAGCCCAAGATCAAGGTGCTGGCAGGTTCCAAATCTTCAAAGGTCTTGTTTTGTGTTCACATGACAGAAGAGTAAAAACAAGCTAAGCTAGTTCCTTCCAGGCTTCGTGTCAGCCACTAATCTATTCCTGCTCCCTGGACTTAATCATTTTCCCTTAAGGCTCCAACTCTTAAGACTAGTACAATAGGGATTAAGGTTCAACATGAATTCTGGAGGTGTACATTTAAACCATAGCAGTTTGCATCTGTTTTCTTTGTTCATCTGTAAAATGGGAATATTAAAAGAGATCGCCTCTTAGGTCTTAAGAGAATGAAATGAGGCAATCCAGGGTAAAGCACTGTTCCAGCACATGTTGAGCATTGGAAAAATATTTGCTGCTTTTATTGTGATGGTGCTTGCTATTGTTTTGAGACAAGAACAAAGAATTGAGAGTATTTTACTGCAACAGAAAAGTTACAGAAAAGGGCTGAAAAATGGTGGTACAGATTATGAACACCTCAGGGAATTACAGGGAGGTAGAGGATGTAGGGGGATGTCTACAGAGGACTGGACAAAGTCAAGACTTCTACATAGTATCAAGCTTTGAGAAGCTTCTATTAGCATGAAGTACAGCTATGCTCCCCAGGAAGCACACATTAATTGTGTGAAAATGCTAAAAACACTATTTTTGGCTCTGAGCATTTGATTTACCTTTGCTTAAACTCATTGCATGCTTTTGGAATGCTTTGAAAGAAGCAAAAGTAATGAAGGACTAAAATGCAACAGCTTTGAAGTATTTCCAGGTCTACCAGCTTATCCTAAATTAGGTTGCCACATGTCATTTATGCAAAATTGCATTATATTGAAACTTTTAGTATGGATAGTTTCTGTAATAAAAATGGAGATAGAAGAGAAAATGGACTTAAATGTTGTGATTTTTGTTCATAATTTTTTTGTTGTTGTTATTTGAGGAAGTTTTACAATTGACCATATTTAGAAGAGAAGAAATAAACACTCACCATTTTGCAATTCAAGACTCAAACCACCCCCTTGAGCTTAGACCTGAGAAGACAGTAATTCACTTGTTCTTTAACATCATGGCTCTGATAGTGCATAAAAATATCTAATTAATATGAATATTCTTTAGTAAATAGTGAAAATACCAATGATGAAGCAATCTCTGCTTCTTTTTTCATTCTTTCTTCCTCCTTGTTCCCCTCCCTCTTTCCTTCCTTTCTTCCCCACTTTTCTTTGCTTTCCCCTCACTGTTTCCCCTTCTCTCTTTCCTCTTCCCTCTTCTTCCTTTCTTTCCCTTTCCTTTTTTCTTTTCCTCTTTTCACCACAAGGTTTGCATCAGCCTGAAGGTAAACTCAGCAGGGAGAACCAGGAATCAAAACAGGAACCTAGATGAGAAACACCAGTGTCTTAACTAATGTCTTCACCACTAGACTAAAGAACCATTATTCAAGAGTTCAAATTTCCTCGAGAACATTTTTTTCTAAGAAACATTGATTTATTTTATGTAAATTGGATATTTATACACATTTATGTAAATTTATGTAATTTATGTAACATTACTAGGCTAGAAGGCAAAGAGTAGTGAACATCTCTACATTCATATTTAAAATCCTGATTATTTAACAGGTACCAGGGTACACTGATAAAAGTATGTTCTCTTGCTGATCCTAACACCATAAAACACATTGTTGCCTTTGAGATCAGTTTCTAGAAGTAGAAAACAATTTTCAGTAAAGTTTTTAACGAAGCCATACCACAGCCTTCTCTACTTATATACTGCAATTCCATGTGCTCTTTAAAAATTCAGCTAATTAAAACCATGAACATACTTGTGTATGTCTGTAAAATGGAGTTCTCATCTTGCTAATTCATTCTGAATTAGATTTTCACCTGAACAAATGTTCTAGGGGTGATTATAGAGTCATGCGGATACCAAAAAATTCTTGGCAACACTAACTATGCCAGCTCTTCCAACACCTGTTGACACTGGGTTAACCAGAAGCATCCTCATAAATTCGTGAAATTCCACCTCCAGGACTTGGGTTTTTCCCAGCTGAACCAGTGACACAGAGGCAGAGCCCAGCAAGCCTTGAGCTGGCTGGAGATAAAGGGCAACTGGTATCTGGTGGCACCTTTTTCCTATTTGCATGTACTTTTGTGAAATTAAAGAAAACTTCTAAAATTCATTCATCTTCAAATACTGACTTCAAGGAATATTAATTAGAGTTCTTAAAACATGCCTCATTTATTTATGTTCAATTCCCCCTAAATTCTTGGATAATCAGACTTACTCCTCTGACATTCTGCTTTTGAAAGACATGGCAAATCAATAACACCTATGTTTTTTATTTATTTTTGACAATCTTTACATGGCTAATTAGGCACAAAGGTTCAATGGCTACAGGAAAGTGAGTAAGACTACTGTTATTTCCACATTCTCTCTCTCTCTTTTTTTCCTGTGTCTGGTGTAAAGAGGGAGATAAAGGGAGACGCCCCACCCAGCCTCCCACCCATCCCAGGTCCCCAGTGCAGAGCATGCTCCAAGGGTCTTGCTCAAATGGTTTTGATAGCTCAACAGTTATAAATTGCTGCCAATCTCACCATTCCAAGCATGATGAAGTTGTTGCAGAATCCACTGATTGACATAGTCCATCTTAGAGTTTCCGTTTGCCCAGTTTTTCACTTCCAACTATGGTTGGGGTAGTTGATTGATATTTGTTCTGTACTCTGTTGTGGTGCCAGATGTCCTCTGCAGGTTCCGATGAACTGCCATATCCTCCATGTGCACCCTATTGTGCCGTTCACTGCTCCATCTGAGCCTCTGAGGAGGCTTTGCTCTGAATAAGGCCTATTCTAATAAAAGAAGTTATGAACAAATAACTTTCCTGCCCTATACTGTAATGACTCACTGCTACTAATGGTTCGCATCACTTCTCAGGTTAATTGACAGTGGAGAGGGCACTGAAACAGTTTCTGCACCCCACGCCTCCTGCATTCTGCATCATCCATAATAACTGACAGCATGGAAATGTCTTCGGAGGTTCTAAGCACCTGGACTCTCCTGCCCCTTACTGTACTAGATTAGGGTAACTATAGGAAAACTTTGGGCTCTGGTATCTCCTTTCCTGCCTGAAAGTGTGGCTCTCAATCTGATTGGAGGAGGTGAGCCTAAAAACCCCTGACTTTGGTGGCTCAGCACATGGCCCCTGCAGTGTAGTAGAAGCTGCTGTCACCAAGCTTGGGAAATAAAGACTCCTCCTAACATCCTACACTTGGGTCCAGTGTGGTCTCTCTTACACTCCATAATAATATATTTAAAAAGATGTCTATGATTTTAATGTAGCCTGAATTTTTAAGAGTAAAGATTTTGCTAAACCCTCATCTCTCTGTCTATATGTATACATGAAGAACAAATGTTTAAAATAACATCCAAGCACTCTATCTAAGGATCCGTAACCGGGATTCAATTGCCAGGAGCTTAGCAGTTTACTACAGGAGTTTATGAACTACAGACAAAAGTAACTCTTTCTCATTTCCAAAAATATTACTAACTGTTACTCTCAGAGTTTCCAAAAATGCAAAACAGGCAATCAAAACAATGTTACGAGAGCTTTAGTCATTAGGAATTAAATTTAATGCAATGTATTTTTTTTTCTTAATAAAGCAGAGAAGTAACTCAGGAGTGCCTAGAATAATTTTTCACCACAAAAGTTAAATGAAATAGAGAAGTCAGCATGATACCCAACAGAGCAGAAATTAGCTGTGATTTACCTTACAGAGGTAAGACCGAAAATAAACAAAAACAAACAAAAATCTTCTCATTTAAATGACTAGTTTGTGAGGGTTCCCAGAGAGGATCTATCTATAAAACAACTCTTTATCCCCAGAATTCTTCATGCTCTCAATGTGATGTTTAAGTGGTTGTGTTAATGAATTGTGTTAAAAATGCACCAATGGGCCTGGTGTGATAGTGTAGCGGTTAGAAAGCGAGGGCCTTGAACACGCCGGGATGCCATATGGACAAAGGTTCTGATCCTGGCAGCTCCACTTCTCATCTAGCTCCCTGCCTGTGACCTGGGAAAGCAGTCAAGGACAGCCCAAAGCTTTGAGATCCTGCACCTGTGTGGGAGACCTGGAAGAAGCTCCTGGCTCCTGGCTTCAGATTGGCTCAGCTCTGGCCATTGCAACCACTTGGGGAGTGAACCATCAGACAGAAGATCTTCCTCTCTTTCTTTCCTCCTCTCTGTATATCTGACTTTCCAATAAAAATAAATTAATTTTGAAAAAAATGCAACAACTTCATACAGATATTGCATTAAGTAGGCACTTTAAAAAACATACTGAATTTGGTATTTCCTGATGATTTTACATTTGTATTTAAAAGATTATGCAAGAATTAATATGTTTGCATATCTTTATGCAGTGTTTAATATCAATTCAATCAATAATCAGGGCAATTTATCAATTTGTAAGTCCTGTGTTTGAGATGCAATTTGAGGACCCTAGCTTCAACTTGGCCCTGGCCATTGCAACCACTTAGGGAGTGATGAAAATTCATGAAGTCTCTCTCTCTGTCTTTTAAGTAAATAAAAATATCACATGCAGTTCACCCTTTCTATGCCATTTGGTTCTCTGGTAAGTGAAGTCTCAGTAGGCTAATCAGAGCATGAATATTGCTTATCCTGTGTCTTGCAAATGAATGTCCCTCTGTACAGAGTGTACACTGCATCCTGAGATGAAACATTCAAGCCACATGCTGTTACAAGTACATCACCTAGAGCATTTTTATCCTTTACCAAAATTGGGCTTGCGCTGTTCTGAGATGGATGTACTGTGACCATTGCTTGCCTGGGTCCTTTGACTCCTCTATCTCTGATAAAATACAAATATGTCAACCTCTTCTCTCACAAGCCACCTGAAATCCACAGACTTGTCAGCAGAAAAAGCTGATATTTGGCACACAATCAGAAAAGGCAAATAGGCTAACTAGATATGATGAAATGTTGGTGGCTATACCTCAGTTCCAGCACTTGGACAGAGCTATTCCTTACCATGAAAATGGAGACAGAAGTACCCATTTCAGGAGTGGTGGGGGGTGGCTTTAGGAATTAATAAGATAAAAACACAGCAGAGAAGGAAAATTTCCTTCAATACTCATGTCTTTCCTTCTCCCATGTAAAGAAGCTCCTCTTAAGTCTGAAAGGATATACATTCCCTACCAAGAGACAACCATCCCTTATATACTAGATGTGACTATGTCAATATCTTCGGGGCCTTGACATATGAGCATAATTCAGATGCTTAACAGGATGTTGGTGGCCTTCTCTTTTGTCAGAAGTGTCTTCTTAGTCTCTTTCTGAAGGGTGAGACATTTAAGATAGGTTGAGAAAATTTCTGTCATACAGAGAAGAAAGAACTTTAAAGGACAGGGAAGTCACAGTAGAGAAAGCACTGGAGCTCTTATGCAACCTGGTCAAAAATTGCTTGTCCTAACTCTTCACTGCCTGCCACCCTGGATTTTGATGTGTAATGGAAGTTAATCTATCTTGGTTAAAGCAGTCCCTTTTGTCTTTGTTAAAGTACTCAAAGGTGTAGTTATCACAACACTTTGAAATACCTCCTAACAGTTGCTACCATATAGTAAATGTCCAATAAAATGACAACAACCATCAATATTTCATAAGGTTCATATACTGAGAGTTTATTTCCCAAGTATATACCTAGGAAAGCTATCTTGCAATGACAAAAAGTAACAGTTTTGGAATTAAAGTAAGGAGTTAAGTGGATGAAAAAAAAATACTATTGAGAGACACTGAATTATTTGTATGAAACTGACAGGCAAGAAAGAGAGCTAAAAGACAAGCGGGTTTTTCTACTACAGGATTTCCTAGTTCCAATACGTTAACACTGATAGAGACTCCTAAAGAAAGAGAATGAGTACATGGGATTTCCAAAACTCATTAGGCAAGGCTGTTTATCACAATAAGCACATTGATAAAGACAACAGTTTGCAGAGACACTTTAAAAACATTTAAGTAGAGATGTATATATCAGAGAACCAGGCTCAGACTATCCTAAATGAGCAACTCATGTTTAGCAGTGTGACTTGTGTATGCAAAGAGGAGCACAAATTCACTTTATTATACTTAAACCTAATCATGGATAGTCTTCATATTGTCTTCAAATCAAGTATTATGAGTCAATAGCTGTAATAACACCAAAGCTACCCAGGGAATTGAAAGTCAAATAACTACAGAAACAGAAAATCAAGAAACAAATATTTAAAAAATCGGAAACTAGAGGAATAGGTAAAAAGTCATGGTGACTCTGAATTTGAGATCTTGAAATACTTTTCTAGCAAAATAATTTTAAGCAGATGAACTCATAATTCACCTGGACATACCTGGAGCATAGATGTGAAAATGGTACAACCACAAAAAGTAAAGAAACCTAAAGTCAACCATGGCTGACATGTCACATTGAACACACACCTGTTCATCAATGCAAAATAAATGGGGCAGGCATTTGGTGCTGTGGTCAAGATACCACTTAGATCTCCCGCATCTCATATAGGGAAGCACGGGGTCAGTGTTGCTCCACCTCTTAGTCCAGCTTCTTTGTAGACCACATCATGGAAGGCAGTGGTTAATGGCTCAAATACTTAGGAAGGAAAACCAAATGGAGTTCCTGGATTCTGGCTTCAGCCTGGTCCATATCTGGCCATTAGGGTATTTGAGAATTGAACCAGAGAATGGTGACTCTTTGTCTATCTTCAAATAAATATAACAATTAAACAGGAATCAAAAGAAGAAATAACCATGCAGGCTAGTCTCATATCACTGCTGAGCTCCTCAGGGAGATTCTGATAGATAACTTAATTTGGTTGATTTCACAGGTCAAATTCACCCCACGATGTTCAGCTGGGATTCCACAATATTCAAGAGATAAAACCTGAATTACAGAAATTATTAAATGTGATTACACTAATTTTGATGAAATAAGTGTCTTAACTTTTTCTCTCTCCTATTATTTAAATACAAAGTTCAAGGAAAGGGAGTAGAAATCTGAAGATCCCCACTGAATATTTTGAGCTTATGTTTTTATGAGCCAGCTGTTCCAAGGGAAACACAAAAGATTCTGACAAGCACTTAGGAGGAACACACTAACAGTTGGATAAAAAGGTGAGCCAATTAAACTGCTTACTCATGCCTAATATAATTCTGCAGAGTTCAAGCACCTGGCTTGGTGTAAACATTTACTTTATGCTGCACGATATTTAATCAGAGCATCAGGTGGCAGACAGATCTGTCCAGGCCGTTCTCTGACCTACTTCTCTCTTAATTGGAAACACTGTTAAGGTTGGGTTTCCCACCACCTTTTTTGTCCTCAAGTGTCTCCACCATGGAGCACTGTAACACGTAAGCACCGTAGACCAGTCACACCCCTTTAACTCAGTCTTATTTCTAGGAGGAAAGTGATAAACGTCAGGATTCAGAAAGCTTCCTGGAGTTTTTGCATAGCTGCTGAGAAACAAAATGCAGTGTTAGGTTGAAGAAAGGGAAAAAAAAAACGGGGGTGGAGAGATAAACTCAGAAGCATAATAAGCCCTCCTTGCTTTTAGCTAGGGGGTGGGGTTAGTGAAAAAATATCCCTTCTTGAATTTTTGGAAAAGTAGTAACTGATCAGTTGGAAATATGAATTACCATAAACTTTCTAACCACTAAGTTACAAAGAAATATGGAGGCACAAAAAAGAACTTTAAAACCTCTTGACCAATTTCTTATTTCTTTAGAAGAATATATTACAGACAAGTTGATTTACCCGACCAATTAAACACACTGGTTAATAGTAAAATTAGATATAGACTTTAGGATATAGAAGGTGAGGTAGCATAAAGGAGTTAAGGTTTGTAGCCCCAGCTAATCAACAAGACTTGGCTGACCCATGTTCTTCACCAGTTGTGTGACAGCTCTGTGTCTCAGGACAAGCTGGCCCACAGTGCTCAACTCTGCCACTTTCTCTACACTTCAGCTCCCTTTCTGTGTACTGTGCCAAAGCCCTCTTCCATAACCTGCCTCAAAACTCCATCTGTTCTGGGAAGCAGAAAACCACAAATTCCACAGCATTGCTACTTAGAACCAATGCCAACTAGAAATACCCAAATGAGGCCACAGGCTTCTCCCTAAGATGACCTTTGGGTCATTATGATGTGATGATAACACACTCCCATCATGCATCTGACTGCATGACACTCCTGATATCTCCATAACAGAGCACAGAAATGGCAGTACTCAAGCATCACCCAAACTGTGTATCCTTTGATTATTAAGTCAAGCCCTGCTTGGGACAGCACCCTCCTTGCCTCCAGATCACAGGAAAGCCTGAACCTTGATGTGAGCTGATTTTCTCTATGAAAGTTGCCCACACTTATTCTTGAGTATGTAGTATTGTTTTAGGTAAATTTTGCTTCTGTGGTAACCTTTCTCTAAATCTCTCTCTCTTGATCTCTTGAATTCTTTCTCATGTGGAGGCAGGAATCTGGGATACACCTGGCCAGGACCCAATTCACAAATCTTCTCGCTTCCAAACCAAATAGAATTTACAAGCATTTCTTTAGCAACCACAAGACTTTGTTGGAATCATGGCTCTGCTACCAATGACTGTGGAAATGTGAGTTTTTTTTTTTTTTTTTGCTTTTTGCTTTCTATACCTATCTGCCTAGCTGGGAAATAACAACAATAATAATAGTACCCAATTCATAGGGTTGTGAGGATTAAGTTTATATGTGTTAAGTACTACTTGGTATCACATCAGGCACAAGTCAACAGTATTAGTGATTTCTGTTCTTTTCCCCAACATCTGACTTTGATAAACAGTGCCATCTCCAGTAGTGGAAATATACATCTGTTTTTTCACTATATGATTCTCCAACTCAACATCAATATGAGTGATAACATCACACTATCCACCCAGCATGAAAGTTCAGCAGGGCTTCCATCAGCACTGAGGAGAGTTCTGGGTATGTTTCAGAAAAGGCCATAGAGTAGACAGATCTATATGACCTGCAGCTTTTTAAAATTGTTCATAGTTGAATAGTTTCTCTGCTAGATGAATTATGCAAGAAATAGGCCAGGAGCTACAATTTTTGTTGTTGTTGCTTCTTTTCCCAAGTGTGGCTATTAATGCATTAGCTGGGATTCTAGGGCAGAATAAAGTAACCTTTTACTCTTCATAGTTCTTCTCTCCCGTCAGCAGGTGCTAGAAGGTTGATAATATTTGTCATTCACCAATTGTACGGCTCTGCAGGAGCACAGTTTTCACTAAACAGCCCTTTCATACTTTTGAAAAAGATGATTGTCAAAAGTTACACTCTTACTAATCTGTTGACTGAAGAAAGTGGCTTTATTCCACACTTTCTCCCATTCCCACTTCGATAGGTGAGACCTACCCATTTTAAAGTGTGGCTGTAGGAGAAAGATATTCCCAAGACAGACTTGCAATGACTCACAGAAAAAATCAAATGTTATTTTAAAACTATTTCTGTTCTTTGAAGTTAGTCAGCTTTTCTTTCAGCTAAGATAGGTGACTAAGGCTGGGCTTGTCCAGGAGTAAACAAACAGATGTAAGTAAATACCCTGGCCATTTCTGTACATTTGGTCCAACTGCATGGGACTTTTCTAATGAGACAAACTGAAATGGGAAACTCTTCATGTTATCTGACTAGACAGTGTTTGTATGAGGTAGTCCTGGACATCCACAATAGTTGCTACAATTTATTGACTGTATCTTATGTGACAGAAAACTTAGGCTATTGGCTTTCAGTTTTATTTACTTATCTTCAGACGCCAGGGCTACTAAGACGTCATGAATAGCACACTCCACATACACACATCCAAGTAAACACAATTTTTATGAAAGCATATTTGCCTACAATTTTTTTCCATTTTTTTTAAAAGATATATTTTGCTTTTGATTAGAAAGTCAGATATACAGAGAAGAGGAGAGACAAAGAGGAAGATCTTCCATTTGTTGATTCATTCCCAAAGCAACTGCAATGGCCAGAACTGAGCCAATCCAGATCAAATCTGAAGCCAGGAGCCCAGAGCATCTTGGGTTTCCCAGGCAGGTGCACAGTACCAAGGCTTTGAGCCATCCTCAACTGCTTTCCCAGGCCATAAGCAGGGAGCTGGATGGGAAGCAAAGCTGCTAGGATTAGAATCAGCGCCCATATGGGATCCCAGCATGTGCAAGGTGAGGATCTTAGCTGCTAGGTTACAGTGCCAGGCTCCATATTTGCGTTTAATACATGCAATGTGCTGTAAGATTTGCAGTCTACTCTATGGTATTTTGTATTTCAAAATTCTGGTTATGTCATTTTATGATTAACAAATGGATTACAATCTACAATTGAAACCATGACCTTACACCCATTCATTTATGGTAATATCCTTTCAAGGTAGACATTTGTGTCAGATTCCATGCAGGATGGGGAATATTTAATAGGGGCAATTAGTTTAAAAGAGCTTAGAATTGAGGAAATGTCAATATGGAAAGCAAAGCAGTCAAGACAATAGCAACATCAGGAAGCAGCTGCCATACATAGGCTAGAAGGATCAAGGCAAACAGTGGTATCAGAGCACAAAAGCTAGTCCTCTTATAGGAGACTGTCCCCCGGGAAAGGGGGGTCAGGAAAGACCCTTAGCAGGTGGATTATCCTAAGGAAGCTGGAACTCAAAGAGAAGAGTAGTCACAGCTGGCAATAACTCTCAGAGGGAAAAGAACAGGGGAAGCTGTCTTATCTAACCTTCTAGTCTCCTACCCTTCCCTCCTACAGGTAAGTGGAGTCAGCAGGCAAAGGAGTCTGCAGGGATCAGCTGCCTGAAATGTAGACATAAGTGAAAACAGCTCATAGCAACAGACAAACCACCTGGGCAGCCAGAGCATCTTCCTGGTGTATCACTCGCCAATTGAGCAGGTGTCATACCCTAAATGGCTATCACACTTGACTGAAAGTTCTGCTACTATCATCCTGTGGTCTGTCATGTTTTTTAAGCAAGGAGTCTTGTTTTCATTTTGCACCTGGCCAGTAAATTGTGCAGCTATTTCAATACACAGCACCGTTACTCCAATTCTACATCCTCTAGAATAGAGGACAATCTGAGGGCTCAGAAAGTTGAAGTGGTTTACAGTGGGACGAGGATTCACAAAAGTGGAAAAGTAAAACTCAAGCAAGTCTGGTATATCTGAAGCCAAAGTCCATGTTCTTTCTAATAGGCCACTGGTTCCTTTCATCAACACTAAAAGGCAGAGAGAGCTGAGTAGGTAAATCTCTTCTGGTTTATGGGGAAAGAAATTCATGTTCTCCACTGCTGCTGTCCCAGGGATAATTGCAGCTTCAAAGAAATATTAATTTAGCCTTTGGAGGCTGGTTAAGAGCAGCTGAAAGGATGCAGAATATCACTTGCTCCTCGTGCTGAAGAACTGGAGCAATTCACCATTGATATTGCAACAGCCTTTTGCTGCAAATTGATTTTGCAAGATGGATGTAAAGAAGGAAATAAAAAAAAAGATGTATGCAGGGCTTGACTTCAGTGGTCAATATCCTTACCAGTTCTTATCATGAAATCAACTGGATGGACTGCTTTGACTTCTACTCCTCTCAAACAGTACTTGACTCTTCCACGCTCCCTTGGTCCATTGTCAAAATGTTAGACTGGGGATTTTCTTATAAAATCTTCAGAGACTCATTTCTGAGATCATTTTGGTTTTGCTAACAATCAGATAGAAGGTGAACAACTTATTATTTCAAAAGAAATATTTTTTAAACAATATATTCAAAACTTCATATTTTTTTGAAAGGCAGAGAGTTATAGACAAAAAAGCTGATAACTGAGAGACGTCTTTCATTTGCTGGTTCACTCCACACATGGAGGGAATGATCAGGGCTGGGTCAGGCTGATTCATGAGCCTGGACCTTCATATGGGTCTCCCACATGGGTAAAGGAGCCTAAGGACTTGGGCCATTATCTGCCTCTTTCTCGGGAGAATTAGCACGCAGCTGTGTTGGAAGTGGAGCAGCCAAGATTCCAACCAGTGGTCATACGGTATAGCGGTATTGCAGATGGAGACTTAAACTACCATGTCAGAATGTTGGCCCCCTCAAAGAAAGTAATGCAATTACTGTCAGTGTTCCATCCTCATGTTTTGTGATCCTCTGCTGTTATATAAAGTTCTACATAAGGCTTTTATCCTAAACATCACTTGAGGTAGCAGTTTAACTGTACAGTATGAAGTATAATAATACATATGAGTCAACACATGTTACAAAAGAAATTATTACAAGTTAATCACCATTATTACCACCTTTTTATTTTATTTCTATTAGATTCCTTAAACTATAAATTCAAAATGAAATTCTAGTTATCAAAGACCCACATGCATAAAGCAATATAGCTAACACTGACTTCATAGGTCAATTCAACACCAGTCCTTAGCAGAAAGAAAGTTGCTATCTGGTGAGTTATGGAATGTAATGGCAATCTTAGGCAAATCATTCCCATTCCCTGTTCTCTTTCAGGGATAAGCTCATTTGTTTGTTTGTTCTTCATTCTCCATGTGAATATTCAGAAGAGTTTATAATGATTAGTCATTCAACATACATGGAGTATATACTATGTGTCAGGGTGGCTACAAGTTGGAGATTGGAAGAATGAATAATGCATAATTTATACTTTAAAGAAGATGGAGTTTTGGGACCAGTGTGGTAGCCTAGTGACAAAAGTCCTCGCATTGTTTGCGCCTGGATCTCATATGGGCACCAGTCTAATCCTGGCAGCTCGCTTCTGATGCAGCTCCCTGCTTGTGGCTTGGGAAAGCAGTCAAGGATGGCTCAAAGCTTTGGGACCCTGCACCCACATGGTAGATCCAAAAGAAGCTCCTGGCCTCGGATCAGCTCAGCTCTGGCATTGTGGTTGCTTGGAGAGTGACTCAGTGGATGGAAAATCTTCTTCTCTGGATATCTGATTTTCCAATAATAATAATAAAAAAAAAGAATACGGAATTTTGAGACATATGAAATAATAATCATACAGTATGACTGCAATTAAATTTCAAGGTGTGGTATGAAGAAGGGAAGAAATGACTAGGAATTTTTCTACAAAGCAGCATGAAGGAATGGGTATTGGAGAAGCGGATAAGATGCCACATGGGATGTGAGCAGTGTCTGATTTTAGCTAGTCTCCTATATTTCTGGTCCAGCTTCGTGTTAATACACACCTTGGGAGACAGCAGGTAATGGGTCAAGTATTTGGGGCTCCACCATCTACAACCTACATTAAGACCCAAATTAAGTCCTCAGCAACTAGACTGACTCTGACCCAGTCCCAATTATTACAGCCACTTGGGGTAAATGGATCAGCTGATGAAAGATCTAACAACTACAATCATGATAATAAAATCATGAAGATGTTACGGAGGATAGTACTGGTAAAATGGACAAAAGATGCATTCATAAAACAATTATTACTAGTGGGAAAAAGATAGCTCAACAAAAATACAGATATTTTATATAAGAAAATGTATCCTAAGTCTATTTGTTAAATTACTAAATTCTATTGTTAGGAGAACAGCCATACATTATTCCTAACTTCCAGTCAGTAGGGTAACTTAGTTTATTCTAAAGTTTTCTCACTTCTGCATGTTTCTGTTTCTAATGATTTGAAGTGAGCTAAAAATTATAATTTCCAAAAAACCCACTGCATTGGGTATTCATATGATCAGGCAAGGTTGGGAAACTTGTATCCCACCCATATCTCAAGAGGTGAACTTGAGGCTGTTAAATCATGAGCGTGGGGACTTCGGGGAAGGGAAAAGTTACTGTAAGCTCAGCAATTCTGGACCACAGAATATTTGATTCAGTCCCCAGATGGAGTGGATCAAAAGGATCTGTCAGGTACAGCATTCAACTCAAATCAGTCAAATAAACCAAGCAGGCCCTATTTGATGATATTGTAATATATCTTCACATAGAAGGGAGTTTTAAAGGGATAGCATGCCCTTGTTCCGGATCATCATTAGAAAAAAGAAGAAAGGAGAGATTCTCACCTTAAATTCACCAGCACACAAAAGAGAGATCTCTCTAAGAAAGACATTAAAGGATTAATCAGAGGAAAATAACTGGTAATTTCAATCATTCCCTGAGTTTTTTTTTTAATAACCTCTTCTCACATTTTCTTCAATTATCACCTTCATAAAATAATGCTGCTTTCTTCATCTCCTTTCTGCCTTCCCTCCTCTTTTTGTCTTTGACCTTCTTTCGGCGCTTTCTTGTCTGATACTCTTTCTAGTCACATCATTGAATAATGGGCCATAGCCATTCCTCAATGAATTTCCCTTTAATAAAACGTCATGTATTTCTCTCCCCCCACCCTTTTCCTCTTTCACTCTGTCTCCTGGTGGTTTTCACTCACTTTCCTCTTGCTGTCAAGATCTCAAGGATATTACATAGAATTTTCTTCTTTTCATGTTCACTTAGTTGAATACCTTAGTATTTCTACTAAGATTTTCAAAATGCGAGAAAAAACCAAAATAACCAACAATTAAATAGCTATCCATTATATCTATTCAGCATCTGATATCCATGTATCAGTATGTAGTTTGCAAACATTTGCTCCATTAAGCTTTATGAGTCCTGTGACACTGAATAGTCAGTTCCATTGTGTAGGGGATAAAGCCTAGAATTAGGTGGTTGAATAACATACCTAGAACTCCGTACCTAGAAAGCATGAAAAAAACAGAATTGGCTATAAAAAGAATCTAAAACTTTTAAAAATATTTTATTTCTACTGGAAAGACAAATTTATAGAGAGAAGGAGAGACAGAATGGAAGATCTTGATCCACAGTTCACTCTCCAGATGGCTGCAAAATGGTCAGAGCGTGGCCAATCCGAAACCAGGAGCTAGGAGCTTCTTCTGTGTCTTCTGCATTGGTAAAGGGTCCCAAGGCTTTAGGCCATTCTCTACTGCTTTCCCAGGCCTCAAACAGGGAGCTAGATCAGAGGCGGAGCAACTGGGACACTAATTGGTGCCTAAATGGGATCTCAATGCTTGAACAAGAATGATTAGCCACTTGATCCATTCTTTCGGGCCTAGACTATAACACCTCTCAAGCAATCTAGTAGCTGACATGGCAGCCCATGAATGTGGTAAATTATAAGCTCATTGTTCTTTATGATGATGATTTAGGGGTTCTTACCATAATATGTCATACTAATATACATCAGTGCTGTTTGGGTGAAACACTTTTTGCAAATTCCCCTTAAGCTCAATTGGTTTTAATAGGGAAGTCATCTAGCAGACATATGTGTAATGTTTCACTTTTGCTTAAATGACAATGATTCTAACTGTGGATCAGCCAGGGACTAAATGTGGGGCTCTTACTGCAACAGTCACGCAGAATAAAAAACAGAAATAGAGTGCTTGAATTCTCATCTCAATGTTAGCAAAAACCAATTGAGTAACAGTGGATCTGAATTTGCTAAATGGAAAAATCAACATATTAAACTCAATGGCTTCTGAGGTCCTTTCAAATTCTCACAGTTACAATAAACTTGCCCAGGTCTAACCACTCAGACAGCTAAATTCTGGATCATGCCCAGAGCTGGTCATGATCTGCTGTCCCTCTTGACCAGCAAAACATTTAGAACAAGGTGGAGATGGAAGGATGTATGTCTATAGATGGAGAGATGCTTAGGATTCCATGCCACCACATTGCTCACTTAATCAGGCATGAGTTTTCCCAATGCAATTAGTAGAGAAATCATAGGCCTACATATTATCATGGTAAATGAAAGCATAAGCACAGCTCTCATTCTGATTCATGGATGTTGTTTTCATTGCAGCAGAGATGCTACAGAGAGAAGCAACCATAAGGAATAGCCTGGTATTTAGTGGGTATTTCATGACTGTGTAATTTAACAGATACTACTGTCATTGCCTATTTTAGTTTTTCCTTCATGTTACTGCTCCAGTAAATGCTCACATAGTATCTAAACAACAGTGATTTTGTTATCTCAAGTTCTGGAGACTAGAGATCTAGAGTATGTTTCATAAGGTCAAGATTGCATCAAAGCTGTATTTGCTCATGGAGGCTCAAGGGCAGTATCATGACTATATTCCTTTTCTAGTTCCTAAAATTTGCCTGCATTTATTGGCTCCTAAGATTCTTTTTTCCTCATTGAAGATAAAGCTTAGGTGGGCTGAGTTCTCTGTACCTTTTCTGTCTTCCTCCTCTACTTGTAAGGAAATTACTAAGTACAGTGGCTCTCTTGCATAAGCCAAGAGTATGTCTCTATTTAAAGAGACACACATAAGACAGGGTGAATGGCTCCCTTTCAAATTCAGGTGTGGTTAACAAGATACTATTTAGAGGTGGGACCTTTTAGAGGTGACTAGGCCATGAGGGCTGCTTCCTTGTGAATGGGATTAAGGCCCTTATAAAGCAGGAATTTACATCTTGAAACTCACTATGAATTGTGTTTGGAAGAGTTTCTCAAATATAACAACAGTCTCTATCAAGATGTTTTTACAAACTTAGTAAAAATTAACTTTAACAAAAGAATTAAGTCTTTCTCTTCATAGCAAATGAAGTTGATTTCATCAATGATTTAAAAATAATTATGGACTTGAACACATTTTAAAAGAATGTGCACATTGTCTTTATAGGAAAGAAATACTGACATTTCCAAAACAGCAGGATTCTTAATAACAATCTTGGGATCATCTGTGAAAGTTATAAGATTTACTCTTCTACAGGTACATCAATTTATTGAGTTAATCAATCTTCTAAATGTAACCTACTAGAAAGATCACAAATAAATTACTATTGAGTATTCCTGCATTCTATGTTGTGAATTTTTCACCACAACACCGGATATAAGCATAAGTAAAAGTAAGTAGCATTGCAGTATGAATGAAAGAACTGACTAATGATTAGAAAAAAAATGATGGACTCTAGTTCTTAATGGCTTTGGAGTAGCTGGAGTAAAAAAATCAATATGCAAAAGTCAAGAAATGTCAATATGTTTATTTTCCCTATGAAACTTCTCCAGGAGTACCGCTGGGTTTCTTGTGGTTCTTGTCTTTCAAATGCCAACTGAGAAATAACTGTCATCTTTAATCTTTGTATCAGGTCAAACAAAAAGAAGTACTAAAACTGAGGAGAAAAGAGCTAAAAGCACTCAGAAAAGTACTATATGTTATTTTCTCATATGCTCAAATTAGAATCTAAACATGAACTTTATTTCTAGTATATCTTTCAGCATTTATTTAATTTTGATACGATAATTACCTTATTTTAAGAGTCTGAAATAGTATTCATAAAGATAAATGCATAAAGATAAATGCAAATAAAAGCAAGTTTTAGTTTTCATTAACTTTGATTTTTTAACAGAAAGAATGAAAAAAAAATCTAGTATTAAAGACAGCTCTGAACTACATCTTATTTTGTGTTGACTTCTCTTTTCTATAACTTTTTATTATAAATACAATAGTCAGATCACCTGAAAGATCTCTAACCATCCCATCTAAATCTGGTTGGTGAATATATATTTTAATAAGCGCAACAGGGAAAAAAAAGGAAATAAAAGATATTCATGCAATTATATGATCCTTTTGTACAGAATACAGGGGGAAACCAGAAATTCCAAATAGGTGTCTTTACTGTTGTCTCAAGCTGAGCTTACCTTGCCACTATGCTATCCACACCTCCCTGAGACGATCTGCTCATGTGCTGAGAGTTCTAGTATCAAAATACAGTGCATTGCCTTCCATATGGTAGCAGCTGGCCACAAAATAAAACCACATGGAGTAAGAAGCACAAATCGTCTGGATGCTATAAAATTTTTTGACCAGCATGATTAAATCAGCATGTATGCTAAAATAACATGGTTAGATTAAAAACAATTAAGTGTCTCTTCTGTGAGCAAAACTTGGAAGTATAAATGAGATATATACATGTTTCCAATGGTGGTTATCGAGCAAATATGTCTAAAGCAATGTTGATTTCCATATATACTCACACCTTCAGTGTCTCTCCTTTTGCAGCTCTATTTTTCTTTTTATATAATTTTTTATCCTGAAAGAGCAGTCCAGTTAGTCCCTTTGGAAGAATTATTAGCACATTAAGAGTTGTTCCCTACAGTGGGATAAAATCAAGATCCAGATGAATTTCTGCTATTCAAAAGAAATCACAGGTAGAACAGAAACAGAAGTGTGTGATTTGGTTACACAACTACCCTGTCCTAATCACTCAAGGATCTTATTGCATCATCCTACCATATTAAAAAATACTAGCGATAGAACATTATAATAATTTGGGTACACTAATTACTCTTAGGGTGTATTCATAAACCTTGCAAAAATCCCACAGAATGGATTTGAATGTCATTTTACAGATCATAAGAGGAAGACTCAACACCCAAGGAGAAGTACTCAAGAGCAATAGCACAATTTGGAATCCAGGACTTGAAGGTACAAAAACAAATTTGCACCACAATGATGTGTGTATTTTCTGTTTTTAGCAGGGGAATTCTCTGAAGGAAACCTCCCCCCTGACTTTGCTCTAACCCGACATCCTTCTTCACAGTTCTGCATCAGCCATGGATGTATCTCTCCAGAATCTCAGGAATAAAAATAAGAACAAAAAACAAAACAGCTTGATAAACACGGAGACATTTTTCACCTTTATCAAAAGCTCCCTGTGGCTCCCCCAAGGCGATGTTCCAGAAAGGCACTAAGACACAGCTGTAGGAGAAGCTGAAAGGACCCTGGATGACATCCAATTCACACCCTCACTGTGAGTAAGTTCCAGGCCAGGTGGTCTGACCTTGTGAGCCAAGGCATGGCTCTACCTGGAAGTCTGATAGGTACACCTGAAGACCTTCCGGAAGGGCCTGGTGCCCTCAAACAGGCAGCATAAGAACAAGGGTTCTCTGCTATCCTCTAACCCAGCATTTGGCTTGTTTCATCACTGCTGAGCTGCCAGAGTGCTTCTTTACACTCTGTCTTCCTGTCTAAATTGCAGATTCCTTGAGGGGAGGAACAGTGTCATTTTTACTTCTTTATTCCCCACCAGCTAAATACAGGCCTTTAACTCTTTCACAAATGCCTGAGAACTTTTTTTTTTTGAAGCTATGCTTGGGAGCAAGAATCACTTCTTATTTAAGTCTTCTTGTTAAAGTTATTCTAAGCAGATCCAAATTCTGATTCTCCCTCCTATGGAGCTTGCTAACCTGCTCAAGTCTATATACAAAGACCTTCTCTGGAAATGCCCTTCAGATATCAGGTGTCTAACTGAGAAGCACATTTCACCCGAAAATTTAGTGCAGCTGCTTTCCATAACCAGAAAGCCTCAAAAGACTACATCTGGTATAGTCAAATATCACCATAAATCACAAAATCCCAAAGCTCAGTACAATGGAAAGGAAAGATGCTCATAAGACAGCTCCTAGTTTCCATAACTATGGGGAAAATGTTTAGTTTATGGATTTTTGGTTTTAATTTGTCTTCCACATTAAACACAGAAAACATACTTTGTTTAAAAAATTTTTGAGGTGTTTTAACCTTCTTTATGTCTCCCAAATCGCGTTTATTGCTGTCCTTATGACCAATCAAGTTTGTCTTTTAGAATCAAAACCTAAAAACCCCACTTTTTCGCTAAACTATCTGTAGATGCAATAAAACGCCATCTAGATTACATTTATTTCATGCTCCAAATTTGCCTTTACTAGGAAAAAAAATATGTTTTCCACAAACAAGAACATGAGAGAAAGACTTCTGGCTTCCTTCTTCCTTCCCTAAGGAACAGATCTTCTCTTTTTAATCCAGATCATTGTTCATTGTTACCTACGTAACCCTGGTGTGTGTGTGTGTGTGTGTGTGTGTGTGTGTGTGTGTGTGTGTGTGAGAGAGAGAGAGAGAGAGAGAGAGAGAGAGAGAGAGAGAAGCAATCATGGGGAGGGAGAGATTGGCCTCTGAAGCCTCTGAATCTGTGGCTGTGTTGTCCACGTCTGGAGGCTTGAACAAGGCACAAATGTGGGGAGGGTCTCAGAGTCGCATCTCAGCCAGAAAGACACAGAGATTAGATGAGTAATAAGAGAATCCTCGCTGCTTTGGGTTATTTTTAGTTCACATTTATGCAGAACTTGATGTCGATCATATTAGATTGGTTAGAGTAGCTGCATATTCTATTTTGGGTACAATTTAGTAGAAATGGGACTTGATAAAATGCCTGAAAAAGAACACAAATATGTGGAATAAATATATTAATTTGGCATTTATAACCAGACTGTCTTTTTCATTGCTGATCAGATCCTAGAAATATTTATGGTTACTTGATCCAATTACAGATTCTTTACTGCTTTGGTGAATTCAAAACAACAGACTGAGGTATTTGTTTCAGATTCCCTTAAGTTCTTATTACTGAGACCTGTGCTATCAGGAGTCATGGATAACCACGCAATCCCTGTGTCTGTGACATAGCCTATCAGAACACAGTTTATTAATTATTCAGGCCCTTGGTTTTCCCTCTGCCATGGGCCAAGTGGTAGTCAGTAACAGTCTGAATCAGAAATGACTCAAATTGGCTCCTTTTTTCACATATCTAATTATTTTTTTTTCTGTGTGTAAGATGTTGTACTATTTGTAAAAATGGAGATTTTATTTTTTAATCATTTATTACTTATTTATAGTGAGGCTTTTTTCAGAAAGCAAAGAGCAAATATTGCACCTTTTTCATCTGCAACATGGTTAATAGCCATTTGCCCCAGGTACCACTGTGATGATCAAATCCAAAGACTGCATTATACTAAAGTATATTACATAAAGTACAATTTCAATGATTTTTAGAGTTAACCACCTCCTAAAATGTCTGTCCACTAGTCCTTATAGGGGTGACATCAGTCATAACACAGAGTTCAATATGCATGACTTTTCAAATTCAAATTCATTTGAAGGGTCAAAGGACAGAGACACAGTGAGAGAGAACTCCCACTCAGTGGCTCAGTGACTCCCCCAATGCCTTAAAAAGCCAGACTGCACCAGGCCAATGCTAAGAGCCAGGAGTTCAAGGTGGATCTACTACATGGGTGGCAAGGATCCAAGTACATGAGGCATCACCTGCTGCCTCCCACAGTGCATATAAGCAGAAAGCTGGATTGGAAAGCTACACCAAGATTCAAACCCAGACGCTCACATGTGGTATGCAGGTGTCTTTACCAAAACTTTGGCTGTTGGGAGAAATACTTACGTTGGACAGCCTTGTTCTTAAAAAGACATAACAAAAAAAGATGGGAGGAAGAGTAAGCACCAGGGAGGATGGGAGGTGAAGGGATGGGAGGAGTGCAGAAAAGGAAAAATAAAAAAGAATTTGATCTGAATAATTTCCCATCATAGACTCATGCTTGACCTTCAGCTCTCATCTTTCCCATGCACAGCTTCATGTTCTGCTATATGCTTTTAAGTTTTATTTATTCAAAAGGCAGATTGATACAAATAGATATAAATATGCACATATCCTTCTTTAGATATCTCTACCCATATCTACACATAGATGTAGACATACACAGAGATATCTGCACATAAAGAGAGAATCTTTTATCTGCTGTTTCACTCACCAAATAACTCCTTTTAGGGCTGGCCAATATTAAGCTAGCATCCAGGAATTCCATCTGAATCTACCACATGGGAAGCAGAAATAATGACTCGGGCCACCATCCACTGGCTCTCAGGCACATTAGCAGGAAGCCGGTTGGAAAACAGGGTTGGAACTCAAGGCTAAGCATGTTGACACAGGTTTTAGCTCTTCTCTGTCTGAGGTAAAATAATTTTTCTCCTGCTAGGACTAGATGAGGCCTCTCAACCTCTACATCCAGGTCAAAAGTTATGTGTTTTTGTCTTTTGTTTTGTTTTCTTAGGTAGGACAAATGTATACACATAAACCAACTTGCTTTTGAGTGCCTCCAGGTGCTTGAGAATGCAGGACATCCTACAAGCAATTCCTGCTGCCCGTCTGGGGATTTTTCCAATGCAAAATTTGGGATCTAAAAACGTTCTACAGGCACCCACAGTAATAATTCTGGGAGCTCTGGGAAGGAATTAACGCAAACGCCCTCTAGCCCCCATCAAATACGTTTCTATCACATCATCTTCTTGAACAATTTCACTTGTTTTGGGTAAGATACAAATTTGAGGTATTTACGCTGGCAAAATGCTGGGAAGGAAAAATGAAGAGTTATAAAAACCAAGTCGTTTAAACGGGCTACCATTGCCAAAACATCTTACATTGAAAGTCTTCCAAGGAAGTAAATTAAAGTATTAAGAAGTCAGCTAATTTAATAGAGGCATATTTTACCCAATACAGTTAAGGCTTCAAATACTCTCAGGAAACAAGGATAAGCAATGAACCTGGCATGCTTAACACTCGGTTTCTGAAATCCTGTCAGAATCATGCATGATGACCAAGACTACTATTTGTAAAATTCCATTTAACAGCAGTGCAGGTCTAAAAGGAGAATCTAAAGGGGGGCGGGGGAGGAAAACATGTGCCAGACACATTGTGTGCCAAACTTCTGTGGCTATTTCTTTGTCCACAGATCACGTTTTAAATGATATATCCTCTGAGACAACAGTGTTCACATTGTAAGTACAACCTTCTTCATCAAATTCAATGGAAATTTTTCTGCCTTTTGCTTAATCAACACTCAGACCATCACTGCACTGCTCCACAATACCGACCCTCTCGGTTTTCTCCCGCTATAGTGAATATCAACTGCTTCACTGGTTTCCTTATCTATCAGCTCTTACTATTGGAGCTCCTGAACCTTGCTTCAGGAACCTTTTGGCTATCCCCTCTGTCCAACTTCCTTGAACTAAATCCCCATTTCAATGACTGAGGATTTATTTCTCTTATCCTGACCTCTTCATTGAGTTCCAGCCTTCTTTAAGCAGTTTGTTACGCCCTTCCTTAAATGATGCTCATAACCACTTAATGGCATCTCCATCCTGAAAAAAGGAGTGTTCTGCAAACATTCCCTGTCGTATAAAATGCCACAGCCATTCATTCAGCTTACGCTATCAACAAGCATAGTTCTTTCCTTCCTTTTCTAAGTATACCCAATTATTCTGTGAGTTTTTTATTATTATTTTTCTCCATGATACAATCTTACAGGTATAAGGATTTTCCCCTCACTAACTCCCTTTCTAACCTCCCCACTCTCCTTCTCCACACAATTTTCCCCATATCATTATAATAATATAGTCTTTCAGTAACAGTCACAAGTCCAATATTCTGCTATTTAGAGTATCATGACATTGTAGGTTTAGAAAATCTAGTATTGTATAGTCGAGGCATATTTAACAGTTTCATCAGGAGTCCTCCTTTTATTTGGGAGTAGGCATGCCCACCATAACATATCTTTATTTCTTGGTACGCTAGTCTCCATTATAGAGTTCATCTATGAGCATGTGTATATATACATGTTTACTAAGTATATTTGCATTTTATATGAATGTTTCCTTACATCAGAGAAAATATATGATATGCGTCCTTTGGGATTGAAAAGTTCTGAGAACTTTTTGTCTGCAGTAAATTTCAATTTCTCTTCTTTTACACTCACCTCTTGATTCCACTCTGATGTTACTCAGCATCATCTTTTTCCTTGGCCAAATAGTGGTCTCCCTACTTTCCTCATGTCTTCCAAAAGTGACCTTCTAAAATCATAGATCAGCTCATGCCTCTTATTGCTTAATGATATCTGTTAGCTTCCAGTTGAGCCATAAATAAAATGAAAACTCCTTTCATAACACTCTGAGCTTTCCACAATGGATTATTCTCACTCTAGAGTTTTTGCACCTGCTTTTCCCTCTGTCTGGAGTACTCTTCCCAGTGCAACTGGCTCCTTTTGCTACTTGGGCAACTTCACCCCAGAGAGACCCCAGTTATTTTCAATTACATTACCTCCCCAGTTTTCTGTATCTACAGGCATTGATAACTATTATTTCTTCTCAGATGATGAAACAGGAAGATTCAGGTTTTATAAAAATACTTTTCCGTCTTCAGATACCTGATGATAAAAACACATCTCTAGTAACAGCTCCATCTCAGCTCTGTCCAAATTAATCTGCTATGGCTTATGAAAAAAAATACTTACCCTTCTTCAAAGACAAAACAGGAAAACTATTTTCTATTTTTGTAACCTATACTTAAAGATATTTTTGTGAATGTTGATATTACTATATCCAGACCCACTAGCATGCACAAAAATTAATCCATTCTGTCTATAAATAGCAGGTATTAGAACACTCATCAGGAATAGTGATATTTGTAATTCCAAAAATTCTCTTAACACATCTAATCATCTAGATATTAT
The DNA here is from genome assembly GCF_017591425.1 of Ochotona curzoniae. Taxonomy (NCBI): domain Eukaryota; kingdom Metazoa; phylum Chordata; class Mammalia; order Lagomorpha; family Ochotonidae; genus Ochotona; species Ochotona curzoniae. The sequence continues at coordinate 6,679,279 of NW_024466605.1, forward strand.
TCTTCCTGTCTGTACAATTAAGAAGATATTCTCTAAATGTATACTACATATTTTTAAACATTAATCCAAGTCAATATTCCTTGCCCAGACCAATGTATAAATGGTTCACAAACAAAAATTAGTATCATGTAGATAAAATACCCAAGTTATTGCCTGCTCATACTAATAAAAATATTTAGAGTTACAAAAGCAATGATTTAGAAGATATAAAGAGCTTTGTCTGGTGAGATATCAATAAGCTGCAAGTACATGTTGGATCATTTCCATATGTTGATTTTGTTAAAGGATGCTGAAATTGAGGTCTGTTTTGCAGTTAAACCGCTGCCTATACCACTAAGTCCCAGCTGCTTTACTCCTGATCTGACCCCCTAACAATGCACCTGGGAAAGCAGTGGATGACAGCCCAAGTTGTACTTGGCCCCTGCCACTTACATGAGACACTAAGATGGAGATCCAGGCTCCTGACTTCAGAGGAGTCTAGCTCCAGTCATTTGGGGAGTGAATCATTGGGTCAAAGATCTTTCTCTCTCACGCTGCCTTTCAAATAAATAAATTGTTTCATAATATAAAAAATGTTGATTAAAAACAAAGACAGCAGAGAAAGTTTGTAAGCAAAAGGAATCCTATACTTTATACTTATAAAGTTTCTTTTTCCTTTCTTAAAGATTTATTTTTATTGCAAAGTCAGATATATATAGAGAGGAAGAGAGACAGAGAGGAAGATCTTTTATCCACTGATTCACTCCCCAAGAGACCACAATAACCGGAGCTGAGCCAGTCCAAAGCCAGGAGCCAGAAACTTCCTCCATGACTCCCACACAGGTGCAGGATCCCAAGGCCTTGGGCCGTCCTTGACTGCTTTCCCAGGCCACAAGCAGGGAGCTGGATGGGAAGTGGTGTCTCCAGGATTAGAACCAGTGCTCATATGCAATCCTGGTGTGTTCAAGGCAAGGACTTTAGCCACTAGGCCACCATGCCGGGCCACCATGCAGGGCCAAACTTTTAAAATTTCAATGCAGTTGGATCATGATACCATTCAGAGCACTTATTTTATGTTTCAAAAGTCATATTTTTTTTCAGAGTAGAAAGAAGATAAACACCTTGTTAAATGTCAGCACTGAGGTGACAGAAGTAAAGAATAGGTGGGAGACAAATACTTTGTTATAACTCTTAAGGAAGAGCTCAGAAACTGGGATGAAACATGTGATTCCTTTCTGTATAATTAATATTGCATATCCCTTGGCAAAGTAATTCCAAATTAAGTAGTAAGCTATAATGCTTTTCCCTAATTTTCCAGTCAATATAGATCATTTTGCTTTCAATACTCCAAAAGGGCAAGTTGGAAAGTCACAGTATTTGAAAAGTTTCACTTATTTTGCGAAATAACTTTGAAAAGATTATTGCAATTGTTATAGTTTTGTTTTTAAAGATATTGTGAAAGTTTTAGTGCCCTCCCCTCCTTTCCATCATTGGCCATTATTTCAGACACCAACTCTACACAGCAGCTCTTGGAGCATTGGAGATGAGCATTAGATCCAGGGCACTGGAAAGCCTATTAGATCGAGCCATAGTTTCTCCCCAACCCAATAAATCCCTTACAACTAGCTATCACCACATCTCTGTGCAGAATCCCAGCTTGCCTGCATTTCCTCTTGTTCTGGCTCCTCACCAGCCACCATGGCTGACCCTCCCCTCAGACTATTTTTCTTTTGCATTATCACCCCTGAATTGGCTTGGCAACTTGCTTTAGGACCTCAGCCATTCTTATCCCCGCCCCTTCTTTAACTCCACACCTTATCAATTTTGGTGACTCATCTCCAATTCTGGACTTTGACTTTGGTTCCTATCCCAGTTTTACACTTGTTAGTTCATGTCAGGATAAGTAATTCATTCTAACCTTGGGATGTGGTACAGCAATATGAGACTAATGAAACCCAGCAAAACAGCAATGAGGGCACACATTCTTACCTACTCACTAAAATATCTTACCTCAGCTCCAATATTGTGATTTGCATGAGGGAAAGCAAAAATTGTGAAGTATACGATGCCTACACATAGACAACCATGTTATTCTGCTTCCTTAATATTACTTCTGAAGTGCCCCTTTCTCATACTCACTATGTATTTCACTGAAAATACTGTTTTATTAACATTGATTGATGATAGGGAATGAATGAACCTGTGAACAATGTCTTATACAAAAGAAATGGATGTGAGATGCCTTGTCTGTATCATGAAATTATAATTGCTTTTCTTTTATAAGTTTATATTTAATTCTGGATCTGATTGTGATGGTGGTGGGAACGGTGGTGACCAAAGTAGAGGGCTGTATACTAAAGCAAAAGCTCCACAGACTAAGAAGACCTGAGTATTGAATATGCTACCACTTTCCTCTATATTGCTGCTTGCAAGCCAATTCTTTATGACTTCAGGTTCCTGGTACTGATAATACATAGGAGTTGTCTCTTAAGAACCCTAGAGTCCCCTCCTCCTGAAGTTCTACAGTTTCAATAGTTCCAAAAAATACTCTTTAGTAAACACCTCAAAATTTAACTATGATTCAATGATTTAGTACCCTTCAAAATGGTCATGAAAAATGAACATTCTCTATTAATTCAATTCTTGCATGAACAATTTGAAATGTTCTCATATTTCCAGTTATGTGTAATTTATCAGCATTGAATAAAAGAAAAAGTTACCAATCAACAATATTTGTAGAGCATAATATAATCTCTTGATCACATACATAATTTTCTTATTAACTTCTCTTCTGTGTAAGATATGATTACATCACCTCATTCACAGATAAGAAAGCAGGATCAAAGAGGTTAAGTGTGTGCCCAGTGCACTACAAGTTTTCAAAAATTTATTTTTACCATTTTCCATGATACATTTTTATAAGTTTAGGGTTCTCCCCTCTGCCCTCTTTTTCTCATACATGATTACAGTAATATTGTCCTTTAGTAGAATTTAGAAGCTTACCATTCTACTATTTAAGTATACCATGGGATTGCAGACAAAGAGAGAAAATCTAATATCCTATTGTCAAGGCATATTTAACAGTTTCACTGTTAAGTCCTTTTATTCGGGAGTAGAGATGCCTACTGTGACATATCCTCACTTCCTGGTATGCTAGTCTCCATTATAAAATTCATCTATGAGAATATATGTACGCCTATTTTCACCTATATGTCTATTTGTTTTTATTTTGCATGAATGTTTTCTTATAGCAGGCAGAACATATGATATTTGTCCTTTGGGGATTGGCTTATTTCACTGAACCTGCTAGATCTTATCTGCTCTAAGAAGCTCAACAGGGTCAGGCCTGGTCAGTACTTGAATGACAGTGCATTACAACTTTTAAGAGGTAGATTGAGACATGAATTGGACCATGAAAAAATTGATGTTTTTGTCGATACAAAACTTTCTCATATCTGTCAAAAATGTAACCATTAAAAAAGTAATAAAAAATAACAACGGAGCAGTTACTTGATACCAAAACTAGCATGCTATTTAGGATTCCTGCATTCTGTATTTAGAGTGTCTGAATGTTAGTGGCAACCTACTTCTGAATTCCAGTTTCCCATTAGCATGTACTCTTTATACATGAGGTGATGGCCCAAGTACTTGGGTCCTTGCTACCCATACTGGGGACCTGGATTGAGTTCACGCCTCCTGGTTTTAACATAGAGCAATGAACTCCCAGTGGACAACAGGCATTTGGGCAATGAACCAACAAATGAAATATCTCAGTCTATATGCTCATCTGTCTATGTCACTCTTCCTTTGCAGAAAGTAATTAATTTTTTTTAAAGATTTATTTTTATTATTTTTTCATTGGAAAGGCGGTTATACAGAGAGGAGACACAGAGAGGAAGATCTTCCGTCCAATGATTCACTCCCCAAGTGAGCCGCAACGGGCCGATACTATGTCGATCCGAAGCCAGGAGCCTCTTCTGGGTCTCCCACGCGGGTGCAGGTTCCCAAAGCTTTGGGCTGTCCTCGACTGCTTTCCCAGGCCACAGGCAGGGAGCTGGAAGGGAAGCGGGGCTGCCGGGATTAGAACCGGCGCCCATATGGGATCCCGGGCGTGCTAGGCGAGGACCTTTAACCACTTGCGCCACCGCGCCGGGCCCGAAAGTAATTAATTTTTAAAAGAAAGTAAGTACCAAGGAGTTATGCTTTAATACACATAATAAAAAGTTGCATCACAAGACAAATGGCAGGGGTTGGAATTGTGGCATAGAAAGTTAAGGCAGTTCTTGCAACACAGATATCCTGCAGTGGAATGTTGGTTTAAGTTTTGGCTGTTCTGCTTCCAATTCAGCTCCTTGCTGCTGTGCCTGAGAAGGAAGAAATCCTTTGAGAAGCAGAGGATGCTCCAAGTACTTTGGTGCCTGTCACTCATATGAGAGACTGGGATTGTTCCTGATTTTGTTTGTCCCTAACCTGGCTATTGTGGTCATTCAGGGCAATGAACTAAAGGATGGAGCATTACCTGCCCCCCTCTCTCTTTGTTGCTCTGCCTTTCAGTTGGATGGATGGATGGATAGTTAGATGGAAGGATGGATAGATAATTCTCTAACAACTGATAATTAGAATGCAACATATAGAAAGCGTAGTATTACCTAAGAATGTGTTATGACAGTGAAGTTCTTGCAGCTGCCTGTACAGATGTTTTCTCCCATTCTCTCTCATCTCATACCTATTTTGTCCTCATTAAAAGTGACAGGTTTCTGCCATTTCTAGATGTATGCTGTCTATAAAGATGGACTACAGTCTTCCTCCCATCCTGAAGCCAATGTCTTGCCCTTTATCTTATTTCAACATCATTGGATTTTCTCATTGGATTACCAAAGGAAGAATATTCCTACCTTTATTCTTCCACATGGATATTCAGTGTTAATGCAAACTTATGTTGTCCTTGAGAAAAAAAACCTGACATTTCCCCTTATTTTTTCCCTTTAAAAACACTGTTATATATTTTAGTTGATATTCCTGTAGTAAGATTACTCTGGCATTTCAGTTACACAGAAGGGAACAAACTACTCATGGTTGGTGCGTAAAATATGGATGTATCATCAACTAGCAGAACCTTTTCTATACACATTGTTTCTATTCACAAAATGCAGGTAATGCTAAAGGGTTTAGAGAGGATTCTTTGCAGAGTTGTATTCTTGTCAATGCTAAGAGCCAGGTTTAAGTACCATTTAGAAAAAAAAAGCACAGCATTGTTTTACAGCTTTGCAATTACAAATGAATGTATTCATTTAATAAGGGTTATGAGTCACTGAACATAATCACATACAGTGTAAGTGACAGCTACACACTGCCTTGACCCTCCCTTCATCAGGCACACTCATGCACAAGCACAGACACAAATGTGCACACCTTTATACACCCAGAAATACACAAACATTTTGACAGGGACATAGCATCTGTTTTCATGGCAGTTAGAGACCAAAATAGATGTTGTGTGGGAGGCAGTGCAGCACAGCACAAAGAGATGTGGAGGAAGCTTAAACAACTTGGGTTCTCACCCTGCTTCAGCTGCTGTCTGTCGTAAGTAAGGCATTTCACTGTTTGGATCTATATTTTTCTAATATGAAAACTAACAGATCAAATTTGATGAATTCTCCATTTACTTCCATACCTACAGTTGTATGATTGAAAAAAAAGTTCAGAAAAAGCATCTATGCTCATGTAGCATGTCAGCTATCCCAAACTACCTTTCAATAATGAAAAAAGTGAGAAAAATTTAGTTTCTTCAATGTATATTATTCTAAGTTACTGTTTTAGACTTGATCTACGCTTATTTTACATGATTATATATGCATCAACAGATACTTACTGCATGTTCATTAAACCATTATGTGGAAGGCACAGCAGAGGACATGGACTTGAGTAAGAAATGGTACCAGCTTTTAGGATCATTCACTCTCAGTGTAGAGATGGATTATATACAAACAGATGGATTATATACATAAGGTGTTGTAATGTGTTAAGAAGAGTAGCTAAAATGTCCTTGGTTTTCAAATGAACTCTGCCTTGAAACAAAAGGACAATTTCCTAGAGCAGTTGGTACAGAGCAGGGCCCTGAAGGATGGCTAGGACAGCACCTTAAAACAGTCAGGGATGAACAGGGAATGACCACGGAGGTAATAAGCTAGGGAGCAAGTATTAGGAAGATTTCATGTAACTTCATCTGAATCTTGGTTAACAAGCTACTTTTTAAACTTTAGTAATGTGGGACAATAGGCATGAATCTTAGGACATTACTCTAAAGGAAATAAGGAGGACAAATGCTGCCTGATTCCACCTACACAAGATACCTAAAATAGTAAAACTCATAGAAGCAGAGAGAATGGTAGTTGCTAGGGGGAAATGGGGAGCTGCTATTCAATGAGTCTAAAATTTCAGTTATGTAAGATGCTAAGATTTTTGTATGAAATCATGTCTATAGTTAACAATACTCTATTATACACTTAACATTTTGTTAAGAGGGTAAATCTCACACCAAATGTTCTTACTCTAAATTTTGTAAAAGCTTAGGAAAACTAGCCTATCATTACTGTACAAAAATTTAAGTTACATAGACTATTAATGTTCATAAATCCTATCTTGATTTGAATCTGTAGTTTAACTGAAATTCACAACACTACTTAAAAAATAATATATTAACTCTTCTTCACCTGAATATGCTTAATCAGTTTCCAATTATTTTCTTCAACCTATGTTTATTTAACCAAGGACTTTTAAACTCTTTAGAAAACTGTGAACCCAGTTATGAGTGATTTCAGCAAGGCACATTTCTCACTACACCAAAGGGACAAGAGAAACAAAACAACAGTTCTCTCACTGAAGTATTTACAACAGAGTATTTGAGTACATTAGGCATGGGACAGAGGTGTTAAAAAGCAGAACACATAATGGTTCTAAATAGAATTCATTTTAGTACACAGCATGTATCATTGACTCTGTTGAGATCAACCATTAACCAGCAGGGGCTTTGCCTGGTGAGAGAAAATAAAAGCAGAAGGCTCCCAGTAGTCTCCACTCATTTCATGGAGACTTGAAGCATCTGTCACCAGGAAAGTCTGCAAATCTTCACGGCCCTGAGCCCTGTATAGTCAGCTGACAACACAGCATTGTCTTTTCCCCCATTCATACCTGCTGCACAGACCTATCTTGAGACTTTGGCCATGTAGAATCCTGTGATGCAGACAAGCAGCTTTCCCTGGCATCTCAACCTATTCAGCCCTGCAAATCATCCAGGTAGCCCTGCTCACCCATCTACGATCTTGAACTATAGCTGGGCACTGAAACCTCAGCAGGTCAACCTCAAGAAGCTCCCAGGAAACAGTCAGGTGATTCTGTTCACACAGTCACAACCTTGAGAGGTAACTGAGTGGTCATTACTTGATGGCTTAGGCAACCAAGGCCTCCAAGAAGTAGACATGATACTTCCATTCATCTGTGGTTGAAAAAGCAGCTGGAGAGACTTCTCCAAGCAGATGAGACCTCAAAAGTCCCAGAAAGTCACTCATGCATCTCTGAGACAAGGAAAATCACCTGATTTGGACCAGCAGGTGTTACCTGGCCTCCATGTGGCTTTCAGAAAGAGACAACACTGTGGGCTATTACTGGACATGTTCCAGTGCATCCACATATGCCTGCTGAGTGGCCATGCTCAAGTGACCAGCGAAAACTGAGTTATGTCTAGCTAGACATGCCATGACAAAAGCTAAAAGTGAATTTGGCCCTTCTACCTCAGAGCTACATCCCAGGTAGTGATATAATCTCACAAACCCTGCAACCTAGGTCACTAGGACAACCATATCCATCACTGATCCTGATAATAGGTGGAGAAGCTACTCAGATAACATTAAAGCATTCAACATAGACTGAAATACTTTATTACAAAAGTCATCCTTAAAAACTGGTTGGAGAAAGTTATTTGCCAGATTCTCAAAACAAATATTAACATAGAAACACAGGAGCCTGAAAATTCTGAGGAAAAAAAAAAGGATGCATGGAACACCCAAAGGAATGTACGGACACTCTAGAAATGAATCCCAAAGGAATGGATACAAATGAATTGCCCGAAAGAGAAATGAAGATAGTGATTTTAAGGAAAATTGACAAGAGACTATAGACAATTAAAGTAATTAGGAAGACATTTTATGATAGAAATGTGACATTCAACAAAGATACCATAAAAGGAACTGAACAATATTCTTGAATTCATAAATGAAGTCAATAATACAACTGAGGGCATCCATAGCAAACTAGACAAAATGGAAGAATGCTTTATGAATTTTAAGACAGGTCTGTTCAAATAACCCAGTAAGACAAAAACAAAAAGAAGTTTAAATGACAAAGAAAGCCAGTAAGACACATGGAACAGCATTAAGTAAGCAAAGAGTATTTCCAAAGGAAAAACACAGAAAACCGCTTCAATCAAGTAATTGCTGACACTTTCTAACTCTTTAAAAAGGTATGGATATTCCGATTCAGAAATCATCAAGATCTGTAATAGATTTGACAAAAAAAAAAACTTTCTGGAAGCTTTTTGTATTCAAATTGTCAAAAGCATAAGACAAAGAACTCTAAAATCAGTCAGAGAAAAGAATACTGTTCCACAGAAGGGAGTCCTCATTATACATGGCAGACTACTCAGCAGAAACATTACTGAGAGAACGGGAATATACATCTAAGGTCTTGAAAGAAGGAAGCTGCCAAGCGAGAACACTGCATGCAGCAAAGTTACTCATCAGAATGGATCAAAGGACATAAACATGTATACACATGCATTCTCATGGATGAACTGCATGATGGAGACTAGCATACCGAGAAGTAAAGATATGTTGCATGCCTACCTCTGAATAAAAGAAGGATTCCAAATGAAACTGCTAAATATACCTTGACAATATAATCCTAGATTTTCTACCATTGCCTATACCTGCATAACCATGACACAAAACTAGCAGAATGTTGTACTTGTGACTGTTGCTGAAGGACTATACTATTGAAATAATATGGGGGAAAATAGTGTGTGTTGGAGGGTAGATAGGGTAGAGGGAAAAATCCTGTGCCTAAGGACTTATAACTTGAAAAATAATAAATAAAATAAAAAATAGACAACTATCATAGAACATACTGACAATTCTCTATAATTGTTTGGCTTCTTGTATAAGAAAATGAACAGTGAATATAGAATGAAAGTGATTTTATGCGTTAGTAGATATCAGTTCTGTATGCAAGAGAATCAGTTATGTATAAAGCAAGACATTTAGAGCAGTCATTACAGAGATAGCTCCTTCTCCACTTTAGGTTAAATATTTTGTCAACATAACAGTGACCAAAGGGTTAGTGGTTAACTGTAGATAAACTCTGTAACTAGGCCTGCACATGTGCAGCTGTGATAAAGAGCATTCGCTGGTGAACTATATGTGTTTCATAGTCTACCGTGGAGGTAATTTTTCCCTATGGATTCTTTGAGTATTTCAATCCAGGTCTGAACTTTCCCAGCACACTTTCAAATACAAAAACAGCACTCTTCATAGGAGAGTAGTCAACAATCCCTATCCTGGACTTTGCACTCAGAAGGATTCTTGGTTGCACAGACCAGCTAATGATTTCTGACCTCTCATGCAACGGGTTCTAGAATCATTGCATCAGCTTGCCAGCCATATTTCAGCTTGGCCCTCTTAAGGCTAGATTTATGACCTCCAGCTTCCTAACAACTGTCACTTGGATTCAATCAGAATAGAATGTTTTCCACAAATAATGCAAATAAACATCACACATTTGACTCTTTGTGGGATTACTGCTCAGAAACGTTCAAGGCAAAACATTTCGCAGTATCAAATGGCATCGCTAAAGATTTTTTTGAAACTCAATTTGACCACTATTTATATGCAAAAGCTTATTTCAAATGGACCATGGCAAGCTATACAGACAAGCTTAGTATCAAATAACTGGCACAAGCTTCAATTTACACATTAATATTCACAATCCAACCCAGCTACTTCAAATCACTGACAACCAGCTTTGTTTCTAGAATTTTCCTGGAAAGACTCAGCATTTGCTGAGAAACCAAATTACTATGTTCTAATCATGTTTTGGAGACCTCATGCCGTGAGCTCAGAAACCACTCCACACCAAAAGGAAGAAAAAAAGAAAAGACCCTTCTGTGAGATAACATTTCCATAATGGAACTCATAACAGATGTCTTTAATATGGGCAAGGGAACTCAAAATAGTATTGCATGGATGTGGCAGGCAGTTACAGTATAAATCCCAAGACTACATCCATTTTTGTCTCTATAAGAGTAATGAGAATAATGACACTCAAATGATGTAACATTTCACATTGACCTTCAGTTAAAATATCTATTTTTCTCTGGTATTCTAGTGAGTTAAAGGCAGAAAAAAAAAACCTTCAGAGGACAGATAAAAGGCAATGTAAAGTCATTTTCTTGCTCCATTTCAAAAATACTGTTGTTAGATAATTTTGTACCTCAGTTTCTTTCCATCGCTTTGAAAAACTATCTGCCATCTTTCTGAGTAAAAATTTCCTTCAGAAGTTACTCATGCTTCAGATCTTCACTGGAACATATATGAGGGATTTGAGATAAGGTTTGCAATATTGCCCCAGATAATCCACCAGCCATTTAACCTACTGCGTTGATATAGCAGCATGGAGTCGCACATGCAAACACACACACATATGCACAATCTCCAACTCCTTGGCCTTTACATTTTTAACAGAAGTAGAATTCCACATGTAACTCAAGATATTGGCTTGAAGCTTTTCAGCTAGAATCTGCTTTTTCCTTTGATTTTACTAAAGCAGTGTTCTCAATATTTTCAAAAGAAAGGAGTCTTCATTTTGGGAATTTTGTATTTCCTATTCATCATTCATCCTATTCATCAGTATCATTAATTCAGTTTTGATTGTGTATATTTTTAAAACTCTTCATCAATACACATCATACTAGGCTTAGCCTCTTTATACAGCTGTTGATTTGAGTGCATTCAGTTGAGTGGTATTCATGGTGTATGCATGCTCTTCGTTGCACCCACATCTCTGTTTGGAAAACAGACTGACATAATCCACATAATCATCATTGACAGGAAGATCAGCAGTCTGAAAAAAGTATTTAATTATGCATTTGCCTTCATTTAGTTTTTAGTGCATGTCATGTGTGGGGAGAATTCCTGAGAGGTTGATATGGACATAAATATTTATTTATAGAGATTATAAACATATTGTTTGAGTTTTTAAAAACCATATATAAAATTGATCATTGAAATTTGAGAAAATTTTTTTCCAGAGAAGCAAGCTTATTTCATTGTCTTTATACTCTGTATTCTCAAAGCAGACACTGCTGGTGGGAGTTAAAATATATACATACATGTGGGGATCAAGTGACAACCTGTTTTTGAAAGAAAGAGGATTAAAACCAGGAGAGGAATATTTGCCACTTGGTTTTCTGCTACATTTTGGTGCTCCCATTGAGCCCAGGTTCTAGAGGCACAATCTAGGGTGGTGATTTTATTCCTTTTGTTTTCTCAGAACTATTAAAAAACAAGCACATGGTATTGAAAACACACTCCCAAGTACACAGGTGGCATAGCAAGTGAGCACCCTCATTCTCACCACCCCATACTTCATGCCATGGTCTTTGTGAACATGCTCACGCTGGACTGTGCATTTTCACCAGGCCGATGAATATATAGGTCACTGGTATGTACATTCTGTTCAAGACAAAGCTCTTTTACCTGGAATCTGGCAAATCTACATTTTTTTTCCAGAACCAAACCCAGACATTGCTTACTGAAGATGATGGTGAACCCAGGTTTCTAATTAAGATGGGGCCAGAGGCTTTAGGACCTTATGGTGTGTATGTTCATCATGTAGAAATTGCCTGTTATTGAATTGAACAGCCTGTTGGCTTCACAGATAGTTTTTATTTAAGAATCTGTGTTTTTTTCTTGGTGGCATGCTACCTTTCCAAGGGCTTAAAACTCCAATTCTTCCTGCTTATTGAACTCTGGGACACAGGGAAGACATCTTGGCCATACTTGTTCATAAGCTAAACTTTTTCAAGATTTCAGAAGAATGAATTGAGTCTGTTTTGGAAAGTACTGTTTGATGACTTCACGGCTGTATTTCATATCTCTTCTTTTTCTACAATAAGACTTTCTCCTACCAACTTCAATTATGTTAACTTTCAGAATCTCTATTCCAACCCAGGGTTTTCTCCTTGCTGATCCCTGGGCTATGCAGTCTCTAGCTGGCTGACCATTCCTTGATTTGTGCTTCAACTCTGTCTCATTCAGTCCTCATTAGAAGTTAGACAGGTATGAAAATAAAATAAGTGAAAAGCAACTTCCCTTTTCTTCCAACTTCGTTTGCCAGAAGGGATGAAAAGGAAAAAAATCATAGGTTCCCAATGGACTCAACTAAATTGTTCCTGCATAAATGGATATGTTAAAGCCCCATCTACCACTTCCTCAGGAATGGCTGCATTGTGAGACTTGTTATGGTTTCACATGTGCATGACACCTATGTGGATTTACAATGGCTCATGATAGACTGTGCTTGTGGAAAAGGCTGAGGGATAAATATGCAGACACAAAATGGCCCCTCCTGCTCTATAATTGCAGTATTCCTTTAAGAGGAAGGTGGGGGCTATTCCCTTTGTCATCTTTTTTCATCTAGAATTCCCTTCCACTATCAGGATACATGGGTACATCCTTCTTTGGTAGAATCCCCAAAATCACAGACAATATTCTAAGATCAAATGTGGCATTAATCATTAGGTTGAAAATTCTTTTTCTCCTTGACAAAATGAGAAAAATTTCCTCTAAAACCAGGATAAACATCTCAGATATATATATATCTGAAACTACTAGAATATATCTATTCTATGTATTTATATATATTATGTAAACAGTAAATATTATATGTGAATATTTAATATTATATATTGAATGTTCATATAATATATATGATATATTTGTAACATGTTATAATATATGATTATAATATAAATATTATAGAATATATGTATATATTCTAGTCATTTTCAAAAGAAGCTGGGGTGGGCATTTATCCTAATACTTTAGATGCCATTTAAGATGCTTGCGTCTCATGTCAGAATGCCTGGGGTTAATACTCAGCTCTGGTACCTGCCTCCAGCCACCTGCTAATGAAGAGACTGAGAAGCAGCAACAAAGACTCTAGGGCTCTAGTTATTGGCTCCCTGCCACCTTGGGAGACATGAATGGGGTCCCTGGAGCCTGTTCTCAGCCCACGTCTAACCAGAGCAATTGTAGACATTTAGACAGTGGATAAAGGTTCTCGTTGTCTCCATGCCCATCAAATAAATAATAACTTTTAAGAAAGATTTTATTTATTTTTATTGGAAAGGTGGATTTACAGAGGGGAGAGAAATAGAAAAATCTCCCATTCACTGGTTCACTCCCCAACTGGAACTGAGTTACTGTGAAGCCAGGAACCAGTAATTTCCTCCAGGTCTCTACTGTAGGTATAGGATCCAAAGGCTTTTGGCCATTCTCTACTGGTTCCCCAGGCCACAAGCAGGGAGCATGATGGAAAGTGGAACAGCTGGGACATGAACCAACACCCATATGGGATCCTGTTGCATACATGGTGAGATTTAGCCACCAGCTCATCATGCTGGGCCCAAATAAACAATAATTTAAAAAGAAAGATATTGCAGACATTTTCCAAGAAATACTTTTAACTTTACAATGAGATATTTACAAATTATCAGCTCTGAATCTTATTCCCTTTACTATGAATATTTTATATTATTTGTTTCCTTAAAACTACTGGATTTTTTTAGCCATGTACATGTTTATTATGTTCATATGCATCTCAAATGTTGACATGTATAGATACTTGCAATTATTTTAAGAAGTACCACAAATATACACTTAATCCTTGCATTTTGTTCCCATGTGAAATATCTCCTGCAACATCCCTCAGATCACATGTGGGAATACACCCACTGTCCTGAGGTATTGCTGTCTCCGTTTCGCAATTGAAGGGGGAAAAATCCCATACATGCCAATTAATCATCCCAGATGTAAGCACCAGCTGCACTCCCTGCTTTGTTTATGAGCAAATTTTACTTCAGGTAAACACTGTAATTCTGGCAGAAAGTTCTGCCTGGTGGATATGAACCTTGCATTATGTATTCATTCTTTTTAAAGAACATTCAGATTTGTACAAGACAGAATGCTAAATTAGAATAAGGAAACTTGAATTCTTCTCTTGGCTCCACCATCTTTATACAAGGCAAGTTCATTAGTCTTAGTTTCCACATCTGTACATTCAGATAATATTATTTATTTTAGAGGGTTACCATAAAAATTAATTTGTGCAAAATTCAGCATTACTTGGGCATTGCTTTCAATCAGTTAATTATTGTTCCATTAACTCTTCAACATAGAAAGTAAATAGCTGTTTTATCTTTTGAAGATACTCTGACGGAAAATGTAATCACAAATTTGCTAAGGGGTTCCTTTACAGGGAACTGCAAATGTACATTATGACCCATCACACATGTGTGTCATAGTACACGTGTGTGTCATGGTGCTTATGTGCTTGTGCATGTAAGGGTGTATGTGCAGTTTTAATTCTCCAGGCACCTACATTCTGTGTTGAATCTATTAGTCTGAGTTCCAGCTGGACAACACCCATCAGTATCACTGGTACTTCTTGCTTCCTCCCATGTGCCTGTTGCAGTTTTTAACTCCAGGTCTGATCAACATGAAATGTTTCAGAAATGCCTAACATATAGTCAGACCACTGTACTAGCTGGAAATTAATGAATAACTGCCAGATAATATCTTGTTTCCATTCTGCTGACAGAATCCATGTGCCTAGGACAGTACTTGCCAACTGGAGTAAACCCTACACTGAACAGCAAGAATGAAGCCATTCATTCAGTTCTTAAGTTTGGGCAGGTGGAGTAAAATGAAAACAACTAAGTATCAAATTACTGTAAGAAGAAGTTATTGTAAGAATCATGGACTGCAAAAAAAAAAAAAAGAGAGAGAGAATTGGAGGGTTTTGTTTTGATTTTCACTTCAGAAGTTGAAAAAAGTTGATGAAGTTCAACCGGATAAAATTGTTTGGAGAGACAATGAGTCCATTTGTATACAAGTTGTGTTTGGTGCTGTTACATGAAAGCAGGCACAGGTCAGGGCCAGAATCTTCCACAGATACCCAGGCATAGCTTAGAGTAATGCATATGTTGAATCAGATCCTCTAGCAGTATAGCTTTGCAACTGCTGTCTGCCTAGGAGGGTCTCTGGTTACATTTTATCATTCATAAAAATAGACAAGAAAAATAATAAAATAACCAAAAATATTACAGCAGATGACTTCTGAAATTGATCTGGGGAGTGGATTAATACCTTCCAGGTTACTTGGGAGAGTTTCGTTATTGTTTCCTATTGCCCTCTCTACAAGATATCAAGAGAATTCAGCTCCCAGTAGGAAGGAGCTGGTTCTATATCCAAAAAGCTTCAAACAGCCACCACTACACCCTCATTCAACTACCCATTACAAATCAAACTGTTTATCACTGTTATAGAGAAGCATGAGTATAAAGACATGTTTTCATCAAACTCCCTACAGTATAAACTCTTTATACAGCATATGTTCGATGCTCCTCAAAGTTCCTAATATCCTAAGTTTCAGAACACACTGACCATTCAGAGCTGACTCCAAGCATGCACTGCTCTAGCACATTATACTGACTTGCTGAACCTACTTAGAGTCCATGAAGTAGCTACTATTGTCACCCCCATTTGACACATTCATAAAGTGTGAAGAAACTGATGTAGAAGCAAAGTAACCTGAATATGAACAAAAGACAGCATAGCTGAGATTTAAATTTAAGCCATCTCAATCTGGTGGCTCTGTTTTAACACATGGCTTTCAAATAGATCTTAAATTATACCCACTGTGGGCCTGGCATGGCAGCCTAGTGGCTAAAGTCCTCATCTTGAACACCCTGGAATCCCATATGGTCGCTGGTTCTGTTCCTGGTAGTCCCGCTTCCCATCCAGTTCCCTGTCTGTGGCCTTGGAAAGCAGTCGAGGACAGCCCAAAGCCCTGGGACCCTGCACCCTCATGGGAGACCAGGAAGAGGCTCCAGGGTCTTGGCTTCTGCACAATGCATCTCCGGTCATGGTGGCCACTTGAGGAGTCAATCAGCAGATGGAAGATCTTCCTCTCTGTCTCTTCTCTCTGTATATCTGATTTTCCAATAAAAATAAATAAAACTTTAAAATAATTAAGCCCATTGTATTTCTTGATTCTTCATACAATTTGGAAAGGTAAACAATCTAGCTTTTTTGTAATGAACCACACATCGTTCATAAATCCTATCAAGAAATTTTGAGACTATGACAATGAAAGTTTACAATATTCATTCCTTTTCCCACACTAACATTTCAACCTTGAAAGTAAGTGACCTAAACAAAAAAGGAAAGAATATGGTAATAAGTGATGTGAACACTTATAATTGCCAGACATGCCTGACCCTTGACCCCATCCATTGTCCTAGGAAACTTGAGCAATATAAAGACCAAGAGGCTTTCAAAAATACATTTCCACTTACAGAAAGGACAAAATGAAAACTCATTGGGCCACTTTTCGAAAATCATATCCTCCAGTTCACAATTCTAATCTCATGGATTCTCTGATAATCATATCTAGATATACGTAAACATGAGATTTGAGTTTCTATAGTTCTTCTCAAGCTTTTTTCATCTCATTTTTCTTTCTGTTTGTGGTATATTTGAAGAGCAAGCAAACTGTCCTTGGGAACTAGCACATCAAAGAATGACAGCTAACTCCTGGAGAAAACACCAAAATCAAAAACAAAAACATTGAACGTGTCGGTGCACTGCAGAATGTCCACCCACACTCATGACTCCATAAGCCATTCCAGCTCTCTGCTCTGGAACAGTTCCCCTTGAAGCTGTTTCAATAATAATCATGAAGTTATTCTTACTAGTGAAGTTTTTGTAGCTGTGATTGTGGGCCTTAACTTCCTGGATATCTTTCACTAATGAGATGTGTGCAACATAATAAATTTGCTGTTAATGGTATCAGTATCTACTAACTCATCTAAAGCAATTCTGGATAAAATGTTATTTACTCTAAATGTGTACAACTGCATTTAAATGAATCTGACAAATGAAATAGGTGATACATGCAAAATAAAACTTTTTTTACGTATGGCAATCCACATGACAATAAAACTCCACATGAAAAAATTGGATTTAAATGATCTGAATGCATTCTTTATTAAAAAGTAACCAACTGTGGATGAAAAACACCTGGATCATTCAATGAACATTTGACATTTATTCTTATGTGTGGAGCTGCACAGATGGCTACAACTTTGTGTCTCTAAATTCCACTCTGTTAATCAGGGTGGTTTTGGACATATTATCTGCCTTTTAGACACTCAGTCTTAGGATATGTAAAAACACAGCATTCATGTTATAATCCCAGCAAGAGCTGGGTAGGATTTTAATCTTAAAGGATGAACTTGAATCCAAAAATATACGCCAGGATTTTCTAATTTTATTTCTACATTTAATTTTTTTTTACATATAAGCTTAGTAATTCTTGGTATATTTTGGCAGTGCCTAAACATTCCTTTTAGTTCCAACTTCTCCTTATCAACCTGAATTGGAATTCTATGAAGCTGCATGCAGAAAAATTACAAGATCATGTGAAAATCAATGTGCTTAATACCTTGATGACAAATTAGAGAATGAAATGGGACACCCAAAGGCTTAGAATACAAAAGGGAGATACTGAAAAGATGCCTGTTTCTCTTAATAGAACATGCATCTACTGAAACTGAAAGCAGTTTTCTTAATATTAATCTCCTTAAATATCTGACTTCCTAAAATAATCTCAGGCTGCTACTTCAACTAAATTACCTTCCCAGATCTGATGTCAGGTACTTTATTTAGAACAGTAGTTTGGGAAAATTTCTCTTTTCATTCATAATTTCCTTTTCCAAAGGAACAGATCTCATCAACAGAAAAAAGAACAATTACCAGAAAACTTTGGCAAGAGTTTTAAAATGATGACAAGTGGAGGGGTCATTAACGTTATAACTGACAATGGGGAATGACTGAACTTTCAGGAACAAACACAATACAATTGTTAAAAACTGTTTTCTGCCATTATGCTAACAACATCTTTTTTTAAGAGTTTTTTTTTTTTTTTGAAAGGCAGATTTAGAGAGAGAAGGAGAGATGGAGAGGGAGGAGCAGGTGGCAGGATACAGATCTTCCAACTGCTGGTTCACTTCCCAAATGGCCACAATGGCCATAGCCAAGCTGATCCAAAGTTGGGAACCAGGAAGTTCTCCTGGTATCCCAAGTGGGTGCAGGGGTACAAGGATTTGAGGCCCAAGGGCTCTGTTGCTTTCCCAGATATGTTAGCAGGGAACTGGATTGGAACTGGAGCAGGCTCCTATATGGGGCTACCAACACTACAGGTAAGGATCAGCATGTCATGCTACCTCACTGTCCCCAAGCCAACAAATTCTGGAACAATTAAATTTTCAGTTCACTTGAAAATCTCCCTGTCAGCAGTAATGCTGTTTTCCCTCCTGACTTAGACATAATCCAAATGAAAATCAAAAAGAGAAAGCTTTTTTTTTAGAACTAGGTAGTTCTGATCATAGTTTAATTATTTTTATCTATGCATTTAATGTCGATACATTTAAAAACAATTATGAATTTCAAGAAAGTTACTTTATCATTCAGATTGGAAAAATACACAATAGAACACCAGAAACATTCACTTTCTGAAATGAGGCCACAGGTCATGCTTCTAGAAGGGAGGAATTGGCGTTGAGTACTTGGGTTGGCATCATGCTAGACTACAAACACAGCAGTTTAGAGGTTAATTTTCCCACAACAAACTGAACATTCAGGCTCAAAAAGGAATGGAATAACTAAGTTTTTTTTCAACTCTAAATTTCATGTGGTTCTTCCCCCACTCCCTCTTGGGTGCTCTTCAGTAGTTTGGCAATTACATAATGAAAAGTGCTTACTCATGATGAAATCTGAAAGAATTTCTGGCAGCCACAGATAATTCACTGGAGTTTTTTTAATGCCAAAGCCAAAATATATATGTATTTTTACTGTTTACCTAATTATCAGGGTGAATTATGGATATGTAACATATGAGAAATGAGGTGGAAGAATCTAGAAAAGAAATAATTCTGTGATTCTTCCTGTTTATTTTACCTTCAAGGATGTTTAGATTACACTAGCCATATCCTGACAGATCTTCTGTCATATAACTATTTCCTCCCCCCCCCACTCCACCCGCAATTAAAATACTGCTGCAATTTACTGAGGATAGCTATTCCATGAATTATGTCATTGAAATCTAAAAATCACTTCACAGATCAAAGAGATCAAAAACCTGAGTTCTCACACTTTGTGAACACAGATCTGACCACCAAATTCATGTTTGACCCCAAAGCCTACACTCAATGGCCTCCCATAATTCCCTCAGCTGCCACCACTCTAAGAATCTTCTTTGTGTGCTTGGCAAGAAGGGTTATGATGAAAAAATCCTCCATTTGATTTCCTCCCTGCACTGTTCACATTCTGACTACAGTATAGCAATTGCTAACACTGAGATATTCCGATGTTCTTTAAAATCCTAGTTAGTAGCACAGAAGGAAAGAACAGCAGTTACCTATTACATTGTCCTAAGGAATGACCAATTCAATAGCCTGACCAATAGCTGGCCAATGAGTGAGATGAAACAAGCAGAAAAGCAAACCCAAGGAAACTTCAACAAGTTGTGTGAAGGAGGTTGAAACAGCTTGGGCCGTTCAAGTAAGGTCGAGATTGGAAGACAGCAAGAAGACTTTTAAAGCACATGGAAGATAGTGACAGGCAAAGAGTGCAAAGGCAGAGAGGCCTCAAGATGGCTTTGAGCTTGTGTGTGCTGGGAGCCTTGGACAATGCGAGGCTGAAGTGAGATGGAAGGAAAAGGCAAAATCTGGAGGCCAGTGTGCAGAAGTATATGAGTGACGGTGGAAAAAAAATGAGAGAGGTCTGATTATGCTGTCAATTTCAGATTCAAATTGTAAGTGCAGCAGGAATCCTCTATATGTTTTTGAAATTTGCTTATTAGAAAGGAACACATATAAAAAGAGACAGACACAGAAAGTGCATCTATTTCCTGGTTCAGACACCAAAGACCACCTATACTGGGGCTGGACCAGCAGCTAGGAATTCACTCCAGACACATGAGCCATCACTTGCTGCCTCCCAGGGTGTGCATTAGTGTGAAACTAGAACTGGATGGAAGGTCCAGGCTTCCCTAAATGGAGTATAGCTCTCTAATCTGCATCTTAATTACTAGGACAAATACAAGCCCCAGGTAAACTCTTCCAAAGATTTGTTTATTTTTAAAGCTCTCTCTAGCTCCCTCCCTATATATAACTCTACCTTTCAAATAACTGAATAAATCTTTTTAGAAAAGAGATTATTGGAAATTCAGATATACAGAGAGGAGGAGAGACAGAGAAGATCTTCTGTCTGATGGTTCACTCTCCAAGAGGCCGTAATGGCTGGAGCTGAGCCAATCCGAAGCCAGGAGCCAGGAGCTTCTTCCTGGTCTCCTACGCTGGTGCAGGGTCCCAAGACTTTGGGCTGTACTCAATTGCCTTCCCTGGCCACAAGCATGGAGCTGGATGAGAAGCAGGGTCACTGGAATAAGAACAGGAGCCCATATGAGATCCCAGTATGTGCAAGGTAAGGACTTTAACCACTAGGGTATCATACCAGGCCCGATTTGATTTATGTATTTGAAAGACAGAACGACAGACAGAATAAAGGGAGTGAATAAGCAAGCACATGCTTCCTTTGATGGTTTGTTCCTCAAAGGGCTCTAACAGCCAGATATAGGCAAAACAAAAGCAAGAAACCAGGAATTTCATCCTGAAAATCATCAGGGATGGTAGGCTCCCAAGCACTAGAGCCATCCTCCAATGTATTCTCAGGCATATTAGTAGGCAGGTGGATCCTACACAGAGAAACCGGGACTTGAACTGGCACTTTGATACAAGATGCTAGCATTACAAGCAATAGCTTTATTGGTTGAGCCACCATGCTGGCTTACCACCTGAATATTTTTAAGCCAGAGTCCCTTAGGGTCTGATAAGTGTTTTAAAAATGTCAGTATGGTTGTTGATTTGAGAGAACTATGTTGTAAAAGGCTGGGAGGCAAGGGGCTAGTTAAGGATATCACTCTAGTCCAAGTGAGAGATGAAGATAGGTTGGAGTATAGTGGTACAAAATGGGGCAGAGAGAGGCAAATGGATCTGAGATGTATTGCACAGCAGGAACAGCAAGATTGGGCGATAACTTGGATATGGAAAGCAAAGGGAACGGAAGATTCAAAATCATTAGGCCTGAAGTTTTAGGTGGATAATAACATCCTTTAGGGAGATGGAAAATCCATGCAGCACCTTTTAATCTTCATACAAGTACAAATTTTAATAGCTAAAATAATTATGGCTACTGATTATTGAGCACCTACTGTGCTATTATTAGTCACTTTACCAGCCACTTGAAAGACTTTATATCCCCCAAGGGGGCAGTCAAGGTAGAGTAGGTTTTTAATGGCCCTTTATGGTCCTTTTGCACACTGAAAAAAAGATATTCAGAAAGAAATCCAAGTAACTTCCAAGTTCTTATTCTGGAAGTTAACAGAATCCAGGTCTGTTTTGGCTTAAATGCTTTATTTTACAGTTTCTGAAGGTGGATCTTCCGATAACCTGACCTGCAGTTACTGGTCCACATCCAGATCAGATTCTGGAATATTGTACAGATATTCTTATTACATATTTATTGCCTACATAAATATGAGTAAAGTTAATTTCCACTGTGACTTTATATTCCTCAGAGATTCCCAAGTATACTTCCATACTCCCTTGTATTTGATGTCTTAATTATGGATATTATCTGAGAAAATCATAGGCTATTCCTCTGAATTACTTCCCAGCTGGGAATCACAGAGAGCTCTCTAACATGGCTGAGCAGCTCTACTTGTATTTTTATTTGTATCTCGTTCATGGAGGATATTTGGGCACATTACCCTGGGAGGGTTGAGAAGTTATCACAGGAGTCTCAGAGATCAGGTCCCCAAGATCACGGCAAGAGAATCTAGGAATGACACTCAGGTAAAGATCATCCCTGGCTTGCGTGTTGCTTTCACTCTGTCATCAATCCCGAGTTCTAAACTTCTACATCTTTGGGCTTTACTCTTTAGGTCACAAGCTCCCTTACTCTAGGGTAGATTCTCCCAAGAAAGGCCACTACACTGTCCAATGTTAGACCATTCTATTAGCTCTATTGGATTGTCCCTCCCTTCCAAGATCACTTACCAACCTCACTCTCACAGCATCCCATCTTCAGAGTTCATCAGTCAGCACTTGCGAGTTTTATTTAAATGTATCAAGGTATATGCATTATGTGCCCCTTGTCTGCATGCTTATGATAAAAATACAGGCATAAAACTGAATATCAAAAAGATTTGGTGCTTTATTTCACCAAAATGCTGATAGTGACTTTGCCCAGACTGGTGGTTCATGATGCTGTTTCTGTGCACGAAAATATGCTTTGTGACCATTTGTGTTTAATTCCCAACCTTTTTATCTGTATCTAAATCTGTAGTTCACCCAGTCTTCCTTGTCTTGCTTTAGGAAAGCGGGTGTCAAGTTCGGCTATGTCCACTCTCAAATTCTGAGATAACAGGTCTACAGGGTGCAGGCAAACAAGCCTTGAGCAACCCCTTCAACACCGCAAGGAGCTAGCACTGGGCCATCTTTATTACATATATGCTTTGATTCTCACCTATCCTGTTATATAATCTCAGGATACTATTTCTCACTCATGCTATCTTCCTTATGGATTCAGCTCATAAGCATGTCTTCTTCACACAGACAAAGAATACACCATAGCAGACACATGGCAATGAATAAGAGCCTCAGTGCTTTTTAGGATTACATTTGCAGCAGCACTGCAACCTGTTCTTCCATTTACAGGTGTCAAAGGCATATGCAATGAACTATAAATGACTTCCTACCTTCTATTCTGCCAGCTTCTCTACTTCTCTTCTCATTGAGACTAGCTTGTTTGAGCCTGGGAACAGCTGCATGCTCTTCCATGCATGTCTTTGTCAGGTGTGTTATCCTGTGCCATGTCATCTTGGGTTAACTCAGAGTCTGACTTGGACTACAGGCTCTGATTTTATTTCAGAAGCTAATTCTGGCATCTTGTCGAGATTCCTTCACCTTAAGACCACTGTTTATCAACTGCCACTCATTTGGCATGCCCATGAGGTATGATGTCCTTGAGATAAAATTCCTAAAGCTTTTAAAGTGAAACCTAAGCTGAAGTTTGTCTTCTGTGTCTCACAGAACAATGATCTTTGCACTAGCCATCCCATCCCATTCTTAGAAAACATATACAGCAAGGGAGAAAAATTCAAGGAGGCTGTATCATTCAAATAGGAGTTTGTGAACATAGGACTCATTTGGAAGGTTAAGTTCTGTTCTTGGAAACCATATCAACATTGAAAAATGTTGACACTAGTTACATTTTCTATTGAGAAATGCATCTAGGCATTTTCCCTGTTAAAATTTGTTGCACAACTGGTCAAACTAAGCCCTGATGATATGAAAAGATGATCAATTTTGTGTGTGTTTCTTAAGGTCAATTGAGCAGTACATGAATAAATTTCCACACTTTTTCAATGCTCTATGATAGCTGATAGATAAGACAAGTCAGTGTGTTCTAGTCAGCTGAGATATCCTAACCTCATGGGAACGGAGGAGATCTGCAGTGTCAGCAGCCTTCTAAAGGCCTAAAATCTATTCTGAAGTGTAGAGTCATACCCAGCATCATTTATCTTTGACTAAAGGTTCTTCCCCAGCCTGGTGATTTATCTCTCTTGGAATCATCACTGAAGAATCAAGACCACCACAGAAATAATTGCAAGCAATTCTACATGTTTTTTTTTTTAACACAAAAGTCTAAACTCCATATACTCATAAAGCAAATAAACAGAAAGACAAACATTAAAACTGCTATCACCTAAGTCCATTTTTCCCTCTATTTTTGGTTACATCAAAAATATCATTTTTTTTATATTTCCAAGTAAACATTCTCAATAGAATTTTGTGTTTCCTCAATAAATTATATCACTGTTTTAATGCCTGTATGTAAAATGTGTACCTTGAGGCTGATGGCTTAAGTGCCACTTGAGCAAATGGCATTTAAGTGGGTGCCAGCTTGTGTCCAGTCATTCCACTTCTGATCTAGCTCTCTGCTAATGTTCCTGGGAAATCAGCAGAGGACAGCCCAAAAGCCTGGAGACCCTGTTCCCATGTAGGCTATCCAAATGAAGTCCCTGAGTTTAGCCTGGTCCAATCCCATTCCTTGTGGCTATCTGGGCAACAAAACACCCTATCTCTGTATCTCTTCCTTTCAAATAAATAACTCTTAAAAAATATGTACCTACCATATGACTCTTGCTTAATAAGCTTATTAAAATTCACAGTCTTTTTCTTTTTGCTATGAATTCTTAAAAATGCTGGCTTACAAACTGTCAAACATAGAAAAGTAATAGTGACAGGATCTTACAAGTATATGATACACTTATCCCAAATGGCTAGAAGTGTTCCCACAAGGATTCGCTTAGTCTGGTCTTAGTGATAATTCCCCTACATGATAATCCATTTATACCTCAGATAACTTTTTTTCCCTTACTAGTTGCTAATCACAGACTTAGCAGTAAGTTCAAATCTGAGAGGCTGGACTCTGCTACATGCTAGTAACTAACATCTTAATTCCAGGACATCCAGAAGAGGGAAAAGCTGTTAGGTTCCGAGCCACCTGCTCCATCATTCCTGCCAGGCAGTATCACCAGTAAAAACAGAGTGGGGGACAAAAATGGCTTTGACAGCCAGATGAAGCCTGCAATCTTAGGACGTTAAAAAAACTTGGCTATGCACTCCCTCCTCTCCAGGGCAGCTTGTCCTTGCCCAAGGTCCAGGATCTCGTCCTTCCGGCCCTGTGATGAATTATCACAATATAATGTTGCCTTGGCACCCATTTTGTGTTTGGCCATCTAACTCTTAGGATGTTCCTTCCCCTGGCTGAGGCCAGAGAATGATTATCCACACATCCACACTTGAGGAAATTAGCTAGATTTCAGGGAAATCTCTACTCCACAAAAATAGTTTTGCATGGATTTAGTTCAAATTCTGTTTCTGCTCGCTTTAACCTGTGTCACTACCCTGCTCCCTTGATACTTCTCTGTTTTTCACTCTTGGCCCAAAGGCAAGTTTCCATTTGTTCCCTGTTTTCCCTGTTCTTCTAGGCTCTCCCGCTTGTGCTGTTTGATCTCCCTGTGTGTAACCTCTGGGCATGCCAGGCACACCTATAATATCCATTATTAATAAACTATTCATGTTGTCTTCCTTAATCTTTGAAGGGATGCTCTCCATCTTAAAGACTCTAATTTAAATATAAGTTGACATGATTTCACAGCTTTGTTCAAAATTCTAGCATGTGATTCTTCTAAGCTGAGCATTCTTTTTTTCTCACTACAAAATCTTATTTGTGCACTTACAACACAAATGTATAGTGACTGGCCCAATACTCAGTAGACCAGCCATCATGGGTTTCCAAGGATGGTGTCATTTCAAAGCCTGTTGTCTCAGGATAATTGTTTAGGTCTCCTATCATTCATACCAGTGTCAACACTACATTATATTGTTCAATTATCCATTACAAATGACCAACAAACCTGGGTCAGATGGATAATTTGATTGCTCACAGTGTTTTTCTTTCCCTAACACTCATTTTGATTGAGGTTTTTCTAATGGCTCAGTTACAGCTGCTTCCTTCTGGAACTTCTTTTCTGTGTTTCTGATTTTAGTGACACTCAATGACGCCTACATAATTCTCTTTTCATCTCAGATACAGTTGATCAAGTGGAAAAATGCTAAGGGTTGGTAATCAACACATAGTTGGCCATCTTTTGGACTGTGCCAGTCTGGAATATCAGCCTGACAACTGAAAGTAATTAAAGTGCATTTATATCTTTACAAAAGTTCCCAAGTCATGTCTTTCATCACGTGCTGTACAGCAAAGTTTTCCCATCGTTGTCACCCAAAGCACTTTCCTTCAGGCACTCAACAAAGAAAACACTGTCCTCCAGGGGTTTCAGTATCCTCAAATAGAGTAATTTCAGCATTTTAGAGTTACCCAAGAGAATACAATGAATTTTTTAACTAAAGAAATGATCAAATTACTTTGATAAAACTAACACAAACTGAGTCTTTGCTAAACAGATCAAGAACTATCCAATTCTTTTTAAAAATTATTTGAAGGAATCATTTAGAAAGACATGCAGTCAAATGGTAAGAAAGAAAATAAGCGTTTCATCAGTATCTTTCAAAATCTGTAAAAGGTACCAACTCCATCTTTTCTTTCACACACACACACACACACACACACACACACACACACACACACACACACAACTGGGACAATCTCTATTGCTTAGTCCAGAAAACCAAGACTAAAAAAGATTCAAACATATCCCATGCCCATACCTATTCGATGGGTATGAGATGCTCGGTAAATTTTTCCCAGGTGATGAATGCTTGAGTGGTAACATAGAATGCATCCACTATACATTATTTTTAACAGATAATATCAAAAGATAAAAGTATATAAGTAAGTCATGTACACTCAAAATCTATTTGATTGAACCCAGAGTCAATAACCCAGGGGTCATAACATTTCTAATTTATCTAATTTTTGAGATACAACATATTTTCTTCGAATGTGAACCAGAAAAGCTTAAGTTAACCAAGGTGATAGACTTGGAAAGTAATTTAATACTGAAACTGAGATTCTCATCTTTATGGAAAAGTTACCTAAGAGAAAATTGTAGCAAATTAGAAGGCGGGTAAGGAAAAAGGCATGGCCATAATTTTTAAAATGTTTCTAAGTCTTTCCTTCCACAGCTGAGAACATAATTAGACATTGGTCTATTCTAATCTGTGTCTGGTAGAACTGAGTTTTGACCAAGTGCTGCTGAATCTCATAATCTAATTCTGGGTGATGAGAGGATGACACATTCAAATGTTTCAGGTAATTTTAAGAGTTGAAACATAGATTATAGTTCTTTTGTTCCTTTGCCTGATGCCACTAAACCTGCTTTTTATCCTGCCTCTTAATTTATTCATAACTTGTTTTTCTTCTCTCTTCCTCTTAGAACATATACAGTCTGCACCTTCAATATATATCATTGTAAACAGAATCAGAGCACTCCAGAGATAACTGTAATTTTGCACAATCATTGAACACAATATTCTTATTTTTGTAAGGCTTATCTGCTTTTTTTTTATTTGGAGTGATGGAGTGTGGAGATAATGCTCTTCCAGCTGCCAAGAATGAACCAAGAAGAAACCAGAAGCCAAACCTCAAAGCATCCTCTCCTGTGGGTGGTAGGGACTCAAAGGCTTGAGGCATCATCTGCTGCCACAGCATGCATTAATAAAAAAGCAGACGGGCAGCAGAGGCAGAACTCAACCCAAAGCATTCAAACACAGGATGTGGGCACTCTGTGGAGTGACTTCAACTTCTGCCACTATGCTCAACCTTGTTATTCTACTTACTAAAATTTGTGTTATTTATTTGACAGGAGGAGGGATGGAAGGCAGGGAATGAGTGACAATGAACACATTCTCATCTACTGGTTCATGCCATAAATGTCCACAATGGCCATGTGTAGGTGAAGGTCAAACTATCCACAGGCTTGATCGAAAGCATACGTTGGAATTATCACCACTGCCTTCCAGGTTCTATACTGCAAAAAGCTCAAAACATAGCCTGCAGCGGGGAATGAAACTTAAAAGAGATATGGGCATCTTAACCTCTGGGCTAAACGCCTGCCCCAGCATTCTCATTTTAGAGATGAGTGGACCGAGGTTCAGAGGATACACTGTGCATTGTGTCATGTGTATGAGGAGTCACTGAAAAGACTGCTGATGCTCTTTTGTCCAGATTAATTATAATTATAATTAAGTATAAGCATTTTCTCATACACATTTTCACAGTTTCTTTTTATTGTTTATTATAATTTTTATTTTTTGAATTTTTGAATATTATGGTACAATTCCACAGAGTCTGGGCTCATACGTATTTAACAGAATGAATCTAGAACAGCTTTAAAAGTATGAACTTTGGAGTAGGGGTGAAGCCATAACTCCACATCCTGAGATTTTTGTTACCACGGTCAAGGAATCAATGCCTATTATCTTTAGACGTGCACAGAATTTGTTTTATAATAATTACTTTTTAACAGTTCTTTTTAACTAATTGCTAAAGGTCAGGCTTTGAAAGACAGAAGACATGATTCTAGCCATTGAGGAGGAAAAAAATTTACAATATTGCAGGAGAGCTAGTATAAGAGATACAGAAGAGCAATAGCAGGAGAAGGTAAGGAGAGCACTCGGGGGCACATGAACAGATTACAGATGGTTCATGGAGGAGGCAGCAATGGAGGGGAGACCTCAAAAGTGAGTATTAGTCCTAGATCCAACATCCCTGATATGAAACACCATAAAAGGCAATGCTTGTGAAATACATGAAGAGAATTTATCTTCCTTGACTAGAAGGGTAGAAATAGAGATAATTGAAAGGAAGGTAGGAAGAAGGCATTCCTGTTTATGTGATGAATTTTAACCACATTAGACAGAAGCCCAATCCTCTCTCACGCCAATCCTGGCAGAAACCACTTACTGAACTCTGAATGAAAATGTCTGACTCTGGCACATCTACACAAATTATGCTAGAAATTTGAATAAAGTTGGACAAAACTGACTTCCTCTAAATTTGTAGTCTAAAACAAGTGTTTTTTTTTTTTTTTGGTTTTGTTTCGTTATGTTTTTTCTTTTCTAACATATTTTCAAAGCCTAGAAGATTCTACCTAGTCAGTAGCAATACAGACTAAAGCACCTTTCTCCACTTAAGGAAAGGAGGCTTGGAAGAAATTTCTACCAAATTATGACAGAGAACTTGAAATGTCTCAGAAGGGAACTGTCCCTTTCCAAAGGTCCACCCCTGCATGCTCTCCTTCCCACTGACATGCTTCAACTTGCAGGAACTGAGAGGTTTCCTCACACTATATCTCTGCTCTAGCAGCTTTCAGGATTGTACATTCTCAGGGGGTGCTTGTAAGTTGGAACGTAATATCATTTCTGAGAACTCTCCTCTGTCACCTCCTCTGGTTGGATTTTGATTTGGTTTGAAAACTTGCTTCTATTATTTACATTTATAAATAGAATGCAGTTTCTTCAGTTCATGAGCTGACACAGGTCTATATCCTTCCCTCTCCCGAACAGCAAGACTCTTCTAAAAGAGTTCACTTGCACAACAGCTACTTACGATCCCTCTTTCCTTTACTGGCCTGGCTGTGCATATCCCCCAAATCAAATGCCCTGAAAGGTGACTTTCCTAGTGGACACAGCATAATAAAAAGAGACAATCAGCAAACAGCTGCTGGGAGCTTCAGTCTGCTGTAATTAGCTCATGGTGACCTATAATGCCTACCTTTAACATTGCCATTGAGAAGATGTATAATGAACAACCCTGTACATGACAAACCACTCTAAGTATTTTCACAAATAAAAAGAAAAAGTGGGGTAGCTGGAATCGCTTATAATTGCTATCACATAACAATTTTGGGAAATATGTGTGCCTACTTGGCAAGTAAAAGAAGTTCAGACCAGCAAACTACAAGACCTTTTTCTCTTTCTGTGTAACTCTTTTAAATAAATACTTACTATTTTAAAAGTTCAGAGCCAGGCGCGGTAACCGAATAGCTAAAGTGCTCCCATAAATACACCAGGATCCCATATGAGCTCCAGTTCCTATCCTGGCTGCCCACTTCCCATCCAGCTCCCTGCTGCGGCCTAGGAAAGCAGCTGAAGAAGACCCAAAGCCTTGGGATCCTGCAGCCATGCAGGAAACAGAAGAGGATCGTGACTACAAAACGGCTCAGCTCTGGCTGTTGTGGCCTACTCTTCTATAAATCTGACAATCCAATAAAAACAAATAAATCTGTTTTAAAAAAGTTCAGAAAGAAATGTGATCACAAAACGATACATTGAGAAATAAATGTGTAAGTTAAAAAAATAATCACATAGTTTAGTACAGTATGAGGTATGATTATAGTTGAGTTTTGGCCCTCTGCTTTAAAGAAAATAGTTTCAATCATAAGAAATAAAATCAACCATATACAATAAAAATGACAATCCTTTTAATGATTTATATACTTAGTAATGCACTAAATTATAGGTAAGAAAATTAATATACTTGTGGACCCACCCTTTCAGAGACTCTACACAGCTTTTATAAATTACAAACATAAATTTTCAATATGTATTAATGTATTTTTTTTTAAAGATTTATTTTTATTATTTTTTCATTGGAAAGGCGGATATACAGAGAGGAGAGACGAGAGACAGAGAGGAAGATCTTCCGTCCGATGTTTCACTCCCCAAGTGAGCGCAACGGGCCGATACTATGCCGATCCGAAGCCAGGAGCCTCTTCCGGGTCTCCCACGCGGGTGCAGGTTCCCAAAGCTTTGGGCCGTCCTCGACTGCTTTCCCAGGCCACAGGCAGGGAGCTGGAAGGGAAGCAGGGCTGCCGGGATTAGAACCGGCGCCCATATGGGATCCCGGGCGTGAAAGGCGAGGACCTTTAACCACTTGCGCCACCGCGCCGGGCCCTATTAATGTATTTTTTAAAAGCACACAATAAGAAACAAAAGAAAAACAATTCATGGTGAAGAGAATGTAGACATCATTATGAAAGCAAAACAAAGCACATAATTTATTCATGCCTTTAGTACCTTAAAGGAAAAAAAAAAAGAAAATCTAAGAAAATTTTTAGACCTGGTATCAAATTACAGTTATACGATAATAATGGTGTTTATTATCCTAATTTTAAATTAACAAAAAGAAGAACCCACGGTCTATGTATGCCATAAATATTACATTTTTATTTTTTATTTATTGAATCCTATTTATTTATTGAACTACTCATTGCAAGATTAAGTCTGACTATAATGTAACTAGAAATTTTTTTTTGAAAATAAAAAATAAGGGCCCAGCGTAATAGCATAGGGGCTAAAGTCCTTGCCTTGAATGCACCGGAATCCCATATGGACACCGGTTCTAATCCCGGCAGCCCCGCTTCCCACCCAGCTCCCTGATTGTGGCCTGGAAAAGCAGTCGAGGATGGCCCTAAGCCTTGGGACTCTGCATCTACATGGGAGGCCTGGAAGAGGTTCCTGGCTCCTGATTTTGGATTGGCTCAGCTCCAGCTGTTGTGGCTGCTTGGGGAGTGAACTATCAGACAGAAGATCATCCTCTCTGCTGCTCCTCTCTGTATATCTGCCTTTCCATTGAACATAAATGAATTTTTATTAAAAAAAAAAAGAAATAAAATACTAAGTTTAAATAAGAACATGACTGAAGAATTGGTGGGAATTCTTCAAGGAAATTTCAAGACATAAATGAATTGTGTGACTGAAATCAGAACCCAGAAATTCCACATATGAGACAGCTATATACACTGTTCTTATGTTAAGTCCATATTCCACATTATAGGTCAATTGAACAGACAGCTGGATGAATTATAAGCAATAAATAACAATCTAAACAAAAACAAAAATCCAAAATACAACAAAAATTATGTGAAGCATTTGTCTAAAGACATAAAACAAAGCCGAACAAATTCCCAGGAGAAATACAATGCTTTAGCTAGATGTTTACATCTGAGAAAATCCATTTTCTCGCTAATTTATGGTAGAGAACCACAGATACCAGACTACATCTGTTCACCCTCATGTAATTTCCAATAATGTCCCCCAACTTCTACTCTCAGAATTCCCACAGATTATAAAGTTACATATTTCTATAAAGCCAAAAAAGATACAAGTAGACAATCAAGCATTTCCCATGTATTAGGAAATACATCAGCATTTTTTTATCTAAAGACTAAGATATATAGATCAGAAACAGGTAATCTAAGAAAAAAAAAATGAACTAACAACAACAAAAACACCCCTCTAATAACTTAGGCAAATAAGTTAACCCAGGATGTCAGCTAAAAGCAGGTCAGAAAGTCAGTCCTGTGTGGGACAGGAAAACCAGTTCTTGGGCTAGTGTTATGCAGCAGCAGGTTAAGCTGCTGTTAGCAGTGCCAGCATTCTACTTGTGAGTGCCAGTTGGAGTACTATGTTCTTCACCCAGCTCCTTGCTAACGCTCCTAGGAAAACAGCAAAAGACCTAAGCACTTGGGTCCCTGCTCTATGGTGGGCCACTAGGACAGTTTCCAGTGCCTGGTTCCATCCCGTCACTGTAGTTATTTAGGGAGTTAACCAGGTAATGGGAGATGGTATTTCTATTACTCTGCCTTTCAAATAAATGAATATTAAAGAAAGAAAAAAAAGAGAGAATTCTAAGTGGAGCCTGTCTTTGGGTGAGGCCTGGGCATATTCCATGAATTGGCTTTTGTGTTAGTGAGTAAAAAATATAATAATGTGATCATATATATTATAGGATATATCAAATGCCGCAAAATTTTAAGCAATTAAGTAAATATAGGAGAAAAAAATCAATGATTCAAACTGGAATGCTGGCAATCTTACCATAGTGCATGCACAGATTTTTGTTTAGTGAGAGACAGAAAGAGAGAATCAGAACAAATACTCCTATTCTCTGCTTTACCCTCCTCAAAATCCACAGTGGCTGGGCAGGGGTTAGTATGAAGTCAAGAACTGATAATCTAACTTCTACTTGGGCAGCAAGAAACCAACTATGTAAGCCGTCACCTGTTGCCTCCAAGAACATGCAATAGCAGGAAGTTAGAATCAAAAGTACAGCTGGCACTTAAATCCAGGATCGTATAAGAGATGTGGACACTTCGATTGGCACACTGAATACTTTGTCAAATGCATATCTGAGTAATCTTTTCTTGCCTGTAAAGTAGAAGACATGGATTACTTCCTAAACATAAAGATAAAAAAGCCGTCCTAACCTGTCTCTTGAATTATCATTAAATGGTATCTATATGGTCATAACAATGTTAATGCTGCTTACTGCTCTATTTTAACGTGAATTTTCACAAGAAAAGATGTTGTTACACTTTTAACATAAGGTATAAATATTAACAATTAAAGCACACACACAAAGAATTGTTGACAGAAGCAGAACCTGAAATGAGAGGGGAAAACATTTTGGAAAATCATAAGATAAAGATCTGCATTTTTATCTCATGGGCAATAAAAAAATAATGCTACTTATAATAATAAGCAAATAGCTCTAGGCATTGCACTTAAAGCCTTTAATTATATTGCACTCATATTAATAGAAGAAGATTAACAATGGCTAGACAAAATAAGCAAAATATGTATTTATCAACAAGCAGAGAGGATTACCTAAATCATCTCTTAAAAAATACTGGTTTCTCTATCAGATTGCCCTGAAAATAAGAACTAATACAAGTTAAACATTGAAAAAAATATTAAGATGACTCCTCATTTAATAGGAAATGAGAATACAATTGAGAAAGGAGAAACAGGAAAATCTTCTGTATCATTTTGCAATTATATTTGTGTGTATATTGGTATGGAATAATTTAGTAAGAAGCATTTACATGTATAATATTCTCCATGGTATTAACTGAATGCTTTGTGCAGTACACACATGGCACCACATGCTGATTAAAAAGTAGAATTTCTATTTCACAAAATAAACTTATACACACAGGATTTTATGCAGAGCTCACTTTGATCCTTCTCTAAAGTTATGGTTTTTAATGCCTTGAGACATTCTTCCTTCCAATCAATTTAATTACTAATTAAATAATCAAGGATAGTCATTCCCTGGGTTCTTTCTTTTTTTTTTAATGCAAAACTCTAGAAGGTTTTAATACTGGATATATGAGTGTCAAGTGTCATTCACTAAAAGGAACATAAAGAGCTGGGGGAGGTGAAGCCTGTCACATTACTATCGCCATAAGCTCCTTAATCTTGAGAGACTTTTAGCTTTAGAATCCAGTAAGTGTTGATCCTATATTTAAACGGAAAAAGTGAAAAGTTCAAAAAGACTGAGCTAATCCTTAACCCAATGACCCAGAAGATTGAGCATGTTTATCAAGCCATCTCTTGAAGTGTGATGTTTAAGAAATGTGGGACAGTAGAGACAGGGGTGTTAGAAATCTCTAACCATGAAATATTTCACTCAGCCCTCTTGATGCGTCTTGTTTTGACTAATTCACTCCCAGGGGCCCCTGTTAATGAGGTGGCTATGAAATCACAAGCCAAGTCAGAAACTGAAGGATGACTTTTTAAGACAAATGTTTACAGTTCCAGGCCATGTGCAAACCTTTGAACCTCTGTGAAGTTCAAACATGCAAGATGCAGTGCAAAGCACCAGGCCCCTCCTCGGTGTAGGGCTCAAGACAAAGTAAATAAACAGGCCCAGGAAAGCAGACACTGATCAAGGGCAATGTTGTTATGCAATGGCCACTTCAGAATTCCATATTAATCTGGACATATGAACACACTTCTGCAAAAAAGAATCCCTGTTCACATGTTAGATGTACTTATATTGGATTAGAAAAACAAACCCATCGTATTTGATCACAGGCCATTCAGATATCTCTAGTCTGTATTGTGAAGAAGCTGACATGATCTATATTGATCTATATGACATGATCTATATTGACTGAACTATATTGATCTACATGATCTATATTGACATGAACTATATTGACTGAGTGTATGATCCAAGTTGCCTGGCAGGAAATAGCAGAAGATATCCAAAGTCTATCATTAAGGCTACAAATTAACTCAATGCTGCCAATTATCTTTCTATGAATTCTTTGTCATCTCCCAAAGATAAGGATTTAGTTTTTAACTTCAATGAAATTTTTCTTCTTAATTTTTTCTTCAAAGCAAGACTTCTTAAATGTCAATTTGCTTTAAGCATTGGAGACAGAAATACTATTATTTAGTCGCCTCTTAGGTCTCAAAATCATACCACATTTATCATTTGAGGAAATGCAAAGTATTCAAGGTGCTTTCAGTGTCAGAGGTTACAATGAAT
The DNA here is from genome assembly GCF_017591425.1 of Ochotona curzoniae. NCBI lineage: Eukaryota > Metazoa > Chordata > Mammalia > Lagomorpha > Ochotonidae > Ochotona > Ochotona curzoniae. The sequence goes on from NW_024466605.1 coordinate 6,714,585, forward strand.
TGATCCATAGAATTTGAAAGTAAAAGATATAACTGATGTGAGGTTAGATGAACAAATTATATATGTTTGGGCATTTAGAAATCCTTCGCTACCAGCAATGATTATTTAGATATAATGTTAGGGCTATCAGACTGAAACAGGATCAATATATTCTGTGGCAGACAAAGGCCTATTCAATTGTGTACTGCCCTTTGGATGAGAGAGAGAGAGAATTTGTAAAGAAAATCATAAAAACAGAATGGCTGACAACTAATACTGTTTTGCCTAATTTATAGGAGGACAAAAAAAGCAGATAGGAGGACAAAAAAAGCAGCTTAGTTTTCTGTGCGAGAATGTTAAGCCATCTTAGTAAGAAGACAAAACTTACGGCTAACTCATTCTCATCATTTCAAATTCATACTCTCCAGCAGTTTTCAGAAACTTCAGCACCACATGTCACTAATCTACAGGGAGAGAATGAATTTATTGCGACAAGTCAAGTAATATTCTCATCAGACAGATGCATTTCTCATTACAAATTGATAATTGGACGCTGTGATTGCAATTTGGATTCCCAAGCCTCTCATCTGTGGGGAGAGGATTCCACGCACTGTTGATGACTTGAGGACTTCAGTCCCCTGAACAAGTTACATTTCTCATTGCAAATAAAGACACTTGGCATTCTGGTTTGTATTTAATACAATATATGAACTTCCATTTATATGATTGCGATACTGGAAGAAGGCTTCTCAGATGCAGTCCTGAGGAAATATAACCCCAGATTGTAACACTAGGCCCAACATGGATTCTATGCAGACATTTATCCCCCAAGCAAATCCTCAGTGACTGAGTATAGCCCTGACTTAAAAGATGCAAGAGAAGGAATATCACTTTAAAGCAGCATCCACACAGCTATCCCAAAGCAAGTAATGTGTCAAAATATGTAGGATGTCCCCCCACAGGCTTTTTCATGACAACAGAGGAAACAGGGAAGATAAAAAGTTGCACTCAGATTATGCAATTCGCCAAATGTGGTTATAACTGTGGGTTCTTCTATATTTGTCTTCTGAGAAATGATCTGCTTTACTGTAATCTCTAAAACAGCAGCTACATTTTCAGTACAATTATACCTGAAGTAAACAGAGCTGGGACAGAACTAACTCAAGTCTCGTATGCATATGATATATCCATTGCATTGATACTCAGGGAGGAAATGACCTAGTTCCAAATGAAGCCGACCACTGGTCAACAAAAAAGTCTTGAAATTAGTACATTATATGTTGAAACATTGCATATAGAGAAAATCCTTTTTGTCCTCAGTGTACCAATGTTATACAAAGATATTCATATGAAAATTATTATGGGTCATGCCTTTATCCAAAATCTTTGGAGGAGGAATAATAGTATTCACACCAGACAAATGTAAAAACATGGAAATTTGGAGCTGTTTTAAAAACATGTCTACTTTGTGAATCAAATGGTAACTTTTGGGGCAGTGAACAACTGATTTCAGGTCTCTTTGAGTCTGATTTTGTATTGAAAAGACAAAGGAATCTCAGGATAGCTGGTGTCAAGCCTTTGATATGTTTGCTACAGGGTAGTACTGACCAATAAGTTAGCTATACCCCCAAACTGTACCCAGCAGACAAATCAGAGAGTTAAATGGAGCTCTCAAAACTGGTCAATTTTTCTCTGGCTTCCCACACCACTTCCAAATCTCATAATCCAAATGTTTCAAGAGTAATATTCATATAGGCATTTGTGTACCCATGGAGCTTAAAGCCAGTGATGAAGTCAGTGGCTGCAGACCACAGCTATCTTCCTCTTTCTGCATTTACTGAAATAAGCAATTCAACCTTGACTCAAAAGCACTCATCCATTCATAGTACATGATGAATATTTTGGCCACTTTTCAGGATACAAAGATGAAGATACTGGCTACTGCTAAAAAATAATTCATATTAACATAAATATTTGAACTATTCTATGTCACAGTAAGACATTTTGTGGCACGGCTTAACATAAAAGAATGCCAGTAGATTTCCTCCATGCATTTACATTATTTCTATGGCCATATGGACAATTAAATATGCACTGAGTACACAATGCAATGATGGACACAAAGGAATCTAACAGTTACTTATGTCTGTTTTAAGGGATATAATTTATGGTCTTCAATGTAACTAGAGGACTGTGTTGCAAATGTAGTCATATTTGCACTAATGAGAATTCTCTCATGGCCATGGCCAGTATCTTTACCTTTTGCATTCCCAAAGGTGTTAGTCAAAATGTTCATTCAGCATTTTTTAACGCATTGATTTTTATAATGAGTTTATAGCACTTTTGTAATGAGAAAACACAATAAATATAATTATATAAGTGCGCATTAATGAGAAAGCTATGAGGAAGGGTTCAATGTGTTTGTGTTGTGCTGCATATACAAGGTCCACAGTAACTGTCACAGTGCTCAGAGAATATTTAGCTCATTGTGAAAAAAAAAATGCCTAAGCAGCCTAGAAGAAAAGCAGTGCTCACTATGATTTCTCATCTTTCTTTCTGCTCATATGCTCAACCTACCAGAAACTTACAACAACAGAGATGCAATAGAAAGCCCTTTGCAATTCACCTTTAATCCTTGACCCTTACTACGTCTGTCACTTGTAATATATGTAGCCTCCCCCTAGCATGAGTTGACATGGTCGATAACAACACACATTATGTTGGAGGCCACCCAGTAGCTTTCATGTTGAGAAGAGGTTCAAGTCCTAAAATATGACCCCTTTCTCCAGGCTTCTGAGTTCAACTCCAGTGCTGCAATGATTATCCAAACTCAGGCTTGACTGACCCAGAATGTGACACTCACGCAGGAATCCCTGGGCCTCTCTTTAATGTGATCCTCAATCCACAAGTGAAAATATTATCTGACTCACTCAAGTGTGTATTATGAAAATAATTTGCATCAACATGAGCTTAACTTTAATTCCATTCTCCTTGGACTCTCTAAAGTTCCCTGCTGTGTGTACAAGGTACTGAATGATGACTCATGACAAGTAAGAATGAAATAGACCATGCCCCCATACCTCCTGTTTAGATCTGGTGGCTCAGCAGTCACAGAAAAGCATTTCTGTCACCCTTCCAGTCACTCAGGGAGTCCGTTACACCCAGCATTAAGGAGGATCCAAAATGGATCAGCAGCATTTAGTTCCTCTCTCTCCTTTTTTTTTTTATCATTCTCTTATTCCCATGTACTTAACTCAATGGGTTTCTGCTTTTGAGAATATGTATTCTGCGTTAGCTACCTTTTTGTTTGTTTTCTTTTGGGGTAGGAGGAGTGTTGGGCATTTTTATATCTGCCAAACCTAAATGAGGGATCAAGGTATGGAAAGAAGTGGTAGCCTGATCTTTACATTATTTTTGTGCTCAATTACTTGAGAGTAAAATTCTGATTTACTACTCGCTAAGTGTTCCTGAGCTAAAACTGGTAGCTAATAACTCAAACCAGGTCTCCTACAAGGGTGGCAGGAACCCATGTGACAGACTATCAAGGTTTGCATACCAGAAGCTAGAATCAGGAGCAGCAGCTTGATATAAAACCTGGGTAATCCAATATGAGCTGTGGTCCTCACACTGATGTCAAACCAATAGCCCAAAAGCTAATCGCTTTCCTTCACGTTTAATATTAGCATGCCAAAGTGCCTACAGTGAGAATGTCATTCATAGGAATGTGAAAGAACTTAACTGTCACCAGGAGTTTTCATTTTTGTATCAGATGGCTGTGTACAAAGCATAATAAGGCATTAAGATGCTGCTTTGGGTGTCTGCATCTCACTTCAGAGTGTCAAATCCAGTTCCTTGGTCAGTCATACTCTGAGAGGCAGTACATAATGAGTCGAGTATACTTGGGTTGAGTCCAACACAGTAGCCTAGTGGCTAAAGTCCTCACCTTGCACATGCTGGGATCCCAATATGGGCACTGGTTCATGTCCCAGCTGTTCCAATTCCCATCCAGCTCTCTGCTTGTGGCCTGGGAAAGCAGTTGAGGATGGCCCAACACCTTGAGATCTTGCACCCCCATAAGAGACCCAGAAGAAGCTCCTGGCTGCTGGCTTAGGATAGGCTCAGCTCCAGCCATTGTGGCCACTTGGCGAATGAACCAGCAGAAAGAAGATCTTTCTCTCTGTATCTCCTTCCCTCTGTATATCTGTCTTTCCAATAAAATAAATAATTAATAATAATAAAAAAGAGTACTTGGGTCCCTGCCACCCACATGGGAGACCATAACTGAGTTCTTTAAGCTTTGGTCAGCTCCATTACTTGCCGTTATGAATACTTGGGAAATGAACCTGCACATAACATATCTTTTCTATCTACCTATGTCTTTCTGCTTTTCAAATAAACAAATGAAAGTTTAAAAAAAAATAATCACACTGAGTTTCCACCTAACTGCAGTGAGAAAGGTCTGCATATAGAAAGCTATTAACAATATCTGCTGGTGAAGATGTAGGGAAAAAGGTACCCTACCGCATTGTTGGTGGTAGTATAGGCTGGTGCAGCCACCATGAAAGTCAATATGCAGAGTGCTTGAATAACTGAAAATCAGTCTACTGTACGACCCAGTTCGCCCACTCCTGGGAATACAACCAAATGAAGCAAAATCTGCACAAGAGAAAGCAACCATTGTGGGAAATAATGTTTGGGAGAAAATGGTGGGAGGGAAAACTTGGGAGGATGGAAGGAGAGGGAGGGAATCTCTATACCTATAAAACTATACCACAGAAAAGAATAACAATAAAAAACAGTTAAAAAAATAAATACAAGATAAAGAATGTGTTCTCTTCAGTACTGCTCAATGAGATTGAAACTCAGTCTGAGTACATTTGTTCACTGAAGAATAGATTTCTAAACCATACTTTTTGTTTAAATATATACTTAGATCTCCACATAAGGAGCATGATTCTTAATGTTATACATTTGAAAAATATGAAGAATGTCAATTAGTTGTATAGTACAATGTTAACCAAACAACCAACTGATAACGTCTTCGTATTACTATCAAAAATCACCAGAAATCAGATAGTTCATGTATGACAGAAATTTATTTCTTATGATTCTGAATTCTGGAAAATAAAGACACTGTTTCTCTGACTAGCATGGTCTGGTGCTGCAAAAACTATCTTCTCACTTATCAAATGTCCCACCTATCTACACCATCATATTGGTGATTAGTTTACAATATGCAATCTTAGAAGTGTTAGATTAGAGCACTAACAGAGTGCTCTTACAGAGACGATGGGGAGGGGGCCAGGGGAGGGTGAAATCCTTTCTTCCTCTTGTCATTCTCTCGTATTTCGGACCAATTTTCATCCTAATACTTACTATGTTTCCAGCTGTGTAGCACGGACACCACCACCAGATAGCTCAAAGCCACTTGCACTTCCTTAACAGAAACAACTCATTGTCTTGTGATTCCTGCTGTCTTACCTGAGTAAATGCCAGTACATTATCCAGGGTAGCAAGCTGAGTCTTTCAAATTCAGTAAATTTTACTCTTTTATTATGTTTTCAGACTAAACACTTGTCTCCCCATCCCCATTTCAAATGTGAATATATATCTAACTTAAAATTTGGTCCATAAGGATCAAGTCTAGTTACATAGTTAGGAATACAACACTTCCTACATTTTATTTTTTGCTTCTTTCTTTTTCTAAAGGTTCTCTTACTTAAAGATCAATAAACAAATCAATCGATCAATAAACAGATAAATGGACACACACACACACACACACACACACACACACACACACACACACACACACACACACACACTCCTGGCTGGTTTACTCCAATGCTCACATAAGCTAAGCCATGCTAATCCCAGCAAGCCAGAACTCCACTCCAGTTTCTCATTTGAACCCAATTATTTGAGCTTGTCCTTTTCTCCCAGGTACATCAGCAGGAAGATGAATGTAAAAAGTAGTAGCTGGGACAAGAATCAGAACTTTGACATGGAATGGACTCTCAACCTCACGACTTACTGCTTGTCTGTTTCTCTGCCTCAAATTCCCCCAAAGACAACTAAAATCTTATCACTTCAGATAAGACAGTGGCAAAGTTTCCTGTTCCATGTAGTCATTTGTCAAAAGACGGCGCATAGAGTTCATCTGAGCCCACGTACAATTTTCTCCTTAGAAAATATATTTGGCAGGCTATATATAGAAGGATGATTCAAAAGTATGTGCATGAAGGAGCAGGAAATGAGAGCATGGCAAGTATATTTCATATACTTTTTTTTTGAGTTGACATGAACTTTTTAAATATGTATTTTAATTTTATTCCATTTTCCCCACAATAACTTATTCGTATTTTATATGTTTTCACTTTTTAAAAGTTTTTCATTTAGATATTACTTTTTAAATTTTTTTGATTTTTCATGATATAGTTCTTTGGGCTCTCTCCTCCCCATTCCTGACTATTACCCCACATTATTTTCACCAACATCATAACCATTAGTCCTTCAACAAAAGCCACAAGTCAATAATTCTTCTGTTGAAGTGTATCATAACATTGTAGGCATAGCAATGATAGGAATTCAACCATCCTATTGTAAAGATACATTTAACAGTTTCATTGGAAGTTCATCTTTTATTCAGAAATAGAGATGCATTCTGCAATGCAGATGAAAGAAAGGCTCTCTAATCCATTTGAGGCTCGTGTCCTGTCATCAGAGTCAATCCTATCTCCCATGATTTTGTAAAATACTATCTGTGGATGATCAATAATGAAACAAAATCCCATAGTTCCTAGAAGTGACAGAATACCACTTTGCCATCAGGCTTTGGAAAGGAATTCAATCAAAGCTCCTAGAAGGTATGATCTCATAGAAGCTAGAACAGATGCTGCCCTCTGTATGCTTCCTAACATCACTATTGGGGAAAAGCAAAGACAAATTACCATTTATTTTGTTTCCCTGGAGCCAATAAATGCCTAGTGACCTGATGCCTCTTTATATATATCATTTTATAACACATCTTGTCAAATGGTAGCTCCTTCATACAAATAACCTTGCTTAATTTCTATTAAATATGATGACACAGAAAGTATCTCTGAATTCAAGATAAGGAACCTGTTGATAATCTGTTATGAAGTTAATGCATTTCCTTCCTTCCTAGAATATTTGCATAGAGATTTTGATGAGATGCAATGGGACAAACTTGAGAGGATCACTCATTCATATCATAACTGGTAATTTTAAAACCCCATTCTATATGTTGTAGGTACTTCACAGCACTAAAACTCTGACAGTTGATGTAAGAACCCCACTGACATGTACAGGATGGTAAAGTAGTGCATATTAGCACTTTGTTTCAGAAGTCCTCCTTTCTAGTTCTCCCCCATCCCACCCAAGGAAGTAAAGAACTACACAATCGTCGCCATCTTTCAGAATCCTGTTGTTAGAGCTATTTGCTTCACTATCCCAGAGATGCCTAATCTCTTTTATAAGGGGAATAATACTGAATTTTCTACCTCATAAGATATGGAATATGACAGTTATACGTATTTACCATTGAACATTTCACGCAGCCAAAATTCAGCTTGAAATATTTTTCTAATGGTAACAGATTTTTTTTCAAGCTGTTGTTTTAAACTAAAACTGATAAATATTTGACACCTTATCAAAAATTAGTCAGCAGTTGGGTTAAAGCCTCTGTCAGCAATGATAGCATCCCATATCGATGCTGGTTCCTGTCCCTGGTGTTCTAGTTCTGGCTCCTGATAACAGTCTGGGGAAAGTGGTGGAAGGTGGCTCAAGTGCTTCAGGCCCCAGGATCCAGCTGAAAGATCTAAATGAGTCTCCTGTTTTCTGCCTGTCTCAGCAGTAGCCATTGCAGCCACTAGAGAAGTGAACCAATAGATGGGGACCTCTCTTTCTCTCACCATCACTCTGTTTGGAACAGATTTTAAAATTCATTAAGGAAACCTTAAAGAAAAAAATACCCAGGAGTTTATTAGATCAACAATAACAACAATGAATAAGCATTCCAGGGTTTACCATCTGGCTTCACTTTCCAATAGAAAGGAGAGGAATCCTGCAGTAAGATGACTAAAGTCTGATTATAAGCACTTGGAGTACGCTTAATATATGTCACAATTTCTTTTATAAGTTTAGAATGGTAACGCTTAGGGAAATGCTAAATACAGACCATGTCTAATACCAGCTCTGCAGAGTCGCATGAATAATCCATTTCACAGGGCTTCCTTGGCTTTGGAGAAGCTTTTTCAGCTTCAAAGCTGAGCAAATATTTTGCAAATGAATCTGGCCTAAGTGATCCAATGTTAAATTCAGATCCTTAGTAGAGGGGAAGCTGCCTCTCATCTCAAGAGAAGAAGCCTTATAATCCTCCAGTTCTTTAAATATTGACCTGGAAAAAACAGCCTGGTCTTGAAGAAAACACCCCAGATCCTACATCAGAGCCACAGAACGCTCGTCAAACTTTCTGTTAGGTCTCCTCTTGTTTTTTTTTTAAGATTTATTTATTTTCATTCGAAAGGCAAATTTATAGAAAGAGAGATCTTGCATCCGCAGGTTCACACCCCAAGTGATCATGATGGCTGGAGCTTAGCCTATCTAACACCACAAGCAAGGGTTTCTTACAAGTTTCCCATAAGGGTTCAGGGGCCCAAGGCCTTGGGCCATCCTCTGCTGCTTTCCCAGGATATAAGCAGGGAGCTGGAATGGAAGCAGAGCACTCAGGACACAGTTAGTGCCCATTAGGGATGTCAGCACTAGCAGTGGATTAGCCTGTGGAGCCACAGAACCAGTCCCTCCTTTTTATCTTAAAAACAATTAAGAATGTTTCCTGGGGTGAATGCATTTGCAAACTACACATTGGCTAAGGGTTAATATTCAACATAAATGAGGAAATAATTATCAAGAATACACAAAACTAAAAATGTGCAAAAGGCCTGATAGACATTTCTGAAAGGAGTAATACAAGTGGCAAACAAGAATATAAAAGAAAATGTTCAGCATCTCTAATCATCAAGCAAATGCAAATTAAAGCTACGAGGTGATATGTCTTCATAGTTATTTGGTATAGCTACTATCAAAGAGATGAAAGAAGACAGGTGTTAGTGAGGATGCCAAATAAAGGGAAACCTTACTACACTTTTAGCAGGGTTGTCTATTACCATAGTCATAATTGAAAAGAAGATAGAAGATCCCTGACAAGTTAGCAATAGAACTACCATAGGACTTGGCAATCCATATATAGGGTATATGTCAAAGTCAATGAAAGCAGTATGTTGAATTGGTATCTATGTTCTCACTCCAAGTTTATCACAGCAGTGTTCACAAGGGCCAAAACAAGGAATGACTTTAAGTACCCATCAATGAAAAAACAGATATACACAATAAGCTATCATTTCATCCCCTCCCAAAAAAATAGGAAATAAGGAATACTATCATTTTTTTGTGATACAAGTGAATCTGGAAGACATTTTGTTGAGTAAAATGATCCAGTCATAGAAAGACAAATACCATGTAATTTTGTTTATACTTAGAATCAAAAAGTTGTCCTCCTATCTATCATTAGCATAGAATGGTGGTTATCAAAAAGTAGTTGTGGTAGAGGATTGAGAAGATGCTGAATGAATGGTCAAAAATTTTCACTAAAACAGGAGATCTACTCAAGAGATCTACTGTACAGTGGGATAGTGTGTCCTTTAAAATGCTAAGCAGACAGGTGTGCGGGGTTCAGTAACTGTAAGTATGCAGATACTACATTGGTTGCATATCTAGATCTAGTCACCGTATAAAGTATGCATACATTGAAACATCATCTTTTGCACAAATACATACAATTGTAAATGCCAATTAGAAAATAAGACTAATCTACTGTACTCTGAAACTGACGTAGAAAATGACTCCAAGAGACCCTGAGTCATGCCTTCCATCAGGGGGAACAAGTGCTCTTGGTGGGAAGTTACTCCTTATGGCATTAAGGGATCTCTCACGGTAAAATTGGTTTGTATATATTTTTCCTTATCCTTTGCTAAGTAGGATGTAAACAAATATTCATCCTTTGTGAGTGGTCCTAATCCCTCCTTTAGATAATATTTCTGTCAGGACACTTATTTCCTCCTGCTATTTTACCCAGGTATTGGAAGCAAGAATTGTTCAGAATGTCAGGCAGGTAAAATTCATCCTTAACTAGGAAAGATGAAATGTCAGAGGTGAAAACACTGGTACATTTTCAAGACCCTGAAAAATGAAATAAGTCTGTTGTAAAGAAGGTCAAGTTTATCCAAACATATCTGCCAGGGAAGAAATTCCAGTATGTTACTCATCTTAAGTACTGAGCACTGCCAGAAATGCATAACATAATTTGGGTCTTTGGAGGGAAAAAAATATAGTGAATGAAACACGGAAGTGTATAGTTACATAAATAAATAATGTACCGGAACACCTAATTAATGAGAAAAACTATAGGGAAAGCAAGGATTTCATTGTGTACTATAAAACTTAAAACACAAATGGACTTGGGTAAAACTATAATTCCACTTAGTTTTACAAATTATAACACATCCATAGACTTCTATCATCACCACCACAATCATGAAGCAGAATGGTGGTAACACCATTCCCCAAGGAATCTCAAAAATGCATCATCCCCATCTCGAACTTCCAGCACACATTTATTTCTATCATATCTTTGCCTTTAGAAATACTGTGCCATTCAGGCTGTGACTTTTTGAGGTTGGGCTTTTTTCACTTAATGTAATGCCTTTTAAATTCATCCAACGTGTCGCATGTATAAGAATTCATTCTATTTGATTGATAAATAAGACTCCATTGAAAGGACATGACGAGGTTTAGCTTTCCACCCACCTATTAAAAGACATTTGAGCTGTCATTTTTTGAGAAACAGGAAATCTAAGCACCCTCATATGAGCAGGACAAACTTAATTTTAATTTTGCTTGCAGAAATACTTAAGAATATTTTGTATCATATCTTAAACATATTTACTTTAATGAGAAATCACCAACATGTTTTCCAAGTGACTTTGCCTTATATATAACATACACCACACCTGAGAGATCTAGCCATTCCACCTTGCTCAGTAGAGGCTACTGACAATGGATTTCTTTTGTTCTTTAAATTACAATTCTAGTGCTATGATGTTTATAAATCTGTTTTGTATTTCTCTAATGGCTAATGACTTCACAAATAGTTTCATGAATTTTATTATTTTCCCAATATCTTTCACGAAAGATCTATTTTGACTTTTTTTTTTGGCTTTTTAAACTGAATTCCTTGTATCCTTATAAATTTTTCATGTGATCCTGGATTTTGTTTTAACCTTTCAAACGAAGAATTTAATTCCTGTGATCAATGTTTATGTGTGCATGAGTTTTGGTAGTTTGTGGTTTTATTTGGATACTTTTATGTTCACAGAATTGTTCATGTTTAATCATACTGTTCTTCTGATGCTACAGGATCTGCAGTGATGGCTTTTCCTTTATTTACATGGTAATTTATGCCTTTCCCCATTTTCTTCTTTAAGTTTTGCTAGTGGTTGATTACCTTTCACTGATCACTTGCAAGTGCCAGCTTACTGCTTCTTTAATTTTTTCAACTGCTTTTCTGTCTTCAACTTATTGATCTCTGATCTACAATTCTTTCTTCTGATTTTTTTTTGGGACTTCTTTCTTCAGGTTCTTAACAGGATACACAGATTAGTGATTGGAGAAGTTATTTGCTCCTAAGCATTGGATGTTCTTGCCTGTTCTTGCAAGTATTGCTTTGCAGGTATCTCAACAGGTTATGTTTCCATGTTTGATGAGTTGAACATAAAATTTCTTTAATATTTACTTATATTTATAAATATGTGGTTGATTTTCTGAGAAATTTCTCCCATGGCATTTTTTGGTCATTGATTTCCAATTTAATACCATTACATGCTCCATATGATTTCAATCTTATGGAGCATGGTAACATTGCATTACATTCCTTGGAATGAGGTCTACTTAATGCATATTCTATGTGCTCTTGAACAGAACATGTATTTTGTTCTTTGGGGGGGATTGTGCTAAACGTTTAAATCATATTCAATTAGTTGGGTTATTTTTTCCTTCAGTATTCTTATATCATAGCAATAGCGTACTCCTACTTAAGACTTGTGGTACTTTTTAAATCTATTTTATTCCTCTTTTACTCTTTTTTTCACCCCAAAATCTAATCTGTCCAATACTGACATAGTACCCCTTGATTTTTTAATGCCTGCAATGTTAAAATTTTCCCCTGTTTTACTTTAAGCATACTAATAGCATTATTTAAAAGTAAGATTCTTATACATGGTGATCATTGCATTATGTTTTCTTTATGTAGCACATTTAGAGGTTGATCCAATGATTATAATATAGATGCTTGATTTTCATATATTACATTTTTCAATATTTTCAGCTACTTGAAAGGCAGAGTGTCAGAGAGAGACACCGATCTTTCATTATCTACTGCCTTGTTCCCAAATGCATGCAATAGCTGTAACTGAGCCAGGCAACACCAGGAAACTTTTAGTTGGGTACCAGGGTTCAAGCATCATTTGCTGTCTCCCTGGATGCATCTGCAGGAACCTGGATTGAAACTGAGCAGCCCAGGATGCAAACTGACACTCTGGAACAAGAAGTGGAAATCCCACGTGGCAGCGTAAAGCACTGTGACACATGCCTGGTATCCCCATGATAAGATCAGTAGGCTAACCCATAAAATAGAAAAGAGAAATCCTATCTGCCCCAACACAGCTCCTTTTTCAATTTTCTATATGTCCTCTTAAACACGTTAATTCAAATCTACATAAAAAACTGGACCAGACAATGCTTTAAGTTTTACATCCAATTGTCACCTATTTTGAAGGGTCTTTGGTTCAGTTTCTTGGCAAAAGAATCTTCAACATTTTAAAAAAGATATTTCAAGATACATTTTTATTTTAATCTGAAAACTTCTGTGTTTTCCTGACATTTAATCCCTACAGAAAGTTTTGTTGAATATAATACTTTAGTTTTTCCCTTTTACAATGTTGGTTTTCTTTGTTTTGGCCTCTGCGGGATCGAAGAATAAATTTTAGTTATTTAAAGAGGCTTTCACTGACAAAGTAATATATCATTTTCTTTAGTTCTTTTGGATACTTTTCCTAGCCTTTTGTTTGCAATCGTATGATCATCATGTTTCTAGGCAAAGATGTGCATTCCTGTATATGTTCTTTTACAGTTTAATGAGCTTCTCTAATCTTTAGGTTTATGTGAATTGGTGAACTTAGGAAGTTTCTAGTCACTATTTCTTCAAACAAAAGGCTGCTTTCTTGTGTATATGCACATGCTATATTCTTCATACGTTTTGGCTGTTCAAAGACATCAATCTTAAGTCAAAAAATTGGTGCACATGCACCTGAAGTTATGTTCACATTTTAAAATTATCCATCAAGAATGACTTCTACTAATCTTTCGTCAAATTCAATGACTCTTTCCTTTACCACTTTCATTTTATCATGGAGTTCTCCAATTGGATTTAGATATCCATACTGCTTCCATTTATATATTGTGACTTCATTCTAAGAATTATTCTCTTACTTATTAGAAATTCCCATAATAGCTAATTTAAAGTCAGTCAAATAATTCTAAGATCTATAATCAAAAGTTGAAATTTTCCAAGTTCTTCACAAGCGAAGTAATTTACACTGTATCCTAGATATGTTCAATATTATTATATTTTAAATCTTATTTCCACTAAGAGGAGAATGGTATATACATACATTTTTTCTTTTTTATTGGACAGATAATTTATCTAATAATATTCAGTCTGTACATTCTGGTTAGCTTCCTTTAAAGACATAACTTTATTATTTTCTTCTTTAATGTCAATTCCATGTTCAAAGTTTCATTGACATGTTTCAGAAATATTTTATGTGTTGAGACCCAAAAGTCAGTCTGAAACTTGATAATACATCAAAGTTCATTTCTGAAAGTCTTGGGAATGATATGTTAGAGAAGATATATTTATAAAATCTGGGGGTGAGTCCCAGGATCCATTAAAACCCTTTATGAGGTGTAGTTCCTAGGGTGTGCCTTCTGGAAAACTCCTAGTACTTTTGGATTATCTGAGGTTCATCTTTGCAATTAACAGGCAGGAAAGTTAACGTGTGCATTATTCCACACTGTTGTACACTGTTGTGAAGGTATCCATGATAGATATAGCAAGAAGACTCAAGGAAAATAAAAGCCTCCTAAGCTCTTAGCTTCTTAGTACCAAGTTTCTCTCTCTGAGTTTGAGGCAACTGAATGGCCTCTGCTGTTGGCACTATCACTGCCAGAAAGCCATGTTCTCCGTCTTTGAGAATCACATTAAGGGTGTCTGCTGGAGCTCCTCCTGGACAGTCACTTAGAAGTGTTTCTAAGTGGAAGACCAGGTGCATCCAGGGGAAAACAGGCTAAATTCACACCCACTTTTTCTTGAGTTTCAATTATGTTAATTCTCAATTCATCTGCTACTAGTTATTCCTAAAAACTGAATCCACACATTTTTTTTTAAAGATTGAATCACTGCATTCAGCAGCAGAGATGGGATTTTATCTATTTTGTTACCTACTGGAACTTCTGTAGGCACTTAAGAGTAACAAAATCACATAATAAAAGCAGTCATTAGAAAGATAAATGTTACTGCATACAAGTGATCAGTGTGAAGAAAGAAACAGAGAAACTATAGTTGATCTTAGACTTTAGTTATTAATTTCAACTATAGCGAATTTTTACTTATACTATTTATAGGAAAAAGTTATAAATTTGATAACAGAAATTCTAATCATTTGAGTTCTCAATATATTTTAAAATTATTTCTTTGCACTGGGAAGTTAATCTGGACTGCTACACATTGTTAGGTGTTGGGAATTTCTACAGCAATATACAAATAATTATTTAAAAGTAGCAAAAATAAAATTCAATTTTTAAGTTTCCACCTTTAACCAGAAACTATTTTCTATGCATTCACAAATTATGACAAAGTTTTCTGAATAAAGCCTAACATTACTAAAGGTTTAGAAAACTTTTGGTGGTTAGAACTAAATTCTAAAATGCACTATTAAACTTCAGGTTTATATATACAAATACGTGTATGTGTGTGTGTATCAATCAATCCATCTAAGCCTATTTCTATTTTAGATATAGACATAACTTTTAAGAACAAAATTCAGATTGAGAGCCTTGCAAATGAGGTTAATCTTTTAATTGTAACATGACAATGAATATTACATGTTAGCTGCCAGCAACAAGAGGAAGAACAGGCACTGTGTATAGAGTCAATCCTCACCCTTAATTGCCAACACATTCACAAACATTGGTTTCTTGGATTTTAAGTTAGCAGCACTTGCCATTTGTTTAATTATTTTATTTGAAACTGATACAGAGAAAGGAGAAGGAAGAGAAAGTAGAGGAGGAAAAGAGAGCACGAGCAAGTAAGAGACAGTAAGAGCATTCTTCCATCTGCTAGTTCACTTTCCGAATGACGTCAACACTGATGGTCATGCCAGGTTAAAGCTAGAAGTTCATCAGGGCCTCCCATGTGTGTACCTGGGTCCAAGCACTTATTAGCATTATCTTGTGCAGCTTTTCAAGACCCATTAGCAGGCAGCTGATTAGAAGTGGAGGACCAGGGTTTCAAACTGGCACCCACATTGCATGCCGGTGTTGCAGATGGCAGCTTTATTGTCATTCCACAATGACAATAACAGTAAATTTTAATGTTTAAGATTTTTTTCCTTTTATTTGCAAGACAGACTGTATATGTAGAGAAGGAAAGACAGAGAGAAATGTCTTCCATCACTGGTTAACTCTCCAAATAGCTGCAATGGCCACAGCTGAGCCTCTCTGAAGCTAGGAGCCACAAGCTTCTTCCAGGTCTTCCAGGTGGGTTTGGGGCCCAAGAACGTGAACCATCTTCTACTGCCTTTCCTGGCTATTAGCAGGGAGTTGAATAAGAAGTGGAGCCACCAGAACCTAAAGAAGTACACATATGGGATGCTGGCTCTCTAGGGAGATGCTTAGCCTACTACCCACTGTGCCAGAAAACCATCTATATTTTAAAATACAATATTGTGCTTTTATTTCAACAAAGAAAATTAAGTTTCAATTGAGATAAACCTATTAATTGAGGAGATACTTTTCAAAATTAAGACAAGTGTAGTAAATAATTGCTCACTTAATAAAGAACTATAACTTCTAAGGTCATTTTCAAAATCCTGTGGCTAGTTCTTTTCTAAATGAAAAGAATCTGTGGGTTTTGTGTCACAACTGGTTAAATAACAGCATGAGCAGTGTGAATCTCACATTTGAATGCTTGTTTGGGTCCCTGCTGCTGCGTTGCTAAAGCAGCTTTCACCTAAGACTCCTGTGAAGGAGTAGATGATAGCTCTGACACTCAGACATGAGTCATTAGCACCCAAGAGGCAGCCCTACTGGAGCTATAGGCTCCTGTCACTGATCTGACCCAGATCTTCCCATTTGGTCCCTGAAGGTGAGAACCAGCAGAGAGAAGATCAACATGAAGACCTTTCTCTTTTGCTCAATGCCTTGAATTCCATTTGGATTTTCCATATGGGTGGCAGGGACCATTCTCCTTGAGTCATCACCTGCCACCTTCCACATGCATATTAACAGCAAGATGGAACCTAGGGCTTTCTATGTGAAACACCCTCTCCTGATTAGGTGGCAACATTTATTAACATTAAGAGGATGATGGAGTTTAGAAATTTTTTTTTTCATTTCCTGGAAAGACAAAATCTGTTATTCAGCTCAATCAAGGCAAAGATCTAGGCACTAGGATAAAATAAGGTCTTAAAAAGTCCCAAGAATGAGATTAGGTAAAGGCCAGTTCCTTGAACTATAAAATCTGCTCAATAACATTTGTTAAGTTCAATTGATTTAGAAAAATGTTTATTTAAGGGGCTAGTGCTGTAGATCAGCGGGTCCTCACCTGCAGTGCTGACATCCCATATGGGTGTCAGTTCAAGCCTTGGTTGCTCCACTTCCTATCCTGCACCCTGCTTATGTGTCTTTGAAAGTGGTAGAGAATGGTCCAAGTTCCTGGTTCTTGGTTCTGGCCTAACCCAGCCTTGGCTGTTGTAGCCATTTGGGGAGTGAAGCAGCAGATGCAAGATGTCTCTGCTCACTGTTTCTGAAACCACACTTCAATTAAAATAAATAAGGAAATCTTTAAAAAGAAAAAGTTGTCTATGAGTTACCAGTTATGATCCTGATACGTTATACATCACTTGAATCAGCATTAAACAATAGTGAAACTGCAAAGGCATGTGGGGGGAATCAGGAGCGATCCTGACAACCTCTTAACAGGTCATATGCATGGAGTAGGGTTGGGGGGAACCCCAGAATGGAGCAGGAGGACAGGAGGAGGCTTGTATCCCAACCCTGGAGACTCCCGGATCCTCACCAAGGACTATCAGTACAGCACCAAGGACTACATCCCAACTGCCAAGGAGACCACGGGGAATTGGAGTACCTTCGGAGGCCAAGAACCCTGAGGTCACCCACTTCCATCTGGATCTACCACATGGGATGGAAGAAGTCCAAATTCTGCCTTACAGGATCCAAGGTCATCGGAGCGAAAATCAGGATCCCTGAGTGGTCCGCAGAAACAGAAGAACAATAAACTTCCTTTAGGTCTAGGCAGGGGAGCTTTCTCTGATTCTCACTTGGTTCCAACTTTGGGTCCCCACCCTCTCTGGCAATGACCATCAGGATCGCTCTGGAAATCCGTCAAAACAAATAAACAAAAAATCTAGAATAGATAGACAGAAAACAAGGAAAGCTTAGAATCAGACAGGAAAAGGTCAGCGTGGATGCACTTATACCTCACTAGGTGGGACACAAAGATTACTCTTCACTAGGGTATTGAAGATTTCTCTGCACACCCCTCCTAAAACTGTTCACCTAAACTGTTGACACATGTCTTGTTAGAGTTATAGAGTTAGACTACCTGAAAAACAGCCAGGTTCAGCAAAATCATGCTTCAACACTATAAACTGCTATCCTAAAATAGACACAAGACAGCTGAATAGTAATCTATAGCCATTTTAAGGTGTATAGAAGCCGGTTGTGTATAAACTAATAATTGAAGTATCAATGAAGACGTCACAGGATGTGGTTCAGAACTTGCATTCTTTTTTTTTTTTAACATATTGGTTACTCAATACCATGTCAATTAATTCTATAATGTTATAAATTGTTACTGATGTTATGTTGGGGCCTTTAATTGATTGGGATGAAACTCTGCCGGCTCTACCTTCTGACCAGAGAAGGTATCCCCACAAAACCGTTGAACTTATCTGGACAATAAGATGCTGGACTTTATGCTTGGTAAATGCTTGCAATAAAAGAATCTCAACTGAATCTGAACTGTGGTAATGCAATAAAGTGGAGGAATCCACCATGGGGGGAGGGTTTGAAGATGGGTGGGGGAATCCCAGTGCCTATAAAATTGTATCACATAATGCAATGCAATCAATAAAAAAAGGTAAAGAAAAAGTTAATTTAATTGCTGTATAAGCCCCATATTGATTTTGTGCTTCACCAGCTGTCTTCTTCCTCCTATATATTTCAAACCCTAAAATTAACCTAACCTTCCAAATTTACTATGAGAATTATGCTTAAAAAGAAAACACACAAAAATGACTGTGAATTCATTTATCCAGTTCTCTGATAGCTGTCACATGATGAGGCATGAGATGTATGCAAATACTTTCAGTGATTTTTGCACTGCCTCCTTCTCTTCTGGCTCCATGAAATACAACAAACTCTAATGACTTAGATGGGTTGCAAACATGCTAAGGTAACAATCATAAGCCAAGGTATGAAAGGAGAACACTCATAACAGGTTGAGTGAATATTAGTTGCAAATAAATATGCTAGCAGTTTTATGTATAGTAATTGATTTATTCATATTAGTCTGTGGAGTATTATTGACCTCCATGTATCAGAACATGGAGAGTTGATGAAGTAACAGCTAACAAGTTAATGGGAAATTAAGTCAGGAAGCACACTGTTCGCTTGTAGTTTTCATAGCAATTATAATACAAAACCAAAACAAACACCCAACTCTTGGCAGTGTTTTGTGAATGTAACTGAGCAGTCCCAGTTCTTTTCTTTGCTCTGTGTTCAGTGCAGTGGCACATGTCTAGACATGATTTTTCCTTAACATTTTTCTGAGCGGATCCAGATCATTTTTTGATGCTGCACAGACAACAAGAAACACCCACTCAGAAGTTTTCAGGGGTGGTATTCCTCTTGCATGCAAGCCAGATGGATTTCAACAACAGGTGGGGCTAGTTTCCTTTACAACAGCCCTTGGCAGGATGCAAACTCATTCTGCTGGCCTGACTGCTCTGAGGAGCAGGGAACACTCACTTACCTTCAGCCTCATCAGCCACAACAACAGGAATTCCCAAATTCCACATCCCTCCAGAGTGCCTATGGAATTAATCCTTCCAAACTGGCAGTCATATTTTTAAAAGAGACAGCTCTACAAGATTAATCAATGGTAAATGTAAACACTTTCAGGAGGCTCCTTAATTCCTCTAATTAAATAGAAACCAAAATAAAATGAACAAATGAAAATAATCATTATACTGATATAAATGCTTGTCGTGTGTGCATTCTGCTTCTGGCAATGTTTGTGATACTGCCTGGGTGCTAGTTGGCTCATTTAGATAATACAAAGATAGCTTTCTAGCTGTGAATAAAAGCCCCCACAAAGAAGATTGTAGAGAGGACCCTGCCAATCTCGGCGGCATGGCTATGAAAGCAAACTAGAACAAAACTAAACAAGCAAAAAAAAAGTATCATGATGTAATAGGTACAGAAAATGGCAGAAAGTCCAGCATCTTATTGTAAAGACCTATTTAACAGTTTCTTTGGATGTCCATCTTTTATTCAGGAGTAGAGATGTACACTGCAATATATCTGCCCTGCTCAGTATCTCAGTATGCTACTGCTCCAATACAGTTCCTCAGATGAATCTTGAGGGGATGGCATAAAGGATCCCAGCAGAACACGGAACTAAAAGAGTCATCAGCAAAGCAAATCATTGGTCCGCAGTGACTGTGCAGCTACAGTCTCTACCATCCCAGGAGAAATTTTAGCTGTATAGCTACAAAACGAAAGGTTTGGGAAACGATTACCATGGTAGTCGGTATGAAGACTTTCCAGACAACTGAAAATTGATCTACCATATGACCCAGCTGCCCCGCTCATGGAAATACATCCAACGTGATTGAAATCCACATATGAGAAACTAATTTGCATCCCCACATTTATAGCAGCACAATCCACAATAGCAAAGACATGGAAACAGCCCAACTGTCAGTTGAAAGAACAATGGATAATGTGGTACATCTACTCTGGAATACTACTCAGTCATTATAAAGAATGAAATTTTAGCATTTTCAACAAAATGGTCTGAACTAGAGACCAGTACGTTCAGTGAAATGAGCCAATCCCAAAAGGCCATATACCATATTTTCTGTCTGGTACAATATTCATTAAAATACAAAACTAATAGACTTAAAGGTGAACAGGTATATACATACATTCTCATAGACCAACTGTATAATGGGGACTATCATACTAGGATGTGCAGATACAGTACAGTATACATCTTTACTCCAAAAATAAGAACTCCCAAGTAAATTGTTAAATATACTTTGAGAAAATGATTCTAGATTTTCTACCATTTTCTATGCCTTCAATACCATGAGATACTTAAATAACTGAATATTGGACTTGAGACTATTGCTGAACTACTATACTATTTTGATAATATGGGAGGCGAATATTTGGTTGGGTAATGGGGATGGAGGAATGGAAAAAGGTGAAGTGGAGGGGAGTATCTCCATACCTACAAAACTGTATCAGGTTGGGCCCTGCGGCGTGGCCTAGCAGCTTAAGTCCTCACCTTGAACTTGCCGGGATCCCATATGGGTGCCGGTTCTAATCCAGGCAGTTCCACTTCCCATCCAGCTCCCTGCTTGTGGCCTGGGAAAGCAGTTGAGGATGGCCCAAAGCTTTGGGACCCTGCACCCATGTGGGAGACCTGGAAGAAGTTCCTGGCTCCTGGCTTCGGATCAGCATAACATCGGCCGTTGCGCTCACTTGGGGAGTGAATCATCGGATGGAAGTTCTTCCTCCCTTTCTCTCCTCCTCTCTGCATATCTGACTTTCCAATACATAAATAAATAAATAAATAAATAAATCTTTTAAAAAACTATCAGGATAAGAAAGGAGGAGAGGAAAAAAGAAAAAGGAGAAAGAAGGGAGCAGGAGATAGAAAAGAGGGAGAGGGAAAAAGAAAGAAGAAATATGGAGAGAGGGAGAGAAGAAGGAGATGGAGAAGGAAAAGAAGAAAAGAAAATGAAGACAGGCCCTTGAAATGTTGAATCCCTCAAGGGGATAGTTCAAACAAAAACCTTCCTGGGACCAGGTGTTTGACACAGTGAGTACTTAAAACATGCCTCAGTATATTTGCATCCTGAATCAGGGAACCCGGAGTTGAGTCCCAGTTCTACTTCAACATGCAGCTTCCTGCTAAGGCATAGCCTTAGAAGACAGAACGTGTTGACTCAAGTACTTGGGTCCACCCTTTTATGTAACCAACATCAAAGACCCAGGACTGAGTTCGCAGTTATCAGGTTTTGTCCTTGCCAGCTGCAGTAGGCATTTGGGGCAGTGAACCTATAAGCTAGATGTGCTTTTGTCGATCTGAAATTCACAATAAATAAAATAAATGCTTTTAATTTAAAAATTTTATTAAAAATTTATTAATGTGGTGAACATATTACATGTATGTCAGAGATATCATTCTAAGAGGATAACCATATTTCCCTCTTTTCCTTAAGCCCTTCCTTCTATACTTTTTTATCCCATTTATTTTTTGCAATTAATTTCAACTTACTTTAAGAGCATATATTTAATGCACCACTAAACATAATGTTCAACAAGCAAAAGGTAGAAAGACCAGTTTCCCAGTGATACAGATAAGGACTGAGAACATGACAAGTTGCTGAGAATTGTTGTAATACATAGATCCTTTTTCAGGGGATGACATTCTTCAATAGATAAATTGATAACATGAATAATAGCAGAAAATATTTTCTGAGTTCAAACATGTTTCTTAAAAAAGCATTTTTCTTGGCTCTTTGTCATGGATACCAACTTAGTGATATACTAAATGTACCAACTTGGGCCACAGCAACAGCCTAGTGGCTATATCCTCACTTTGTATCCACTGAGATCTCATATAGGCACAAGTTTGGCTCCTGGCTGTTCTATTTTACATCTAGCCCCCTATTAGTGGTCTGGGAAGGCAATAGAGGATGGCCCAAAGCCTCAGGACCCTGTATCCACATGGGAGACCCAGAGAATGCTCCTGGTCCCTGACTTCAGATCAGCTTAGCTCTGGCTGTTGTAGCTACTTTGGGAGTGAATAGTGGGAGCAAGATCTTTCTCTCCTCCTCTGTAAATCTGCCTTTCCAATAAAAATAAATAAATCTTTAAAAAGTAAAAACTCAAAGTGAGCATTTCTTTTTGCAAATCTATTGTGTTTCTCTTCCTACTTCAAGGGGAAGTTAACGACTTAGATACTCAACAGTGTTATGTACTACAATGTCTAATATATGAAATTTAATGAATCAACTAAATGAAAAACTAGAGTTCTAAATGCAATGTTAGCTTTTTAAATTGTTTGAACTGTAGCTAGCTATAGATGAGATGAGATCTTCCATCCTTGGATTCATTCCCAGCTGGTTCATTGTTAGGTTATATGACAGGATAAAGCCAGAAGCCAAGAATCCCATCATGGTCCACATGTTTAGCAGAGGCCAAATTACTTTTTCCAGCATCTTCTGCTTTCCCCGGTGCATTAGCAAGGAGCAGGATCAGAAGTCGAGCAGTCAGGGTTCATATTTGATGCAGGTCTTACATGTAGTGGCTCAACCTGATGTACATAATGCTGACCCCAAGATTTTAGCTAATGCTACTCTCCACATTCAACCTCACTGACTCAGTATTTATTCTCCCTGTCCATTAACATTAAGCTACTGAGGAAACAATTACAAAACCACCTAAACGTTAATTACAAATGAAAATAAAGTAACATAAAACCTTGAACTGGTCATAGGAAATATGGGAACAAATTTGTTACATGGATGAGGAAGTTAAGTCCAAAATCAAGTAAGTACCATATGGCCATGATGATGTCATCATTTAGTTCTTTAAGATTTCTAC
This sequence comes from Ochotona curzoniae, assembly GCF_017591425.1. Lineage (NCBI taxonomy): Eukaryota > Metazoa > Chordata > Mammalia > Lagomorpha > Ochotonidae > Ochotona > Ochotona curzoniae. Next base: position 6,737,904 of record NW_024466605.1, read on the forward strand.
CTTACCAAGCTAAAATTAGATCATGCCCTTCCTTATAGCTAGGAAATCATTTGAAAAAAAATTTCTGTAATACTTTTTGCACTAAATAATTCTAAGTATAATCCCAAAAAATTATTTCTAAGAAGTACTATTCTAAATTCTTTTTGTTGTTGTTGTTCATTAGAAGAAGGAAAACACAAAAAATAGAGTGATTAACTAGAGGACATTTGTACAGTTTTCTTTCCCCCAAACATGACAGCTACATTTTTTTTAACAATTTCAGGGAGAATATATATGAAAACCTAAAAACATTAAAGAAAGAGAGAATTATTTTAAAAAGGCAGAACAACTACAAATGTTGCTTCATGGTAAGAGATACAATTTGCAAGTCATTGTTTAGGAAAAAAACATGTTAACAAAATAAATATATTAATAAATGAAACTTCATACAAAGAAAAGCTCGTTTAATATGCCACTATAGTTTGGGGCTTGTTATTTTTAGCATGGCAGCCATTCGATCTTGAAGACAGAGCCACTAACTGTTTTTTTCTAAAAAAAAAGTAGAATGTACATTCAAAACTATACACTGGCTTTGAGGAAATTTCCAGGACCATAAATCCTCTCCTATTGTATAACAACATATCATAGATGACACAAAAATAGACAATGGAGTAAATAAGATGAGTATCTCTCCTTCATTGCCCAAAAGTCCCCTACTTCATGGCAAAAGGAGTAGGCCATGGCAGAACATTTAGTTCTCAAACTGCACACTGAAGTAAGAATTCAAATAGTATGGTGGGAATAGTTCCAAAAGCTCCACTGAGAGTATTCCCGTTAAGAAGACAGTTTAGGAATTTGCAAGAATGTGCAAGAAAAGCAAATGTCTTTGCAGCTGCACAAACCCAGAGCTAGGGAGGAAAGAAGGAGCAAAAAATAAGGGAGTTGTGGAGAGAGGAACAGAAATAGTGTTCAAATCCCCCCCAGCAGATGTAGCCAATCAAACTGTAAGAATATAAGCTACCCTGTTAGATTTTATTTTTATATAAAACACAAATAATTTTCAGTGAAAAAAAATTTAAATGTTGCATGAGACATCACTACACTGAAAAAAAAGGATTCATTGTCTGATAAAACTATCATGAGAAATAAAATTACTTCTCTACTCAAAAAATACCTCAGTTGTAAACTACCCAATGTAAAAGTGTTACTCTGATGTAAGAACATAAATTTGTTACAGTAAGTACTCAAAGGCAAACTGGTAGAATAACAGAATGAAATTTTAAAGATGACTACTGACATAAAGGAGGAAAACCACAAAACAAGAGCCACTGGAAACTAACACATCAATTGGGAAAACTATAGAGGCAACCAAAAACAAAATCAATAAATAGAAAAAAAATGGCTGAAAATAGTTTTGAAGATGAAGATGAGGCAATAGAAGCAATTACATACAGATTTTAGAGCTAGAAATCCAATGAAAGCTAGAAATCCATGAAAGAGGAAATCTAACTGAAAAGGAATCTTTATTGAAAAGTAAAATCCAGGACAATTTTCTGAAAAGAAAGCTAAGCAGGGCTGAGTATTTTGCACTGCTTTTGCCTTGAGATGCTTGTATCCTCTATGAAAGTACCTGGGGTTCCAGTTCCATCTGGATTTCCAATTGCAGCTCTCCAGTAATACAGTAATACAGACCCTTGGGGGCTAGCAATTGATAGCTCAAGTAGATATGTTTGTGGCGCTCAAGTGAATCTTAACTCTCAGCTTATAAGCATGGCCCAGCCTTCCTTAGTGTGGGCACTGAGGGAGTGAATCTGTGCAAAAAAGCCCTCTCACTGTGGGTGTTTCTGTACTTCTGCCTTTTACATGAAAAAAAATGAAAAAAATGAAAAAAAAATTAAAGCTAATCCAATCATTAGATTGCAGAATACTCTAAGAAAATTGCTGGAAAACATGCACTCAACAAATAATCCTACTTTCAGGCACTCTGACACACAAATGTAATAACCTGTATGTTAGAAGCATTACACGTGCTTTAAACTTTCCTCCAGCAAAATTCAATACAAAAAGAAAATGGAAAATTCTCCACAATTTGCAGGACAGGAAATGTAAACCAAGAGTATTATATAAGCCAAAGCATTAAGCAAGTGAAAAACCAATGCGTGTATATTGTCAAATATGAAAACAACTCACAGAAAATGTTTTTCTGAGGGAAAAGTAACCAAAAGCCTACTGACCACAAAATTCAGCCGAACATAGTGCTGTAGCTAAAAACTCAAGGATTACGGGAAAAGGCCAAGGAGTATATTACTGAGAGCAATGAATCTATTTCAGATTATTACCAATAGCAGACAACCAGAAATGCAGTTACTACTGCTTCTCAGCCTTCTGGCTAAGACTGAGTAAAACGTAGTTACTAAAGAAAATGTGTGTACACTAAACTCTGAAAAGTACAAACCTAATAATAGAATACCTGCCTGCATCCCGCCACCACCAACTCTTTTTCAAAGACAACCCAAACCAGGACTTAAGGGTGAACTGGGATGAGACAAATGGAAATGGTGGCAATACCTTTACTTTTGCAAAGGTAGTCAACCGAGATTCATCTCTTAAAATGTTCATATTTTTCTAACTAATTTTGTTTGAATGTTAGATGGATATTTTCAGAGCAACTACCTTGAGTTAAAAAAATACAGTCACATTTCTCCCTAAAACATCAACATTTTTCTGTAAAATTGACATTGAATTATGCCATGATTCCATTTGCTTTCATCTCTGTCTATATATCTGAATACCCGTTTGGTGCATTTTCCTATCCTTATATCCATAAATGCACAAAAATATATCATAAGATCATACCACATCTAATATTAATTGTGAACCTTTATATACACTTTGCTTTGAGGCACTGTGTCTTTTTTTTTTTTTTTAAGATTTTAAGGTTTACATATACCAGAATTGCAGAGAAACAGGCAGACCTTGAGAGAGACAGAGAGAGACTTTCCATCCACTGGTTCACTCCACAAAAGGCCTCTACAAGGAGAGCTAGAGTGGCCCAAAGCTTGGAGCCAGGAGTTTCTTCTGGGTTCCCCATGAGGGTGAAGGGGCCTAAGAACCTGAACCACCCTCTGCTGCCTTCCCAGGCCATCAAGAGAGAGCTGAATCAGTGGAGCACATGAGACTCAAAGCAGCACCCCTACTTTTTTGGCATTACAGACAGTCTAGCTTACTACACCATGGTGCTGGACCCCAGGCATTTTTTTTAAACTAAATTAATGGATTGTTTAATTATTTATATCAGAATCACAGAGAAAGTTTGTTTATAGAAAAAAAAAAGGAGAAGTGATCAGGTAAAAATGTCAAGACTCCAGAAGTAATCCTAAGAAATAGAACAGTGATTCAATTATATTATCATTTATGTATTTTTACCATTTTATTAGCTAGAGTAGTGTGTTTCCAGAAAATTTCAGAGAAACACTAAAATAAATGTGAGATCTTCTATCTCTTCTTCCTGCTGCATTTTCATTTTTCTGAAGAAGCTAATAGACAGGGTGTGCTCTTGTAAAAATCTCATTTATAAATTTACAGTTATAAATACAGATTAGATATTTTCAAGAAATTCATGGACATGCGTATTACGAAAGTAAATACGTAATGATTTCAACAGTTTTTGCCCTACTTAAGCTTATTTTAAAATTCTACTTTCAATGAACTTTTAAAGTGTCCTTGTATATCTGTTTTTTATTTTAATATGCACAGGCTTCTTTGTAAAGGTGCTCAAAATATGATATGAACTGAAGTAATCTTTTTATTCTCCTTTATTTTCTCTATATTTTTTGGATCACTTAATACATGGCTTCAATGAAATGCTAGAAAAATCCCTTTTGCTTTATACAGTATAACATGCACATTAAATATTTAATTTCCTAGTCCTTTGGTGACTGGCTCTCCTGCTAAGTTTTTGAATTCTTTCTTGATCTCATGATCCTAAATTGTTAATTCTGTACTTCTGGATCCCATAGGAGTTTCAGCGGTGCCAAGGGAACTATGGTATTTGGTTAAGGATGGAAAATTCAGCTCAATGTAATCTTAATGTAATAAATCTCCATTAGCTTCCAAATTTATTTGCCAACAATCTTCTAAAACACAGCATATTATGTATCATTAGTCTCATTCAAGATAACTCCATGCTAAAGCACATTAGAACACAACAGAAGAGTGAAGGCTCATATCATCCTTTCGTCATCCCTTTCCCAACGTGTGTGGTTTCCTTCCATGCTCACCACTTGAAACTCAGAATTACAGACCCAAGGCTTGGGCTCATTTCATATGTTTTTTTGAACTCCAAGGTTCACACTGGAACTTTCCACTCACTCTGTTGAATAGGCAGTGAAGCTCTTTGAGTTTTGTAGAGGAAAATACATGAGGCTAAAGTTTTCTTTTTGAGAGGTTCATGTAATAGAAATTTTCATTTGGAATGCAATTTCCATAATAGGCAGTATCACAAACTACAACAGAAACTGTTTAAGATACTGCTCAGATATGATCATTTGGGTAAGGCAGTAAAGCAAAGTTTCACACTCAAAAATGGCCTTAAAGGCCCCTCGACAAGAGGTATCATCCAGTACAAAATCTTGGCTTCTGAGTGGCAAAATCTACCTGCATCCTGGAGTTTGGCATTTTATCATCCAAAGTTACCCAGCAATACTCCTAGTAAGCAAATGTGTTCATATGAAACAGTGGTGATGTAAGCTATCCCCTCACAGCTATTTCTCTTCCAAGAAAATGGTAATCCTTTTACACTCCTCCTAAATCTCCTTTGGCCCTTCACTAAATGAAGCCTGCTCATGCTGCCTAACACCTCTTCTCTCTTCTGGGAAAGTCTGACTATTTGCTTTTCTACTTCAGGACATTCTCCTTGGTGCATCTGAAATCTTGGGACCAATGGGGCTTCTGTCTAGGTCCTTGACCTTTCCTCTAACAATCTGCAAGGCCTGGAGCTACGCCTGGGTTGCGTGCCCAGCAGCTGCTTAGCAGCGAGTTCACCTTAGCAATTAAAATGCCAAGAACAGCTTCTACAGAAGAGCTGGTGACACCAGGCCCTGCAGCTGCACACAGAACAGGTGAACTGCCAGCTCAGGCACATCAGTCCATCAAACCCTCTTGCAGCTGTTGCTGAATTTGCTTGTTTCCTTTCTTTCAAATTCCAGGGTTTCTTTTTGCTGCACTATGTAATATACAGTTTCCTCCCAATTTTGTGGAACTTTTAATTTCTATGTTTTTAGGAAATACTAGAAGACTATATATTTTAACCTCCCTCTACTCTTTTCATTCAGCCATTTCTTTTGTGTCCAGGAAAACAGCAACGTGACTCAGAAGGAATTTGGAGGAAATATGAAGTAGCATGTGCAAAATTGCATTACATAGTTAAAATCAGTTAAAATGTTCCAAGCGTAAGTTACAGGACTCACTTGGATGTAGCCTAGTTCAGTATTTATGTCTGTTAATACACATGATTCTATGTGAATTTTATATATTGAAAACATGCAATTAGGTATATGCATCTGTATCAGTACAAGGTGCAAATATAATAAGATTATCCAGAGGTTGAACTGAAAAAATTCTGAAAGTTTTCCACCTATGCACATCAAACTCTAAGTTTATTAAATCTCCTTATCATTGAGTTATAGCAATAATATTTTGCATAGGTACTGTTTCAATGAATACATGAATTAAAACAAAATGTTCAAATACTGAGATGCTATGAATACACGAATTAAAACAAAATGTTCAAATACTGAGATGCTGTACAGCTATTCATTTCCTTTTTTTTAAATTATTTTTTTGACACAGTTTAATAGACATTGGGGTTCCCAAACCTCTCCCCACTCCACTCCCATTATTCTCCTCTCCAGGCTTTCAATGGGTTGTCTGTACCTCTTCATTTCATACAGAAAATGATTATATCAAGTGCCGTGAAAGGCATAGAGGCAATTATAAGCTTCTGAGTTACAATTCTGTTTTATCCACATATTGAGATTATACCCAGACAAATCCAGGCTACTGTATAGTTCACCTATATGTGACATTCAAGTTCTGGTTGAACATTTTGTCAATAAAATTGTAGATATTCAAAAACTTTCTATTGACTCTGGAGGCCAGGACAAAGAGAAAGAAAGAGAATTTTCCATTTTTTGTTTCACAGTTCTAAAAGCTGGGGCTGGGCAAGGCCAATACCTGGAGCTGGAAGTTTCTTTCATGTCTCCCAAGCATTTGGGGGCATCTTCTGCTGCTTCCACCAAGTATATGAAATGAAATAGCAGGGTCTCAAATTGTTGGCGTCCATATGGAATTTCAGTACAAGAGGTAGATCTTCCTACTATGCCAGTCTTTGCCCATTGGCAACTGTTAATAAAAGGTTTCCAAAAATTTGACTATACTACTGTAATAACTGAGAAGAAAACGAAGAGCGGATGTGGAAACAGGGAGGGTGGAAGAGGAAATACATGAACTATGGAAATCTATCATTAAAAAAAGGAAAATTGAAAATAAAACAAAAACAACATGCAAATCAAAAAGTATATTGATTGTACACAAAACAAATAAATCATGGAAAATGCATATTGTGCAAAATTATTCACAGATGGAAAAATTTTTGAACCATAGTAAATTTATCTTATTTTTCAATAATATTTATTTTCATTGGAAAAGCAGATTTACTGAGGGAAAATGAGACAGAGAGAAAGATCTTCCATCTGCTAGCTCAATCCCGAAGTGGCCACAAAGGCTGGAGCTGAGTGAATCCTGAGCTAGGAACCAGGAGCTTCATTCAGGTCTTCTACACAGGTTCAAGGTCCCAAGGATCTGGGCCATGCTCTGCTGCTTTCCCAAGACACAAACAGGGAACTGGATGGGAAACGTAGCAGCCAGGATATAAACCAGAACCTATATTACACTCCGGAGTTTGCACTGGAGGAAGATTGGCTCATTGAGCCATTGCGTCAGATCCATAAACTTACATTTAATTTTCACTTTTCCCACAAATTGTTTGAAGTACCCTCTTATACGTTAATTCAATCACTTTTTTAAAAGAACTTAAAAGGAGGCCAATTTAGTTTGAAATATCTTTAATGTCACTAAGAAACACTGAATTACATAAGTGTGTTTCTAACAGAGTACAAGTAAGTTGTAACACCTGAGCTGTTTCTATTTGTCCATTCATCCTGGAAAGGCTTGCATGAACAATGCTTTCCCATTTTCCTTTTTCTGAATCTCAAAGTTTGAAAGAAAGAAGTGGCTAGGGCCTTCAGTATTGACAACAGCAGCTATTCATAAGCAGTAACCCTTCAAACCTTTTCTTCCCTACTACAATATTTTAGCATCTTCTTAATTAGGATATTTCTTACAGCTTGAAATTCTACAAATAACTATTTCCAGTTTTAATGCCATCTCTCTTGGAAATCTTGGTGAAATAAATCATCATATAACTCTAGTAGTGGCAGGAATACAGAGACTTATTTTTAGCCTTTGATCTGATCACTTATTATTATCATCAAGTTCATTTCTGCCTTAATCTCCCTAGCCCTACCCTAATAATTATTCTATTTGTTAATCACAGAATCAGGACTCTGATTGGGCTGGTTATTACAGATAACATTTGAAAACAATATTAGGTTTGGAAATGAGTGAGAATCAACAATGAGAAGCTACATATTTGAAGGCACAGAGAGAAATTCTTAAAATGCATTTTTACATTATTGTAAGAGTAGTAATAAGCAAAATAACTGTATAACTATACAATATCTTTGCTATGCTTTTATGACACCAAGATATTGTGGTAATCTCTTGGAATTTGTTAAAGAATCTGATCAGTATTGTTCAAAACCAGCCATTTTTTTTTACTAATATCTTAGTTAAAATGTTCTAATAACTCTTTTTCTTTTTAAAAAAACTCTCATTATTTCATGAGGCTCAGGCAGGCAGAATCAAGAAGCTGCAGGAACACACACATACATTAGTTTCTTCTGATAGATTTTGACAGAGCTGTTTTTCCCTGAAGCAGTCTGTCTCTCAAAATTGTATCTTAATCACTTGACATCTCAATATTATGGCTGCTTGTTGCATGTTTTGCCTCAGGTCCTCTAAATAGTATGGGATGTTTTACTTTAAAATGCTTTGCTTTCACATAATCCATGCCTTTAACACTGTATTGTAATGTCAAATCAAGTGATCAAGCTACTATTAGAAAAGCTTATTGTTTCCAAACTCTTACATTTTGTTTGAAAGTGTAACTCAAGTTCTGATTAAAATGGGCTTATATTTAACTCATATAATGGTAGTGAAAGTAAGAATCTTTGTTCTAAGGTGAGACAGCAGTTGACTTATCTTGATAAATTCTTATGGACTTTTTTTTTTCTTAAAGAGGAGTAAAATGACAACCCTGAAGTTCATCAAGCACTCGTTCTTAAACTTATTACAGATATTTAGTTTTCTTAAGTTTGTATTATCTGATGAAATAACTGTAAGACATAGAAAATTACATGTGTACATGTGGCAACTTAAACTTGGGGTTGTATGTATCATAATGCTATCCATATTCATCACTGTATGAACTTTGCATTGCATTTGCCAAGAAGTATCACTGAGTGAATTGTCACTGTGTAAGTTGGAGCTCCCTTCAGAATTCAGGAAATAAAAAAAAAAGTTTTGTTTCCCCAAGCGATCTTCAATGCAATAATAAAATTGTTGAGACCCAAAACATGACTTCTTTCATGTAGGTTTGCAGGAAGTTAGGAGACAAATTGGAAACTCAATTGTATCAAATGAGTTTTCTTGTAAAACCCAGTTCCTCTATTTATAGTCACATAATCCATAATTCCTAAAGTATTTATCAAAGATTTATGGGGATTTGTCTAAGCTGCTAATATCATTTCCAGCACTAGGCAAGGAGAAATTACTGACTAGCTGATGCGAAATGGGTAAGAGATTACATGAGCTTGTGAAAGCTATTCTAACACGTACCACAGAACAGGTGGATTAAATTTTTTAAATTACTGTTTTGGTTCTGGAGACAGAAATCTGAATAAAGGCACTGATAGGGCTGGTACTTTCTGAATACTGTAAGGAACAATCCGTTCCATGATTTTCTCCTAGTTTCGGATGGGTTGTGGGCATCTTTGGAGTTCATATGCTTATGGATGTATAACCGTAAAATCAGTCTTCATCTTCCTATGGACAGATCATTTTGTCCACATTTTCTCCCTTTTTCAAAGACACAGTCACATTGGATTTGAATGTATTCCCACTATACCATCTTCTAAGTTGGGTAATACACTCATAAATATTTTACATTAGGTTTTAAGCATCTTTTAGGTGCTCATAATAAAGGTATCACAAACAGTAAGAGGTAAATTCATAATCAGGCTCAGATGACTATGAAGTCTGTGCTTTCCTTACTTCTCAGTGCAAAGTGTCTTCTGCCTCCTGGCTTTAGTTCAGTTTGGAGGATTTTCTTCCTTCCTTACCCTAAGTGTTGCCTGGATCTTACAACATTTCTAGCATCCAGCTTATCAGATCAGAAATGAAGACAACTGACTCCAAATGTGGATATGAGCGGTTGCTCTGGCATACACTATCCCAGAGATTTTTGCATACAGATATGTTAACAAAAATGGGATGTGTGTGATATGAGGCCCAAGAGTATACTGCCAACATCTAGATTTTTCTTATGATTGTTGCAATAGCAACCACAACAATGTCAGATTTTTACAGCTTCAAGTTGTCTGTGTGAGATTCCAGCTTCTTTATTTTTGCCTAAAAGACACTGTTTTGGGCCCAGCGTGGTGGCGCAAGTGGTTAAGGTCCTCGCCTTGCACGCCCGGCATCCCATATGGGCGCCAGTTCTAATCCCGGCAGCCCCGCTTCCCTTCCAGCTCCCTGCCTGTGGCCCGGGAAGGCAGTCGAGGACTGCCCAAAGCTTTGGGACCCTGCACCCGCGTGGGAGACCTGGAAGAGGCTCCTGGCTTCGGATTGGCATAGCATCGGCCATTGCGCTCACTTGGGGAGTGAATCATCGGATGGAAGATTTTCCTCTCTGTCTCTCCTCTCTGTATATCCGCCTTTCCAATAAAAGAATAATAAAAATAAATATTTAAAAAAAAAGACACTGTTTCTTTTTCTTGATTTCCACCCTCTGTGTATTGTTGGTGCTGATTGTGGTGAATGGGTAAGGGGTAGAACTAAAATTACTGTTATCAAGTCAATTTAGTTCAACCCAATAATTTCAGTTAACTCATATTTCATCTATTCCCTTCAGAGACTGCAATAATTATACCTCAATGAACTACCATGGGTTTCAACATTGCTTGGTAGTGGGGAAGGTCTCCAGACCTACAGGGACCTTTAGGGGCAAGGAACATACCAGTGTCTGGTGTGTACTGATTAATGGGACCTGACCCTAAAATCTGACCATTAACCTCATATAAGTTATTCAGGGCTGAGGGATGTTCCTTGGAGGCCTCGGCTTTCCTTCAGTTCTCACTGAGATCCCATAGTAGTTACCACCAGTGCATCTCATTGGAGCACATTCGTATTTACAAAATTACTCATGCCATGCTTACTAGAAAGTACACTCAATAAAACTAGGCAGAAGAAATTTCTCTATGCATATCTATATGGCATTATGTGGTTTGCTCTGATGGCACTTGTGTCTGTACCAGTGAATATGAGGCACAGTCAGCAAAGTACTTTCCTTCCCTACTGCTCATACCTCTTTATTTACAAAGTATCTTTCCAGTCCTGGACAAAATCAGAGAAAGATAACTGACTCATCTTTTTTTGTCTTTCCCTCTTTCCGCCCAAGCAGATCCTCTCTCATAAGAATTCTACGATCTAGCCTACCAAAAGGCATCTTGATAACGAATGTAATAAAGGTTTTCCTCTGTTGGCAGCCTGGCTTTCACGGCTCCTGTCTAGCCTAAAAGGCTGAATTCTATCTATTTCTCTTTTCCTTTTAGAATCTGAAGCAGTCATAAATCTGCTTTCTTCATGATCCATGTTTCAGCTCTGTTTGGGAAAAGTAATACACTCACAATATGCAAGAGAGAAAGTAGTTTACTCTCTTTCCCCTCACACTTCTCCAAATATTATCACCATTATGTAATAAAATCAATGGCTTTTTAATCATGCACTGAATCCAAATATCATGCTACCTTCTTGACTGATATAATCTAACTTTATCCTGGCAACAACTCTGGGATATAACACTTTTTAGGTATATTTTTTCAGGTAAGAAAACTGAGCCATAGCAGAAAAGCATAAACTCTTTCCACACATCAAGTGAATTACAAAGTGTGGAGTCAAAACTAAATCCAGGTAGTTCTTTTATTTTACTTAAGACCATTAAAAAAAACTAAGTATTTTCTGGTCTCACAATTCTTAAAAAGTTGTCATTCCTGTAAAGGAGTTCCGTGTAGCATCTCCTACTGCCAGCTGAGATCGTAACTGTACATGCAAGCATTTATAGTCAACAATCTGTGACCTGCCTTCTCTCTGGGTACCACGATGGTCAAAACATCAGCAGCAGCTCTCCCTACAGAGGAGTGTCACTGATATTCCCTTCTTCTCTACAGTGACTGTCAAAGATATGCTGTTATCCGACATTTTCTATGCTTGGTAAGCCCAGCTGTCATCAATCATCTATTAGCATTCAGTAGCTAAGAGAGTATGGAGTAACAAGCAGGTTTAAGAATGAAAAACAACTGGCAAAGAGGGGGTTTGCTTATTTGCCATGGAAAATTTTTGCTTTCCTGCCATGGCCCATCTATCAGGTTTCAAACCTAGATGGAAGACTTGTTCAAGAAACATCCTGTAGCCTTCCACACACTTCTGTCTGCCAGCAGAATTTTTCCCCAGTAGCTCTTGCACTTGGTAAATGTATATTGGTTTCTGGAAATTCTATACCTTTTTTGTTGTTTCACAGATAATTTGTTTGTTTAGATGTCATTTTAATAAACATGACTTAGAGATCACTCACAAAGCAAAGGCGACTCTAGAAGTAAGTGTTAAGCAACCCACAGAACAGTGAGGGAATCAGATGCAAAGTCTTCTGAAAGTTCAGTTATTTGGAGGCCTTCTGATAATTTTCTTGGTTCCCAAGCAGTCTCATTAAGGTAAAACATGCCTTGTCCCTTCTTTGCTCTTCCGACTGCATCCTTCTTACCTATAAGCACTATAAGCACTGCAAGAGAGCAAGATCCATGTTCAGCAGTGATGTCCATAAACAGCATTTTTGAAGTATTAGAGAGGGATTTAGACAACGGGCAATTTTGGTAACACGAGATTTTGTTTGTTGGCAAAGAGCAATAATAAGTCACTTGTAGAAGTGAGGACACAGCTAGAGAAGAGTGCAGGTGAAGCAGAGTATCAAATAGAAAAGCTTTCAAGCTTTGTAATTTTCATCATTCTGGCATTTTGATGAATGCCTAACTTTACAAAATATTCTGGAGGTTGAAGTGCTAATCATGGGATGTGCAATGGTGGTTTTTGCTGCTTTGAGACTGGAACAGGAATGTGCAAATGGATCCTAAATCTTGAAGGACACTCTAAAAGCTCAGGCTTCTGAACTAGTCATTGTAAGAAAACATAAGAGCTGAATGTTTATGGACTTAGCTTGAAAAATAACTGCAAATTCCATAACATACAAAAGAAAAATATATGCTCCCTAGGAGACACACATTTCTCCTTCCAAACTACTTTAATAACATTGTGGGTTAAGAGTAATGGATGTTTGTCATCATAAACAATTTTATATGTAATCTGTTTACCATTTTCCAACTCCCTTTGCACACTATTATGGCTTGGCCAACCAATGGTATCAAAAATTTATACAATATTATGTTGTACAACAAGTACTTAAATTGTGCCACTTCTTTTGATAAAACTTCTCACTGCAAATATTTTCCACCATTCTTATAAAAATGTCACAGGGCACTCGTTTTGGTATAGTAAATGCAAAAAATCAAACAGAATATATGTTTCCTCATATTATGATGAATGCAACTCTCTGGAAATAACAGCACACCAACCTAACAATATTAGTGAAGCATACCAATGCTAAGGACAAATTATTTTCAAAGAAAAGAAACCATCTGGAGAACCTGTAATGATGGGTGATGCTTTGCAAACAACTATTTTAATGAAGAGGCAGGCAAAGTAAATCTTTTTTTGTATGTGTGACTGATGGACATTTGGAGCAATAAGAAAAAAACATATTAAAGGCATGGCAAACAGTATAATTTTGTGTTGTGATATGAGGAACTAAACAGTAACATAGTGCAAGTATGTCTTTCACTTGCACAAAGTTAGTAGCCGATTTAAAAGAAAGAAGGAATTTTATGCAATACTCTTCCTTATTGCCCTATTTTCTTTTTAGATCTAAGAAAAGTTAATGAACAAGAGTTGGGGAGAATGAAATGAGGTGGAGAACAGATTCTAAATCTAAGCTAGCAGGACTTCCTACATACGCTTGAGAAACAACTCATGGTTTCTTCTGTATATATACATATATCTGGTTTCATATATATATATACACATATGTACAGAATATATACACACACATATATACAGACTGTATGTACACACCTATATTATACATATATACATATACAGAATATATACACACATATATATTATAATGCACCTGCATTGTTTGCCATGTTTTATTCTAAAATACTACATGCTACACCGAATTTTAGCATTTGCTTCACTTTTGTTATGAAGTCCTTTCTTTTGTATGTAACAAAAATTTTTAACTTTCGTAACATGAAAGCAATTCAGAAAAACTCTCAACTTACTGCTGCAAAGAACTTTGTTGCAGGGAGCTAAACAGGAAATGCTGCCACGATGACCAGAGAACCCAGCTTCAGGTCTTACTCCAAGCAGGATATTACTTCTCCCAAAGAGAGCTGACATTACCTTCTCTATCATGAATACTGACAACATATAAACACAGTTAATAAAGGAAACCCAGAAAAGGCAACATGGAAGGCAGGGGTGCAAGGAGACAAAGGACAGCCTGGGAAGTTATGCATCAGCTGATGCAATAAACAGTCCAGTTCCCTAGGGAAGAAAATAAGCTCTCTGACATAGAGAAGACACACTGATCATAAAGAACAAGAAACTTTAGTAGGAATCAGCGGAAGAAGAATTATTTGATCAAATCTATGAGCAATGGTTAACATCCTGATTCATGAAACATGACTCCAGAGACCTGGGAGTTACATTAGAGAGACTCCCAGAACCTGGAAAGTAGACCATGGTGGAATCATAACTATCACATTAGATACAATAGTTATGGGTTATTTCAGGGGTTCCAAGTGAAGAGAAACTATACCTATATTAAAATGTTCTGTTTGAGATTATGAGAAAACTCACATAAAACGCCCAAAACAGCAAATGGAATGACTCTATAAATTTTAAATCACATCATGCTACTCTTTTACTGCAACATTACACTAGCTCTCCTGATTTCAACTGATTTTCAAGGACCTCCACAACCTAGAAATACTCTCACTACCATCAACATCAGGACTTCATCTCCTGGTGTTCTACACACATAATTCACTTCACTGTGGCAACACTGGCCTCTAAGCACTTCTTCCAATATTCTTGGCATTCTTCCACTGCAGAGATCTGGCATCAGTTACCATCTCAACCTGGAATATTCTATTCTATTTATCAGCATGCCTCACTCATCCACAGTTTTGCTCAAATGTCATTATATCAATGAGCCACATGTCGATTCACTCCCCAAAAGCCTATAAGGGTTGAAACTGAGCTGATCCAAAGACAGCTACCATGAGCTTCTTCTGAGTTTCCCAAGTGGGTGCAGGGATTCCAGGACTTGTGTCATATTTCACTGCTTTTCCAGGTCATAATCAGGGTGCTAGAATAGAATCAGAAGCAGCCAGGAAAAGAGCTGGTACCCATAGAGGATGCTGGCACCACAGGCCTCTGCTATTAACACGCTACATCATGGTAACACCTCCAGATACTGCCTCCATTTGAAGACCAACCCTCTACCTAACATAATAGTAGCATGAGAGTGAAAACTCATCACGAATATTCTCAATTTTAGCCATGTGGAATTTAGAGAGCTATTTGCAGAAATTCTGTCAAACATCTATGCTTTAGTCTTGCCTTTTCTAGAATTTACAATATCTAAACCTAATGACCCTTTGGTCAGACTATTAACACAATGTTGGACAGACTATTAAAAATAATATTTATTTTTATTTTCATGAACAAAAAATAGCTGTCTCATGTAACACATGCTAAATGAGGGTCTTTCAATTCTGCACAATTCTAGATTTCTGAGAATTTCTGTGAATTCTGTGAGCACACCAAAAAGAAAACTTCTAAGCAAACACCTTCTACTTGACTAGATACAGGCCAAATCATGCTTTAAAAAACAATTTAAGGTCACACCATCATAATCAGCTCAGAGAGTTTAAAGAACACTTGAGAAATGTAATATAAGTCACCAAGTTCAATGTTAATGTAAAATAAAACTCCTCTATCTTCAAAGTATATAGTCCATCTGGTTTTGATAGATATTGAGGTAACTGTTTCAAAGCTCCCCACTTTTCATTTTTTGTATATGCTTCCAAAGCATAAAAACAAACATGTAGGCTAAGGTTAATAAACAGGGTGGATGTTGTGAAAGTGAATGTAGTTTAACATGTTAAGTAAAGTCACTAGAACAAAGTCAATATGGATGGTTATTTGGCTTAGCAGCTGGGAAGTAAGTTACTGCCCACCTTCCATTATCACTCTGCTTGGGTTTGAGCCTAGATTCCACTCTAGAATCCAGATTGCCATGGACATGCACCCCAGTAAGAACAAGATGACAGCTCAAATAGTTTTGTCTCTTCCACCCTCACGCAGCACGTAAACCAAGTGTCTAATTACGGCTTCACCCTGGCTCATCTCTGACTGCTAAGGACATGTGCAGAGTGACCCAGCAGATGAAAGATCCCTCTGTCACTCTTTCAAATAAATATGAAAGAAATGAATAACGAATGAAAATTTAAGTAAAATTCCTTTTGCTGATCACATTAATGATCTACCTGTATTAAAACTTCAATTACTAATACAAAGAATGAAATGGGAATGGTTTCAGCACATAAGTTATATAAAAGCTACCGAAGAAAATGACTCATATTTCCTACTAAATAATAATAATAATTGAACACTCATTTCACTGAACATTTTGTTTCATCTACTTTGAGGAGACAATGTAATTATTGCAGAAAACATTTCCTGTCAATCAAGTGTCTAAAACATCATACCAATTTGGGATATTTTGGGATAGATTAGATAAAATCCTGATGTATAAAATTGCTTGTGATACCTACTCTGCTCATTACTCAATAACATGAGAGCAATAAACAACACTAACAGTTCTCCCAGGTTCTTTTTTGAAAACTTTGAGTGATGGTTGCTATTTTTTCTTCTACAAATATCTGAGTTTCATTCCTGCTTGACCAACAAGATTTTTTTCACAAGCAGGGCTCACACATAATTGTCTATAAACCACACACATGTGTACACGCATGCGAGCGCGCGTGCGCGCACACACACACACACACACACACACACACACACACACACACACAATGACAAGAGAGGTTCTTAAAAATCTTCCATTTGTTCTCAATCCTGAACTTCAGGGAAAACTCAAGAATTTACAAAGCTAAATGACCCTTTAGCATCTGACCCTGTTAATCCCACCACTCCATTCCCTTTAACAGACATAATGAACAAAATAGCTTTCTCATCACTTCCCACCTTGCTTTGACCTGTCCATCTACATATTTATTCCTCCCAACTTATTCTTCCTTTTTTTCCATTTCTCTCCCAATTTTATTCTTTTCTCATGTTTTTGTCATTTTAACTTATTTTTCTTGCTTCTATTTTACATTCCAAATTTTCATCATTGGCTAGAGAATCACATTCTCAAATTTCATTATTTTCTGTATCATTTCCATAGTATTAAAATCAATGTCTCTGACAATTTGTAGACTCTTGACTTTGTACTGCCCCCAAGACAAGTATCCTAATGCACTTTCACCTTCCTCAGGCCTCCTTACACATTTACTTTCAACATCCCATATCACTTTACCTTGAGGAGTTTCAGTCTTTTTTTTTTTTTGTATTGTTTTTGTTACGCCTTTTTCCCTCTCTTAGTTGCTGTTTGCTTACATATAATAGACCTTACTGAAAGTTTCTCACTTATGCTTCCCATATCTAGGATTCCAAAACTAGGAATTCTGCTTTTGAAATGCAATATTTGTTTTCTTGTATTTAAGAAGCAAAGAGACTGACTGAGACACAGAGAGGGGAACCGAGGGAAACAAAAACAAGAGGGTGGAAAGGGCAAGTGAGCCAGCACTCGCATCTCAGGCCTCACATCGCAAATGCCCACCGGAGCCAAGAATCAAGGACTCCTCGAGGAGCTCCCTGACGTGGCAGGGTTCAGCCGTTGGAGTCAGCAGCTGTCTGTCAGTGTGTGCATTAGCAGCCACGCTGGCACCAGGAGCCAGCATTCACACGGGCATCTCAACTGCTAGGCCAAACAGCTGTTCTCAGGGTATAAGTTTACAATGAATAGGCTTTATTTTTAAAAACAGATGTGGAGGGTAACCTAGTGGCTAACGTCCTCTTCTTGCACACACCAGGATCCCATACGGGCGCCTGGTTCTAATCCCAGCAGTCCTATTTCCCACCTAGCTCCCTGCTTATGGCCTGGGAAAGCAGTCAAGGATGGACCAAAGCCTTGGGACCCTGCACCCACGTGGGCGACACAGAAAAGTCTCCAGGCTCCTGGCTTCAGATCAGGGCAGCTCCACCCGTTGCGGTTGCTTAGGGGGTGAATCAAGTATAAATTTTTACATATCCTTTAGAACTTGCTTGAAGCATGGTGGTTGGCTTGCATTATTTTTTTAATTTTCATTTTACTCTAACATAGAAAGCAGAGAGATTTTAAGTGCATTGACACATTAAGTAATTTCTTTTTTTTTTTTTTTAGATTTATGCCATTTTTACTACAAAGTCAGATATACAGAGAGGAGGAGAGACAAAGAGGAAGATCTTCCATCCAATAATTCATGCCCTAAGTGACCACAATGGCTGGCACTGTGCCAATCCAGAGCCAGGAGCCAGGAGCCAGGAACTTCCTCCAGGTCTCCCACATGGGTGCAGGGTCTCAAGGCTTTGGGCCATCCTCGACTGCTTTCCCAGGCCACGAGCAGGGAGCTGGATGGGAAGTAGAGCTACCAGGATTAGAACCAGCACCCATATGGGATCCCAGTGCGTTCAAGTAGAGGACTTTAGCTGCCAGGCCCCATTACCAAATTTCTAAAATAGCACAGAGTTGGGCCAGGCCAAAGCCATGAGCCTAGAACCTCAAATGCATCCATATGAGTGGCAGAATCTTGGGATACCACGTGCAGAGTCCTATGAATGTGCGTTAGCAGAAAGCTGAATCCTAACGGAATATGACCCAATTAGTGAAACTGATGAGTCCATGCAGGTACAAAAAAGCCAGTGAAAAAAGCAAGACAGAGGAAACAAATCACTAAGACAGTTCTAGGGGTCTCAAACATGGACTCTACCATACCTTCTTCTCTCGTTCTAAAAGGGAAAAAAAGTACATCACAGCCAGTAAGGTCTTCAGTTGGTACATTTCTGAGCTGTACTTCAGCTGTGACCTAGCTATTTATTTATTTACATATATAGCAAAATGAAAACGAATGGCCCA
This sequence comes from Ochotona curzoniae, assembly GCF_017591425.1. Lineage (NCBI taxonomy): Eukaryota > Metazoa > Chordata > Mammalia > Lagomorpha > Ochotonidae > Ochotona > Ochotona curzoniae. The sequence continues at coordinate 6,756,700 of NW_024466605.1, forward strand.
CTAGCTTTCTGCCCTGGAATATCCTTAAGGACATACTGAGATACTTGATGTAAACATATTCACCTATTATCACTCAGCTATAAAATAAATGAGGGACGATTTGCTTAAGTGAGTTCAAAATATTTAATGAGGAGAAAGTGCAAACAAAGTTCATGAAACTCTTGGTAATAATCTTGTGGATCTGAAATTTAAATACAATGCTTCTTTCCCTTTAGTGTTATGATGATTCTTGACAGCCCCAAAATTTTCATTTATTATCAACTTCTTTTTTCTAGAAGGGCGATATATTTCAGTAAACAGACCCTCACTTATGATGCTTCCAAAAGCAAGAAAGTACCGAGATTGCTTGGTATGCTAAGGTCCATTTACTGAAAAAATAAAAAACAAAAACCAAAACGTTCTCAAAGGAGTAATCCGAAATTTCCATTTGCATGTTCAGCTTAGTAAACACGGTAAAAGACCCAGAAATTCATTCAGCACTTACAGTGACTTAACAGTAACCAAAAAGAGTATTCCAAGTTCACCAAAAATCATTACAAATGACTATAAGAATGGCTTTGCTAAGAAATCACGCTTTCCTAAGTTGTCCAATTTACACACAGGGCAGCAGAGGAGGGTGAAACCAGGAGAAACTTAATCCATAGATATCAGCATGGTGGTTCTGTTCAGGCCAAGCACACTGTGGACTCATTGTGCTGTCATTATTTCATGAAATACTTACTGGCTCATGGAATAACTTCTGAAAACTTGGTACTTACTGAAGAGTCCCTCTGTGTTATACAGCACTGGGCAGTTTGCCTTTTCCTTGCTAGGCTTAATGCAGCTGTTTCCAACAGGCCTTCCTTGTTTTCGTTGTTGTGGTTGTATTTTTCCCCATGAGAATTCCATATGGTTTAACTGTTTCCATGAAGCTTTATGCCTTTTATAAATTCACTGATCATCTATATTAAAATGTATTTCCTTGATCAGACTGTAAGCTCCAGGTAGGTATTTCCCAAGTGCCTATCACATCCCTGAAATACAACACATGCTTAGTGAATACTTGCAGCTTTGACTGCCTGAAATTATTCATTATGTGCTAAAGTAGATGAATTGGAGGCAACCAACACTACTATTTGTGATACCTCCCTGGGCTGATGTAATTAATTTCTAGCAGAATACGCATTTCAGATTGCTCAAAGAGGAACAATACTTTTTGGAAAATGCATCAAAGTAGTGACTGCTGGAGTTCTTATTGCCATAAATGGTATTGAGACACACTCCAAGCTCTGATATTCATGAGAAAGGCCACTTATAACATCTTTAGGGACTTTAGAAATTTAAGAGACAATAGAAGATGGTGGTTAGGAGAGCAATTTCTGCAGGCAGATCATCCAGATGCTCAGGCTTATTCAATTTCACTTACTAGCTGTGAGATATTGAGTGAGTTACTTAAACTTTATGATTCCCTGTGTGTAAAATGGAGTTAACATTACCTACTTTTTATACGTTTGCAAGGATTGAATGAGGTAATACATGTAAGTGCTTAAAACAGGGTCTGGCCCAAGGTAGGCATTCAGCAAGTCTCAGTTATCCCAAGGAAGTACGTGAAAGGCACTGGTGAGTCAGTTCAGCAGTTCAGAACAAAGCACCAGAGAAGAGAGCATAGCAGTGTGCAGAGGGCTCTGAAGTCAAAGTCGGGGAAATGGATTTTAGCCCTGGCCCTGAAACTAACTTCCGGTCATCAGCCAGATCTTTGCTCTCTTGAACACTAATTTCTGCACATTTCAATATGGAAAATAATACTTAGCTTGCAATATTGCTTTTGAGGATTAAACAAGTAAAGGATATGAAAGAGTTTCATGAAATATGTCATAAACTGTGAAGTGTTATTTCTATCTCATCCTCAAAAGCACAGTGAGGAATGTTTATACTTAACTGCTTAGCTGGGAGTAGGACTATACAAGTTTGTCCCAGGCCATCCTGCCATCACTTCTACTGTTAATACCAGATAACACCAAAAATATTTTGTATTAAAGGAAATAGCTGTTTTCCTTTGAGTCTAGCAAGCCTAAAGTATACTCTGGAGAGCCAACTGCAACCAAGTACTAAGAATAAAATGAAATTAAATGCAGTTGCCATAAAAAGTAGCATCCCAGCAACAGAGGCGTGGGTAACTTCTTTTTAAAATGCCCTTAGTATTCCCTTTCAGATTCTATTCAAAAATTAAGAAATCAATTTTTACTGACATGGCAAAAGGAAAAAAAAACTCAAGAAGTGTTTGTTTGTTTACTTTGTTACTTTATTGTGAAAGTATTTTCAAAATAACACATTGCCATAATCAACATGGCCTATTTAAGAGCATTTAAAGTAATTTTCATACCTAGCGTAGAGAATTTAAAAAAAAAGTTCTTTTTGGCAGAAAACAAAGAGTTGGGTGGGAGATTTTTATAAACTAAAATGTGGCTTTCATAGGGCTTCCATATTATCATCCAAATTGAATGTGGACAAATAATACCTTGCTCAACAAATCAATCCAGTTCTTTAAAAGCTGAAAGGTTTACATGTCTCATTTAGACTTTTACTCAACTGAGCTAAATGTGTGTGTTTTGGAACTGTCTAGAAATCGCTCAGCTCCTCCTTGACGTGTTGTCCTGCTTCCTCGGATGTCTCTTCCACTGAACACAAAACTGACGTGACTTGATAATTTTATAGTCAATCAAACCAGAGGAAAAACATGTGGACAACAAAACAAAGAAAGGAAAATGAAAAGGCAGGATGAGTTTGATATGTAGATTACCAAATAACTACAAGAAAAATACTCATTTGACTCATCCGACATCTGAGCAAAAGTACTTGTGTCTTCAGAAAATAAGAGTCATAGAGGGAAGTAAGTAACATATAAACATGGAAATGGGGCATGTAAACAAAACTTAGGGCTTTAAAACATGCATGTAAGTCACAACCCAGAGATGCTTCTCTGAAAGTCAGCCCTTCAAAAGAACAACATATGTTATAAATTAGGTAAAGAAGACCTATAATCCAGATAACTCTTGGTGCCCTAAACAGCTACAAAAACATGCCAGGGCAGCGGGTGATATCAAATGTTGAGTGTGACCTTTATTTTACAGAAAAATACTGCCTAGACCAATGATTGGGGAAGTTTTCATGGTTATAAACCGCAATAAACAAAAAAAGGGATCATGTAAAAGAAATTAATGAAAAACAGAAATAACATATTTATACATTATTTCCTAAATTTAGGCATAGAAGTACCTGTAATCATGGGACAGCAAATACATACACGTGTAGGGATTAATTACATTTAAAGGGCACAGCCCAAAGAGGTTATCCCTATAATTTTTCTGGTTGAAACTCAACAACAAAAAAATCAGGGCTCACAATATTAAATTGCAACTCTTGGAAGAAAATTCTACTGGAATGTAAAGTAAAACAGTGCCAGTACATTGCTCTCAAAAATAACATAATAGGGAAATAAAAGTTATGGAACCAAAGATGTTATGAGATAACTTGTCACTGGGATGTTTAGAAAGTGCTCAGCTAAACCAATTTAATTTAATCATTTATATCTCTGGACCACTGGTGAAAAACAGAATCCTCCTAGCCACAGAAAGTTTTAAAAGCCAGTGATAATCTAATATCTTTAACTTAAAATCAAACATCTCCATTTGTATAGCATTGTTCAGAAGTTTGACAGTTTTGAGACAATCAAGTCCCTGTGGCTCACGCTTTCACATCCAAAAGAACTATGAGATGATTAAAGTTCTCAACTGCAAAGCTGAAGTGCCACATGAAGTCACAGAAGGGATTGTAAGGTGTCATCTGTCAGACATGTCATAGACGAACCACTGAAAGTCGTTTAATCTATCACCAATCAAGGCCAAGTAAACATCTAACCTAAATGCATCCTTTCCACTGTCATCCTTCTATTCTTAATGAATTACTCCTGATCTAAGTCTAACCCACTCTTCTAAAGAAACAACAGCATTTTGTTTATGGTTCCATATGATTATATATTCACATGATCCAACACCTTTTATGCAAAGGTCACTGGAATTTTTCTTAAATCTCTGTGTTGCTATAAGGAGCCAAAGAGCTGTGAGAAGGCAACTTGCCCCTGTAAAACTTGAATCATTCTGTCGCTGCTTCAAAAGTTGTAATAAGTGAGTTACAACAAAACTGAGTTCACAAAATCAGAAACTTTATTCTCCATTGCTCTTCTTATCCACTCTTGCTGGATTAGAATCCTAATCCACAGTCCTCTTTTGTTTTAATGGATCCTATTGATCAATAGGGTTGGTTGTGGGCTATTCAGTATCCCTGTCACCAGGCTGAGATAAAGAATCTTAGCAGCTTGGAGATCACATGGAAGAGTAAATCGTATTTATACCATTTAATGGAAGTAACAGAGAGCAGATGCATAAAGGTAAAGTCTTTAGTGCAAAGGTCCATAGCACAGTCTAAGAATGAAATGAAGCAGAACCAAATGAAGCTCCCTGGAGTTTAGGCTTGTAGAAGAGACACTCCTTAATTGGCTATGATGTATCTTGTCCTCTGTTGTTCTGATTTTAAAGCTTCGCACTTTATGTGGAAAGCCCTGCATTTACAGTCTTCTCATCTTAATTTCACAGACCCCTAACAGATCAGCCACCCTCTGCTTGAACCAAGAGCACACGTTTTCACTAACCAGCAAATCTTAACTTCTGAGTTATTTTTGTCTTTCATGCTAGAACAGAGTCTCCATCAGCAATAAGACTAATCCATTAGCCTTCTGAAGCCTTCCATAGCCCACATCAAGAAGAGTAAGGGGCCCAGTTCAGTATCCTAGTGGCTAAAGTCCTCAACTTGAATGCACCAGGATCCCATATAGACAGTGGTTCTAATCCCAGTGGCCCTGCTTCCCATTCAACTCCCTGTTTGTGACCTGGTAAAGCACTTCAGTCAAGGACAGCCCAATGCCTTTGGACTCTGCACCAGCACAGGAGACCCAGGAGAGGCTGCTGGCTTTGGATTGGCTCAGCTCCAGCTGTTGCAGCCACTTGGGGAGTGAATCAGCAGGTGGCAGATCTTCCTCTCTGTCTCTCCTCCTCCCTGTATACTTGACTTTCTAATAAAAGTAAATAAATCTTAAAAAAAAAAAAGAAAAAGAGTGAGCCTTTATAAAGATGTGTTAGCTAACCAATGGCTTGAGTACTTCAACGTGTTTCCTTGTATTACAATAATAACAACAACGTGTTTCGGTGTAATACAATAATAACTTGTTGTTGCAATTATTTAGCACAGAGTCTACTCAACTTACTCTGGGTTTCTGAAGATTTTAATAATGCTTTCAATATTCATTTATGCTGGGAGAAATATTTCACATCTGACAACACTGTGCTTCAGTTTCAATCTCATTCTATAATGAAGCCAATGCTTACAGCCGCCAAAAATATAATAAATGTACTGTCTTTCACAATGATTTTATTCATTATTAAAATCAGCATTGGAGACTCTCTGGCAACACTGTTTTCAAATGTGGAAATAAAATGAGTGATGTATGGTAGAACATTTTTTCAGAAAATATGGCTCTTTTTGGTCTGATTAACATAAAGAGGAGTCAGGTAACAAAAACCTTTGTATTCTCTATGGAAAATTCCATCCTTTCAATTCTAGTTCATTTCCTCCCACAGTATTTCTTGCCTGCATCTGCCTCTTAGTTTTAACATCAAAAGCTGCTCATCAGTTACTTTCCACTCTTTCCCATGTCTAGGATGATACACATGCTTAGAGTTCAGTCTCAAACAAGCAGAGGTTACATCAGAGCGGTGCTAGCATCCTAAACTGTTCTCAAGAAAGAACAAGGTGTCCTTTGGTGAACACACGCTCCTAGTGGGGGCATCCACTTTCCCTTCTGGAATCCAATGCAATGGAATAAAAAAACTGAATTCCCCTCATTTTGTTTTCAAGCAAATCATCTCTATTTCTATCTTTTTTGCACATTCTGAAACATTTGGGTGACTTTCAGTACACCATGAACTTTGAGACTTAGGCCTTCTCCCTTCTTACCAGGTTCTGTAAGGGGAAGGGAATGGCTAATGTTTTTCTTTTGATAAAAAAAAAATGTGTTACCCCAGGGGGAAAAACACATTTTCACTAACTTGCTGTCATTTGCATTTAACAAAGTAAATCAACTGAGCAATAACTCCCAGCAGTACTGTCTTCTCTGAGTATTTCTGTTTATTTCTTAGTTGTAAGACTCTCACACATAGTAATTTAAAAAAAAAGATCTTCAAATGCACAGCCTGTGGTTTAGTATATAATAGCTACCTGATAAATAATATAAGGGAGTATCTTATTTATAATAAAATGCAATATTGTTAAGTCAGTGCAACCTATGTAAGGCACTGAGAGAAGCAGTGCTTATTCATTTCTCGAACATTGCATTATCAGTAAAGGCAAGTAAACCAGCTCTGCACTTTTCCATTTTAAAATGATTTTAAAGTCCGACTCCAACAAAACACATCAGACACAATGAAAATGAATGAGATGTACAGTTGGCACCATGAGCTGCTTGGAGGCAAAGTGCTACACAAATCATCAGGCAGAGTTCATGTGGATAACATATCAAAACTTGGACAGCACTAATTGCCTATATTTGCAATACCTTTACAGGGTAACTGTATATATCTAATTTATGGAAGTTGCTTACTAGACGTCATACTTTGAAGATGTGAAGAATCCATGTAAGCAGGAGTCCAGAATGATTAGTGCATGTATCAACAGGCAAGAAGAATTCCAATCACAAGTCCCTCTTCCAAATGGTTCAGACTCAGCCAATTTCATGGTCATATTCTGGAACATCATGATTGCCAAAGAGTATACAACAAACAGCAAGGGGTCACAAGGAAAGAATAGCAGGGCACAAGGGTTTTGAGTGGCATACTTACATTAGATTACTGTTCAATACCAGTGTAGGATCAAAGTACATTTTTTCTAAATTTAAAAATAATCAAGTACCTGATTTTCTTATATAAATTTTGCCAAGAGTGGCCCAAGAGGACCATAATCAAGGCAGATCTTAAAGGTTAAAGGAAGTACTTGAAGCATCACAGTTTTGGAAAGGTACATGGGACTCACTAGTGAGATTATCTCTATCACTGGTACCTTATGTTATATAAAGATAATGCAAATTGGATGAAGCCAAAGTAAAGGATCTTTTACTCAGGATCATGTTAAATATGACTGACAGTAAGAAAACACCAAGCAGCTGAATGCACACCCCCATTCAAAAGCTTTCAAAGATTTATTTTATGCCTCTAGCTATACTGTTTAGGTTATTTCTGTTCAAAGCAGAAAGCTATAGAAAGTCAGCTTCACAATAACAAGAGGACAGGTTATTGTAGGCAAACTCAGGAACCTTACAGGAAGGACAGGACACTTAAGTGGAAGGAGAAAAACAGAAGCCATGGCACCTCAAGGAAACAGTCAACTTAATCCTGGGAACAGAAAGTCTGCTTCACCGCTGCTGTGTCCCGGGTCACCCTGCAGGTGTTGAATTTCATCACTACCACACTCCCTTTGCTCTATATGGAGCATTTTCTCTTCCACCAATCTCTTTTTTGTCATAAGGTGATCAGAAGACTTCTGTGTGACTTACATGTGACTTTTCAGGGCCCTAGTGGTCTCAGATGTTTTCCTTTCTTTTGTAACTTTATAGCACCACATTGAGATTCTGATTGAACAGTGAACTGTTCATCATTCCCTTTTAGATAGAAACCCTCGTGCTAATAGTTTTGGCCTATTTGAAAAGTGACTGTAATTGAGACAGTGACTTTTGCCCACAACTTAATAACACAGGAGGCCACATAAGCAGAATGTCTGCAAGTACTTGCTCACAGGAGAAGGCTATGCTATCAGAAAAGGTCCTCTTCAGTTATTCTCAAATTCAGAAAAGTGTCTTCCAATTACAATCACCCACCCAGTATTCCATGGTGCACCTTGTCTATAAAAAAAATGTTAAAAATTAAAATGAACATTTCAAGGAATGAAAGTTGTTATAGTCCTTCTATTTACAAAGAAATCTAAGAGAGCAATATTGAGAAGGCTGTGAGAGATTCTGAAATGGCAGTATAAGGCATTATAATGGTTAACATGCTAGCAAGCACTATAGTGTAGGAAAATAAACAAGTATTGAATAGAAACACAGATCTGGATTTCATCTTGGTTCAGAATATGTTTTGTGGTAAGGAAAAAATCTTAAATAAATCATGTTATCTCCTTTGCCTTTTCTTACACCTCAAATGAGGTTGACGATTTAGAATTGAAATGATACCATTTTATAATTTTTATATTACTGTTACTCACCCAAGAAGGTCACAGGACAGAACAAATTATGGAAAATGCTGATGCTGGAGTAACCACTATGTCACAGTCTAATCATAATCCCTGAGAATCTATGGAGGTTCCACGATCCTTAGCAGATGCTCAACTCTCATGTACAAAACTGCAAATATTTATATATAAACCAATGCTGATACCCTCATGTACTTTAAGGTATTTCTAGATAACTTAATGATATCTAATACAACACAACTGTTATGTAAAAAGACATAAAAATAATACATTTAAAAGTCTGTACATGGTCTGCATCTTTTACAGTATTTTTGATTCCTGGTTGGTTGAATCTATGTGCAGAGAACTCAAGACACAGAGGGTCAATTGTGTGTCACAAATTCACACCAATAAGTTTTAATTCCCAGATGAATTTCAGTCGACTCCAATTTTTATGGGGTTAGATCATAGCATTCACCATTGTTTCATTTATAAGTTTCATCTTCTTGAACAATTTCAAATTAAATGAACTTGATTGTGTTTCCTAACTTCATACATCATGCCTCAAATTGAGATAAGCATTATAATACTTAGATTTAGATGGATGAAACAGAAGCACATGAAACTAGAGACTGTATTTGTCTCTCAGAACAAAGTTATGGTTTCATTTGTTCACATGCAGCTTGCTTCAGCCATTCTTATGGCAACATGTAAAATATGTCAACTGAAAACCTATTTTCATCAAAGAACATATCTGTTTCTTTCATTACTATTTATATATTATTTGAGATGCAAGGAGACAGAGAGAACACCCAAAAAGTCTCCTATATTCAGGACTGGAAACCAAGTATTTAATTCAGGTCTCCCATGTGAGTGACAGGAACCCAATACACACCTGAGCAATCATCTCTGCTTCTCAATATCTACATCAGCTGGAAGGTGATTCAGGGACCAAAGCCAGGTATGCAACACAGAAACTCCAACATAGAACACAGGCATCTTAAACCTTAGGCCAAATGCATATATATCTTACTGTATTCGTATTTTAGGTCATTTATTGGGGAAAGAACTAGATGCAGGGGATACTCACATTGGTACAACTAAGATTTAGTCCATAGTTCATGCTCCACTGTTGCCAATCACTTTCAAAAATAAATAAGCAACTGAACAAACAAAAAAGTGCTTGGCTGAGAACAACTGGTGAAATTTAACTCAAATGCCAATCCTATTTTTTTTAACTGCAGGATATAGCTTAGGTAATTTACTCGGAACATCTAACTTTCAGAATCATTTCAAAGTTTACATTAGGCAGTATATATAGTGTAGATAGGCACTCATCCCAGGGCAGGACTTCTTCCACTGCCTCTGCCCTCTGTTTGCTCATCTTACGCCTCACAAGTCAATGATCTCCCACTGATGGCTGTCACAAATCTCCCAAGAGAAAAAACCCTTTCCAGCTTCATGGATTCCACTCATGAGGGGCTAAACAGTCTTCTTAGAAGCCATCTGACACTGCAGTTCTAAGAGCCAAGCAAGGGGAGCAATTGCTTCAGAAAATTTCATGGAAGTGAAGCCCAAACATCAAATGATTTGACTAAGATCACTTAGAGGGTAAGTGATAAATGGATATCTAATCCTATAACTTGTTAAAAGAGTTGATGCGATGGCATTAGAAAGCCATTTCCCCTGAAGGTTACTTTGAGGAGTTCAAATTAGGAAGCAATATTTTGCCAAGTGCCATGCTAAGAACAAAGATACATCATCAATAACTGCAAATAAATGTAATCTAAGTATAGCCCCAACAGTGTGCAATATGAATACTGCAATAACCTTAACATATTTGATAATCAAATCTCTGCACAGGAACAAAAATCCTTTCAAGACAATTAATGCATTTTTTCCCATGGAGTGGTAAGAGTATAGGGAATCAACTGGACATCCTGAGACACTCCAAACTATTGAAAGCAACATATTTCTATTTCCCTTGGAGGTACAAAATATTTCCCAATATTTATACATTCTATTTAGACAATCTAATCTTAAAAAATAAGTTATTTAATGCTTAAAGATTGTGTGAAAGAGTATTTCTACTTATCTGTATTAGGTTCTCCAGATAACAAATAATGGCATCATAAATTAAATCACACTTTTCTTTTAGTGACCATGAAATGCATTTGTTATGTTAATCTTCAGACACATTGGGCATACCCACATGAGAAGAGTTGCTACCTATTTGTATAAACTTTGCTTAGTGTGAAAAAAAAAAGGTCCTAAATCTTGTAACTCTCTTGTTTCAGGGCAAATCCCCCTTTAAAAAGTAAATTAAAATAGAACTGAGATGCTGGAGGACGTGGTCTGAGAATCAATCTCTCCACTTACTAATTAATGTCTCTACTTTCTCTCCTGTCTCATTGTTGAAATTTGCAGCATCTCTACAAGGATATCAAATCTTACAGTTTCCTCCATAAAGATACTTTTAAGCAAAATATCAATGGTCATTTATTCATTATTTCTATTGTACTAACGATCATCTTTTAGTGAAGGAAAATACTTCATTTGATCCTGCGGAGTCTGGGAAGGGAAAACACCTAAAAAATGTGCAGTTGTAGAGAAGAGAGTTAAAAAAAAAAAGTATTTCAATACCAAACAAATGGCCCTGTGTCAGGAATGCTTTTTTTTTTTATTAATAAAATTTATTTTGACATTCTTTACATACAGGAATGCTTTTTAACAACTAATTCCATTGCTGAATAGGCAGTAAGAGTGCCAAGTCTTCAAAGTTTTTAAGTAAAAACAGTATGTGGTTACAATACAAGATGTCAACAATCTCCTTCATGCTTTATGACCAAAGGTATACAGAAGCACTGAGCTTAATGCTGAAATACCAGTGGACAGAGCTACTGAGAACACACTTATCAATCATGGTTTGCCTCTTTCCTCCCTCACCTTCGTGGTCAGAATTTGGAGAAGCCAAAGTTAGGAATTCCCCATAACTGTTGGCATTGCAGGGCACAGGCTTCACACAGTCCCCAGGCAGGGAAGGCAACACCAGTGTTCTGTGGAGTGTCCAGACACAGGAAATAGGGTCTTTAATCTCTCTTCCTCACTGTATAGCTGAAGTTGTAGATAACACCAAAAACTTTCTCTACTACAGACTTTGCAATAAATTTCAAATGTCTTCGGGTCAACATTTGTCTACATTTTAAAACTCTCTAGCATTTCAGGACCCAAAAGGAATTTTTTAAGTGGCTCTTGAGAAAGGAAGCTGTAATCATTAAGATAAAGCATTAGATGGAATTTGAGCCATTCTCTGTGATATGGGGCTCAAATGAAAGGAATAAAATGCACTCAGTTTTGTCTCTCTATATTAAAGTGTTTAATCATGGCAATTATTTTATGACTTTTACATACAATAAGAATTTGTACCTTTCAAAATTTCTTACTACACGTTGCATCACATTTCTACAAGTAAAAGTACTTTCTTTCAGAATAAATGCTTATTTGAGGCTGAGGGAAGTATCCTCTATGCCTCTTTGTACTTTTTATTTCTAGGATTTCACATACATGGATTTTGCAAAAAGACTCTTTAATGTGAATACAAGACAACAAAGCAATAACAAGACAAAAAAGCTTCACTATATGGCTTTGTCCCATTCTTCCAGCTTTTCATGCTACTTGAGAAACACATTAACTGTTGTTTTATCTCGTTTTTCTCTGTTTGCCTTTAGGTCCTCGCCTTGCACGCCTTACCCGCCTTACACGCCCGGCATCCCATATGGGCGCCAGTTCTATCCCGGCAGCCCCGCTTCCCTTCCAGCTCCCTGCCTGTGGCCCGGGAAAGCAGTCGAGGACGGCCCAAAGCTTTGGGAACCTGCACCCGCGTGGGAGACCCGGAAGAGGCTCCTAGCTTTGGACCGGCATAGCATTGGCCGTTGCGTTCACTTGGGGAGTGAATCATCGGACGGAAGATCTTCCTCTCTGTCTCTCCTCTCTGTATATCTGCCTTTCCAATAAAAAAATAATAATAATAAATCTTAAAAAAAAACTCTATAATAGGACAAAAAGTCTAGAATGAAAATTTTATAAGTTAACAGATCAGACTCTGATCGGAAATTTAATTCCATACACTTAAGTATTTTATAACAAATCCACGTTTTAAAATAAATACTTTCAAAAAATAAAACAAATATTTTCTAATTTTTTTGAAGACTGCTAAAAGATCAACATATTCAAAGGACGTAGGAATTTCATTTATTTACTTAAGTTTGAAAAGATCAAAAGATTATAAGACACATGATATTCTCTTCCAAAGAAAAACTTGCTGCATATTTTGTTCAGGAAACTGTTAACTGCCAATTCCATTTTAGTTTTAAAGTTACATGATACTATTCATGATAATTGATTAAAGGTTTGGGTGCCAACTTTGAGAAAGTTCCTGCTTGAGCAGAGAAAGGCAAAGCTCTCTCCAAATGAAGGCAAAACACTCTCTCCAGTCTTTAAAAGTCCTTGCAAGAGGCCCGGCACAGTAGCCTAGTGGCTAAAGTCCTCACTTTGCACACACTGAGATCCCATATGGGTGCTGGTTTGCATCCTGGCAGCTCACTTACCATCCAGCTTCCTGTCTGTGGCCTAGGAGGGCAGTCAAGGATTACCCATAGGGGAGACATGGAACAGGCTCCAGGCTCCTGGCTTTGGATCGGCTCAGCTTTGGCCATTGTGGCCACTTTGGAAATGTATTAGCAGATGGAAGATTTTCCTCTCTCTCTCCTCCTCTCTTTATATCTGACTTTCCAATGAAAAATAAACAAATCTTAAAAAAAAACTCTGCCAGGAGTTTTTTAGTGCCAGGGTAAAACTGGCACTATCATTTGGCAGTAATTAGTGTCCACACAGCCATGCTGAAAAAAAGCATGTTAGTTATCAACAATTACTAGACATCTGTGCCCAACAGCCCCTGGGATCTAAGTGAAAGACAACTAAAAATCTTACATCAAATATAGCAATTTCTCTATTAATTTCACAATAGAGGACCAATTAAACAGATCTCTTCAGAAACAAGCTGAGAGAGCACTAAAGAAAATATCAAGCTAGGGAATTGCAGTAGAGAAACACAGAACAAAAGGCAGTTAAGTAAGTAGTTTTTTTGAAGGAAAGTTTAAACAACTGAAAAGTCTGCATCTTCTCCCCAAAGCTCTTTCTCCTCCTCCAGCAGAGCCACAGTAAGAGAGTGGCATTTCCACATGCCTGCTGTCTCCACCAGGAACCAGAGACTCGGCCTGGGCAACCCCTTATGCCTTACCCTAAAGTAATCAGTGATAAAGACTGCAGCTCCCACTTGCTTCTTACCCCCTGGGTGTACCCCCTCTCCGCTCCCATTTGCACAGCCTTAGCTCACATTGCTATAATCCTCTAGTAACTCAGGCCTCAACTCACAGAACCATCTTCCACACTAGCAGAAAACTTCCATACACTCCTTCAGATATTCCCTTTTTCTATCAGCATCAAACAAACCTTCACATTTCCCTTCTAACTGCCTTTCCAGTAGCACTACTCTCAGCAAACAAATTTTGCTTCAGATATTCCAAATTACTCCTCCAAATGCATGACATAGGTTTTTATTTCTGGCGTGCTTTATTCTACACTTATATGTCATATTCTCTATGTTCATATTTTGAGTTCCTCGTCCATTTCTCTTCCCATCAGAAAACTGTCAGAATTGCTCTTCACAGTAGCTTGCAAATGGTCTTCCTTCAGCTTATGATTCTCCATATTGTTCCCTATCCTGCAGCTTGAATTATCTCTTAAAATATGGTTGCCGTACTTGCTTGCTTGAGAACGTTCATTGAGTTTCTATAGTTCTCATTATCATAATCAGAGCCTGTAAAAACTACACGTGCTTGCCAAAACATCACTGCATTCCTGTCTTCCACTGCCTCCTTGAGTGGGATCACAGCCTTCTTTTTCCTGTAAATCCTTACGTAACATGAAATCTAATTATGAGATGAATTAATTGTTTGTGATTCCTCACAGGGCTATAAGTTCCATGAAAGCAATGACTATGCCATATATTTAAAATTGAAAGAGAACATTAATCTGGCAATACATTTACAGAATGAATTTGAGGTTAAGAAATGTAAGGACAGAAAATCAAATTGAAGAATTTACTGTTAGAGCAATAAAGTGTAAATCACAGTGCAAATTTCTGAATGCTTACGTTGCTATGTCATTGGACAGCCAGGTTAGGTATTAGTGGTTGCTGTTCCTACCCATAAACTGCAAAAACAATTCATCCCACAGATTTCTAGACAAAGAAATATGGGTCTTCTGACAATACATCTGAAATGTCATTGTAGAGTAGCTGCTGCAATTCTCCACCGTATACAACATTGCTCTTTTGGACCCATGATGAGTAGAAACAATGCTTTCTCACACTGATAAATATTTAATTATCCCCCTCAGTCATTCCAAAATTACTATTTACATAGAACATGTCATATTCATCAATGTGTAATTTCTGCAAGTGACTGCATTCACCAGTCTTTTGGTCCCCTTATAAAGAAATAAGCAAACTATTGCAAAAAAAAATTTCTCAGTTACAACCTCATATTCTATTACAGGGAATTATGTCAAACATTATGAAACAAAGAAAATATAAAGTTTCATTTGTTTTGAAGTCCAAAAGAAGTCTGGGGACAGTTATCTACTCTACTTAATCATTTATGAAGATTTTAGAAGTAATCAGAAATATTATTGGGAATTGAGCTGATTACATTTTAATTTTACATTGTTCTAGTATTGCACATAATACACAATTCCATGCTTCACTTCGGTTTTATAAATACAGTCAATGGTTAATGGTGAAAGCATATTCTAACCCCCATGACAATTTCCTTTTTGTTATTGGGAAACCCCAGCAAATAAAGATAATAGATTTTTTTTTTAAAGGAAGCAATTAAAACAAAGAAGTAAAGTCTAAATTTAGAAATTTTAACAAACCTGAACTTTCATAAAAGAGGTAAAAGAAAGCACAATTTATGGCAAGGTTAATGGCAGCCTAAATTCAAAGGAATATTTGTTACTGGGTACCTCCCTCCTAAGACTAGAAGCAGAGTCACAAAAGATTCTTAGGGTGAGGGTTGACTGAAACAGGAGAACTTGTAAATAAATCTTGATGTAATTAGTACAAGTTGCAGAACCACTTTGTCCATTATTCAGGGAAATTCAGTCCAATTTATGAACACATTAAAACCAACCATTTAATATACACTAATGAGAACAGCTGGTCCTAAGGTCCAGGGTTTCTATGGACACCAGTAAGGGATCCATTTGACTTTTGGAGGCTATTAAGCAGTTTATGATATGCATCACCTTGGATGACCACTTCAGGGAACTGTACGTTTTTATACATGACAATAACCTGGGTAACAAAACAAATTGGTCATGACAGGAAACATCTCATGGGATTGAAAATAGACCACTTCTTAAGCTTTAAATTCTTGTTTCTTCTTTTCCTCTAAGGGGGATCTCAAGCAATGCTCAATAACATGCCTCTTGATACTTTTCATTAAAAAGTAGATGGTTATTTTACTTCAAGTGACTTAATAGCCAGTCTATAGGGATGTCATAAACAAAAGTGCATTTATTTCTTAGAGTAAGCTATTGTCCAAATCCCTAGAGCCATAAATGCAGTTTCAAATCCTGATTCCAATAACTTTGGCTATGTTACTTCTCAGAAAATGTTTACTCTGGCAAAAATCAGTATAACAATATTTTAGAGGGCTGTCTTGACATGAAAATAAAATAATTTGCAAGTACTTAAGTATCTGACACATGGTGCATACTCTTAGCATTTGTTGAATAGGTAAATTAAAATGCTACTTATTCAAAGTGAAAGATAAATTATAAAGAGTAGCTGAAGAGTTTTTTGGTAAAATGTTTTGGTAAAATGCATTATGGTAAAATCCTTTGTTATAGAGGAATGCCACTATCCTTAAATTCTTGCAATCATTTTCCATGTCTGGGAAAATTATAAAACATTTTATTTGAATACAATGTTTGTTAATTATTCACAATGTACCAAGGACCTGGAATAGATGCATTAGTCCATGAGCCAATATTTGTTCTCAAGGTGCTTATAATTTAGTCTTGGGGAACAAACATTAAAACTTAAAAATAATACACAACTTAAGGAGAATTATCAGAAACATAATAAATACTCTCAAAGCTTCCCAATGCCTAAACAATAATAACAGTAATTTCAATAGCAATTACCAAGAGAGGTAGGTGGCTCAGGCAAGAGTGAAAAATATTTTTCATAGGAGGAGAGAAAAAAAAAGTAGGGATATGAAGAACTTGAGTAGCATTGTTTTTTATGAGAACAATGTAAATATGAGTAGATACTAGACACACTTGGGGAAATAATCCAAACTGATTAATCATTATTCAATACTGAAAAGTAATGTCACGTATCTGTTTGTCAGTGAGCATTTTGTAAGCTCCATTGTAGAAAAAGTAAAAATGTAAGATGAAATATAAGGTGGAATCACACAAATGCCAGCAAGACACCACATCCAATGTGGCTTTATTGATAGATGGTACCTTAAGTATGTCTTCTAACCTTCAGCTAAGTTTTGAAGGAAATAAGGATCTTTACAAATATATCAGATTGCAGCCAAAAATTTCCAGCATGCTGTGCAAGAAAATATGATAGAGAACAGGATTCTGTGGTGGTGGTGGTGGTTTTTGTTGCTGTCTTCAAACTCAAGAATTCTGACTGTTACGAGTATTCTCAAGCTCTTAGGATGATTTGACTATTTCAATACATTATCATTTTTACTACTACATTATAATTTTTAACATTGGGAGGATTCCTAAGACGCCTGTATTTGGATATAAATGGATTAGTTGATAAGAGTTTCTCTTACTTTTCAAAGATAGTTTGACCACATCAATAAATAAGTGTTTATTGGCCACACTCTTAATACATTTGACTGCCATAACTGAATATGAAAAATTAATTATCAGAGAAAAATCCAACGAATAATTCACCAGCAATCTGTTCCGCAATTGTCTTCTGCATTGATATACTCAGTATGACAGCTACCTCTGAGAAGATGTGCACTCAATGCAAAACACCAGAATTGGCTGACAAACCAGCAACTATTTCTTGTCCTTAATGATTTATGGTTTCTAATTTAATAGAAATAAAAAGTAAATGAAGACAGAGACCCTAAATGGAATTCAATCTATTGTTCAAATAGTCTTCCTATATAGATAAAGAAACCTAGCATCAGATTGAAAACATCTTCTTCCTCATTAGTACTATTCTTACTTTATTATAATTGCTAAATTTGCCAATATCTTTTAAACAGTTTACTGTTCTGGATACTGTGATCCTATGTATATGGATGTGGATATATATACGAATACCATTAGAAAAGTCAGTAAGAAAGACTTTGAGGTTCTAAAAAGAGGGGAAATAGTTTTATCACAGACAAAAAGAGAAGAATATCAGTATAAACAGGTTGAGTTTGAGGTTAACATGGTAACGTCTCTTAAGGATGAATATATGAACTTCACATAATCAAAATATCAATTGTTTACTCATATATAGCTGCTTATAAAATGTTTGCTGATAGCTGTTCTGAATGACAGTGAGCAATTTGCTTAACAAACTTGCTTCACACACACACACACAGATATCACACTGTGAATGAGTACAATTAAAATAATGGCAAACATTTGTAAGAAATAATCATTGATACTAAATATTTTAGCAGTGGAACTCAGACATTAGTTTTTGTAAATAATATCTGACCTTATTTTGAAAGATCAAAATATTTAAGTAT
Source organism: Ochotona curzoniae (assembly GCF_017591425.1). Taxonomy (NCBI): domain Eukaryota; kingdom Metazoa; phylum Chordata; class Mammalia; order Lagomorpha; family Ochotonidae; genus Ochotona; species Ochotona curzoniae. Next base: position 6,774,861 of record NW_024466605.1, read on the forward strand.
TTACAGCTTTTAGGATTTCATTTGTAGATTTTCATTGATGTATCTTCCAACAAAAATTTTTTTTTGTTAGAACAGGTAAAAAAAATTTTCCAGAGCTGGCAGTGATATAAACACAGCTTTATATTCACTATAAGTTTCGTCTGTTTCCCTTCACTTGAGCATTTGCCTTTCTTAAATAACTATCAGTCATTAGGAATACAGAACCAGGCATATGCAGGTCCCAGATTCTTGCCCAGTGACCCCAATAATCCCATAAAATGAAAACAGATGACATTAGATCTGTGGGAGCACTGAGCAGTCTTCAGAAACAGAAGAACAGTAAACTTCCTTTGGGACTCAGAAGAGGAGCTTTCTCTGGTCCTTACTTAGTTTCAACTTTGGATCCCCACCCTCTCTTGCAATGACCATCAGAGTCGTTCCGGAGGCCCTCCCCAAAAATAATTAAATTAGATAGACAGAGACCAATAAGGAAAGCTTAGAACAGACAGGAAACATTTAGCTTGGACTCACATATACCTTACTAGGTAGAACACAAAAATAAGTTACTCTTCAGTAAGGTATTGAACATTTCTCTGCACACCCCTCCTGAAACTGTTCTGTGCCACAGTCGTTAACATACGCCTTGTTAGAGTTATAAGCCTGTTTGGACTATCCTAAATTCGCCAAAATCAGTAAAAATCATGCTTCAATACTATAAGCTGCTAAATACAAAAATTAAAAGAGACACAAGACAGCTGAATAATACCCTTTAACCATTTTAAGTTGTAGAGCAGCCAGCTGTGTATAAACTAAACTTGAAATGTCAATGAAGTAGTCACAGGATGAGGGTAAGAACTTGCATTTTCCAACCTATTAGTCACTCAATACCATACCAATTAACTTCGTAATGTTGTAAATTGTTGTTGATGCTGTATTGTGAGCTTTCATTGGAGGGGATGATATTTTGCCAGCTCTATTTTTAGACCGGGGATGGTCTCCCAATGAAACTGTTGAACTTGTCTAGACAATAAGATGCTGGACTCTATGCATGGTACATGTTTGCAGTGAGGGAATCATGACTAGATATGAACTGTACTACCGCAACAATGTGGAGGAATCCACCATGGGGGAAGGGCATGGAGAGGGGTTGGGGAAATCCCAGAACCTATGAAACTGTGTTACAAAATGAAATAATAATAATAATAATAATAATAATAATAATAATAATAACCTAGATGAAACAGAACAATGAATGGCAATAAAGTTAGAAAACAAAAGACTTTTGTTGGATAAATTAGAGAATTCTTCAACATACTTTCGTAAAATTATATCTTTGATACATATCTTTCTAAAGTTTATGAGAAGCTAATTTCTTATCCCACCATGCAAAATGTCAAGAAAGGAAGATGGTATCATGTCTTTGGCTTAGGATGTTTGTTTATGAAATTCTCTATAGAGCACATAGTTAATATTTGGAATTAGTTAAGCAGGATATCTACATGATGAAAAAATAGCAAAGAAACATGTAAAGATAAAAGGAGACCCAAGGTTCATGGTACTCTCTGTAATATTAACATTCGTCAGTTTAATTACCAGGCAGCTAAACTCCTAATGTTTTACCAAACAGTGGCAATTATCCATAGTGTCACAATTACTGGGATCCATCAGCTAAGCTGTCAATTTCAAAATAAGTGCACAGATAACACACATGGAAAACTATGCAAAACACTGTATACCACTGGCCACTGAACTAGCTCTGTCCCAATTTCTAGGTTATCTCTCAAAAGTCTCCTAGTCTTCCTTATCTTGAATAAACATTGATATGGTAATACCCATTACACAAGAGAATGGGAAAAAGAACATACACCACAAAAGCTAGAGAGTGTTCACGGTGAAATGTGAACAACTAGATCGACATTCACAGCACGTAGTCTCAGGCATGTGAGGTTTGGTTTTGTTTTGTTTTCACCCGGAGTGCTAATCTCATGCTAACTTGAACTTCATTGCTACCTAAAACAGTTAACTCAAGGAAGGCAGAGATATTTGCACATAGCATAGGAACACACTGGCACTAACCAAAAACTGGATTATTTGAGTACTGCGAGCTAAAGTACTACACTGCCACAAACACTCAGAGCTAGGTTTTGACAGGACTAGGAATTGTAGTTTCACTTACTTTTTCTTTCTTATGAAACTGTCACCTTCTCTGAAAAGTCAACTGGTTGGATGCTATGCTTCTGGGAGTATGACATTCAATGCAAAAACCTCAGTGTCATGGCACGTAGGGTAAAGAAGTCAGTTGCAATGATGGCTTCCCATTGGATGCTGGATTGTGTCTCCACTGCTATGCTTCCCATCCCGCCACTTGCTAATGGATTGGGAAAAGCAGCAGAAGATTCCACAAGTACTGGAGCCCTTGCTACTCACATGGGAGATCCAGATGAAGCTTTTGGTTTCAACCAGCAGCAGCATTGGCCATTCTGGCCACATGGGAGGTGAATCAGCAGATGAAAGGTCTCTCTCTCTTTAAATTTAAAATATCTTAAAAACTAAAAAAACAAAAAAACTGCAGCTCCAGTAAGTGCAGGAATGCTGACATCAAGTACGTTGCATAAATATTTAAAATGTAGCTTAAGAATATGTGGTTAGCTTTGAAAAATGACCATCAAAACGCATCCTCTGCCTCATTTTCAACTCCACCTCCCTTCTGATTCCTCTCTGCCTGATAACCATGTGGAGTAGGGCAGCCAGAGGCCTCAGCCTTGGTTTTGGATAAATGGAGATATGGGCTTCATCGCTTCTCTGCCTACTGTAGCTCTGTGCCACAGTATAAAGTACTTCAATTCTCTAAAACCTCTTTCTGCAATAAGCATAATACTATTATGAATCACAAAGACTATTGTGTAAGGAAAATGTTTAGGAAGAACCTAGAAGAAAACCTGATACTCAAAAAATATTAGGTAAATCCAAGCTATAATAACAATTTTCACAGAAGTCCAGGGCACTGAAAGAAAAGGCAATGTATATAACAAAAAGCCTGGAACCTAGATCTGCAAATTCACAGAAAAAAAAAAAAACACTGAGGGAAAGCATTTTATATCCAACTGCCAAGTGTCCTAAAGCAGAAAAGCTCATCGCACATTGATTAAGCTTTGGTATTCCCTGTAGTGGGCGCTCTTGGAGAAGTCAGGGGCTGGAGGGTCTGTAATACACATCTTCCAGTGGAATTATACCTTCAAGGACTCTTCTGTGTCTTTGGAACACACACAGAAGATCCGATCAGTCTCATAATAACCAAAGAATTAGCTGGCTTAAAGGAACATATATTGTTCATTTTTTGCTACTTTGTCAGTGAAGGTCACAGAGCCAACAGTGAATTATCTGGATGGACACACATATAAGATTCAGTAATCTACTGCTCACCTACGATAGAGACGGCTCCTGCATCCACACCTGCCCTTTATTCAATACCAACCACAGTGCCTGGCATAGAATAGCTGCTTCCAACTTAGTGAAAACTGAGTAAGTAGATGGATGTTGAGGAAGCCATGGAGCCAGAGGGCAGGCACCAAACAGGGCAGATCTCCAGTCCCAGTCCTCCCATGATTTTTCTCTGTGAAAAGACATCTGATAAGATGAAAAGTGGACTTTAACTGTAAGACCTCTGGCTCAGCCTAACACAAAGTTGTTTTATAAATGCTCCTTTAAATGCAGAGAGTCTTAATGAGTCTCCTCTTCTTAATGAATTTGGTTCAATAAAGACAATTTGGTCTACACACAGAGCCAGAAATCCATTATCAATAACTTTACTGTATTCTTGCCCCATTCATTACCTCCCTTCCTCAGGCTTGGAAATTTATCTTACCTTATAGCATATTTCCACATTAGTTTGTACTTAATTATCGGAATAATCTTACGGGACTAAGAATAGAATAAGTGTAGTGTGACTGAAAGGGCACTTGACTTGGTGGATTAAAGAGCTAGATTTTAATTTGGGCCCTTACATTAAGCAGTTGTATGACCTTGAACAAATCTTGGACAGATTTGATCTTCCTGCAGGAAGGCTGAATTATAAATATTTGTTCTTTTTTATGTACAAAATTGAGCATAAATCTTAGGCTCAACTTCTGGCATGATAGTTGATCAATAAATATTTGTTATGTGAAGTAACTTTAATAATTTAGTGTCCAAACCATGTGAAACTATATCTTTTAATTTGATGTGATGTCTACCTGATCAGAGCAAGAAAATATGTTATGACTTCATAATTTAAAAATATTACCAAACAACCTATAGACCCATAGTATTTGTATATGGGTATATTCCTGAATGCATCTGGAGTTTGTATAAACATACATGTATTTTCAAATATATGACTTTGGGGAAAAAAATTCAGATACATTCCAGGTTATTGACAGTGTTTTTCAGATCAAGGCTTTTAAGCCAGCACTCATGCAAAAGCTAGCAGAAACAGGTTGGAATCTAAACCAGAAAGGGAAAGATAACCACAGCTTGCTACATCTCTAGCCACAAATTTGTACATATGGTATAACCACAATTGCTCATTTCTGTAAAATCATATGTCATGCATGTGCACATATAAAAAATTCTAAAAATAGTTTAATTTACTTTATCTTGATTGAAAGATCCAATCATGCACAATGCTAATATTTCTGGCTGTAGGACAGAAGAATGAAATGTTCACATTGGTTGGCATGGACTTCCAGGGCCTGTCCAATGTCACTGGGACAGCATGTAAAGCAAACCCTGCCAGGATGAATGATTTATTTCCTTGCTGTCATTCATTTTACCACCTGTTCTTACTGGTCATTGGAGTACCAAAGATCTTAAGAAAACTATTCAGGTGCTAGGGGGTCTATAAAAAGGATGAGTAGAAAAGTAACATAATCGCAGAGAGGGTAGAAGTGAAATTCAAGTGGTCCCTGTGGTTCTGAAAATGACACACCCTGGGGCTCGAATTCAGAGAGGGAAAACAGCCCTCACTACTTACAGCTCAATAGAGACCACAGAGCAGATGGCCCTGAGGCACAAGCTTGGATATTCTTGGAAAAGGTAACAAATGCAGCTCCACTTTGTAACAAATGAGCTAAGGAATTAGGCTGTTGTGGACAGATTTCTGGAAGAAGCAAGAATGCAAGACTCTAAAGCAGTGGTTGTTTGACGGGTCACTCCAAGAAAATGAATTAGTCACCACCATGACAGAGATTCAAGCCAGATCGTGAACCCGCAGACCAATTTGCCTATTGCTGTCAATAGGCACGTTGATGTAAGTCATGTGCAGTCCAATGGACAGAAGTTCTATAAAACATATACTATTTCCCTTTTCCATGGGCATGATATAGAAAAGATCCACAGGGCCCGGCGCGGTGGCGCAAGTGGTTAAGGTCCTCGCCTAGCACGCCCGGGATCCCATATGGGCGCCGGTTCTAATCCCGGCAGCCCCGCTTCCCTTCCAGCTCCCTGCCTGTGGCCCGGGAAAGCAGCAGAGGATGGCCCAAAGCTTTGGGACCCTGCACCCATGTGGGAAACCCGGAAGAGGCTCCTGGCTTCGGATTGGCATAGTATCGGCCCATTGCGCTCACTTGGGGAGTGAATCATCGGATGGAAGATCTTCTACTCTGTCTCTCCTCTCTGTATATCCGCCTTTCCAATGAAAAAATAATAAAAATAAATCTTTAAAAAAAAAAAGAAAGAAAGAAAAGATCCACAAACTCCAGTGGGAAAGGAGAATTGATCGGCCGGTCTAATTATCTTTCCTCCAACCATGTGTCTGTGTGTTAGGAGCTTGACTGCAATAATTAGTGTCCTTGCGGAAGCTCCAGGTTTCAAAACCAGAGAGAAAATGTTGGGAAGATGGAGGATTTGTTACCAATCTGAGAATAAAAATTTGGAGTATTCCTCAATACAGAAATTGACAGTAAAGTCACATCTACTGTTTGTTTTTGGCATAATTCCTGTGGTGCTCAGGTAGGAGAAAAAAGGTGAACATTTCCTAAAGATTTCCAAGCATTCCCTATGGCTATTTTGATGCTAGTATTGTATTGAGGCCCTATAGAATGCTACATCTAAGGACTGCTAAGGCAGGAAGTGGCCCATTCTGTGCTGCTTCTATTTGAGAAGGACAACTACTATACCTATAAACTACACAGAGCACTAGAATGGATACCAGGTTTTCAGCTCAAGAGCCTTTCAAAACAATGGGTAGTGCTAGGTCAGTGAGTGCTTGCCAGTAGAGGAACGAACATAGTGCTGCGTTCAAGTTGTTGGTTGAACTGTACATGATGCTGGAATTTAGTGTGACTTGTGCTCAGACACAGTTCTATTTACCCCAGGATCTGGGAACTGTCCTTCAGCACCATCATCTGGGCTAATACGCTGCCTTGCACAGCTCCTCCAAGTCCTTCCTTTAACACTGACATGACAGCCAGGCTAAGCTGCTGCACTACGAAGATGACCTCAGTGATTCATTTGCAGCCCAGACAAGGAGAAGGTATCTATGTCTGAGTACATGAGGCGATGGAATTGGTGGGAGATAAAGATTTGCAGACCATGTAAAAGATGGGCATTCGGGAAAGCAAAGAGCTGCCTTTAACCCTTCTCTGTCATTTCCTGAAAATGGCCATTAACTGCACATGAATTTACTGAGAACTCCTGCAGAGGATGAATTAATGTTGTCACTATGATTTCATCCATTTACTTTACAGCCAGGGTTTTAAAATAGTCAACGTTTGAAACATACGCTTCATGGCCACAGTCAAAGTGTGTCCTTATTCCATCCAATAGGAAGTATTCATGTATATTTTGTTCTCTTTTACTTTCTTCCTGATTTTTTTTCTGAAATGATGGATTTATGGGGGAAATCAGATTTGCTTCTGTTTATATGGATGGGAAAATAAAGAAATGGAGGAGTCAGGGAAAATGAGAATAGACTGGTAGGGGTTGAGGTTTGCATATATAGCAGTGAGGTATCTGCTAGGTGTTCCCTCTTGCTGTCAAAAGCCAATCACACCAGAGGAGAGCTCTGGTGGAATATATATCATATAGGGCCTCTTTTAAAATGGTTAATATCAAACATCACAGTATCTACTGATGTTCACTTACTTTCTCCATCAAAGCACCTTGACAGGATTATGAAACACCTTGCTTTGATGAAAAGCTCTAAGTTGCTCAAAAAGGGGTAGAAATGTGAATTTGAAAAATGCTTTTAATGCTTTCTAGATGATTTCTAAGTGATTCTGGTGTCACAATGCTGGAATTTAACATTTCATATAATGTTTCATTATGTGTTGTCATATAACATAATAAATACCAAGCATTGTGCATTTGAGAAGAAAACCAACAGAACTTTCACTATTGCATAAAGTTAAGTTACAGAAAAAGTTAAAATCAACAGTTGGGAGAGATAACATATGGAGTACACAGACAACATGGGCATTCTAAGGAAAACCCACTATGGCCCTTTTCTATATAGGGATTATAAAGGGCCTGAATCAAATCAATGGTGATGTTCCAGTGGTTAGTATAACAGGACTCATCAATGAAGAGGAAGTAGGATGTTTCAAATACGGGGATTGCTAACAAGGACTGGAGGTTCTGTGAGTGGACATCATTTCCCTGGCTTAGGTACATGCACGCATAAAAGGAAGTGATGGTAGAGACACAGTTACAGTTCAAACCTATAATGGTGTTGTCTTTTCTTGGTTAAAGCAAAACTAGACGGGATTCTGATTTCTCCTAAGTGCAGAAACCTCAGAAAATCACTTATGTGGGTGACAGTTGATAGCTCCTGTAAATTCAGAGCCAGAATCTAAGAAATGAGAGCAAGAAGCCAGGCAACACATCATGTACTGTTCTAGACACTGGACATCAACTGTGGAACAGGTAAATTAAGATCTCTGTCCCTGTGGGTCTTATAGTTATTCCAATATTTACATAATAAATCAACCAAAAATAAAGCCCCATTTAACTTGCAGTAACTCACTGGGAATGAGTTGAGTACCTATTTGCCAAAGGTAGCAAGTGCTTAATGAACCTGACTTGTTGACAATTCTCTTTTCTTTCCCAGTGGCAGATAGCTGCCAAATCAATCTTGGCATTCTGGGCACAGCACAGCACTTCTAACAGCCAATGACAAACTCACTGTCAGCTCAATAGTCTCAAAAACTCAGACTTATCTTCTGTTTGACAAGCATCTTATTTTCTTTAGTCATTGTCCTATTTTGGGGGCTAGGGGGAGCAGCGAAGGGATTGTTCCTTAGTATTTCCTGGATATTTGGAAACTTCTTACTTATATTGTGAAAAATCAATAAAAGGGAGGTCCAGTGTCTTAAAAGGGGGTTTGAGTAACACAAGATCTTAATACCAGCTTTATCCAAGGCACTTCAAAGAATTTAAATTGAAAGTTGAGCTTCCACAATTCAAGCCCAAGGCCTCGTGTACAAATTCTCCTCCACACTCTTTTAACACAGAGATGTTCTCTGGGAGGATTTCAAGCTTTGCCTTAGCAACTATGATCAGAGTCCTAACAATGGCACTTGGGCCTCAGGCATGGTCTCACAACACAGAAATGGCTGCTCTCTCTTCCTGATTGGCTTTGCTGGGTGTGTCATGTTGCTGTCCTGTAGATTGCTGGTGCTTGTACTAACAGACATGCCCCTCCTTGCCTCTAAACAGAATATTTGCTTGCATTCTGCCCCTTTCATATCCTGCCTTTTATATTGATGTGACTTTGAAGGCCTAATTGTATGTACAGCCTTCATCAAACAGTTCTACTTGGTTCATGTAAACTGCTGACTGAGGACTCTTCTTGACTGTCACCTTAGTTATTCTGGGATAAAATCCCTGACTGTTTATGTCTAAGGGCTACTCAGAATTCAGTACTGGGTATGTAGGGCTTAGTGCTGTATTCCTTAGAGTTCTTTTGAATTACTTTGCAAATGGATACATTTAAATGTATCCATGCCAGGATACATTTAAATAGCAGAAAGTTAACCTTGTAAATGCTACTGAGGGACTACACTGCTTTGATAATCTGAGGGGAAGGGTGGAAGGGGTACACCAGAAGGAATAAACACTGCATCTACAAAACTGTTACCAGGTAAATAATACACATACTCAAATGGTATAAAAGAACAAGTGAAGGAAAACACGTTGAGAGGTAAGAGAAGGAAGGAGAAATGTATTAATTTAGTGCTGCTGTGAACAAGGAGCTGCTTACTGACTAATCAAATTACTGACTAATCTTGCTCTGTGTAAAGTACTGGGGATTGTCCTCAACATGTTTCCCAACACACTCCTGGGGCTCCTTTCACAGCACACAATCACTAAATACAAGTTAGTCCCTGTACTCTCCAAAACAACACATCATTAGAAGAGCAATGTGCTGTGAAAATTATCATAAAGAAACTATTCAAAAACCAAATGCAAATGCATTTGAATTATCTATGGTTTAGGGTTATTTATGCCATTGTTTCTTTCTATTAGGGCAGAGTCACAGCACTTTAGCTGTGATTTCACAGTCTATAGCAACAAACGTCTGAGGTTGGCTTCACAATCATGTTCAAACATTTTGTCAGCTTCCTTCAGTATCAACACTCACTTAACCTTCTTTTTCTATAACATCCCACCTTTGTTATTTCAATGTAACACACTTTGGCTAGTCTCACAAGTTCTAGAATGAACCAAATCAATCCAATGGTAAAATACAGTTCATGATTGGCTGAGAAAATTCTTAGTTGCTAAAACTAAAAGGTACTAAAAAAACTCGCTTAAAAAGCACTGAGATGATAAAATAACCATAATGAGAGAAAACAGAAAAAATAATTCAAGTATATGTAGGAATATTTGAAGGTATCAGGACAGTTTTAACTTAGCCTCAGGTACAGCTTTCTGAGCTCTCTCTCCTTGACTTTGGACTTGAAGTTCTCTTGAAGTAAAAACTCTTGTAGGTTTATATAGATGGTATATTTGTATATATATAAACAAAATTGTATCTATATATAAACAAACATATTTATATAACAAATATAATGCATTTCCTTTGCTATTTTATAGCTTCATATTGCAAAAGTGCATACAGAGGTGAAGGGAATGAGGCCTCCTAAATCTTACTAATCTTAAACCCTAGGTTTTACTCAAAAAGTTTTGTGAATGCTGGCCCATGGAAAAGTTGAAGCACTTTTCATTTATTTAGTCACAAACATTTATTAAGCACCTGTATGACTTGGTATGATTTTTCTTCCTTCCTTTCTTTCTTTTTTTACATCTTCCCTTACCCCTTTCTTGCAATTTCTGGTCTTTTCCTTGCTTGTAAATCCACTTTTTCATCATTCTTTATAACCAGTATGTCTGTAACAAGATAGATGTGATAAAGCTTTTGGTAAAAGTCTCAGTACACTTGCTCACATATTAACCCTTTTGATCTGGACTTTTGGCCCTGTGATGGAGCCTTCATTTTGTCCCAGCCACAGTCCTGTCCTGTTCAAATATGTCACAAATTTTTCAAAGTGAGTCCACTAATGCAACATATCAAACACCATGAGCTTTAGAGTGAAACTATTTAGATAGTAAGTACAAGGATAAATATTCCTATGTGGATAACTCTAGGCAATTAATCTAACTTCTGTATGGCTCAGTTTGTTCATTTGTTAAGTAATATTTACTAATAGTATTAACATTGTGGCTTTAGAAAATAAATTAATCTATTATACTATATAAAGTTCTGAGTGCAAGAGACAAGAGATACACACTCAATACTTGCAAACAGTGGACCAAACATCCAGATACAGATTTCCAGTGCGCACCTAAAATCTGGTTAAAATGTTAAAGGGACTTTTTAAATGCTTGGCTAAATTATTGGGGTATAAGGAAGTATAAGAAGGTAGAGTGGTATTGACCCTATGAATATTTTCCCATCTTTGTTAGGCTACATATATGGATGTATTTTCAGGTAACACATAGACACAGGAGGCAAAATATTGGCCTTAGTTTTTTAAATGCTGCCCTGAGAGTCTATAAAAAGTCCAGATGTCTGAAGGGTATTAACCCAATCAAATTAACTGCAAAAGGCACACGCCCCAAGCAGGCTGGTGGAGAAACAGCTTAATCCAAGCTTGATACAACAGCCTACATGAAGAAATTTTAGTCACATTCATAACCTCAAAAGGATTTGGAAGTCAAAGTTTCTAATAGTATGTGCTGTGTCTGTTATTACTACTTTAGTTAATAAGGTGTCAGTTTGCGCCTTGCTGGCCTAAAGCCTATATCCTCACTTTGCATGCACTGGGATCCCATATGGGCACTAGTTCATGTCCCAGCTGCTGCATTTCCCTTCCAGCTTCCTGCTGGTGGCCTGGGAAAGCAAAGTCTTGGGACTCTGCTTCCATGTGGGAGACCCAGAAGAAGTTCCTGGCTTCAGATTGACTCAACTCTGGCTGTTGTGGCCACTTGGTGAGTGAATCAGCAGACAGAAGATCTTTCTGTCTCTCCTTTCTGTAAATTTTTCTTCCCAATAAAAAAAAAGTTAATACATCTTTTAAAAAAAATAACATGGAAGCCCAACTTGGCTATTGATAGGACTGGTGGTGTGGTGATAGGACTGGTGGACTGGCTTAGATCCACTTAGCTGCTAATGCACCTGGGAAAGCAGTGGGGGATGGCCCAGTGTTTTGGATCCTTGCATCCACATAGGAGACCTGGAAGAAGGTCCCGGCTTTGGCCTGGCTCAGCCCCAGTTGTGCTGGTCATTTTCACAGTGAACAGAGAAATGGAAGACCTTCCTTCTCTCTTCCCTTCTTCTTCTCACTCTCCTTCTTTTATTCTCTTCCCATCTGCAATTCTGCTTTTCAAATAAATAAATCTTTTTAAAAAGCTATTCACCAGAAATTAAAATCCAGTCAATGAATCTCAGTTTTGCCAATACTGGCTTGACTGTATCTCCAGGTCTGAGGAAACTGCACCCGCCACCAAGGCGGCCCCTGCGCTCAGGCGAGAGGAGGTGATGAAGATCCTCGGTATACTCAAGCCTCAGTTGTCGTTCCTTCTGTTTCAGTCCATCAAGTTTCTGTCTTCAACGAAAAAGAAAACAAGTAGTAACACTGAAGAAGACAGAGCCCTGAAAACCAACAAGCAGATCTATTCTCAGCTTTTGAGAGCAACTGCCAACAAAAGTGTGACATCTCTGGAAAGAGTCGACGTCATCATCCACCTGTTGGAGCAGCCATGCAGCGACTCCAGCCGTAGTCGCGTCCACCCTGTGCTGTCAGTGCCTTCTGAACACGAGGCTGCTCCAGCCACTTGGTGCTGTGTCTCATTAAACGGAGGGAAGTGTCATTTCACCCGGGTCAGCCTGGAGATTGTCATCCATTCTCACACACAGCTTGGTTGAGCACTCTGGATTCCCTGGGAGTTCCAAAGTCAGAACCAAGCAGAAAGTGTCCCATGTGGATTTCTTTTAAGACTACCTGGTGACTCCATAGTAATACAGCTGCTGTGATGCGGTTCGCTTTCATATGTTGTCGAAGGGTATTAAGCTTCATACATTTAAGACAGGATAATTTTGGATACAATGCTACTTCAGTCAAGAGGACTTTTATCCAGATGATTCAACAGGTTCACCCGAGTTGAAGCAGCAGTGTTTCCTTCTGAACTGTCCGGGATAAGCGGTGTGCCCTGTCAGTGACTCTGCACAGGGTCCTTGGAGCTGCCCAGGCAGCTCTCATCAGGGCTGCCTCAGCCCTTAGACTTTGTAAGGCAGTTGATCCAGAATAGGTACTATCTTTTTCTTCATCTTACATTGAAACTATGAATAAGGCAAGAAAATTATTTTGCATACATAATCTATTTCTTTAAGAAAAAAATTACTTCACCTATATGGATATCATAGCACTTTCTTATGTCTTCCCAGGCTTCCACAATGTACAGCCCCACTGGCAATTTGCTATTTGACAACACATTCTTTCTACCTTACAGACTTACTCCATTCTCAACCTTGTCACTAACTGTAATTTCGTGGCCACGTGGGTTGGCAAGTGAGACAGCACCTACTGTGATAGAATCCTAAACACCTGGTCAGAAGTGTGGGGCCTCAGACTAGTGTCATCGACCACTGACCAGTTAATGTCATTTTAAGGAAAGAGAAGGTGTAAGTTTGAAAAGCTATGTTTTCCTTTAATAACACATTTTCTTTTCTTTTTTTAGAAAAAGATTTATTTATTTTTATTTGAAAGAGAGATACAAAGAGAGAGAGATTTTCCATCTGCTGATTCACTCCCCAAATGACCTCAGTGGCTGGAGCTGGGCCAGTTCCAATCCAGGAGTCTAGAGCTTCTTCTGGGTTTCCCATGTGAATACAAAGGCCCAGGCACCTGTACTATTTCTATTGCTTTCCCAGACACATCAGCAGGGATCTGGATGCAAAGCAGAGCAGCAGGGACCCCAACTAGCACAAATATGGGATGCCAGCATCACAGGCAGAGGCTTAACCTACTATGCCATGGTACCAGCCTACTAATAGTAAAGTTTTCTATGCATTATCAGTAAGATCCAACTGGTCTACTTTATCTCAATTCAGTCAGACAATTCATCTGCTGTAACGCCCTAGAGCTAGGGAGATAATGCCTATGCTCAAACTCCCTCAGTCAGTGACCTTTCCCAAAGCTGGTGGTAGCCCCAGGTATACTCAACTCTGGATCAAAAGCCACTGAAACAGGAAAGTACAATAAAAGCAGAAATTGGTTTATGTATTGTGTTTGATGGATGGAAACTGAAATTACAAACTGGGATTTTTTTTTTAACCACACAGAAAAGAGTCTAGTCTAACACCTTTAGAGATGAAATAAAAGATTATTTGGTAAAGACAAGAGGGGGCACATTTAATTGTCTGTGATACCTAAAACCTGGCCCTTTCTAATATGATTCTCAAAATCATTCCACAACACATAAAAAAAACTATAAAGACATTTTATATGCCACAGCTTAAGCATGCAATAATTATTGGTTCCTCACGACTACAGATTATGTACTTCTAGAGGTACTTGCCTTTTCCTAATATCAAAATTAAAGCCTTATATAGTAAAACTGCTGAAATTAAAAAAAATAAAAGCACAATCTGCATCCCATGAAGTAGCATAAAACAATTTAGGTGAGGCATTTTGTTGACTAAACCATAAGGATAAAGAAATCACATTTATTTCCATATCTATTAATTAGTCCCACTGTTTCATTGATAAAGCCAGTACTGGTTATTGCACACAATCAGTGCCATCCAGTCATTACTCCAGGAGACTTTTCAGGCATTTATAGGGACGGTTACAACCAATATCAGAAAAACAAACCTCAGAATTGCTCATTTGTATGTATGTATGTGTGTATATATGTATATATGTATAAACATTTATGTTTATCTTGCCATGAATATAAGTACTTATACACATATGCAACATGTATAGATATTATATGTGTGCATGCATATATGTATATAGTATTATTTTATGTGTGTGTATATATGTAATATATATGTATACATACATGGAAAGGCAGGAAGATGTTCAATTAGAGATCTGGAACATCACTGCAAGTCAAACATAAGGTGCTGGGATCTAAGAACAGCCATTCAGGTTTTAATAATCTCTTGCTTTTTTTTTTTTTTTTTAGAATCTACATGGTATGCTCTAGCTACTTCTACTTTGTCTCTTTTCTCTTTTAACTACAAATAAGCCTTTCTAAAGTTATACAACTCTCCTGGAAAAGTTTCAATATGCTAGGCCTAGTGTGTCACCCCTTTTTATACAAATATAGCTTTCAAGATACAGGGACTAAACACTTCTAAAGAGATGGCACCTTTCCCAAAGTGCTTGAATACAAGCTAGACAGCAACAACTCCAGGTTTATACCCAGCAGGCCTAGGAAGAAACACGACTTAAATGAATTAGATATTAACTGCTTGAGTATTTTTGAAATTTTCTTTAATCCAAATTGGTTCCCTGGACAAGAGATTGGGTTCAGACACTAAATGACAGCAAAAGAGTTCTTGAAAGCACAAAGAACTCAGAGTCTGCAGGTCCCTTAAGGTTATTTATTCTAAATTTCGGTCCTTTAGTGGTTTTTTTCAGATCATTGTCAAGTGCCTACTGACAGGTAATATTAATTAGTTTATTAACTAACGGGGGATAATTTGCAAGGTCGGAAAACAAGGACTTTTCACTTAAGCTTGGTAATTCCATGACCTCTATTATTGGAAAATTACAAGCACTTATTCCCTTTCAATAGCTATCCCTGTGTGGTCTGAAGAAGAATATGACTTTCAAAATCTCTCAGTAATAGCCTGGGGGTTTCTTTCTGGTACTCCAAGAAAAAGGCTAATATCAGCATCACAGAGCAATGGGCAGTAAAGTCCCACTGGGAGGATACAGTTCTGAATATATGATATGCAAACCCAGAGCCCAGAAGAACATAATACTGGTAGAGGGATACACTTTCCTGGAAAGCTTAACTGAACTTTAGACTTCAGAGTTTGGTGCATTCATCAGCTTTGTACACAACTGAAAGTGAGAAAACTCAAAGCTTACAATTATTCTAAAATCTTAGCATCTCCTTGCCCCTTAACTTTCCCATTAATGTTTCATTTCCTTTGCTATTCTCAGAACTCAGTTGGAAAAGCAAGCACATGCCCTTATTGTGAAGGATAGCATTTCACACTTTATTCCAAGTATGAAACACCTTTCAGGAAACCAATATACACTGTCCTCTCCTCTAATCCTTCTTCATGCATTATTTCATTGAGTGCTGACTTCCAACTTCAGAAAGCAAGTACCATTATTATCTCCAATGGAATATTGAGAAAGGAACTATCAAAGAAGTTCAATAGCTCATCCAGATAGTAAATGAAGAGCCAGGACCTCAAAGTCATATTCCCGTTTGACCATATAATCCTCAGAATAACTTGACATGTGATTCTGACATTGTACCAGTAATTATTACATGCATGTAAACAGCAAAAATACAGCTTTTGTATCCTATTCAAATGTTAAGCTTTCCTATGCAACAAAAACATACCTGTGTAGAAAAATGTAACATCACAGAGTAAGCCAGGCTCTGCAATTAGAATGCTCTATAGGCAAACTCCAACCCCACCAGCATATCACAAGATTTAATTTATTCTGTTTTGTTAACTACATACTATATACATTCTAGGTAAATAAGCAACTATCACAGCAGGAACTTCTACACAGTCAGGACTGTGTTTTCACGGTTTCTAATAAGTTACGATGTTTACCTATAAAATAAATGAAATGGATGGAACTGGAGACAATTATACTTAGTGGAAAAATCAGTCCCAGAAAGACAAATGTTCTCTCTCTTTTTTCTTGATTTGTGGTAACTAATATAAAGACTAAAACAATACATAATATTTGAGTGAAATTGACATTTCAAGATTTGAGTATCTAGAGGAACAGTGATTGTTCTTGTTACTATTTTTGAATTCTTTACTTAATGAAGGGAAAGCTTATGATTATAAAGTAAATTGAATGCATGCCATTGTAAAAATTAAAAGAAAAAGTAAAGGAGAAGGTAGGGTGAGAATGTATGCGGGAGGGAAAACTGAATGGGAAGTATCATTATGTTCTTGAAGCTGTATATATGAAACATAAAATGTGTACCTTTGGTATAATTTAAAAAATAAATTAATTTATACTTTTCTGGTTGAAAAGAAAGATTGTTGCAAATATAAAACAGCTGACCTGAATTTAATATGCATAAGATATACCTATGGATGAGATATTTGCATAGAAGCCAAAATGTACCTGAGTATACTTGCAACAATGTGGTCATCCACTTTTCCTTTTAATACAGCATTACAAATTTACCTTCACTTATGTTAGTGTTTCAAATAAAAAGAACCTTACCCTGTCTGGCTCCTGTTTGCACAGCCTGTGAAAGAACAGCCTAAAGTCCAGCAGCAGGTAAGCGTTTACACATAATACTGGCACAGGATTCTCCTTCTATTAAGATTAGCATTGACTGACCATTTGACTGAAGAAGTGGTACCAATCTACATCTTATAAACTATAAATCCGACACTACTTTAAGTTAGAGTTCTAACAAGTGTTTCAGATAAATGATGTATTAAGTAAGGAACAGAAATAGAATGCACTTATTAACCTTTAAAGAACTGGGGCCTGTAGCTTGTTAAGCTATCACCTGCAGCACCCTTATTCCATACAGGAGGCTGTTTGATTTCTGGCTGCTCCACTTCTTACTTAGCCCCTTGCTAAGCACCTGGGAATGTAGTGGAGAATGGCTCCAGTACTTGGATCCCTCTCCCATGTGAGACACCTCAAAGAAGCCCCTTGGTTCGGCTGGCCCAATCCCCAGCCTGTACAGTCATTTGGGGAATGAAGCAGCAAGTGAAAGCCTTCTCTTTATCTCTCTTTCTCACTGTAACTCTGCCTTTTGAATACATTAAACTTTTACAGAATAAAAATAAAAACTGAAAAGAACTGTTTTTCTCAATAATATACAGAAGAAAACTTTAAATTCAGTTGGTTAATCTTCATGATTTAAATTTGATTATTATCTTGAAAGACCCAATAATCGAAGAAAAATATATTTCTTCAAAACTTTTTCTGCTGGTATCCAAAATCCTTTCATACTGATTTGGATCCTGCTCTGTCATCTGAACCTTTTGGAAAAGAAGAGAGAGTAATAGACACTGTTTTTGCTCTGTTGGCATTGATTTACAATATCTTTCAAAGAAAGTCTTCACGTCTTCATTTCTAAACCAACTTAAATGTATTCTACTCGACTACTCTGGTACATCAAGTTAATGATAACTTTAAGATGTATTTGCTTATTTATTTAAGAAACAGGAAGAGGCAGCACTCTCACTGCTTTGCTTTACTCCCCAAATGCCCACAGTAGCCGAGTTTAGGCAGGGGCTGAAGCTAAGAGTCTGGAACTCAACTTAGATGTCTCATCTGCATCAGAGGGAATCTGAAGCTGAACACAAAACCCAAGTCTTCCTGTCTGGACCATAGTGTCTTACCAAGTGGCTATACACTAAAAACACACTCCACAAGGATATTAATTAAAACCCACACTCAACACACATAACTAAAAAACAAAGCATCTTCTCAAGCCCTGCTCCTTGAACCTACAAAAAAAAAAAAAACACTCTATGACTGAAAGTCACCTTTAAAGAATTAGAGAAGCATATTGGCTAAGTATCTACTAAATAAAAGCAGCCTAAATACAGCAAGGATAAAGGCATAGGAATAGGAGCACAGCAATACATATCTGCCTAGGGAGAGGAAAACACAATGTTTATACAATGTAACAATATCACTTAACAATACAAATGCTGTCAAAGTGATTACTGCAACTTTAACACTCTCTCCCCTGGGAAAGGGAGGAGGAAAAGAGGAGTGACAGATGTTTTTGGGGCTGAGTTCCTTATTGAAAAGATTCTGACCCTCAACTGAGTTTGAGTGTAATTCTCTGAATATTATCATTTCATTGACAAAGAGTTGCCAAAAATAGTTGCCTGGACCGGAAGTCACAAACACTGGAAGGTTCCCAAGAAATACACATTTTGGGAAAATAAGGTTAATATGTTCCCAGGTTTGATGATCAAGCTACATTGTCAGGAAGAGCTTTGCATCAGCAGCTGGCCTAAGACACTAAAAACAATGGAGGAAGATCCATTTTCCTTGTAGTCTCCGTTTTAAGATCTCTGAGAGTCCATATTGGAGGCCTCTTTGTTCACTATTATTCCCAAGACTTTGTTAATTGTAAGAGAACTCCCACCTCAAACAAGACAGCATGGAATAAAAGCCTTCACAATCCCAAAAGACCATGAGACTTCATGGACTGGAGCAAAATAGGTTTTTTCTTTCTTCATTTACAGCATGCATCCAACTCATCCATTGGTTAGCCTGCTAAAACCATCCCTTTCTTTTCAATCTCAGCCAGACTTTCACTTACATGTCCTCCTGTTTCTCACTTCCATCACAGATCTAATTGTATCACTTACCTTCCCACTGAGCTCTTGTAAATGTTAGCTGGACATTTGGAATGTCTAACTTCTTGGATTTTTAGTGTCAGCTGGGGCCAGCAAGCTATTATTAATATTTCAAACTCCTTAAAGATAATCTGTAGTGTATCTGGACAGAGCTAGAATCATTTTAACTCAGTATGACATGGAGTATTCAGGACCCATCAAGACCAGGCTCCTCTTATGCTCGTAAGAGATTCTGAACCTCTCCCCATTCAGCAAGATGAAGCTCAACATAAGCCTAATCTGGGGACTGATCCACAAACAAACTAGCATAAGACTCCTTTAGGCCAATGGTTACATAGTTATGTTTTTTCCCAGATCAAGCATTAGAACACAGTAAATCTTCCATATGTGTATTTTAATCAATTTCTAGAAATCTGATGGTTTTTTATTTCTAAGCAGATTTAAAATAGAAAAGGATGGAGAATTTTAATTTATACAATCAAGTCCACTCTGTATGCTGACAGGACATTTCAAGAGTAGAAGACAGGGAAAAAAAGTTTCTGGAGAAACATTTTTTGAAAGGAAATGGTATTTATTTGGGAAACAACTGTGTTGTAGGCTCTACACCCGATTTTTCAGAAAGATGTGTTTATTTCCTCTTCAAGCAATTCCATAAAAGAGGGTTTAGATTTAACATATGTAAGCACTGCAAGATTCAAAGGAATCATTTCCAAAGTCAGAATAGCTTAGTTAAGGCAAGGTCTCAAACCTAACTTCCTGCTTCAAAAGTCTATTGTTCCTGATGTACTGTTTTATCATAGGGAATTCAGCAATTACAACACATCCAAATGAATGTTTCAAGTCCGTTTACCTTCCAAAATATTTAAAAGAATGAATTTAACAGCTAACCAATGAATAAGGTATTGTCTCAACAAAAGGGGAGAGACCGTGGAAAGAATAAAATGGGAAACCACTGAACTTCTGGAATTGTGGCATGAAAAATATTAATAATAATAAAAAAGAAAATGGAGATGATGAGAAACACCCAATCCCCTCCCCCCAAAGACATTGTCTCACAAGTACACAGAAGATCTGCAATTTTGATTATTTTCTCCTACATTCAAAGTAGAATGTCCCAGCATTGACATTAAGTTATATTTCCATAAAGCTAAGGCTTTTGACCTTCTTCTGCATAACTTTTTCCTAAGACTCATGCATGATTCACTCAATGGATACTTAAGAAGTTCCTTGGTACATAAGACTACAAACCCACTTAGAGGAATAGCATGGTGGCTATATTATCTACATAAAGTGAATACTCAAACCCTTTGACTCTTCCTCTCCTGCAAATCCTTATAACCTAGTCATGAATGACAAACTTAAAACATGATGGAGTCATGGAACGAATACAGCTCTATTACAATGAGGTATGTAACTGATGATTCTTTCAATTTACAAGATGCCAAGTGGTAATAGTGACTATAGTCGTAACGGGCATTATTTCTGTGCCTTCTTATATTCTTTACATATTTTAGTCCTAATTCTATTTAAACAAACAGCTTTTTATTGGATGCTCACTTTATTTACCTATTATCTTTAATCAAAAGTTTTAATATGGTATGTTCTGGGATGTGTGCCAATTCCACATGTACTTTAGAAAATACAGAGAGATTCTCTGTTCCCTTTACATAGGTATTAAGTTGAATGACAGCAATGATAAAGTTTTAATCTCACTGAAAAAAAGAGAAGGCAGTTCCTTTCAATTAAATGTCATAGGGAAGTCCTCTGCAACTAAATGCCACATGGAAATCTCCAAGGCAGCCACTGCCCACATTTCTCGCTGGACTCTTTATGCTTCCTGATGGCATAGAAAATGTGTGTCTCCTCTAAATACTAACACAGGAGGTAATGGAAGATAGAGATTCTATTATATAATACCCTGAGTGAATATTTTTCTAATCTAGATCACTGCTGGGATCACTGACCACAGAGGAAGACTGAGCAATTGCAATGTGATCTGACAAAAATTAAATATGCTATAAGTACAAAATTCACAATTTTTAAATATTTTTCCATAATTTATTTATTTTTTAAAATGATCTTAGTTGATTAGGGTGCAAAGGGTCAAGGGCTACTGGAAAGTGGATAAAACCATTGTTTCCACACTAATATCATTTTTTCCCCTGTATCTGGGGTTAGGGGAGAAACAAAGGGAAAAGCCCCACCCAGCCTCCCACCCATGCCAGGTCCGCCAACATGAGGCATGCTCTGATGGTCCTGCTAAAGCAGTTTTGATAGTTCAACAGTTCTGAATTGCTGCCAATCTCGCCATTCCAATCACAATGAAACCTATTCAGGATCCACTGGCTGACATAGTCTCTTCATGGTTGGGGTTCTGAGATCAGCAGTTCAGTTGGAGAGATGTCCGAAGAAACTTCATCTGAGATGACCCCAAACCTGATTCTTGTGTGAATTTGCCAGTACAGGGTCTGGCACAGTCTATCACCCCAATCAGCTTATGCACATGTTGGTCGTTGCAATTGCTGGGTCAGTTCTGTTTCCAGCCCCGTCATCCACTTGAACCAATGGGTGTTGCAGTCCAGCCTGATCCAACCCACTTCATACTTAGTCCTCATGCAAACCAGTGGGAGCTGCAGCCTAATTGGGGCAACTCCCCATAACCCCCACCAGCCCTGCTCCCTACCCTGGCTCTCATGCATGTCAGTATGTACCGCAGACTTGTCCACTCTGTCCCACATCCCATTTAGCTCTGGTACTTGTCAATGGGCATTGAAGCCTAGTTCAACCCAACCAAACTACTATCCAGCCCATACACATACTGGCAGGTGCCTTTCTGTCTAGCTGCCCCTGCCCCTGTCCTGGTTTTCGTGCTTTCCAGTGGGAGTGGTTACCAAGAGGGAGATGCCCACCATCTCCCTACTAGACCACTTCAACTCTGGATTGTGCACTCTCCAGGTGGTTCTGGCATTTAACTTGACAATATTTGCCCCCCAGTGCCAGCCTCTGCCATCTGATGATGTGGCAAAGCCCAACCAGCCCTCACGCACTCTAATTTTTGCTTGCACCAGTCAGGTCAGCCCAATCTGCCCCTTCCCCAATCTCACAATGGGTTTTAAAAATTTATATAAACAAGTGATACTTATAAACAATTTACATTTAATTTATGTAACACAAACAATAATGATGTTTTTTTAAAATTAATGACCCTCTAGTACTATGATGCTGGGGAAAACTACCATATGAAAATATAACTATTAGAAAACTACAGATGCAGATGCAAGGCACATTATGATTCTATTGCTTAGTGCTATTTCCAGAACAGTCTGAGCATTAGAACAAAAAAGCCAGAGTAAGCATAGGTGGGAATAGACTAAGTGTGGATTGTAAAACCCAATTAAAAACAAACAAACAAATAAATATATATATAATATAATATTTATTATATAATATATTATAATATTATATTATAATATTATATAATATTTATATAATATATATAATATATATAATATATAATTATATATATAATATATATATATAAATATATATAATAATATTATATATATATAATATTATATATATAATTATATATATTATATATATAATTATATATTATAATAATATTATATATATATAATATATAATAAAATATATATTATATTGTCAATTAAATAATAATATTTATTATATAATATATATATATTTATATTTATAGAAATGAGACCCATGGCCCAATGAAGCATATTTTGCTGGTTTGTCTTCTATTCATAAGCTCTGGCATGTATACATAACCAAATGAAAAGCAAGCTAATGGATATTTATGTATGCATTATGCTAAAAATTGCCATAGATCTCATTTTACCTTCTTTGGAAATGCCTTTATGAAACATGCCTGAACAAGATAAAACAAAAACCTCACTGGTATGAATTTGCCATTGCAATAATTCTATAGTTTTCTGACAAAAAATTCTAAACTGCTTTTTTTAAAAAAAAATGTAACAGAACATTTTGGCACTTGCTTAATCTGGCAACTATCACTCTCACATCTAAATTTGTATTCTACTCTTTAGCCAATATTTCTAGAAATTTAGATATTTTTCCATATTCCTCTCAAGCAGAAATAATACGATTTGGCTATTTCTCAGTATGGGGATTAAGTAATCAAAATTCATGCCTATTCTTCAAACCTTGATTAGCCAACTGTCCCAGTGAGAACAACTAATACATGAAAATGTATATTGATTTCAATTTCAGCTTGCCTTTACATATTTCTTAGTCTCTAACATGGGTACAGGACCTCAACAGCTTTTTCCTGGGCTTTCTCAAGAGCATTAGCAGGGAGCTAGATTGGAAGAAAAGCAGTTTTGGTTTGAACAGGACCAATATGCAGTGCTGGTTCTTCAGGTGGCAGCTCTGGCATACCACCAACCTTGATGTAAACTTTGGAAAGAGTTCCATTCTTGCACCATAATTGGAATATAAGAAGCACTCTATCCACATAGACACAACTTTTTTTCCTGTAAAAATTATGGGTATTTTATACACAAAGAAAACTCAAAACAAAATAAATTCATATCCTGAGGATTGAACTTAAGATCTGCACAAAGAGCAAGCTACTTTTTTCTACAGCAGTCTCTTTTTCTCATGTGACAAATCCATAAGCTAAGGATGAAGAAAGATTGTGTGCTTCTGCTCACAGACACAGCTATTTCTTTATCTGTCCATATTCTTAGTTTATAAAAATTTCTCTTTGTTTTAAAGATGATGTAATTCTTACCCATCAGTAAAATTTTTGATAGAATCTAATATATTTCTTCCATCCAGCCATATTGTGTAAAAATTCTAAACATTTCATGAAGTTAATATAACTTCAGAATCAATACCTTCATTCTAGTACATAGGTTCTAACACTAACACTTCATTGCACTTGTCTTCCAATATATGAATCCATTTACCTTTCCCTCTATATATCTATCAATTCTGCTTATTACTGATGCACTCATCTAGAAATAAATTTTATATATACTTATCTTCAAACTTCAGCACGCACATCTATGCTACAATATCTTTTATAATACACAACGTCTTTGTATCTTGCTTTTTCCACTGAATACAATCAGTATGCTCTTTTAATTTTCTATGAATTGTGGGGAAATGTGGTCCGTTGCTATTGATTTCAAGGCCCTAAACATAGGCAGAACTATGCAAGAAAAAGGTATGTTAAGAGGCAAAATCACAAGAGCAAAATACCTCATTGTTTCTTTAATATACAAAATTGTGTTGTGGAAATGCTGAATAAAATTTAAATTACAGCCTTTATTCTTCATTCAGGGTGACAGTGATAATCATGTTCCTGTTTACTTACTGAGTGAATGAGTCAACACACAATGACATAGCCTGTTAGATGACAAGAACATCCTTTCTGAGGCCTAGGTCCACAAGCTGGCAAAGGTGACCGCAGCATTTTGAGGTCTTTCTCAAGGGTCTCACAAAGGCAAATTTCCTGACCTGTACCATCCACCTGTTTATTAGATGACAGCTTATAATGAGTACACAGTCAATGTAGAAAATTATAGAAACAGTAATTTTCAAAGTTAATGATCTACAGTAATTAGAACAGTTGTTTTCAAGTTGTTTGCCAAGGTGAAAAGCCAGCAAGGAAAATAAAATATTAAAGCAATTTTTAATAATCATATTTAAGTCTCCAAGTCTGGTGTGATTTTCCCATCTTACTGTCATGCTGTTTCATCTATTAAACATACTCAATTGCCACAATTCTCATTTACCTTATCCTCCTCAGGACACAATTCACTGTCCTTGAGAAGCCTTCTTGATATATTCCCAAAAGTGTTTCTTCTGTTTAGTGTTCACAGCAGTTGTTTCTGTATCAACTATTAAATACATATACCAAGTTCATTACATCGGTTTACTCCATCACCATTGTATCTTCATCATTTTAGGAAAATGCCAAGGCCGACACTTGAGTTTTAGCAGGTATTTTGAGAGAAGGTGAATAAATAATATTGAAGTCTGATGATAACATGTCTGATCATGTTAAGTCAACTGATACAGATAGAACAGTCTCTAAAATGCTGATAAACCACTAAAAAAAAAGGTAAGTTACAAGCAGATAGTAAGCTCCTCAAATTCATGGAGCCTAGTGGCTCACAGATCACAAGTGAAATGCAGAAATACAGGAATACTTAAGAGTTTCTAATTGTTTTTTCTTTGATGGCCAGAGATTGTTTCGAAAGGAAACCCTATTCTTGAAAAAAGCAAAAAAAAAAAAATCCAAGAAAGGTAGAATTAGATTTATGTCATGTCCTTCTGTGTATTAAACATTTTTTTTTAACTCTAGTGCATTCTTCTCTTTACTATGTTCCAGAAAGGGAGCTTCAATGACAAGAAAAACAAGCTCATTTTGCTCCCCATCCCAAGGGAAGTGGCACTATGGGTCTCTGCCATGTTCGGCAATTTCTTTCCCCTCATCAATTTATCAGAACAAGTTTCCTAGCACAACAGTGACACTGCTTGCATTTCCCCAGCAAATTTATCAGCTCCTGTCATTATAAATCTGAATTTGGATATTTTTAGCAGGACTGGGAAGAGAACAGTTCTCCTGAGACTCAATGTCAATGCCGCTGTATGAATCAGCCCAGCAAGAGGATGAAGAGCTGCAAGCTCAGCCACTGTGTTTTTTTCCTAGTGCAGGGATCACCTCTTTGGCTTGCTGCCAGATGTGCTTTGTAGGCTGCCTCGGTTCATGAGGCCAGAACAGGCTGTGTCTCCACTTGGCAATGCAATGTACCACACAGCTGAACCACCCCACTGACTTTCCCTGACTAATGACCACTCAGGTGAAAAGGAAACCCTGCATAGGGGAGACAGGGAAGCCTAAAAGAGCAGATAGCAGGACTCAAAGCCGGGATGATGGACATAAGGCCCAACAACATCTCCAGAGGGAAGAGTCAGCCTCAAATGCATTTCAACCTGGAGCTCCTCTTTTCACAGCTATTTTTTCCAACTCCCCCCACCCCAAAACAAAGAAGGACAGAAAGTATAACATTCTCACACAAACCCTCTAACCTGACAAATGAACAAAATATTACCGTGAAGTTAATAAGAGGATTAACTGCTACTGAATACAATGTACCACATTATCCTAATCACTATTATTTTCCATGACTCACATTTGAAGCTATTTCAATGCAAGCTGTTTGGAAAGTGATTTTCTCTCAGTGTCCTTTCTTGATATTTCTCCTGTTTTGTTTTGTTTTGTTTTTTTCTGTTACTAACATACCATGCTGACACTGAGGAGACCAAGGTGCCCAGGGTTGAGAGAATCTCAAGTTGACAAAGAGGGATGAAAACAGAGCCAGCCTCTGCCTCCTCCAGAGTTCCTGTGACAGGGAAGGCAAGAGCCAGAGCTGACAGATTATTATTATTACCAAATGCAGGGTTTGTCTAACACAAGGTGATAAGAATTGTTCCTGTGTTATCATATTACCAGAGGCAGGGAAAGACAAAAGACAACAAAGAAACTGAGACTATAGAACATTAAGGAAAAAGAATGACTTGATCCTAGCAGTGCTTCCTCAGAATTAAGGATCAGCTGAAGGGGATCATACTCCAATTATTCCAGAGGCTGCTTGATAAAATTTTCCAACTTGTTTTATTATTGCTTGGGAAAAAGAAATGGCTGAAGAACTGGCTTCATTGTGAGCTCTCTCTACGCCAGAGTCCCGTTTTTCCATTTTGTTTCCATTTTTAGCCCTTAATACCCCAAATGATGTGAAATGCCATCTCCTTAGACTGTCACAGGATAAAAAAATCTAATGGTTAAATAAAAAAACATGGATACTTTCAAAAGAACACTTCAAGGAATCCAGTCACAAGCATTTGTCAATCAAAATCTTCATTTTTGATTGCATCTTACACTACATTTGTATTTTTCCCCTTTCTTGCTTGCCTGTATCCCATCTTGAGTTTCACCAGAGCACTATGGAAGTCTTACTGATTGACTCTATTTCCCCAAAAATGTCATCTGTCCACTGACCACTCTATATTGCAAGAAGGGTCAGCGTCAGAATCACATTGGAGATGGAGAAATGTGGAATTGTATGTATAAAAGCCAAGTTGCTTAAGGTTTGTGTTGGAGTATAATGAGGAATCACAGATAATTCTTAGTTTTCTTAAGCAATTAGATTGATGAAAAAGGTTGGAATAAAAGCAAATTAAGGGTTGCAAAACTAGAACTTGTGTTGTATGAACTATCATTAGAATGCTTAGCAATATTAATGGTAGCTTATACACCTAAAACCATGAGCCTGTAGGGTTCATCAGACAGCTAGATATGTATATGCTACTGATAGGATTTACACATCCTGGCATGCAGCAGGAGCCTGTCAGAGTAGAGCAATCAGAACCCATATTAAAGTGCTTCAATCATGAGAAATTAAGAAGATAAGTGGTAAGGGGACACTAATGATCTCAAGGGAAAAACATGAACATGTGGCAGAGGACCACAAAAGAGAATGGATTTAATTGTGCTAAAGGTTGATAAAAGCTGCTGTGAAATGCAATGAAATTCATGAACTATGTTTGGGAATTAGCAGGGTTGGTGTCCTTATTTAGCAATTTTCATAAAGATAGTGGCAGAATCCAAATTGCCAAATGTTGAGAAAACAAAATAAGTTGTAAATTATTGGACTTTTTCAGCCTGGCATGGTAGTCAAGTAGCCGAAGTCTCACCTTGAATGCACCAGGATCCCATATGGGTCCTGGTTTTAATCCTGGCAACTCCACTTCCCATCCAGCTCCCTGCTTATGGCCTGGGAAAGCAGTCAAGGACAGCCCAAAGCCTTGGGACCCTGAAACCATGTGGGAGACCTGGAAGATGCTCCTGGCTCCTGGCTTCAGATCAGTGCAGCACCGGCCATTGTAGTCACTTGGGGAATGAATCATTAGAAGGAAGATCTTCCTCTTGTCTCTCCTCCTCTCTGTATATCCTACTTCACAATAAAAATAAACAAATCTTTAAAAAAAAAAAGGATTAGACTTTTTCAAGATGCTTAGCCAAAAGCAGGCAAAAGAAATTGGGTGACAGAGTAGGATGAAAGGTTAAGGAAAGATTTCATTATCATGGGAAGTTACTTAATGTAGCTAAGTGCCAAATTCCTCATCTATGAAATAATTATAATTAATAGGACATATAGGTTGCAGCTAGGATTTAGAAGACTGTAGCACATTGTCAGACACTCAGCAAGTGTAGGGAACATTACATACACAGTGCATCATGTTCACGGATATACTATGACCTTCTATTATAGTTACTTTTTATGTGTTGTACTAGGAAAGCAAAACAGTCATTTAGCACATAAGTTTTCCCTGAATTAAACTGTGATTGATTTGCATCAAAAGGCCAAAGAATTGAGACACTGAATTCCAACAGCAAGAAGTGCTTTGAATTCAACAGAAAGGGCCAGCTCCTCTCAAGATCATGGTTCACATCTGACCTTGCATCAGCCATAGATAGCACACTATACAGGGGGGCAGGCAAAAGGCTTCTCATAGCATGAATCACCATGTTCGTGGCTAACTCACCTCTCATTTAGATTTATGAATGTCATATCCTTTATTGACTCTCAGAAGAGTTCACAATCAGAAAGACCCTAAGCAGGTTTCAGTCATCTCATTAGGACACAGGAAATTGGATAGAGAGGATAACCTCTGAAATCCTCCCTTCGTCATTGATCTTTGGGAAATTAGCCCTCCATGGCTTAGATCATTGTGCAGATTATAAACATGTCCAGTAAATATGACCTCCATCTAGATTTGCCCAGCAATTCAATAGCATGTGGCAGCAGAGAAAATGCCTGCCAAGAGCCACACAGCTGGAGCAGGTGCTGTAAATCAATGCAGGATACTTATATGGCTCTGTATTCCATCAGGGCTCAACGCCTGCCAAGTAGATTATCTGCATAGATTTCAGGGTGGCAAAGTAGTGTTGTGAACACATAGCTCCCACATCCATTTTCTTTCCATTTACCTGGGTATCAAGAGTTGTTGAGCAAGAAAACTACACTGTTCAATGAGGAAAAGCTCTAGACAGAGGTAAAGTAGAAGACCCATTTCACCAACAAAAAAAGCACTTCAAGAAATTTATAATGGTGACAAAAAGGAGAAAAGACAAAAATGCTCTGGTAAATAGCTACTTAATCCTGCCTTGGTTTTGTATAACTGCTCACACACCTATGTATATTTCTGTATATGAACATGCAACGCTTCTGTATACCTATTTCAGTTGTCAAAGCTTCCCCCCATTTTAAACAGATCTAGTAATTTAAATGATAGGTCCAAAGGATTATAAACAGTCCTTGCAAGTTTTATTTATATTTTTATACCACATACCATTGAAATAATTAACATTTAATGTTATAAGATGTAAGACTGTGTGTTAATATTCTATCACTAAAACAAATACTCAAGAGAAGCTACTAATGAAGTTCTGAGAAGTCCACAGAACATGAGCGGGAGGCCCATTGGTCTGGTGTCTGATGAAGGAAGTAGATGGCAGAAATGCAAGAGGATCATGCGGCAAAGCAGGAAGCAAAGAGAAAATAATCTGAGTCAGGCTTCTAGCACCAGACTGACATTCTGAGCATACACCCCCAGGGACCGAAAGAACTCTCATCAGATCTATCTCCTAGATATCATAATTGGGTCAGATCTCTACCCTTTCCCAATAGCACCGCACTGGGGTCAGTCCTTTAACACATGGCCATTTGGAAGACAACAGATGAACATTCAAACTGCAGCAGCTTGTATAGTATTGACTGGACCTAATGGATTCATGGGAGTATGGAGGTTCCCACTTCTGTTAGACTTTGTAGACAGTGGAAATAATTTTTTTTTCAGTCAAAGGGATAAAATCTCCTCTCCAGAGTTCTGTTGAGATCCTAAATGCAGATCCTGAAATACAGAACAATTGCTAAGAACAACAAAAACATAATCAAAGAGGGGGATGTGTGGGCGCAGAATCAACAATGTGCCTGAAAATTGGAAGCAAGTGTTACATACTAAAGCATACCCATTCTTCCTTTTCAAGTTTTTACTTCCACTTCAATAGAAGGCAGGAAGGTAGAAATGGAGGCTGAGAGACACAGAGAGATCATTCACTATCCAAATGATCAAAAAATCCAAGGACAGGCAAGCCAAAGCAGAAGGATGAAACCCAGCTGAGGGATCCTACCTAGACAGCAAAGACCCAGTTATTTAATGCAGTGCACGAAGTCTCCTGATTTTTATTAGCAGGGAGCTGGATGAAAGGTGTAGCCAGGACCCAGCGCAGGCACTCTGATACGTGTGTAACTAGAGAGGTTCCTAACCACTGAAACCAATGTTCCTCTCTGTATCTATTGTTTTTTTTTTAAGTAAAAGCACAAATTATTGCTTGAAGTTAGTATTTAATCACAGAAGTATTAATTAAAATCCCTATTTATTCGATCTACAGAGAAGCAATATGGCATGGAGAAAATTACATCAGTTTTTTTTCCCCATGACTTAGTTTTAACACCAAATCAAACATTCCCTCATAAATAAGAAAAAGTCAGTATTTTCACAGACATTTTGGACAACCCATGCCATACACAAATACATCTACCAAAGAAAAAGGGATAGGTGTTTAGCCTACCACAGATCAACATTTCAGCAAAGATTCACAATTCCAGCTTTCTGCTAATACAGGTCCTAGAAGGCAGCAGTAATAGTTCAAGTAATTGGGATCCTGTCACCCTTGGCAACACCTGGATTGAATTCTCAATTTTGGGACTCAGCTGGGCCCATCCATGGCTGTTGCAGGCATTTGGGGTAACGAACCATCAGAAGCCAGTCTTGTCTTTCGAAAAAACTATATATATATGATAGAGATATAACTATAGATATGTATATATATGTATATATATGTATACAGTTATATATAGTTATATACAACTATATACAGTTGTATATAGTTATATATCGTGTGTGTGTGTGTGTGTGTGTGTGTGTGTGTGTGTGTGTGTGTGTGTGTGTGTAGGGAGAGAGGTTTTTTGTTTTGTGTTTTTAAGAGTTAGTGCTATGGCATGGAAGGCTGGGACTCCACCTAGAGCAACAGCATCCCAAGTGATTACTGGTTATATCCCAGCTGCTCTACTTTTGATTCAACTCCCTGCTAATGGCCTGAGAGAAAATAGGAAAGGATGGTTCAAATCCTTGGACCCCATATACATGTGGGAAACCCCAAAGAGGCTCCGGATCTGTGGCTTCAAATCAGCTCAGCTCTGCTTTTGTGGTCATGTGAAGAATGAACCACAGAATGGAAAATCTTTCTCTGCCTCTTCTCTAACTCTGCCTTTCAAGTAAAAATAAAAGTCCTAAACAAGAAAAAATAGGAGTAGGAGACCTTCTGGATCCTTAAGTTCAGCCTGGGTTCTGACCTCAGGCTGAATTCCATAGATTCTTTGGAAATTATGTTTTTTAGTCTCCAGAAATTATTCTCTGGGTTTTGCGTACCTGCAGATACGTTCCAGGGTCATTGCCATCATACAGATCAGTAAATAACACAGCATATTACAGTATGCTCAGGTATTTATGATCTCACAGATAGGCTCTCAATATAGCTATTGTTCTTATTCCTCACTTCAAAAATCTAATCATTTAAGCTTCTTCAATATAAATTATATATAAATCTTCTTCATTCAAAATATGAGAACTGTTTTCTATCATTTTAGACACAAAGATCACCATTAAACCCCTGCAAGCACACGTTCACATAGGATCCTCCATATACATGAAGCTGCATTTCCAAGAACAGTCACACCGACTGAAACTCTCTCTCTCTTTTGTACTATTTTCTCACATGTAAGTCAAAGTTTTAAAACAGCAATACACTGGAGAGTACTCAGAGTGGGCTTATGTACTGTGAGACATAATTTCTGCCATCTAGAAGATAATGCAAACTACCAATAAAATTTGGAATTATTAAAGGGTAAACACTGTCAGACAAATCTGATGAGCTGTTTAAACAACAATGAAGTACTGTAGAAAATTCACAGAGCATGAATGTAGTCACTTAATAGGAGAGCATGGTGTTCAGAGACAGAATCCTCTGAAGCATTGCCTTTAAAAAAACAAAAAAGGTAAAACAAAATGACCATCCAGTTGTGGGGACAATCTAGAGAAATTATAGCTTACAGCTGTTTGCCTAAGATCTTATGTTTATTCATCTTTATTAATGATCTTCAGAATGTAGTAAACAGCACACTAATGAAATCTGCAGACTGCAGTGAGCTGGGGAATGTTGCAAAACATCAGCAAGGACAACGAAATAATACAGATGGCCTGAGAGGAGTTACAGATCTCAAGATCAAATAACAAAACGAGAGTCAGATTGGGAAAAGGCCAGCTTATACACCAGGGGGAAATGAATGAATGTACAGATATAAGTAGGACCAGAAAACAAAACTGAAAAAGAGGTCTTCTGCAAAGACATATTTGAGAGGAGCTGAGGCTGGGCAGCAGTTACCATCCAGGAGAGTTTGCCCTGCAAAAATGGCAGCCCATATGAAAGCATCACTTTGAACTGCAAATGAGAAGACATCACAGTCATAAGAAACGCCAATCTTTCTCACCACTCCGTTCTCAAGTGCTTGCACCTGGATACTGCTTTGGGGGGTAGGAGGATCTCAATCAGAAAATCTGGAACAAATTGAGACTAGAAGAGATATGAGTAACAGGAAACCTGTTATAACCAAAGATTAGAGAAGCAAAGTATGGTTGTCTTGGCTGAAGAACTCAGGAAATCCCAGTGACAGTCCACAAACTCTGGAAATCAAGAAAGAAGCTACAACATTAACTGACAAAGCATCAGAGAAAAAATAACATAATAAATTTAAACAGAGAACACAGCCTGAGCAATTGAGACAAAATCCGAGTACATCCACTAAGAAAACCATGCCATGAATTGTTCTGGGAGATCTAGAGGATCAAGTTCAAATATGACTCAGAGTAAGAAGCTTAGAATGATAAAGGACACTTATACTAAGGCAAAACATACCTTAGGGAATGTCATTTAATCCACTCCTCTGTCTATGCATAGGAATACATCTAAATCATTGCTGGAAAATTATAATGCACACTGTTTCCAATGAGCTTAAAAATAAGGAGAATGTTGCAAGAGAATTTGAGTACAATAGGTGCTTTGTAAAAGTTAACTTTCTACTTGACACCTTAGGAATCTGGTTGATTTGATGCCAAATCATTCTGGGACCCAAAATTATTCAAACACTACACAGCTCTGGTTCCCCAAAATAAGAATAAGAGTTAAAATGTATAACTACTATATGAGTGGCTTTGTTGATTCACTAATTCACGTACAACTGATTCCTTAAATCAGCTCATTACTCACTTGTCAAAATCTTCCTAACCTGCTCTCTCTGGAGATGGCTAGAGGTCACTAGGACACAAGGCTGAAGTCGGTGAACACTTGAATTTTCCTTGCATATGTACCGGTATAGAAGTTATAGGGGTGCAAAGCAAGTAAAACAAACAAGCTCCCTAAAGTGGAAAGAGGCATGGAACAGGTTTTTTCCACCTATGTGACTAACTTGGAAGTTCCATACTAAAGCAGGTCTGGAGCTGGATCACAGTCCTCTGTGCCCTTAGCAAGACTATTTCTCTACATTCATCCAATATGAAATGTTGGCAGTGACAGAACCAAACAAGTATAATCTTTGGCAAGATTAAGTGGGCAGTATATCCTAAAATATGCAAACAATAGAATGCAGCTTGTATTACTACAGTTCCCACTGCACAAAATTTCCTTCATGGGAAATGAAAGAATTGGATGATTTCTATTTAAACTTTTAGTTCTGTGTTCATGGTTGTATTTTGAACTTAGACTTTCTGTGAGGACATACCACCCTGAATGCGCCCGATCTCATCTGATATAGCTATAATGACGAAACCAACACAAAGAAAATGCCATTATCTTTAGTGTTCATCACATGTACCAAATAAGCAAGAAAAGAAGAAATATGAGTTAATTGTAACAGTTGACCACACCCTTTGCTACTGGAAAAGAATGGATGTAAGTTTGATAAAAAAATAAAAAAGTGCTGTGGTGTGGACATGGTTTGTCCTCCAAGAGTTGGAAACTTGATTACCAATGTAATGGTTTTGAGAGGTGGAATCATTAAGATAGGGTTCCTCATAGAAGATGACTGGGTCATTCAGGGCATCCTGCTTGAAAGGGATGAGTGCATTCTAATCAGAACAGGTCAGGCTGCTTGGGACTAGATTTAGTTCCCATAAGCACAGGCTGTGATTAAGTGAATTTAGCTCAAGTAACTCTCCTCCATTTTCTCTAATTTTTCTTATTTAACTTTGGGTACTTTATCATAGGAATGCAACACAGACTAACAAACAGGAAGTGGTTTTAAGAACATCTCAGAGTGAAGATCCTTACCAACAGTCTCATCAGGCAATGTGAGGGGTTTGAAATCAACTGTGAAGACAATTAGGTAGCCAGTGGTTCACAGCCTTGATGGAAAAATTTTTGAAAAAATGCTCATAGCTTTCCTTGCAATGTGCTGTCATTATGTGATTGCATGTTACATTATTTTGCATTCAGCCACAAGAATGATCACACATTTCAGTAGAACTAAGTTATGTGAACAAATGGACTTTGTCTACCCACAGTATTAAGAGGGTTAAATAGGTGGTAAATGTTTTTCTCACCATTATCCCACTGTCTCGTCATGCATTTTTTTTTAACCTCACTCAATACCTTTAGTTTATTTTCAGACGAGAGGAGCCTAGACACAGTTTAATTTTCCCTGTCTTTTTCATGTCTGGTTTGCATAACATCCATAATGCCTTTTATTTAATTCTGCAACACGAATGTATATTTCCTCCCTTTCAAGTACTACACATAATTTTACCCTACCCATAAAATCATCCCTCATCCCTTTCAATTCTGTATAATCTGACTAGCAGTGTGAAGCTCCCAGAATTTACAAATTTCTTTATCTTTCTTCCTTCCTCTCCTCCTTTCTTTTGTAACAAAGATCAGTGTCCACCTAGATAACATCAAGAGATGCAACTAAGAGGGAAGAGTATGGAAATAATTCATGTATGAACTTCCCTAATGTGTCAACAAGAACCCAAAGCCAAGTGACCACAACCTTCTCAGTGAGTGGCTTTTTTGCATATTTAAAATTTTTTTAAACATGGTACTTTATATAAAGCATCGTGGAGCTCAGCGGCAAAGAGGTCACTAAGCCAATAAGATGGCGACTAACAGCCCAGGTTATTCACATGCAAGATGGCAGCCAAGGACAGAGCCCTGGGCGTGAGTCATGGCGTTTCAAAGAAATATTGATTGGCCAGGGCCATTTCATTCACCTACCCCGGCCTATCGGAGGTGGCTTCCACAGTCATGCTCCTAGTTTCTCCCTTTCTGGAATTCCTGAAATTCCTGGCATGAGGCTATCCCTTACTCTATATAAGAATCTGAATTTCCCCAATAAATCAGAACTGCTTAGACAGAACCCCTGTCCGTCTGTCTCTCCCGGGCCGGGAGGCTGGGTGGCAGGGTGGCAGGCTCATCCCCTCCGGCAATGGGGTACTAAATGAATCTGTGGGAGAGACCCCGTAAAGCGTGTCATCTACAAATATTTAACAGAAAAGGCAAGTTTTGCTGATTATATTCCCTCGGTGCAAAAGATTTCTATGTAAGATTAAAATTCTTATGAAGACTTGCAATATGATTTGGCTATCAACTAAGGCTACATTTATATTCATTTAAATTCATGTACGGAGTGATTCATTTTGGCTTTATGTGCTTATTTGTGTTTATTCAGCAGCCTGAAGGGATAACAGAGTATCTTGTTAAAGCAGCCAATGTTGTACTTTGTGTTTGATGGACACCCCCAAAAAAGACCAGCAATAGCTGTTCTAATCCTGAAATGCATTAGGACTCAGCTTCACACTCGGAATTTATTTCTGGGATATTTCTGCCCCTTTGGGGATTAAAAAATCAGCTTTACATTTTATTAAACTTTCCTGAGATGTAACTTATGCAAACCAGAAATGTGTTACAGGGTTATACAAATTTGGTCTCTTTTGGGGATGTGTTGCTTTGCTCTTCCTAAACCAAAATAACGCAGTTTTAATACCCATTTTCATTTAATAGAAATATTCTCCAAGATTACTAGAAATAGTAGTGTTTGGAAAAGGGGAAAGTTCAAAGCTTATTGCTGGGAATAAGCCAATATCTAAGAAGCCCCTTAACTGTGAAATCATAAAATATTCTAAAATGAAAAATTTTCGGAATATATAAGATTACTTAGGTTTTAGCCTATTAAACAGTTTTATGCATTTGGTTACAATTTACAGCCCGATGCTTGCTGAGATAAATCTGATAAACATTTATTGTGCACTATTAAGTACCTAATTGGGTACTACTACTCAAGTACCCACCAACATAACTAACAAAATGTTCAAGAATCACTGTCATTGCTTTCCTTAGCACTTCTTCAAGGCAATAAAAACTTGTTCCTATTTCCTGTCCTATTTATTTCTCACATCTTTGTGACCACAGCTGTGTTCCTTCCCATCTTCTGTTGCATTTCTCCATTTCCCTTTTCCAGTGCACCTTACTCTGTGTTCCATTCACTAATGCCCTCTTCTCCCTGTCGAGTCCCAAACTCGCACACAGGTGGAAGTGTTCAAGGATGAAAACAAAGACTCTTCAGAAGTGCACTGTGAAGCAGCAGTACCAGGCTCTCACAGCGCCTTTACTAGAGAAAACACATGAAACTCTGAATTCAGACAGGACTTTGTGATCATGAATAGAATAGCGACACCTGTGACCGGAGGGACATGGCAGATGCACTTCTCTGGCTCTTACAATCCCCTGCAGAGGCTCACACAGACACTGGACTGTGTGTCAACAGGGGTTATTTCCCCTTTGTTTTTGGTTGCATAATTGGTTGTGACATAGTCATCTGTGCTGTCCTGTCTTTCTCGTTTCATCTGTCAAACTACTAACAGTAAGATTACTTTATAAAGATATGTTGAGTCATTTCTTTAAGCGTATTCTGAAGATTCACATATGTTAAACACCTTCTGAGTGCTTGGTATACACCAATAAACAGAATGAATGAAGGCCTCTGGTCATTATGAATTTTAAAAAGCCAGAAATGAGAAAAAAAATGGGTGGACAGAATTCAGATTCGGCATGTAGAAGAGGTTCATTAAACAGTAGCTATCAAATTCCAAGAAAATAAAAGTTGTACAGATAAAGTATTATGTGTTTGCATACATGTATGTGTATACATTCATACTGTTTCTATAAATATCTGTATGGCTATATGTATAAGTGAGAAAGAAAAAGCATACATACCAGCCCTCAGTAATTATGAGAAATTGGCTGAACAAAAATGCTAAAATTTGGGGGAATCCCAGAGCCTATGAAACTGTGTCACATAATGCAATGTAATCAATAAAAAATAAATAATAAATAAAAAAGCTAAAATTCAAGGATATTCTAGTATTTAAGTGAAATTGCACAGTATTTTGCATATAACCTATATGCATCCTCATACACAGTTACGGTACAGTATCATTTAGGAAATAAAGAGGAAAAAAGTCTGTTTTAGGTACTGACATATGTTTTCCAAATATTCAATCCTAAATTGGTTGAATTCAGTTCATAAAATGGCCCAGCCCTGTGCAGACTGTGTTTACATATATGCATAAATGTGCACACGCATATTTGCACATATATCACTTCTGTGAGTATTTTTGATATTCACAAAAAGCACATAAAAGCAGGGAACACACCTCAATTTTGCAGTTTAATAAATGAAAACAAGATCTTGTTAAAATTCTGATGCCTCAAGCTAAGAGGGTTAATAAATTTATTTACACACACATGCAAAGACACTACTCACATCATGATTTTTGCAAGTACATGTATGTGAACAGGTCTCTGGTTACAGCACTGTAACTCTTTGTATGTCTGACCCTTTTGATATTTTATGAAATATACATGAGATGTCTTCCAGCTGAAAGCAGTTTTTGCCACATTCACTCAGGCTTATCCTGTGTTTTCCTGTCAAGGCACTTTGAGGCTTGCGTATTATGATGCTGGCATCACATAATAAAATTCAGGAATACACAAGCTTACTATTGATACAATACATATTTTATTTTAGTAATAACTAGTAACTGACATAATCGAGAAATCATAAATATAGAAGCAATTTATTATAAAATGATATTACATGAATTACAAATAAGAATTATTAAAGACTTCAAAAAGACACAGGAATCACAATATTGTTTTACAAAGATTTATTTTTCTTGGAAAAACGGATTTACAGAAGGGAGATACAAAGTGTGCTTGGTATATTTTTTGTATGCTGGTTCACTCCCTAAATGGCTGCAGTGGCTGCAGCTGAACCAATTTGAAGCCAGGAGCAAGGAGCTTCTTCTGGGTATTAGCGTAGGGTCCCAAGGCTTTGAATCATCCTCTACTGCCTTCCCAGTCCACAGACAGGGAGCTGGACAGGAAGTGGAGCAGCCAGGATGTGAACCAGCACCCTTGTGAGATCCTGGCACATGCAAGGTGAGGATTTAACCACTGGGTCACTCTGTCGGGCCCTGGAACCACAATGTTTTGTTTTGAATCTTAGTTTTCATATTTTTTAGATTTATGATCCTCAACAATTTACAAATTATGTTATACTTGTGTGTCTCACTTTCTTCTTTTAAAGGGAGAAGTGATTTCCTGGGGCTCCAAAAAGTTAATAAGCATAAAGCTCACTGTGAGATACTCATATTTCACATAAATAGTAAATAAATATCCACAAATATGAAAAACTGTTGCTTAGAACCAATGCAGTGGTACAGCAAGCTAATCCTTCATCCTGCAGTGCCAGTATGAGATATGGGTACCAGTTCACATTCCATTTATTTCATTTTTCAACCAGTTCTCTGTTTATGGCCTGGAAAAGCAGCACAAGATGGCCCGAGCCATGACACATTGTACTCCTGGCTCTATGCTTTGAATCACCTCTGTTCTGGGGTGCTGTGGCATTTTGGGGAGTGAATCAGCAAGTAGAGAAGCTTCTCTCTATCTCTCCTTCTCTCTGTAAAATCAACCTTTCAAGGGCCCAGTGCGGTGGCCTGAGGGCTGGAGTCCTCCTTACCTTGGATGCACCAGGATCCCATTTGGGTGCAAGTTCTGGTCCCAGCAGCCCTGCTTCCCATCTAGCTCTCTGCTTGTGGTCTGGGAGGGCAGCTGAGGATGGCCCAAAGCCTTGGGACCTTAAGCCCACATGGGAGACCTTGAAGAGGCTCCTGGGTTTAGATCGGTGTAGTTCCAGCTGATGAGGCTGCTTGTGCAGTGCATCGGTGGACAGAGGATCTTTCTCTCTCTTTCCTCCTTTTTGTGTGTCTGGCTTTTCAATAAAAATGAAATAAACCTTTAAGAATCTGCTTTTCAAATAAAAGTAAATGGATTTTAAAAGAAAAAATGTTGCCTCTTAACAAAGTAGACAGCCATAAACAAATGATATACCATCAACTAATCCTAGTAAATGAAATGTTGTCAATTGTTCAGTAAACTTCTTCACTAACACTTCGAGTTACAAAGTTACATGAAAATTCACACAATACCTGAATCATTTTTCAAAGCACTAAGCAATTTTATGAAAAGAAAAATTAAAGGACAGGTTTACATGTGAGACAATTGTGTGTATTAAAGGTAACTGCTTTTCCAAGCTTATAATAATGAAATACTATTCTACACTTGAACAATAGAGTTTTGTTTATAGAACTGTACCTTTTCTCTCTATTTACTTCCAAACGTAAAAAAAAAAAAAAAATCACCCACTTTTCAGAAGAATACAAAGCTTAGCAATCAGAGTCTCACAAAATCTCACAGCTGTCCCCTCCATGAGATTGTTTTGTTCAAGCATTTGCTTTAATGAGAACTACCAGCATTTTAGGGGGCAGAAAATCACATTTTTACAGAATATATTCTCTCAAGATACTCACTGCTCAAGAGCAAAACTTTGTAAGTTAGGACCAGAGAAAATACAAAGGAAATAAATGCTACTGGAGACACTTATAAAGCTATCTAGAGAGAAAAACTTCAAAATAGGAATGTTTTAGACAGTCTAGGACCCCGAAAATAGGAGATTCCATAAGATTCATCCAACCACTTCACTGGGTCCTATCTGTACATCACTAGTGCACCATTTCTCTTGACAACAATGTCAGGCGATTAATTCTATACCTTCATAAGGCACCTTAGACACTTGTCTGAAATTTATGCTTCCATGTCTTTCTGCAGGTAAAATATAGAAGGTGAAAAACACTGAACAAACCTAAAATGTAATTGGTAAATTTTAATGAATGGATGAAAACTCAGTTATCAATATCTTTTCATAAAATTGGAAACCATTTTTGTTTTTTGTTTTTCTAAGAGATGTAAATTTTCACTTTCAGGTTTTTTTTTTTAGGTCTATGAGTGATTTAACTACAGATATAAACATTATACTGCTTCTGTTAAACCGCTGAAGCCCTACTTGACACAAAATCATAGCTATAGCAACTGCCTTCCCATTTTCTGAGTTCACTACTACTCTCCTCCATTTTGCAACAGAGCCCCTTCAAAGGAAGCATAGTACTAAACCAATGAGAATAATACAGTAGTCACAGAGAGAGCCTAAGCATTCAAAGATGCATCTGAGCAAATAACAGAAGTAATGCTGCTCTGAAATCCCACGGTCATAACAGCCTCTCAAATTTGCAATAGGGATACAACCCACTTCATAGTGTCTTATCAAGGTAATTCATTAAAAACTCTGACAACTCATGAGGTTACTTTTCCACAAGTTGGTTGTGGCACAGTATTATCATTGACTACTGGTATTTTCCATGCACTTATTTCTTTAAGGTATCATTTACAAAATACACAATATGTGCCAAACATCATACTAAGCAATTTAGGATGCTTATCACACATGATATTTATAATGAAATAACTTTCCCTTAGTGGTAATAATCTGAGTCATGGTAATTTGACAGGATAATTGAGGTACTAATGAATAAAACAGCTTCAGAAAGGCTCCAGTTAGTAGACTGTAGGGTTACAACTCACACTATGGTACATTGGTCTCCAAAACCTGGATTCTCATGACTTGCACTGCAGGCCTTTACTCAGTTGCTTTTTGTAGGGAGGAGAAACCTTTGTTTTGTCTTGAATCCCACCAAGGAGAAACCATGTGGTTGCAATTATCCAATTAAAAAACAAACATTGCTTCTTCCTTTGACCTAAGGTTTAGGTAAGGGGTCAGTTTGTTCAATATATCAGCAGAGGAAAAACAATAGTAGCCCTCACCCTATCAGAGTAAGGGAGAGAGTTAAATGCTTTTCAACATTCTCGGGGGAGGAAGTGGATGAGCAGGGGTCATTGGAATTATCCTCTGTCTGAACTGAATCCAAACTTTAAAACACTGAGCATTTACATACATATATAACCTTACCTAAAGACAGAGAAATAATACAAATCCAGAAAAGCATAAGCAGGAACCAACAATGAAATTCAGAAGGAAACATGAACCCATAACATCTGCAGAAGCAATCTCATATTCAGATACGACTCAAAGAAACATTTGGAAAAGAGTTAAGGTCTCAACTGATTCTTCATCTCATATATGGCATGATTCGAAACATATAAAATGATTCATCAAGATACTTTAAAAACAGTCACTGGTGGCTTCATGTTATTACTGCCATACACTTAATAAAAACATGAATTTCAGAAAAAAAAACTGAACAGATTAAAAAATGTCACACAGCAAGCTGGCTCCCAAGCAATGATTCTAAATTATTTTTGCTGCAAAATGCAGAATAAGTTTATCTCCTAAACTTACAAGCACGATCTTTGATGATAACTGAAGAACCTTACACAAATAATTACTGCAGTTTTTCAATATTGTTTAGAAAGCAACTACTAAACAAAAGCCAAAGGTAGTTAATCGAGATAAACAAATACGTAGAATCACTAGGCATTACTTTACAACATAATTATGTTAGACATGGAGGTACAGTGGATGAAAAAATATCTTCTAAGTTCTGGAGACTTCACCACTTGCCCAGGGCTTATAGGTCCCATTAGGGTTTGCAGCTATTACTCTCAGGAAGGGTGGGCATTTGGCCTACAGTTAAGATGCTATGTGAGGTGCCCACATTCCATAATGGAATGCTTACTTTAAACCCAATTCTATTGCCAATTCCAGCTTCCTACGAATGCACACAGACAGAAGATGGTGGCTCTAGTACATGTGACCTTCTCATCAATGTGGGTGATGTGGACTGAGTTCCTTGCTTCTGACTGTGGTGCAGGAGCAGCTCTGGCTATTCTGGGCATTTGGAGAGTCAATCAATGCATAGAAACAGTTTCTCTCTCTCCTCTCTTTCTTTCTCAAAAAGCATTCTAAAATGTTAAACTCAGAAACTAAAAAATACTAAAATAATGTATCTAAGATTTATCCCTCAACCATTTCAATAGATAGCAAATCACAAATTGAAGAGTTTTTAACTTTCTCTTTCAGCCTGTTAACAGAACAATCTCTTAAATGTAAGTGTTACTAACACTGTTTTTGACTATGAGTGATAGTTAGGCACTTCATGTCACTAATTGTACCCACAAGAACACCAGTCACAGCTTATCAACTGGCAAGGGACCTCCACATGAACCCACACATATGATTTCCTGGTCCACAACCTGTCCCACTAATCTAGAAAACAGCACATTCCATTTATCCACAGAAAATGGTTGGCAGAACAACTAACCACAAAAACACAGCAGATCCTAGATCGGGACTTTGCAAGGAATTATTCATAGATTGCATCTTGGTTAATATGAAATGTGTATCTTCCATCACCTGACAGGTTTACCAGTAACAATAAGGCAATCAACAGACAGGAGTGGTGAAGGAATATGTAGAATAAGATATATTCACAGCTTTTAGAAGCAAGGAGAAAAAAGAAGAGATTAAAGAAAAATTACATTCTGTTACCAAATACAATAGGATAACAGGATGTGAGTTGTCATAGTTTCCAAATGTATAGCAATATTTTTAGAATGTTTTCTATACAGGATGCTAGTTATGCCAAAAATAAACCCAATAATATAACCCAGTTAAATATGTTTAAGCCAAAAGGTATTACTGCAAAATACATATTCTACGTATATATAAATAAAACAATATTTATATATATAAAACATATAACTAGTATTAATCATTTTAAGGCAATGTTTGCTAATCCACATTATGAGTAAGCCCAATCATGTGAAAAACAAGATGACAGGCAAACAAAATATTGAAATTCAGCCAAGCTTATTGAAACATATAACTGTGGCTTGGTTTCTTAGTGTTATCTTTTTTATACGTAATAAATATTGTTTATATTACAATGAAATACCTTTTTATTTGACTTTTAAAAAGAAAAGACCCAATTACGTCTTTGAAGAACAAAATCAACTTCTGGCTTGAGATCTAGGCTTTGCTTTATTTCCCAAGGATCTAAGTTCTCTACAATCACATCTTGTAGTGTG
Source organism: Ochotona curzoniae (assembly GCF_017591425.1). NCBI lineage: Eukaryota > Metazoa > Chordata > Mammalia > Lagomorpha > Ochotonidae > Ochotona > Ochotona curzoniae. The sequence goes on from NW_024466605.1 coordinate 6,818,555, forward strand.
TCTTTTACCAGGGACCAGAATTAAATGCCTTCATCATAGCCAAAGCATCGTGAACTGGAACCAAACACACATCAGGACAGGTCCCCTACACAGCTCCTCCCCTTCAGTGGAGCTTGAAATGTACTCCTTTTCTTCAAGATGAAATCCTGCTGACACTGTGAATTACACTCTGTTGGCTATGTGAACATAACATTAACTAGGAGCTTCTACACACAGAACAAATTTGTGTAAATAAAAAAAAAATACCAAAAGGAAAGTATGTGGGTCAAAGACAGGTAAGATGGGGCATAAACATTAATCCTAGATGCTGAACTCTGGAACTCTAATTGTAATTTAGACTTATTTTTGAGGATTAATATATAAAGAAATGTAGAATAGAATTCCAACACATTGGAAGAAAGTGGTCACACTACTAGAATTTTTTATAAGACTCAGAGAAGGGTGATAAGTTAAAGAACAGCTTAATATTCTGTTTGACCAATTCCCCAGAGACAATTCTTTCACAATGTACTTTCATGATTTATTTTCATTTTATAAGAAAGGCAGAAAGACAGAGACAGGCCCATGTACATGTAGGCATCTGTGTGCACACAGAGAGAAGAGAGGAGATCTTCCAACTTCTGATTCACTCCTCAAATGCTTACAATACCCAAGTCTGGACCAGGCCAAAGACAGGATCCTGGACTTCAAATTGGGTCTGCCACATGGATGACAGAATTGCAATTTCTTGAACCAAAATCTGATGCCTTCCAGAGGACATGTTAGCAGAAAGCTGAATCAGAAACAGAGCTGAAACTTGAACCAGACATTACAAGCAATGTCTTAAACACTGCAAATAAAAACATGCCCACATCTCTCATCTAACACTGTTACTAATACTGAAAGCCTTGCTGCTTTTACCGCTTGAAGTAATGGTTTGACACACTAGTAACACCACAAATTTGCAGAATATTGGAGTTGAAAAGAGCTGGAGAAAATTCTTTATCAAAATCTGTCATTACAGATGAGAAAATTGGCGTTCAAAGAAATCTTGCTAAAGCATCCATCAGATCACATCTTTCCAAAGCTTTATTATCCTTATATTCCAAGACTTCTAAACCCAGATCTAACAGTATGGCTTTTACCATATGAATACTCACAATAATAATTGTATACATAGATGTAAATACTGTTTGAAGGCCTTGGAAAATGATAGTCTGAAAATAAAGTTACTTGCAAATCCTGGAATTCGATGGATCAAGATTCAGAGATAAGAGAAATTTATCTCACTTGAAGCAATTGCCTTTTCTTATTCATTAGGGAGAAGAGTGGTAAGGCAGAGGGCATGAACTCAGAGGTTTTGGGAGAATAAAGTTTGAAACTCATAAAATACTTCAGATTTTCAGTGGAATCCTCTGAAGGGTGGGGATATGTTCAAGGAAAATGTAGAAGCTAAAGAGAAGAACATAAACACAAATATCTACTTGTATGTGTATTTTCTTATCAAAAATATGATGTTAACAATATGTGAAATTATCACATTTCAACTCATTAACAGAATGAAGAGGGGGAAAGACATAATAATAGGCATAGAAAACATCTGATACTATTCAATACTTATTTATAATAAAACTTTTCAAATTAGAAGTTATTCACAATATGCTGAGTTTTGAAAAAAAAAAAAGTTGCAAACAAGCATTATCCCTAAGAGTGAAATACCGTGATCTGAACTGTGCAATCAAATGCAGAAGTTTCTGCCATTGTGATCAGAACACAATCCATTTCATCCAAGAATCCTCCTAGGACACCCTAAAATCAGGTTGCACTTCACTCCTGTGGGTCCTCTCAACCTCATGCTAGCCCTCATCTCACACTGTCATTATCACTTGTTTGACTTATCCCATACGCTTCCTTAAGACAAAATATCTGCTTGTTCACTTCCCTATCTTTCAATATGTGCTGTAATAGTAGGCATTTAATATCTGCTATAACAGTAAATATCCAGCTGAGTGAAATAAACTGCTCATAAACTTTCAGAATATTATTGGCAATCTGTAGTTGAACCTGAGTGCCTACTCCTACCTGCCTGATAGCACTTCTTAGTTGTTCCAACTTATGATTTCATCATGTACTTCAAACAACACATCAGTAATGTGAAGTGGGCAGTCTTAGCTTTTATTAAAGTAAGGGCAGTGCTGTGTTAATTTTTTTATGACTTAACTAATTCTATGAGGAGAGAAAGTTAAATCAAAGTCATTTAACTTTGATATCCCCAATGGGGAGAAAATCAAATTACCATCATTCCATTGATGCCTATTGTGTCTTCCTAACTTCAAATGTGATGACATTATGTTAGTAGTGTAAAAAATTGTAATGGAGGGAATATTCACACAATGGCAGACATTACAATGCAAGGCTTTCTTCATATTTTTCTTTGATTTTCAGTTTTTATTTTTTAAGACCAACCGGCAATTATTGAGCACACCACTGGCATTAACTGGTTCACACTCACACACCACATGAAATGCTCTCAGAGTTCCTGACTGCCCTCACCGCCCATTGCATTGCCTATGCCTACCACCACCACAGTAACAACCAAAACAGTAAGAGAGTGATTACAAACAAGTGAACAGTTTGGAGACAAGTCTCCATCACTAGTGTTTGTCAAAAGATCCTTAGAAAGCTTTTTAAGCCATCTCCAGAAAGGGGCTTGCATTTCAGTGGAAATATTTTAAAACAAGATTGGTGCTTGAATCACTTAGGAAATGGTAAATGATCATGATGTGTCCTCTGGGAAATATCAACTAAATGAGAAACTTCTTTTTCTTCATAGAACAACAACAAAAAAATTAAAACCAAGAAAAATTTCAAGGTTGCGAACAGAGAAGCTGCACATATCACGGACTATTTTGTTTCTTGGCTATGGTTTAGATGAGATGGCAAATGATCTATCAGTGTCTCCCTAATTGTAAGCAATTCCACAAAATAAAATTGAGTATTCACCAATCATATTTTAGTGCCGAACACTTCGTTCAAGCAGCTGTTAATGATGCCAAATATAGTTATCACAGCATGCAAAATGAACTAACGACCAAGCTTACATTTAAATCTCACAGAGCTTCTTTCCTTTTGGTGCAATTAATTTGAAATTCTGCAGATATAAAAGACCTCTGATATACGCAGAGGTCACAGATAAGGACTGTTTACCATGCCAAGAGAGGCTCTCGGGAATGTTCCTTCTGCAGCCAAAGTGAAAACAAACAGATTTCTGTTCCTTGCGATTGTTGTTGTTGCCACATTGTTTGTTTGTGAACCTGAAAAAGAACCCACTTAGTACCCTACAGTCTGAGTGTAAGAGTCAGCTGGAGTGTCTCAGTGAACTGGCACCAATTACTGAAGCAGTACATTGGAGAACAAAGCTGGCCCATTCACATGGTCCTGGCCTAGAGGCACTAGAAGCTAGATGCTTTGTGATGCTCTCCATTACAGCGTGGCGGCTTGTAGCAAATGACGAGATCTGCACTCAAACTAGATATGCCTCCAAATGGTTAGGATTGATGTATCTCACATATGATAAGAAAGCCATATTTAGTAACAGGTAGCCCGGAAACCTTACCATATGCCTCAGTGGGAAGGTATATTATAATTTTGTACCAGAAAATTCCATAGAGCTTGGTCTCCCAATCACTATCTATAAATATTTTGTAACGCTCACAGAACCAAAGATACATCATCTAACTTCAGTATGTGCGAGAGCCAAACAGAAACGTTGGAAATATGGGCAAAATATTTTCAGGAATTTATTTTTTAGATCAGTTTATATCTATAGTTAGCTCTTTCAAATGACCAGCAATTGGGTTCTTGCCACTCACCAATTACCAGAACATTTGTTTTTATCTGTGGGTTTTTTTTTTTAAGATTTATTTATTTTTATTGGAAAGGCAGATATACAGAGAGGAGGAAAAACAAAGAAGATCTTCCATTCACTGATTCACTCCCCAAGCAGCTGCAAGAGTTGGAGCTGAGCCAAACTGAAGCCAGGTACCTGGAGCATCTTCCAGGTCTCCCACATGGATACAGAGTCCCAAGGACTTGGGCCGTCCTCTAATGCTTTCCCAGGTCACAAGCAGGGAGCTGGATGGGAAGTGGGGCAGCCAGGATTAGAATTTACACCTATATTGGATCCACATGTGTGCGAGGCGAGGACTTTAATTACTAGGCTATCATGCCAGGCACATCCTGTGTTTTTTTTTAGAATAACCCCACAACAACCCTGTGACAGTCATAGTATAATGCTCACTGTTTTGGAGAAGGTAAACATGCAATGTAACTTACCAAGGTCATGAAGAGAGTAAGAAGTGGGGCCCAGTTTTGAACCCAGGCAAACTGTCACCAGCGTCTGGGAACCGAGCCATAGGAACATAAGGCCTTCCAGGAGCCAGATGGATTCTGAGTTAGTCTGAAGAACCACTTGGAGTTATTCAGAACAACTCCGGTTAGATCAGAGTCACATTACAAGGTCTGGCCATGGAGCAATGCCAGACAACTCCATGTGTTTTGGATTTGGGTACTATTGAATGAAAGATACCATACATGCATTTATAATGATTATTTATGTCTACAAAATGTCTATCAAAATACTGCTTTAGAATAAAAATACTGTGTTTTAAAATAGTTTTCTCTATTTAGAAGGCACGTGTATATATGCATACATATCTACATATATATGTTAAAAATGTAAAACATGAGGTTGTTTTAATCAGTGACAGTGACCGAAAATATTTACATATTTTTAAAGAATGCTGCTCACATGGCAAGCATCACATAATCTATGCCAAAGAAACCAAATAAACAAAAAATACCACATCAAGTGGTAGTATTTTTTTTTTTTTTTTGGTCTTGACTTTCAGGATGATCCTAACAATAGTTCCCAAATACTGACTACTGAAAAACTCAAATTGGATTCATTTTGATTAAGCCCTAGTTAGTGAAAAGTAAGCAGGTACATATATATTTAATGATCCAGATATTTCTCTGAATTCTAAGAGGGGCCAATAAAACAAGGACTCTAGAGTATTTGCAATCTGTTTTTATTTACATGTATCCAATACAAAATACACACCTGCAAAACTAAAATCTCAGCTGAAAGTGACATGTCATGTGTTTCTTCTCCACCCTGTCCTGTAGTACTCCTTATGAGACAATGGCCTAATTAAGCCTGTCGTTCATGGACATTATTATACATCTTGTTTCTTCTATCACATTGTAAGCTAGCTTATTTATTTACTCATTTATTTTTATTTGAAAGGCAGAGAGAGAAAAAGAGACACACATGACTTTCCATCTACTGCTTCATTCTCAAAATGACCACAACAGTCAGGGCTGAGCCAAGCACTCGGGATATCTCCGGAGTGAGTGCTAAGGACCAAGCTCTGGAGCCATCACTGAGGCCTCTCGGGTGAGCAGAGTTGGACTTGACCTTGAGAACTCCCATACAGAATGTGGCCATCAAAGCAGCATCTTAATCCCTGAATCAAACACCAGTTCCTAACATACACTGAGAGCAAGGACTAAGATCTTTGCAACAACAGAAGGAGGGGGAGAGCACCCTCAACAAGATAGCATCTGTGTACAGGAGTGTCAAATCTGGTTAGAAAAACATCAAAATGTATTACTTGAAATATTCTGATATTACTCACTGTGTGCATTTATGTGATGTACCAAATTTCAAAAGCTGACTCCTTGAGTTACCTGGAGTAGGATTTTTCCATATTCATATAACTATCACAAGAAATACAGGCACATGCACACTGGCAAAATAAAGTATCTTGTATTAAAGGTAATTAATTAATGTAAGCTTTAATATTGCTGTGCTAATTTGAGGCGGGAAAACACTACAAGAGTGATACCCTTTTCTTTCTATAAAATATTATTTGGAGAGTAAAAATGAGGGAAAATGCTCAAAAAAAAACCTATAGCTAAAATTCTCTATCCTTCTTTAAACAATGTAACAAATATTTGGATGAAAATGAAAAACACAAACTAAAATGTAGTAAGCTTACACAATTTTACATGAGAACCTATTTAACCAAATAATTTTAGAATATTTCCAGGATGACACTGTATTTGAGCTATATCAAAATAGAAATATATGATCAATTAATGCATTGTTTCCTTGGACATTTTCACATTGCAGAAATCCTTCTGGAAGTGAAAAATAAAGCTCCAAACTCAGAATATGTGAGGTAGTGACAACCACCAATTTAAGATATGTTCTTTTAAAACATCTTACCATTGAATACATTCCAAAATATAACATTTTCATAAAGAAAAAGGTGGTAAGGCAAGATCAAAACCAATAATAGAAATATTGTGCATAACTAGAAAGAAAATGTGTAAATTAAGCTGGCAAAACATGTCATTTCCAATGAGCTGCTAAACATTATAACCTACTCTATCAATCATGTCAGTGGTGCTAATGGCCTTTTTGGATCAGGGATCTATGAAACAGCTTGTAAAGGGTATAAAATGAGTGTATATTTATAGAGATGAATTCTGTGTACTTTTTATAACCACCTTGCAATATTGCAGGTGTAAGGTTGTAAAATATCCAATTTAAACTAAATTGGTTCATGGATGTTAATATTTAGGTTCTCTGGAACTATTTTGGCAATGCTTGTCCAACTGCAGCTAAAACAACTCTGTTCTATCTGCTGTTTCAGAGGAATGCTATGGTTGTTAAGGAGATGTTAAGCAGACAGAGCTCATATGCTGGGGAAGATTCTTTTGTTTTGGTTTAACTATCATTTATACAAGATCTTCCATGGAATTAATGTAGAGATGAATATAGCAGAGCTGACATAAAGACGCAAACAATATTTTACATACTTCTGTCAGCAAATCATGTGCCTGCCATCAAGATTTATGTTTGTAGCTATTTTGTGCTTAGCAAAAATAACTATATGCAATGTAAGCCATTATATTTGGGTATTGAGCAGTATTTTGACTAATGTGTTTTCAATTATAATTAGCTAGAAACACATTTGGGAACCAGTAGTTCCTATATAAATGACATTTCACATAATTCTAAAAATTTATAATATATAATTATTTTCATTTCAAAGTGACCTTAACATACTTCACAAAAGAATATGAATGAAATTAATGACTTAGAAATTCAACAAATCATGAAAAAATTCCAAATATTTTGATATTAAAGTGGCAAACTGTTATTTCCAAAGAGCAGTTATTATTTTAACACTATTATTCTAATGACATATCACATGACTTCTGAAAATATTAAATGATCATAGCAGAAAATATTGTTAACAGAGTAATTATGTATATTTTATAATTAATACACTGTGCTAAAATATGTCCCTCTAAATTCTTCTAGAGTTCATGAAATAATTAACATTTATGAGGAAATAAGTCTCTAAGATACTGGTCCTTCCCCCAAAAATATACATATTAAGAAAATCTTTAAAACTAGATTATCTTATAAAATCATAAGTACTCCACACTAGTCTTATTTTCAAATAATAAATTTTATTAAGTGTTACTGGTTTCATCAAAGTGAACTCAATGCTAGCTATGGTTCCCAAAAATCTCTCTTAAAACTGTCTTAAGTACATAAAAATTTTCAACACATAATCTGCCAGTCAGCTCAAAAGTCAAACTAACATACAGCTTCGATATTTTGTGTCTTTCATCAATTAGGTTTGTATCTAGAAGTGGTCATGTGTGGGGAAAAAAATGGTTAAAACGTTTCTTGATGTGCAAACTGAATTTAAAGGACTTTAAAGAAAAAAAGTTGCACATAACTGAGAAAAAAAATCCCACAATAATTATATAAGGTTTTATGAGAGTTTGAATATTAAGGTAAGATTAACTGTGAGTCACAGTGGCTAAAACAGTCATAAATAGATGAGAAATGTCCCAACAGATGAGAAATAAAATCTCCTATTGCAAGAAAGATACACCATATGAGTCCCCGGTTGGGATCAAAACACTAGGAGACAGGGGATCACATCTCCTTGGCTACCTGGATAAGCATTCAGAAACGAGCTGAGAGATGGCTCAGATCCAGAACGCCAATCTGTGGGCTGCACTGTATTGCTGCATGGCTGTATTTTGGCACATTTTCCTCTTTGCTCTTCCACTGTGGCTCAATCAAACCACCATGTACATTTTTTTCCCTTTAAGAGTTGCTTTTAACTTAAAACAGAAGATTTGATTAAGATAATGGAGTTCCTTATAATTAATGGCTGATATAAATAACTACAATTAATTTTGTTATTCATTGCTTCTTCTTGTACAAACTGGGTTTCTGACCAGCCTCTGACTCCACACAGACTGCCTAGATTCCAGAAAGTATCATGGTATAGAACAGTGAAGCAACTAATTTGAGCAAAGAGAAAATCCTAAACAGGATGGTTGCCTTCGCTAGTTCTTTGCAGTCTTGCTACCATCCTCCTCTGTGCTCACAAAGAGTGCTGAACAGGATACTGGTTGTCCATCATACACCATTGTTTATTACAATTATCTGCTTATGTGTTGGGTTTTTCCATTAAGCAAGAATTTTCTTAAGAACAGAGATTGTGTTTTTCTCTTTGCAATCCTGGATGGCCTAATCTCTGATGACTGCTACATAGATACATTAGGTATAAATGTAAAAGCAAACAAGCATAGTGAACTTGGGCATACTCCTCAACTTTGCCAAAATATTTTCCTCATTTGCAAAACGAAGATAAAACAATAATTTTGAAATTATTTTCAGAATCATGGGGGATGCCAATTAAATGATTTTTCCTTCTCTCTCCCTAATTGGGGAGGGAGGTAGGGTGGGAGAATCTCAAAAAGGTGGAGGGCACTTGTTCATTTATAAGTAGGACAAAGAAGATGGATGCATTGATCGTTATGCAGGATGGTGATTGTTTTACACAACAGCATGGTACAGGATTCAAGCGAGGCTGAGGAGTCTAAGCTTCAACAATGGACCAATTTCACTGTAGCCTCAGGGAACTGGGAAAGTAAGTCTACCTTTGTAAACTTTCATGCCCCAATTAACAAAAGAGAAACAATATGCAACTCCAAAGCATGTGTTTAAATTAAATGCTAAAATGCTTGAATACAGCTGATAACAGAGATCATTTTAAGTGTCCAATAAATTGTGGCTAACTCTAGCAAAACACCTGCCACCCAAAACAGCACAATAGTGACAAGATAAGTTTCATATACAGAAACATACATTAGAAATATCTTTAAAAATGTATAACTCTACACATGAGGTACAACATTGTGATTAAGATAATGGAAAAATGAGTTTAAAGGGTTCCCTCTGGTAGCTACAACAAAGCAGGTTTTCAGTTTTATAGTAATTTGTCTTCTTTCTGGCTAAAGAATAAAGAGAACGGGACATACAATTACAATGCCTCTTGAAACATTTGGTAGAGTTTTTCTTTTCATCTTCTCTTACCAGGTGCTTCCACAGAATAACAGGTCCACCTTATCCACATCTACACTTGTTTCCAACCAATAAAGAATCATTAGGAAAGCTCTGTAGAATTCTCGTGAGTCATCTTGTTGCATTCTGTGATCAACTTCCCCGAAACAGGTCACTCCCCTTTCCCAAGGATGTTCCTTCACCACACCCAGACCTCCACTGGATTTCATCTTCAGAGCAGCTGTCTCTTAAGCTCCCACACCACCAGCAGCTTGTACTTAACATCTGCTCTGCTGCCTAAGCTCTGCTATCCGTCATCTGTCTTGGCAACCCACCAACTCACCCACCACTTCTAGATAGTAAATTGATCCCGTACCCAAGAGTCAGTTGGTGTATCTAAAATTTTTAAAACTGACAAAAACCAGGGATCAACCATAAACACATCAGCACATTTATAATGGTTTACAGTTTGCAAGGTGCTTTTTTCATGGATGATTGCATTTGACTGTGTACTTGCTGTTACTAATGAAAATGACATCCTGTTCATTGTAAGCCTCGGTAAATTTAGCCATTACAACCAGTCTACCAAGCAGGTATGATTTTCATCATTTTCAGATAAAGAAATTTAGGGCTTAAAGCTAGTTAAGTGCTATGCAACTAGGAAGCAGTGCACAGACATTTCAATCAAAGTCTGGGTCTTAGCCTGAATATCTTTCTCCTGGCATCAAAATGATTTTACAGGGCCTGGCAGCGTGGCCTAGCAGCTAAAGTCCTCACATTAAACACGCAGGGATCCCATACGGGTACCGGTTTTAATCCCGGCAGCTCCACTTCCCATCGAGCTCCCTGCTTGTGGCCTGGGAAAGCAGTCAAGGAAGGCCCAAAGCTTTGGGATCCTGCACCCATGTGAGAGACCTGGAAAAAGTTCCTGGCTCCTATCTTCGGATTAGCATAGCATTGGCCATTGCGCTCACTTGGGGAGTGAATCAACGGACAGAAGATCTTCCTCTCTGTTTCTCCTCCTCTCTGTATATCTGACTTCCCAATAAATAAATAAATCTTAAAAAAAAAACCGATTTCACAGAACAGTGACCAAACTCTGAGTCCTCATTGATCAAAAGACTCCCAAGATTCCTGTTGAGCTGTAAGTGACATCACATGTGTGATCATCAAACATTCTTCTGCCTCATTATCGCACAAACGGACCTACAACCAATACCTTCACAATTTCCCAGGATTCAGATACTAGCAAAAAACAAACGAAGTAGGTAGAAGCACCATGTGGATCCATCTGCTACATATCTACTTCCATACGAAACTTGGCTGCACCTTCACAGACTTCTTGCAAAGGGGGTAAAGCAAGACAAGCAGAACTGCATTAAAGATCGATACTGAAAGGATGCCGTTCTCTTGGACAGATGCAGTCATTGTGAGTCAGTCCTGTCTGTAGAGACGCCCTCCTTTGCCTTCATTTTTGTTTCCTCCATATACTAGAGATAAAGAAAATGGAGTTGCTCCAGATTTGATCACAGCCCATTCTTCTTCATCTAAAGCCATAGAAAGCTACACATCATAAGTAGGCTAAAAACTCCTAAATATCTGTCTTTGACCCAGAATTCTCCTCTGAGCTCTAGAATTTCTAAGAATTCATGGAAAAATGTGCATTATGGAAAAAAATCACATACAAGTCTCCAAAGATTTTTACACCAAAATAAACATTTTAAATGAATTTTGGAGAAGCTTTTTGATGTATCATTCTTCATTTAATAGAAACCTAAAATCTTCTACTTAGAGGTCTCTGGGGCATCTCAAATATAAAATTTTCCAAGTGTAACTCTTGATATGCTGCACCATCATCACTCTGTTAGCACATCAAAACAGCAACAAAAGCTGGAGTCTTTACTATCTCTTTAACCAACATCACTTACAATCAACTTAAAAAAAAAATCCTGCTTAAATCCTTTCATAGACTTTCACTGTATTTCAAATGGGAATCACACACAGGCAGAAAGCCTCTAGACGTGGCATAATCTAGGTTCTGTCTACCGTTATCTCATTACATTCTCTCCTTCCCTAAGCTCTATTCATACTGAAATTCATTCTAAGAAACACACAGCCCTTTCCTGCCTAAAAGTTTTTGTTCTGGTTAGTCCTGTAACACAGTACACTCTTTCTGGTATGCACTGTCATCTTTGTTCTCCCCATTTATATATTATCTGCCCAGAAAGGTCTTTCTTAGCCATCTTACTGAAATAAGGTAGCCTTCCTCATTTTATCATGAGATTTACTTTCCAACTAGATCATTGACTTATGATTTGCATTTTAACAACCCATTTTCTTCCACTGAGTATAGTCTCCATAAGTGCTAGAACAGCCATGTTTGCTGGCTTAATCACAGCACAAGAATGGGTTAATCAAAGGGATGAACAAAAAATACATCAAAGGGGCCAGCTAGATGGCATATAATGCTAATCCTCCACCTGAGATGCTACCACCACATATGAGCACTAGTTCAAGAGGGCCTCAGTACCCATGTAGGAGACCTAGAAAAAGTGACTCTCAACTTCAGAACAGCCCAGCTCTGGCCTGTCTCTGTCTCACTCACTCTCTCTCTCTCTTGCTCTCGCTATCTCTCTCCATCTTCTAAGTATCACTGATTTTTCAGGAAAATTAAACAGATCTTTTAAAAAAACATACATCAAATGGCATTGGTGGGAAAAAGTGCAAACATGGTTCAAGAACAGCAACATGCTGTACAGAAATCTTCTAAATACAACCCGCTCTGTTCAACAGAAATATTGGAGTGAAAAGTGTCAGTTTTCCTAAAAATGATTGTACGCAGCTATTTTGATGAGCCTCTGATCTATTTTCAATGTTTATAGAAATACCCACACTGTGCCAGTTTCTATCTATGTACAAGGAGAAGGACATAACGCATGTACACATTCAATCAACATTAGCAAAAACCAATTCGCACTGACATCACTGAATTCAAGTGAACCAATCCCAACTACTCATCTACACAAATATTGAGTAAATCAGACAGAAAATGCTGGAGAATGACAATTTTCAGGAAATTTTATATGGATACTACTTGCTTAGACAACTCTAGAACCTTAGTGTGAAAGAGCTCAGATGGCTGTGTCCTAGGACCTGGACAAAGACTTTGCTACTTTCCAGCTGGAAACACCCTGAATGAACAAGAGCCTCAACATCTTCATGTGTAAAACATTCCCTGACTCTGGTCTAGTGAAAAAGATGTGCTTGAAAACTCATGAAAATCATGAAAGAATTGGTATTTGTGTAGAAACTCTATCTCTGGCTCACTCTGTGTCAAATTTCAAGTATAAAAATAAACAAAATCCTCCAAAACCAAGACAACTTTGTTTTAGTTTTCCCAAATATAAATCAAAATGAAGCATCTTTTCTTCATCAGCTGAATGCAAACATGCATTTTGCCCAGTAACATGATCTATGACAAATTAAAATTAAATTGCTATTTTGGATAACGAACACAAACAACACTGACAGTTGCTATGATGAGAGGATGTGTAAAAAGTACAACTTTTAATTAACCAGGACACAAAACACAATAATCCAGGTAATGATCTGCAATTAAAGCTTGGATTGTAATTCAAGTTTTAATGTTTCTACGAATCTTGGAAGTTCTCTAGCTGGAGGACTAACCTTGTCTTCATCTTTATATAATCCAGAGGGTTTGAAAAGCTACATAATGGTTACTCAATTCATAATTAGTGAATGACTTGAGAGAATACAGACTCAATAGGTCACCCCATGACTTACTGATTCTGCAAAATTGGTGTGACTGTTTTTCCAACATTAAAGGGGCATTTATAAACTAAGTCACCAGTAAAATAAAATAGTATACAGGTCACTCAACACAAAAAGCAATACACAGATGAGATTAATAATTTGGAAAATTAATCTGTTGCTCAAACAAAGGTTGTATTTCTCACTTACAAATGTAGAGCAAATCACTTCGAAATTGTTGACTAGGATTTACCACAACTGCATATGAAAGGAAACGTAGGGAAAATTACTTGGAATTTTATTTTTTGGTCCTTTTAAAATTTTTAAATTATTACTTTAAAAAGTTAGGACGTGATCAGTGTATAACTTCCTGGGGGCACAAAGCAATGTCTGAATATATGCCTATAGCATAAATAGATTGTATCAAACAATCAGGAATCTGCCAGTCCCCTTTGCCAATTAAAGCCTTTTTAAATGAGAATGTGATAGCTGTTGGTCACTTCACCACACATAACTAAAAGCCCTTTACATCCACATATTGTTGCCTCTAGGATACATTACTTGTCCTATGTGTGGGGAACATTATGCATGTTGATTCTTTAAAGAAGTCAAATACTGTCAAGCCTTATATACCTGGAAAAAGATGATGCTGAAACATAAAAATGCAACTTAGATTAATTTTTATTGATTTAAAATCTCATGGTTTTTTAAATTTTTTTGATACATAAATTCCTAGATGCGCAGTTCAACCATTTTCGTCTCCCAGTAAAGGTTGATAAGAAATGATCGCTCACTAAGTCTACACAAATTCTTTTTTCTCAGTTTGATGATGAAGATGATGATACAGTTCCATAGCGTTTGGGACTTTCCTTATGCTTTCACCAAATTCTCTCCTTCCACCCAATGATTTTCCCTATATTATTACAATAGAGTAGTTCTTCATAAACAATCATAAGTCCATCATTGCAGACATGGACAATGGTAGACAGTCCAGCAACTTATTGTCAAGATATATTTAACAGTTTCTTTGGGAGTAAATGCTTGATATGGAAGTACAGATGCATACTGCACTGTATCCTCACATCTGGATATTATAGTCTCCATTACACAATTACCACATATCCCCTAAGTAAAAAGTCACAAAACAAAGTCAACAACAGGAAGAAACAGACATTTATAATGCCATGAAGTAAAATAACATGCTAATGAATGATAATATCACTGAAGAAATGAAAATTAAGAACCTTCTTACAGAAAATGATCCTACTAAATTACCTATTAACCAGTGAAAATTTTAATATGAGAAAAAACTGCTTTTATGGAATAAAATGAATTGTTCATTGTTAGATTTAGTCTTCTGTTGTTATTTTCCTGGGATGTTCTTCACATTTGCCTTTGGTTTTAGTGGGTGCTATTCCTCTTCTCTGTCAAAAGAATATATTTATGTGTCATTTGTAGGGCAGGTTCTGCAAGAGACATATTCTTCCAGCATTTCTTTACTATGGAAGAGTTTCATTTCATTTTCTAAAACAAAGGAAAGCTTTGCTGGGTACATTGTTCTGGAGCAATAATCTTTTGCTTTTAGAATCTGAAATATGTAGCGACATTGTCTTCTGTCCTATAGAATTTCCTGTGAAAGGTCAGCTGTGAATTTCCATTAATTTATAAGTCAAATGATATTTTTCATGAGTATATTTAAGGATCTTTTCCTTCTGTTTCACTAAGGAGAGCTTGATTATCATGTTTCATGGTGAAGATTGCCTTCAGTCAATCCTGTTGGAAATTCTGTGCCCTTTCTATATTCTGTTTCCCAATTCTTTCTCCTGATGAGGGAAGTTTTCCTTTATTAGTTCATTGAACACATTTTTAAACTCAGCTTCTCTTTCTGCACCTTTTGGAACTCCCATAACTCATATATTTGCCCTTTCAATAGCATCTTTTAATTCTTGAATACGTTTTTTAGCTTCATACTGCCCTTTCAGCTTTTTCTTTTAATGCTTCCCCATTATGACAAGAAATATCTTCCAATTCTGAGATTCTTTCTTCTGCCTCCTTCACTCTATTATGGAGACTTTCCACTGAACTTTTAATTTGCTCTACTACATTCTTTTCCAATAATTCAGCTTCATTTTAAGTGTTGCAATTTCTTGTGTAAAATATTCCTTAAATTCCTTGAATTCCTGTATGTGCTTCTTGTTGATGATAAGTAGCTTTATAATGAGTTTTCTTAAACCTATATCCCCCATTTTCTTGATCTATTTCTCAGTTAACTCTGAGATTGGCAAAGGTCTCCCTTGCAGGTGCAGGATCCCAAGACTTTAGGCAGTCCAAAACTGCTTTTCCAGGCCACAAGCAGAATGACTGAATGCAGGAAACTATTTTCTATTCTATACTTTAGTGGACTCTCTCCCCCTTTTAGTAGCCCTACTATACATTCACAATACTATAGGAACGCTAAATTTTCTAATCATCCAAATACTAGACAGACTCCTGACTAACTTGTGATTGAACACCCTTTTATGACTAAGAAGAGGGGCTGCCAGGATTAGAACCATTGCCCATATGGTGGCCCAGCACGTTCAAAGCAAGGACTTACTGGGCCACCAAATGGGCCCCATCTTGATTCTTCTAGATCAAATATTGAATGCAAAGACATAAGTAATCCATTAATAACTTGCTTAGGACTTTGTAGCCTGGAGTTTTACAAAAACTTCAGCACCAGGCATGAATACACACAGAGCAATAGAAAGAAAATGGGAGGTGAGCTCCAGATCTTATTAATTTCTTATATTCAACTTAAAATATCAGGCATTTGTTGAGTACTTCTTATATGCAAAATACTGTGCTATAAATAAATAGAAAGAAAATAAGGAAAAACAGACAGTTCTTGCCTTCAAGTAGTTTACAGTCTGGATATTATCACAATAGCAATACTCTGGAATTAAACACAAGACAACTTATTGAGTGTTGAATGTATCATTGCACCTATGCATTGTGTTTGATTATTTTTTATTTCATCAAAAGCTTGGTATGGAATTTTCTATTACAATTTGAAATTTATTGGATAGACAGGCATTGAATTGTTTTGAGAAATATACGTGCAGTATAAACAACAGCAACAATTTACAAAACACCTACTATGTTTCAGAACTTACACTTTACTGGTAAGACAATGGAGGTTATTCAGAGGCTAGGCAAATCTTAGGAATTATCAACTCAAGGGTATCAGAGCCAATATTTAAATCTGATTATACGTAACTTTCAAGAACTATGTAAATTTGCCTAGACTTTTTATACACCTACCAGCTAAAAGATGCATTCTATTTGACAAAATCTATTTGACAAAATACATATTGTATATGTATTTAAAAATGAAACTTCCATCTATTTGGCCTAAAGAACTTTTTTGACTTCTCAATTTAGTATTATCAATTCCCAGTTTTTTCCTCTTTGGAAATGCCTGAGAAAAAACAGAATTGAGACTTGATCTTAGCACATCTCCCCTAGAGTGTTTATACTCTCTCATGGTCACTGACATCAAGGGAGGTCTCGGAAGTCCTGGTTTTCCTTATAGCTGGCCTTCAACACACTGAAAATCCTTTGTCAAAACTGCTGAGGTTAGTGTCTTGTTTTCTCCTGGGAGCTCTAAGCTCTCTGCCAAGATTGTATCCAGCAATTTTCCTCATTTTTCTCTAAAGAATAGCATACTTTTTCCTTGGCATTTGTGCCATAGTTTTATTCTAACTTAGCTTT
Source organism: Ochotona curzoniae (assembly GCF_017591425.1). Lineage (NCBI taxonomy): Eukaryota > Metazoa > Chordata > Mammalia > Lagomorpha > Ochotonidae > Ochotona > Ochotona curzoniae. The sequence continues at coordinate 6,835,503 of NW_024466605.1, forward strand.
TTTTCAGACTAAGTTTATAGCTTCAATTTTTTTACTCTTGTCATGGAGCCATTTTTGTGTCCAATTTAGTAGACAAACTTTAAAAGAATAGGTTTTTATTTTTGTGACAGAACTTGCAATAATTATTTTTTTAAACATACCCTCCACAGAGAATAGAATATTCTAACAGTGCAATGAACTTAAATCTCACTGCATGTCACACACTGGAAAGAACTGGTGAATTATTAATTTGTTTTTATACACTGGGGAGTTTTTCCTCATGTTAAAAGGGAAAATAATAATTCTTTTTTTCTAAAGTATGGCTTAGTATGAAAATAGAGGAGCAAAGAGAAAAAAATGCACATGAAAAAATATGCTGGATATTTTCAACAGAGGCAGTAATTCTGTTCCATCGTGGGTGAGGCCATGGCAAATGGCAGAACTCATTACTCTGGCAATTGAGGTAGCCTCAAGATGGCTGTCAACAATCATCACCAACTTCTACTTCCTATGTTGTTCCTCCTAGATTTTACCAAAGTTGATACAGTGATGGTGATGGATGGTCTGTCATTTCTGAAACTAGATTGCACAATTAGGTATTGTTTTCTTTCTCCCCCTAAGCTGGCTCTAAGGGAACTCACGTGATGAAGAGCCTCACAGTGACAAAATTGGGCTTTGAAGGCAATTTCCTTATCCCAGTCAAGTCTTCAGAAATTCTGACCTTGGCCAACAGCCTGCAACCTTCAAGTCAAACCACACAGCAAGTTGCTGTCAGATTCCAACCCACAGAATCTATGATATAATAAATGTCTGTTATTTCAGCCTGATACAATTTGGGGCTATTTGTTGCAAAGCAATGAGTAGCTACTACAGTAATCCAGCACAGAAAAATACAGGAAGATAAGCGTTTATAGGAGCATAATCAGGTTCTTTATTGGTACGGGACTGAGGATAAGATGCAGAAGTAATCTACTTGATAATGATGATGATGGTAAAGAATCATTATACTTATAGCTAATTCCTATTCTGTCCTCTCTGTACACAAGGTCCTATGCTCTCTAATTTATTTCTCATGCATTTCCCTTGGAACTTATTCTCAAAGGACAAGCAAAACCCTAACATTTAAAAAATTCACTGAGCTGTCCCAAGTCATGCAATTAGTAAATACTGGAGATCATGTTCAATGCCAGGGCTTCCCATCATGAAGCCTAGAACCACCAGAACCTAATAAATCTAACTTTGGGAAATTTGCACAATCACTTCACAATGAACTCCACAGAAGTATGTTTTCTGTCATACACAAACTGATGTCACAGAAAAGAGAAAGAGTTAACAGAAATGAACAGTGTCAATGGCCTCGCTGCCCTTTACCCCAGAGCACTCACTGGCACCATATCACCATTGTGGTGAACATTCCTGTAATTAAACTACATCACATGCTAGGGATGCCTTTAAAAATTGCTTTCTAAAATCTAGCCAAGTGGCCCGTCCTTGATACAAAAACAGATTTTACAAGGAAAGACACAGTTTTAAAACTGACATTATTATTCTGTTAAAAACAGTAGTGCTAAACTTTACTTTTGTGGTCACCCAGCATGGTAGCCTAGCAGGTAAAGTCCTCACCTTGCATGCACCAAGATCCCACATGGGCACTGGTTCATATTCCAGCAGCCCCATTTCCCATCCAGCACTCTGTGTGCAGCCTGAGAAAACAGTTTGGGACAAAACAAAGTCTTGGGACTCTGCAATCATATGGGAGACCCAGAGGAGGATCCTGGTTTCAGATCAGCTCAGTTCTGGTCATTGTGGCCACTTGGGGAGTGAATATTTGGACAGAAGATCTTCCTGTCTGTCTCTCTTCTCTTTGTATATCTGCCTTTCTAATTAAAAAATATATATATATATATATATATATATATATATATATTACATAAGGGGGGGAGCCATCAGGGCCAGTGAGGGTCCAAACTGGCAAGAATTGGGAATTAGGAGCCAGAGTTTGCAGCAGAACCCACATACCCCAATGAGGTATAGGGACATCTTTTCCCATTAGGCCAACTAGTCACACCTATATAAAATGAATTATCAGGGGGTAGCAGACCTTTAGACATAAAAATTTTAATACATTTTGTTAGCTATTATGGTTATGTAAAAAAAATCACTTTATAACTTTTTTGCTGCAGACTTCAGAGTCTAGTGGGGGTTGATCATCTTGTTTCCATAGTATCTGGGAGCCATGATGGAAGCCTCAAATTGGGGGGGGGGGGTAGGGCCTGGTGCAGTGGCCTAGTGGCTAACATCCTCGCTTAGCATGCACTGGGATCTGATATGGGCGCAGGTTCTAATTCTGACAGCACCGCTTCCCATCCATCTCCCTCCTTGAGGCCCAGGAAAGCAGTTGAGAACATCCCCAAGACTTGGGATCCTGCACTCTTATGGGCGATCCAGAAGAGATTCCTGGCTCATCGCTTCGGGTAGGCACAGCTTCAGCCTTTGTAGCTGCTTCAGGAGTGAAATCAGTGCACAGAAGATCTTCCTCTCTGACTTTCTAACGACTAGGGACTTTCTAATGAAAATAAATCCTTAAAAAAAAGTCTTTAAAAAATTGAGGGGTCTAGGTTAGAATTATCAAAAGTCTTAATTGGCACATTTGGAAACGGATGCTAAATTTCAGCTGGGGCCAAGTTCTTATCTATGTCAGCATATCCATAGGATTTCTCTAAAAATGCTAGTTTCATCTTTCTTGGAAAAATGGTAACAGGATTGTTAAGTCAACCACCCTGAAAGACATAATCAGGGGAAATCTCTATTGCTTTATGATCTAGACTTCAGGAACCCCCCAAAAGGGAACACCAATCCCAATTTCCATTGCAGGTGTATCAACATCACTTGAAGAAAGCCAGGCAGGAAAAACATTGGGATAGTGTGAGTTAAGTCAGTACAAGCAAAGCTGGCATTTCAATGTGGGAGCTAGTTCATATTTTGGCTGCTCCATGCTAATGTATCTGGGAAAGCAGAAGATGGTTCAAGCACTTGGATCTCTGCCAATCACCTAGGAGAGCCAAATGGAGTTCCAGGCTCACAGTCTTGACCTGGTCCATCCCTAGTCATGGCAGCAATCAGAAGAATGAAACAGTAGATGGAAGACAACATTTCTTCTTCTCTCTCTCTCTCTCTCCAACTCTACCTTTCAAACAAAATTTTAATAAAAATTAATTCTATGGTATTTATTGGTATGGACATTTTGGAAACATTCAATATGCAACCTAAAATAGACATAACTATGCTTTTCATTATAAAAACATACCTGGTAAAAATCTACAAAGACAGACATTTCAAGATGCTGGTTAAATAATTATAATCTTGTAGACTAAACTATTTAAAAGACATTTTGTTTGTACTTTCTTTCCAATCTTCAAATGACTTTTAAACTCATTTTTCATGGAAATGTCTCTCTCTCTCTCTCTCTCTCTCTTTTCATGTTCTCAACAATAATTGCCTGAAAAGGGATTTAACATTTGAATATTGAAGACAAATATCTTCTCATCAAGTTATTTTCATGTTTTGAGTTGTTTTCCAGTAGCTCCTTCAGGACCAATTACTGCTACTGATTACTTTACAAATAGAGATGATATATACAAGAAGGTCCGGAATGTAAAAGGAAGCCAAACGACGAACTAAACTGGCTTTAAGAAATTACCCCAGAATCTGTCTATTCTCATCCCTGGAAACTCTTTTTAACTCGTCCTTGAATTTAAATCTCTTCTTCTAGCAAGTCTTCTTCTACACAGTTCAACCTTAATCTATACATTTTATTCTCTTTAATCTCACATTATTTCTTTAATTATTTTCTGGGTTAATTTTACTCTGTAACTAAACTCTTAGTATCTTGGATGGTGTGCAAGATCTTCCCTCCTATCCTGCCTTGTGTGTGCATATGAAATTCTCACACTCTAGCATTAGTTTAGCTCTGAGTATAACTTAGGTGTGTTATATTATACAGTATTAGACATCATCCCTGTCATTCTTGATATTTGTAAATTCTCCTTGGATAGTCCAGAGTTTTGCTTGACGAAATAGGGAAAAAAGAATACATAAAATCCATATGAAATAGTGTCAAGTACATAGTCTAAGAATCTGCTTGATTAGTTCTATAAAACTGTACCATAAGCCAACTTTCTAACCATAAATCAAATTGTGTGTACATTCAATCTATAATTTTTTAAAGCTGTATGCTTCTAGATACATTGCTACCTTTGCTTTCACAGAATTTCCTTACATAGTCTGTTATGTACTCCGCCTAGGGAATGATGTAAGGAAAAGACTGGATATGTCTATAAAGATACCTGTTTCCTTAGACACCATACCTATTTCTTCTAAGGAATGTCATAACAATGCTGCCTGGTATCTTTCATTCATAATGAAAAGAAAAAAAAAAGTGCAATACCTGTGAAAACTCATGATTCCAACTTCCTGCTAGTTTAGACCCCTGGCAGGCAGCATCAATGGTTCAAGTAACTGGGTTCTTAAAAACCACACAGGAAGACCTAAAGATTAAATGCCTAGTTCCCAGCTCCCAGGCATTTAGGTAATGAACTAGCAGAGAACAGTTCTTTCTCTTTGTCTTTCTCTAGCTCTGCTCCTCTCAAATAAAGGTGCTCTTTTTCAAATATATACTTAAAAAATGAAAATTGTGTTGTATATCATACATATAATTTATAGCAGCTAAAAATACATTTTAAATATTCAAATAATTATTTAGATTAGTGTTCCTAAATTTTTAAACCTCAAAAAAATTCACATTCCTTAAAATTATTGAAGATTTTGAGTGGGCTTCTGTATATGTGGGTTTTATCTACCAATATTTATTTAATTAAAATCAAAATAAATTTTTCAGACATTTGACTTTAGAGTGACAATAACATACTAATTATATATCTTTTAAAAATACTCTGAATAAAATATTAATATTCCTAATATTAAAAATTATTGAGAAAAATATTTATTTACAAAAGTAATAATAAAAATCTTTGATAAAATTAAAATCAACAACCAGGAGTTGATCTAAAGAAGAAAATAGACAATATCTTTATGAAGTTTCACTTAATCATTAAAACATTTCAGTAGCTGCTCAAAAAAGCTACAATCTTTTTATGATCACAGACTTTTCACCCAATAAGCTTGACCTGCAGTTCAACCTTTTTATGCTGATGTATTATGTGCAGTTATCATTCACAAACTAAAGAGGCACAGTAGTTACTAAATGCAACTGTGAAAACCACCTACACAAATGGATTTAAGGTCTTTGATATGGTACCACACAACTTAACAAAGGCAGAGTCTGGCTAACCATGTCCACCTCTTATGTGCTTCCTACTCAGGTGGAAGACCACACACTTCTATCATGGTACCCTTCATTCTTCTGTCCTCACCTTTTCACATTTCACATTCTGGGTCACACTTTCCAACAAAGTTTGCTGTATCTTTGAAACACTGCAATCTTTAACATCTTTAGAAACAGTTTTCCCATGGGGCAGATATACCTACAGGATCTGAAAAACTTATGCAAATCGCTCTTTCAGGAATACAAACCCATCCTTTGCTTCTCCAAATGCCATCAAACAGCAAGTCGCATTAAAGCTCACAGTTCTTGGGTCAGTTAAAAGGTTCTTTGTTCACACTTAAAGAGTGACTATAAGCCCATTCAGTGCTATGAGCAAGTTTGATGGCTTTTTTTTTTTTTCCTTCTCAAGTAAAACTAAAACGTTGCAATTTCTAATAAAGAATGAGGAAACCAAAGAAGGAATGTGAATTATTTCAAATGTTTTCCAGAATAATTTAGAGTGGCTTCAATAGCAATGTTTTTGACCTTTGCTTTCAGGAAGGGCACTCACTGAGTGCCAGCTGTTCTTATCTGCAATCTGTTTAACAGGAACAGGTATCCAAAGCTAAGATGCAATGCAACAGTTTCTCTCATGGCAAATTCTTGATTGTTATAGAAAGAGATTAAAAATACACAGCTTGGTGGGTTGGTTTGCTTAAGAAGGGGAAAAGGGGGTGGAGTAGGAGTTTATATATGCTGTGAAGTGGTCAGGCTGGGATCTGTCCAGGAAGATGACATCTGTTTTTTCTATAAAAAATTTTTGGCAAGCTCTAACTTGTATGACCTATCCAATTTATTTGGTCATAGCTGATAAAAACTTTGTCCCAGAGTTTGTGCCAGCTAAAATGACAGGTTGTTCGCTTTCTGTAGGTACTGTGATTGCTAAACAGCTATTTGAATCCCTATTTAATAAAAAGAATGGCACATTTTATAATAAAATACTTCAAATATCTTAACTTTTCTTGGAATATGGTGAATTTCATATTGATAGACCCAGAGAGCCCCCGATTTCTTTCTAATATAAACAAACTATCACTACCTGTCAATGTTAAGGTTGATTACTTAATTACTCTTACAAAACTACCATATTTGAATCCATTGTCAGTGAATTTGCTTCATCATTTGCTTCCACTCTTATTTTCACTCACCCCTACATAAGCAGCATCCTTCATTATCTTGCACTGTGCCTAGATTTACAAATGGCTCATCTGTCCCCTAAATTAACTTCACATTCATTGCATCTGAAAAATACACATATCTATATGAAAACTGGTAAAAAAAAAAAAAAACAACAAATATTTATGAAATGCCTCCTCTATGCCTGTCCTCCAAGACCCACTGGCCATATAGGATGTGGGTTTAGAAAAATCAAACAGCAGCCAGTCTCCAATTAATCTCATCACCCTCTAAGTAACTCGTTTTCTTTTAATTCATTGATCCTATCCATCAACTGCCATGGGGTAATACTATTAAAACAACCGTAGCTGTCTTCAGAGTAGGAAACTAAAGCCTTTCTGAATTTCTCTTGAGAAACATCCTATTTATGATAGATTCTGTTTGTATTTCTCTTCCATAACTCTAATCTGTATTTGCAAAAGTTGTAAATGAACAGTTAGGTATAGACTGAGGTTTGCATAATAAAGGTATACACAGTAAATATTGTTAAGTAAATAACCTCTGATATTTTAAATCAGCTATACTGAACCAACACCATGAAAAAAAAAGAGTGCTTGGATGATAATACATTGGATTTTTTCTTCCCAAACTGTAAACAAGAATATTCTAACAGAATAACAGCTTAATAGAATTTACACACATGGGCCATCAACCTTACCAAACAAGTAAATGGGAATTTTATCAATATATTTTTTTAAAGACTGTTTTTATTTCAAAGTCAGATACACAGAGAGGAGAAGCACATCCTGTATTCTCCTTTCTACAATGCATTCTACAATATCAGAAGAAACTCCTTTCCTAAGAGTAATAGCTATTTGTTGCCTTTCAAATGGCAAACAAATTTTTTCCTTCTTTAGACAAATTTATGGAGAGAATACTACAAAGGGTTCATATAAATCTTTTGATAAGGGCCATGGATTTTGGCTTCTCATTGCTGAATTGTAAATATTAAATTTGTTGAGTAAATTATTAACAAAATGAACTGATCATCAAATAGTCATGTTGTTCCTCATATACGTGTGGGTATCTACCGAAAAGGCCATGGAGAGAATGACTCTGCAGACTGCAAAAGAGACAGTTGACCTTTCAAACCACGTCTATGTTTTCTAACTTACCATGTGAAAAACTCCACATCCCCTAGAGAATTTACTTTTCTGGAGAAGGAAGAAAAGTAAGGTCTGTAAAGAGAATTAAAATGATGTGGTATATAAAATGTATACATGAATCTTCAAAAGAAAAATTTTCAATCTTGAAGACTTTTGAAAATGAGTTTCATTTTTAATTCAGTCACATTAAAGTATTTGCCAGAATGAAATAATTGAAAAAGAATAAAAATGATTTCACATTTTTTAAAAAGCAAATGCTTCTTTGCTAAATTATTCTTTTCAGTTACAGAAGAAAACAAACTACTTTGGAAATCAGTCAAGTTTTGGAAAGTTATGGAAAAGGAAATATTTGAAAGTACTACATCAATGCCATACAAAGAATGACAGAGAAGCAGGTAAACAATAATAATCAAAGATTTATGAAATGAATCTGCATGTAAAAATCAAAAGGAAAAAAGGAAACAGGACCCATCACTAATCAGTCTCACACAACACCACCTTTGATTTTATCGAGAGATTTATCATCATCTTGTCATATTAACATGTGATGTGATAAATAGGGTTCATATTAGCAATAAGAGCATGGAACAGTTTTTAGTGGAATAACAACTGAATTTACCTCATGCATTGTACTACCTTACAACCATATGATATTTACAAAATACTTCACCTTTTTGAGCTTCAGTTACCTTTAAAATGGGATAATTCAGAAGATGTAGTTATGGTGTACGGGTTAAGTCACCATCAGCAATGCTGACATCCCATCTAAAGGCCAGTTCATGCACTGGCTGCTCCACTTCAGATCCAACTTTCTGCTAACGTGCCTGGATAGGCAACAGAGGACAGCCCAGTACTTGGGCCCCTCTCCTCATATGGGAGACCTTAATGAAGCTTTTGGCCTTGGCCCAACCCTTGTCAATGAACCAGGAGACAGAAGAACCCATACTCACATTTTTATATTCTCTCTCTACCTCTTACTCATTCCATAAGTTTGCCTTTCAGATAAATAAATACACGTATAAATTTAAAGAAACATAATTGGGGAAACTGGAATTATGGCAAAATGCCTGCAATGCTAGCATCCCACATAGCAGATTAATATATACCTGCTTTGTTTCCAATCCAGTTAATGCATTTGGGAAAGCAGTGGAAGATGACACAGCTCTTTGGTTTCCCATTCCCGTATAGGAGACCTGGAAGAAAGTCTTGACTCCTGGCTTTGGCCTGGCACAGCCCCAGCCCTGCTTATCCTCTGGGAATAAAATCAGCAGACAGAAGACCTCCCTGTTTCTTTCTGTCTATAGCTCTGCCTTTCAAATTTGTAAAATAAGTCATATATATAATATGTAATAAATATATCTCTATAATACATAATACAAATATATGAATACATAAAATGTGATAATACAGTTATGGGACTTATTCTGAGGACAGAGTTAAACATTTATATGCTTCCTGACACACAACAGCAATTAAAATTTATATACAAAAATTCTTCAAAAAGTTTATGAAGAATGGACTTAGGTTTTAATTCAATGCTCCATGGCCTTTTTGGAGTACTCTTTGGTCAATTTAATTGAGTCTGCCTGGAAACATAAGGGCTAATTCAGGAACAAAGACAACAAAAAGGAAAGCCAGTAAATGAAAAAGTCTTCCCACACAAGCAACTTTAAACAAACAATGCTTCCAGATCCATTATTCTCTCAAATTTATAATAACATGCCATCATATTAGCGCCTGTGACTCTAAATAAGAACAAATCGTTCCCCTTGTAAGGAAAATATCTGAAATAATTCTCCAAAAAAAGAGAGGGTGCAATGATAAAATGCACCTGCAGCCAAAACTGATTTGTAGATTAATGTTGAGGATCTGCAAGAGCATAGTAGGACAGCAGCAACAGGATCACATAGGAACTGGTTAGGGCTATAACTGCTGGAGTCCTAGGTCTACTACATCAGAAACCCTAAATATGGGGTACAAGAAATGATATTTGAACAAACCCTCTTGATGATTACAATATGTGGTAAAGTATGAGACTCACTAAAGCATTAGCTCACTAAACAGATGAAACTTGAGGGCAGTGGCACGTAGGGCAACAAAGGAAAATTCCATCTGACAGAAAAATAGTGTGTGTGGAGATCAGTGATCAAAGAGAACAATTGAGAAGACTGGGGCCGAGAGTCAGAGTGTTTATATATAGTCTTTTCAAGGATTTGGACTTTATATCAAAAGAAACAGGGATTTAAAGAATCACCAAGAGTTGCTTGTACGGTGGCATAACTGGCTATTACTCCACCTACAGTGCCAGAATTCCTTATGAACAATGGTTCATCTCCCAGCTGCTCCATTTCCCATCCAGACCCCTGCTAATTTTGCCTGTGAATCTAACAGAAGATGACCCCAGGTCCCTGCATCTATGGAGACTGGAAAAAGTTCTTGGATCCTGATGTAAACTGGTTCAGCTCTGGCCATTGTGGTCATTTGGTGAGCAAACCGGCAGATGGAAGAACTTTCTGTCTCTCTTTCTCTCTGGAAATATGCCTTTCAAATACAAATAAATAAATCTTTTTCTTTTTCCAAAGAAACAAAAAGGAGAATCACAGAGAGAGCTTAGTTTTCATTTTAAATTTCTTCACAGAATATGATTATCACATATATAATACAATGTTAATAAGAATGAAAATGCCCTATTAAAGATGTTTGATCTTTAGCATGCATTCAACTGCTATTAATTTCTTTTAACACTGTCATTCAAAGCAGTCATGGTCTAGCATGCGAATGCTGGATTCAGAGAAATGAGTCACTTATTGATTGATCCTAACTTTTTTTTTCCCATGGAAAATGGGCAGAAACATGTCCTGAGTGTCATGAGAACGAAATGGAGCAGGCAAGTTAATGTGAACTTTAAAGCATATACGTTGCAAGATATATTTCTTAATAAAATCTCACTCTTCTTTCAGTTCATTCTGTGGGATAAGCATACATGAATATATAAAGCATATTTTAACGATAAGCATACATGAATATATAAAGCATATTTTAACTCCTGGGAAAAATAAGCACATTAGAAATAATTACTCTTTTCCTGGTGCAATGGCTGAGTTTGCTTAAGTGCCCCTTGCAAACGATGGGATCCAAGAAGGAAGCCAGGTCATGTCCTGGCTGCTCCATTTCCTATGCAACTACCTGCTTATGGCCTTGAAACACAATGGAGGATGCCCCAAAGCCTTGGGACCCTGCACCCATGTCAGAGACCTAAAAAAAGCTTCTGGTTGCTGACTTTGGAACAGCTTAGCTCCACAGACAGTGGGCGTTTGTGGAGTAAGCCAGCAAATGGAAGATCTGTCTCTCTTTTTCTCTGTGAATCTTTCAATAAACATAAATATTTTTAAAAAGAGGAAAATAGATAATTACTCTTTTCCTCACTTAAATACTGTCATGACTTGATAAGGCTACAAAACAAAACTCTGGACTCACCAAAACTGAACAGAAGAAAGATATATTCAAGAATGAGAAACTTAGAGGGAAGGATAACATCCAGATTCATGCGTGGACACAACTAGGGACTGGCAGAACTCGGGCCAGCATCGGAGGCCCTGCAGCAAAGGTAAAAGTCTCTTTGTTTTGCACCTAGATGTATGAAGATCAGACTAAATGCTGATCCTAGACAAAGATAACAGAAAGCCTTCCAATGAATTACACACAGACTTTAGGATTAGAAAAGTCTCCCATTCCAGATGCAAAGGCAGAATTTTATCATTAACAAAGCTAAAAGGGAAGATGGCATTTGAAAACCTGCAGATAAGAGTTTTTGCCTTCTGCTGGCTGAAAGCCAGGTGTGCATGCCAAAAGGACAGGATTCAAAGTCAGTTAAAGGCAGAAAGAGAAAATGCAGACATGATACCTCCTGCCAAGTTGCGGGAAACACAAAAACCTGGGATTTCTTTGGGGACCTGGCATTAGCAATAAACTCTTGGAAAATAAGTTACTACAAAGGAAAATACAAATCCAGCGCACAACATGTTCAACATCTGACTTAGTACTTACAGGGGATTTTAATCTCTCATTTAGTTACTTGAATGAGTACACCTTACTCCTTCTTTAGTTGTAGCAATTAATGATGCTAAATCCAGACAGTGCCAAAGTACTTCTAAGAAGGACAAAGTTGAAAACTTGTCTAAAGATTATTGAGGTTTTATTTGCTAGTTTACCTGTATTTATAAATGCTTCTGGTGCTACAGATAAATTTTCAGGACTTTTTCAACATATACATATATTTTATGATAATAATGCTTGGACACTGATCCTTGCAAATTTGGAGAATTCTGAAATTAATGAAAAAAAAAAGGTTCTACCACTTAATGTAACCTCTACTAACAATTTGCCATAATTCCATGCAGCTTTATACCATTGTTTAACCACTAAAACTTCTGTTAAATGTTTTCCATCTTATTAAAACAAAACTCTAAAGAAAACTAACGCCTGTAAAGAATTCAAAGATATGTTTGTAGCTTTAATTAAAGCAACCAAGAACACAATTTCATCACAATTAAAACAGTTGTCCCCAGCTGTCGGCAAAGGCTTAGGTTGCATTGTACCTAGGTTAACACTGCTGGGACAAAAGCAATTAGCAGCTGGTGGACATCCCAGGCCTAGTTAATGCCAAATTTGTGTTAACTATTCCAGTGTGCCAGCCAGTCACTTATCCTATTCTTTGGGAGGGCAGGGGGAAGACAGACTCAAGCAGGGACTGGGGACCTGTGCATGAGTGTACGTGGGTACTGAATGGACAAGTATGGCCACAGGATGGTACAGTACACTGATAGAGGACAGGGCATGGGGGACAATGGATTGCTCAGGGAGGCGGGTCTGGAGATGTGTGAGGAAGGACATTACAGGTGAGGAATAACTTCTCATGGACTTGCACCATGCTGGCTACTGCACTTGTTGGTAAAGAAGGGGGCTGAAACAAGGTAGTTACACAAAGGGAAATCAGAGGGCGTTTTGGTGCCAAACCAATACACCCAGTCACGTGGGAGATCTGAACTAAGATTGTTGATATCAACCACCACTTCCTGATGCACACAAAATCCACAGCTTGGGGGCCTGCCTGACAAGGCTTGATCACAATACACAGCAATGAATGTTGGGGCAGGGAGTGGACCATGTAAGTTTGGGCCACGAAGCTAAGCAGCTCAAGAGAACTCACTCTGGGAACAAATCGGTGGGGGATTATGATAAAACATCTAGGGGATTGCTATATCAGCGGTTTACTGGAGGGCTGGCAGTGGTCATGGACTAAGATAGGCATGACTATGGTACTCAACAATAATCATGGGTGCTGGAGTTGAGAACAGATAGGGCTGGTCAAGGCTGTAGCACCTACAGGCACACCAGGCTTGAGTGTTGGTCAAGCCAGGCCACAACATCCCCCAAACAGTAAAAGACTGCCAGGTAAGGGCCTAACACCCACTGGCACCCATGAGATATAGGTCTGGAAGTGGGCCTGATGGAGGAACTGGGGAAATCTGCTGGTAGTAAGTATGTGAGTCAGGGCTAGGTGTTGGTCAGGCCAGGCCGGGCTGTTTCATTCATTGGCAGGTATATGATTTGGCTCTGTAGGAAGCAGACCAGACAGGGCCAGCACAAACTCTAACTAGCTAGCATGTATGGGAGCCAGGATGAGGTGTGAGCCACACTGGGCTAGGCTAGGCTATCACACTGGTTTACATGAAAATCAGGGATGGGTGCAGGCTGGGCATGGCTAGTCTGCAGCATCCATCAGTAAGATGATACTGCTAGTAGGTGAGGTGTGGCCAAGCTAAAATATCTGATGGCAAAGGCCAAGTTGGGTGATGGGTTATGTCAGGCTGGACTGGAGCAACCTCTGGCATGCACAAGATCTGTGGCTGAAACTAAACTCAGTCTGGGAGCTAAGGAACACTCCTTTTGTGCTGAGCTTCCCACTAGCATGCACCAGAGTTGGAATGGGAGGCAGCAAACTGAGCTGCACATGGCTGCAGTATCCCTTAGCATGGGTGTTGACTGGGTCTGGCACTTGCCAGACTGGGCTAGGTTCTAGCACCCACTGCTGCTCAATGAGAGACAGGCTAGGTGTAGGACAGGCTGGGCTAGGTCTCTGCACCAGTTGAACTATGTGAGAGCTGGGTCTACGGGTGCACCAGGCAAGGCTGGGATCTAGCACCTAACAGCAAGAGCCGGACAGGGTGTGTGCCAGTTGTACAAGGCTGCTGTTCTTGTCAGGTCATTCAGGCTGGGCCAAGGACCACTGGTGTGTATGAGATCTGCCACTGGGAGTTGACTTGATAGAGGAGTTGGGAACTCCTCTGTCAGAAAGCAGTCCTCTGAAGGTGACTTCAAAAAATAAGAGTGGGAGCAGCCCCGACAAAGCCAGGTCTGGGGGTGGGCCAGTTTGGGCCAGTTCATAGCACCCACGGCAGATGTGAGAACCAAGACAGGGTGCAGGATAAGCTGGGTTGGACCACAACACTAGCCAGTTTATATTAGGGCCAGGACTGGGAGCTGGCTGGATTTGGCTAGACCACAGCCCCACCAGCATGAGCTGGAACTGGGGACAGGCCAGGCTGAGCCAGGCTGCAACTACCACTAGTGGATGTCAAGGTGAGGCGAGCCTTGACAGTCTTGGCCTCAGCTCCCACCAGCACATTTAAGACCTGGAATGGTGGCAAGCCCAGAAGGCGATCTGAGTCGGATCACCCTGGCCAGGGCTACATTACCCACTGGGCCTGCATGTGAGCAGGTTTAGGGGAAGAGACAGGCTGAGCTAAGTGGCCATATCCACTGGCGCATGTATGAGCCAGTGTAAGTACAGGATGGTTGGGCTTTGCCACAGCCTCAGCTGGCAAGTGCTAGGAATGGGGACAAGCCCTGTCAGACCAGACTGAAGAACTACCTAAAAGTTGTGGGATCTGAGGCTGGGTGGGTTGGATTGGGTTCAGCTCGGCTCCAATGCCCATTGATGTGTATGAGAACTAAATGATGTGGGACAGACTGTACCAGCCCAATGCACATACCAGCATGCACAGGAACCAGGGCTGGGGGCAGACCGAGTGGGGGTTACTGGAGGCTACAATTCCCACTGGTATTTGTAAGGGCAGAGTATGTGGTGGGCAAAATTGGGCTGGGCCATATCATTCACTGATTTGCATTTGAGATTGGGCTAAGGACAGAACTGACCAGGTGACTGCAATTATCAACATGTGTGTAGGCTGATATGGGTGATGGAATGAGCTGAATCCCACAGTGCTGGCACACAGGAATCAGGCTGGGATCATGTCTAGAAATGTTTTGTTGGGGTCCCTCCCCCAACTGGATCACTGGACTTAGAACTCCAACCACGGTGAAAATCACAGCCCATATGACCTGACTGTAGAGTGCATGTGGCAGAACTGGGTCTCCATGGTTGCTGAGGCCTGTGTGGTGGAGTGTGCCCAGAAGATTATCGGGGACATGATAATCAGTTCGTTGAGGCCTGCAGAGACATGGAGTACCATGGAAAGCAGGACAAATCGGTCAGCTCTCCCAGACAATTAACTGCGTCAATTCAGACTCAGGTGGTCTATGTCAACCAATCTTGAAAGGATTTCATCAATCTTGCACCAAACAAATGAACAGCGTCTTAGGACCATCAAAATCACTTAAGCAGTATCCTTGGAACGTGCTTCACTTCTGGGACCCTGGGATGCCATTGGGTGGCCTTCCCCCATTCCTGGATACTGATGTGGTTGGGTTGTTGGGGGTGGCCCTCTCCCCTTCTGTCTCTACTTTCCCCAGATACCACAAGAAAAAAGGAGATTGGAGGCAATTACCTCATCCACTTTCCCCCATTCTTTGACCCTCTCCACCCTAATTGGCGGTAATGCATCCCTCTCAATTATGTATACACCATCAAAAATAAATTTAATAAAAATAAATTTAAAGAAGAAGAATGCTGCAATTAAATATTTGTGCATGAACTATTTACCACACATGAAAGGAGTGACAAAGCATTATAATTTATGTTATTGGACATTTCATTGTATGCTACATTCTTATCTTTTTTAAAAAATGTATTTGCTTATTTGAAAGGCAGAATGAGAAAGAGGCAGAAAGAGCAAGATTTTCTGCCCCCGAGTTCGTGCCCCAAATAGTTTCAATAGCAGGGTCTGGGCAGGCTGAATTCAGAAACCAGGAAATCCACCAGTGTCTCCCATATGGGTGCAATGAAACCAGGTGCTTGGCCATTATCTACTGCCCTGCCATGCACATTAGCAGGTAACCTGGATGTGGTGTGATGAGGACTGGAACCAGAGCTCCAATATGAACTATGACTGTCCTAAGCATCAGGCTATCCTCCTACAACACGCTGCTCTTTTACATGCAGTAGATATAATACAGTTGAAGTTTTATTGTCCTTTTTCCGTGTTTGAGCGTATCTTTATTTAGAATCTGTAGGGCGCTCCAAAAAACTATTAATTTTCACATTCTATCATTTAGCATAATTTTAGCACTTGCCTGAAACACTAAACATTTCAGAAAAACATATCTTTGGAATGACTAACCGATACAGCCCCTCACAAAATTAAAATTATTTACATCATATTCTAATTACTGGATAACAGGCTAGATGAATTATCACCATAATGCAAATGAAGCATCCATTTGTACACACATTCTTATTTGAAGAAGACAATCTGCTCTTTTAAGATGGTGAAATAGTTCTAAAAACATCATCCGGGTTTTCTATATTCTTATAAGCTTTATATTAAGTGAACTATTTTTCCTCAGACTATAGGTCAGCTATTTGTGTGCTTTGGTTTTGCTTTTTAAATGGCCATTCCACATACTACCATCAAGGATATCTGCATCCCATGTCAGAGTTTGAGAGTTCGAATCCTGACACACATTCCCGCTTCTGGCTAATGTGTACTCTACAGGTTGCATTTGGGTGCCTGTGTCTGTATGGAAGACCTAGACTGAGTTCCCAACTCCTGGCCTCAGTCTTGCTGCTCCTGCTCTTGACTGTCACTGAGGAGTGAAACAGTAGATGGACAATTTCTGCCTCTTTGTCTTTGCCTTTCCAATAAGGACTTTTAGGATCAAAACCCAAAAAATATTGACCTGTGTCAATGTCTTGAAGTATTTCCCCTATTATTTCTCCTAATAGTTGACAGTTACATTTAGGTCCTTAATTCACTCTGAGCTCATATTTGTATGGAGTAAGTAGTCTACTTCCTGGGCATATCCACTTTTCCCAAGTACGTGTGTTGAAGATGTTGTCCATTTCCCAGTGAATGCTCTTGGTGCCTTTGTAAAAAACTGGATGAAAAAGTACAGGTCAACTTCCAGATTTTCTATTCTGCTACATTCCATATTTATGTTTTATGAATGCATAGTGATCTTTTACTAACTAAAGCTATTGTATTTTTTAAAAAAAATATTGGAAGGGCAGATCAGATTTACAGAGAGAAAGACAGAAAAAAAGATCTTCCATCCACTGATGTACTTCCCAAGCAGCCACAATGGCCAGAGCTGACCTGTTCTGAAGCCAGGAGCCTCTTGCAGGGCTCCCATGAGGGTGTGGGGTCCAAAGGCTTTAAGCCACCCTCCATTGCTTTCCCAAGCCACAAGCAGGGTGCTGGATAAGAAGTGGAGCAGCCAGGACATGAACAGGCATCCATATCAGATCAGGGCACTTGAAAAGTGACGATTTAGCCATTGAGTACACTTGGTCCTTTCATAAGTTTTGAAATCAGAAATTGTCTTTCAAGTTTATGAACACCATACCTCTACTAGTCTAAAGATGACACTCTAAAGTACATTCTGAAAACTAGTTATGATAGCCCCACATCTTCTAACTTATTGGAAAATTACTCAACTGCATCTAAAGAATTGTATCTGTTTTCACAAATTATAAAACAAATTCTGTACCATAACTTTTTTTAGGAGTTTCGCTAAAACTACAATTACACTGGATAAGTAGACTAACTTAAGGAAAACTTAAGTCCTTTATGCTCTTGTATTTTCCAGGGAGGCTGATTAACCTATACAATTTATCAGAATTTAAAATTTTAGCACTTTGACCAAAAGACTAAATAGAAAATGAAATAGAACACACAGTGCATAACCACTAATATTTAATGCTTGATGAATTCATTATGTGAATGATTCTAAAATTATTTTTAAAATAGAAACAATTTGATCAATGAACTTTTCATCTTCCTTTAATTATAGATTCACAGGCAGTTTCAGAAAATTAACCAAAAAAAAATTATTTACCCTTTACTCAATAAACCAAGTGGAAACATTTTCTAAAACTATAGCACAATCTCACATCTAGGATACTCATGCAGCCCAGACACCGACAATTTTATCATCACAAGTATTTCTCATGATGTACTTTAAATAGCCAAAGCCACTCCCCAACCCACCAACTACTATCTCTTAGGTTAATCCCTAGCAACCACTAATCTATCCATCATCACTGCTTTTATCTCTAAAAGGTCCTAAGAATAAGGCATGTAAACTTTGAGGACTTGCATTTCTCACTTAGTTTGCTGCATGTAGCCATATTATGTTCGTTCTCACAGCTGATTACTAGTTTACAACAATGATGGATCATGATTTGCTTAGCCATTCATTTTTTTGGAGGACATCTGGGAAGTTTCCAATTTGAAGCTCTGATAAATAAAGCTGCAATAAATATTTCCGTAGAGAGATTTGTGTCAACAGAAGTTTTCATTTCTCTAGGATAAACCAATGCCTAAGAATACACCTCCTGGGTCACATACAGGTTGCATGATCAGTTTATTCTGAAATAGCCAAAATGCTTTCCAGAGAAAACTACCATGGCAAATACATGAGTGATCCATTTTCTCTTTTTGCCAACATTTGGTTTTGTCAATATTTTGGCCATTCTAATAATGGCCAAATAAGTGTGTATGATATTTCACTATAGTTTTATTTGAATTACCTTAATGATTAACAGTTTGACATACTTTTCTGGACTTTTTACAATCTATAAAATGAGCTAACTCTTCATTCCTTTCATCCATTTAACAAACAGATTATTATTGCATTTTTGGTTATTGTTGATTTTTGAAATACTAGTCCTGGAGCAATTATGTAGTCTGTAAATATTTTTTGCAACTTGTAGCTTGTCTTATTCCTTAAAAGAAGGAATTTGTTTTCATGCAAAGTCAACATTCTTGTTCTGAAGAGGTCCAATTTATTAATTTTCCTTTTAGGAAAACTTAATAGTTTAATTTTCTATTTGAAATGTAAATCTGTGATCCATTTTGAGCTGAACTCCATGTAAGGTCTAAGACTGGGGTAGAGATTTGCTTTTCTCCCCTGCTCCAAACTGTTCAATGTACAATATCATTACGTGAAAAGGCGTTTTTCCCCAACTGGATGATTTTTCTCTTTGTCAAAAATCACTTGTGCATATTTTATAGGTATAAATCTGAGTTCTTTTTTTTTCTGTTTCATCTGGTATTAGGTTTATTTTCCTGTCAGCATTTCAAGGACACGATTCCATTACCATGTGGCCTTTGGAGGGTGCAGTTTGGAAACCTGCACATGAGTTATTTCTGTGATAAAACATGTATTTTTTTTCTATTATAAGCCTTTCCTAGTGTTCTATAGTTCTGACATTGGTATTTTAAAATCCCTGGCTCTCAACCTTCAATAACCCTTTTCATTCTGATGATACAGGCCATTCTCCACCCTTAGGATATGTCATGAACATTTTGTCTCATTTGTTCTTCTCTGGTCTGAGAATTCTTACAAGGAAGACAATGGACTTTCCATAGTCATTGATTTTTTTCTTTTTACTTTCTTCTTATCTTCATCTTTTTTTTTTATTCTCCTTCTAGAAGATTTTCTTTTCTTTTTTTTTTTGAAGTTACTAGTTTTATTTAGTAAGGAAACTAATAAGTTACTTTACTAAGATAATTCACATACAATAAAATTCACCACACCAAAGTGTAAACATGCACAGGTCGCACAGACGTCATCCCTGTCTTCAGTCCTGAAAGCGGTGATGACACTCCAGGGAAGTCTCATACATGTTAGCAATCTCATTATTACTATTTATTTTAATTGGGAAGGCATATTTATAAGGAGCAGGAGAGACAAAGATCTTTCATCTGCTGGTTCACTCCCCAGTTGGCCATAATGGCTAGAGCCGAGCTGATGTGAAACCAGGAGCTTCTTCTGGGTCTCCCACATGGGTTCAGAACCAGGGATTTGGACCGTCATCCGTTGCTTTCCCAGGCCACAAGTGGGGAGCTGGATGGATCAGAAGTGGAGCAGCTAGAACATGAACTGGTGCCCATATAGGATGTTGTTGCTTGCAGGCAGAGGATTAGTCTGTTGTGCCACAGTGTCAGCCCCATCTCTCTATTGTTTTTAAGATACATAAGTAAGAAAAAAATAGGTTGTCTCTGCTATGACAGGTGTCCCTCTCAGCGCTGTTCTCCTGTGAGCTCCACGTTTCTGTCTGGAGGGGATTGCGGGACATTTAACGGGAGTCTGCTCACAGGAAATGCCCTCCCTCGTGTGCAGTGCCGGGGTGACTTGAATTTCTAAAATTTGTGATAATTGAAATTTTTTAATTCCATGAAGTTTCTTTTTCTTTTGTTTGTTTTTATATGTCTTTATTTTTTAATTGTTAATAACATTGTATTATGTGATACAGTTCCATAGGTGCTTGGATTTCCCCTGCTCCTCCCACAACCCTCTCCCCATGATGCATAACCACAGTTCAAGTTTAGCTGAGATTCCTTCATTACAAGCACACACCCAGCACTGAGTCCATCAATTCTTTGATTTCTCCACTATTCAACAATGCTGACTTTGAAGATTAGAATTCAATATCTATGAAGATATCAATTTAAATATTTTTAAAATACATTTTCTCTAAATCACTTCCATTTCCTCAATGATAATACTCTTCTACCCATGCTCATTTTGACTTTCTAAGGATTTGGCAATAAATTTGTCTAGATATTGAGACACATGGGCCTTATTCTGCAGGAAATGCCATTATTTGATACTGGAATCTACTGGACATAGGGCATGGATACTGTCAAGGAGTTGACAACAAATATATCTAGTCCAAGCAGGAATAAGTGCTGAAAGAGATAAACACTGCCCTGGGAATATTTCCTTTTCTATTGTGTTTACCTATTTGACTTTCTCTTTTATCCTGGCCATTTTCTGATGTTCATTCCTTTAAAGGTTACATTAGCTGACATACACTGTTAACAAGAATTGATCACTTTCCAGAAGAACTGCTCCACAGCTCTGGTTAAGCTCTGACATGTGCAACATGCAGATCAACAAGGACCTGTACTAGCATACAATGCTATGCATGAACGGCAGCCTCTGGTCTCCCAGGAAGGCTATTTTAATAACTTTGAGACATACTCTTGACTGACTGCCGAAGGTATATGCTGCAGGTACAAGTACAGGGTTGGACAAAACAAATTTGAGCACTCTTCAAACCTATCACCTACATTTCTGCTTGTTCTTATCTCTGCTACAATCTGTATCTGTTCACTTAAACTCAAAGTTCAACAGGGTCTCTCCCTACAAGTTCATTCATGTGGAAAAGTCCACTGCCTGTTGCTGCTCCCAAGGGAAGTTCCCTCAGCATGTTGGGAAACGTACTTTCTTTTCTTTGTATTTACTACATTTACAGTGGGATTTGGGAAGAGTAGATACATCATTATCTCAGTTTGGCATATAAAATCTCTTAATATATTTTCAATTTAATTATGTTTTATGAGGTTTTCTTACAACAGGATTCATCCACAACACAATTTTACAAAAATGACAGCTGTGTGAGAGTACTTCAAAAAAATTATGGGAAACTGTAACAACTGAATTTTGAGATCCATGAATATTCATGTTATATATGTATTTGAAAACATGCATTGGTTTCAAGCTTTTTTACAAAATTATTTTTAATTCTATCTTCAAACATTTTGAAATATCCTCATATATATTTGGTGATAAAAACTGACAAGTAACCAATTTAGAATGATATTGAGGAAATATACTGGATTTGTAACTTAAAAAAAACACACAAAAAAGACCACTTTCCAAGGCCTCGGCCTATATTTAAAATTTAAAAAATGGTGCGAATCATTTAAGGAGACTTTTTCAGTTCTATTTGTATAATCAAACTAATCATGGATATGCAAAATAAGATTTTAGTTTTCAACCATTAAGCACTTTATCACTCCATCTTTTAAAAATGATTTAGTGGGTAACTGGGTTTTCCTTGTGAAAGAAAATGGGGCATATTAAAACATTTCAGCCTGACAAAACAATATTTATGACTCTCTTTTGTGCAAAAATCAGAGCCTTAAGGTTGCCTCATATGCCTATTTAAATTTTATGTTTTTCATTAGAAAAATATATGAATATGTCTAAAAAAATTATTAGCAGAGAAAGAGAAAAACATATAATGTTAACAAACTTATTAATAATGGGATTACACATGTATGTAACAGATTTCAGTGTGATAACTCTCCTGAATCCTTTTATACAAAACCAAAATACTATACAAAAATCAACTCATAATGAATGAATCAAGGATATAAACCTAAAGACCTAAAACCACCCAATTACTAGAGAAAAACAAGAGAAACACTGCAAGAATGACCTAGGCAAAGACTTCTTGGATGAAACCACTGAAGTACAAACAATAAAAATAAAAATGGACAAATAGGATTACATCAAGCTAACAAGTGTTTGCACAGCAAAGGAAATAATCAAAGAGGGAATCAACAGAGGGGCAGAAAATATTAGAAAATGATTCATGTGATAAACTATTAAGATCCAGAGTATTTACGGAACACAAGAAACTCAATAACAATATGGTCCAGTGAAGAAATATGCAAAGGATATGAAAAATGTTCAAAAAGGGAAATGTGAACAGCCAACACCAACATATGAAAATGCTCAGGACCACCAACCTTGAGGGAAATCCAAATGAAAACCACAAGAAGATATTTCACTAGTGTTAGAATGCTTTTGATTTTTAGATGGTAAGCAAACAAAAAACAAACATTTTCTGGCAGCATAAAGAGAAAAAGAAAAAATACAATAGTTATAAAAATTACGGAAGACCATAGGGAAATTCCAAGGAAACTAAGAATAGATCTATCATATGGCCCAGCTATTCCACTCCTGGGATTAAATCCAAAGAAAATCAAACTCGAATATGAAAATGTTAGCTTCACTCCCACATTTATAATAGCTCAATTCACAATAACTAAAAGATGCAACAACCCTAGATGCGTATTAGCTGATGACTGAATAAAGATAATATGGTACATATTGCATAATGGTAGAGTATACAGCCATAGAGAAGAATGAAATCTTGACATTCTTAGCAAAATGCATGAAATGGGAGATTAGGCTAAGTGAAATAAGCCTGACCCAGAAAGGAACATACCAGGATTTCTTTTAGTGGTAGTAATTAATACACACAGATAAACTACCATAGCTTTAATTATCTGTATATTTTATAATTCACTGTATATGAATGCAATGGATGTCATTTGCTTTGCTTATTATTTTTATGGGCCTTTTCTATATTCATGATAAACTAACCTGAGTTTCAATAAATACTTATTTTTATTTAAAAGGCAGAATTACACAAAGAGAAGCAGAGAGAGAGAGAAAACTTCAATCCACTGGTTTTCTATACCAATGGTTACAACAATCAGAGCTGGGACAGTCCAAAGCAAGAAGCAAGAGCCAGGAGTGTCTTCCTGGTCTCCCTTGTGGGTAAAGGGGCCCAAAAACTTGGATCATCCTAAGCTGCTTTCCAGGCCTTCAGTAGGGAGCTGGATTGGAAGTGGAGCTTTCGGGACTTGAACTGGCACCTATATGGGATACTAATGCTGCAGAAAGAGACTTAAAGGGCCACACCATGGCACTGACCTCCTGAACTACTACTGCCTTTTCACTTTTAACATGTTGGATTCTTTACTTAGCGGTGCTTTTAGACTTTGACTATAAAGAAAAAATGTATTTCAAAACTTAAGAAAAAGAAAGCAAGGAGAGAGGGAGACAGAAAGAGACGAACAGGAGGAGATAATTCTTTTCCTATGGTTGTATCAGTGAACTACATTGGATCCATTCTCTGCATTAATATCATACTAACAGGTCCAGCACAGTGACACAGCATCTAAATCCTCCATTTGTAGGGCTGGAATCCCATATGAGTACCCATTCATGTCCCAGATACTCTACTTCTGATCTAGCTCCCTGATGATGGCCTCAAAAAGTAGCAGAGAGAGGCCCAAGTTCTTGGATGCATGCCCTCATTTGGGAGACCTGGAAGAAGCTCCTGGTTTCAAGCTTTTACATGGCCAACCTTAAACTATGGAAACCATTTAGGGGATGAACCAGCAAATGGAGGGTATCTCTCTCTCCCTCTCTCTCTCCCCCAATTTCTCTCTCAGTCCCTCTCTTCATCCTTCCCTCCGCTTCTGCCTTTCAAGTAAAACAAGATTTTTTTTCAAAGATATACTTATTTTATTGAAAATTCTGATTTACAAAGAAAAGGAGAGACAGAGAGAAAGAACCTCTGTCCTCTGGTTCACTCCCCAAATGGCCATAATGACTGGAGCTGAGCTGATCCAAAGCCAGGAACTAGACATGGGTCTAGAACCAGCACCAGAGCAGCACCAGAGCTTAAGGGTGAAGGACTAGTCTGTTGAACCATGGCACCAGCGTGAAAACAAGCAATTAAAAAAAAATGTATTCACATAGGAACTCATGAAAAGATTTTTGCTTTTATTTAAGTAATTACTACACACTTGCTGTTAACATTGAGAATCTACTATATCAGTAAATTGCTTCAAAAGAGAGCTTAGGAAATCCAATAATTTTGTATCAATGGTGTCTTAGTACTGTTGCTCTTTGTTCCCCTTTTTATATAAAAAAAATAGATGTGAAATATTTGTACAACTGAGAGTTGTAAATATTTGAAGGGTGGCTGATCTGTTGTGCTACTTCAAGAGAAAACTTGAAGGAAACAGAAGAATGGAATTATTGCAAAGAGGACAATTCCAAGTCCAGGAAGCCCTGCTGACAGTTGTCAATGCTGTGAAACGCATCAGTGCTCTCTCAGAAATATACAGCTGCCTTGATTCCTTCCAGTAAACCAAAAGAAAAACATGAAAATGGAACAGTTCAAATTCTTCACTGTCCTAAAAGAACTGTATATTATGCTTTTTTTTTGTACCAAACTTGAACATGTTTCCATATTAATACAAGGTGAATCTCATGAAAATCATCCTGAAATTTGGAGCATTGTCCACAAATTTAAATCATCTTGACTATAAAAAAAACTTGATCGTGCATGGCAAAATAATACCATTATATAGTTAGGAAGGCTGTTGGATTTAACAGTATGCCTTCTTAACAAATACATAAATATAAATATTAATTTTTACACAGATTTCTTCTAGAATACCCAAAACCAAAATAATCTCAGAAGAATGATTTAATGGCATGATGGGAATCTATTCTAATATTTAACTCTTGCCATTGGAATGTACTTCTTTATCCGATTTAAATCCCACACATTTGTTTTTTTACTAGTAGCAGTATAACTGCTTTATTATTGCATTACCAATTTTTGCTGTTTTTATTAGTGCTCTGTTTAAAATGTCATGTTTTGAATGGTTTCCTTTTATTTTCAAAAAAAATCCTGCTGTTTTCAGTGTGCAATCTTACAAAATGTGACATTTATCAGGGACATATGTTTGATATTATAGCACATATTATTTCATAAGTTTCAAAGTCTCAGTTCCTCTGACAGCAATGGGCACATACCATCAGAGCTACAATGTTGATTTTGCTTTTCTTAGATGTCTCTCCCTGCAAAGGGGGAATACTTTCCCCACGGAGAAAAAGGAGGGGGAGGGTATTGAAAGATTTTAAAAACCTTGGGTGTAGGTAGAATGAAACTGTTTTTTAATTTTTTGATACAGTTCCATAGGCTCCAGGATTTCCTCTTTTCTCTCCCCAATTCTCCTCTTTCCACTGATTTCCCCTATATTATTACAATAGTATAGTCTTTGCAAAACAGTTATGAGTCCATCATTCTGCTATCTAAGTGTATCCTGACATTGTAATTAGAATCTATTTCTATCCCCAGTGGAGATACAGAATGACTAGTCAGCACCTTCCTTATAATTAGCTTCCATACCTTGGACTCCCATCATTAAAGACTCTTGCAGACATCTTTCTTCAGGCAAAATAGCCTTAAAATCCTAACTTCTCCTGGCTCATGTTTTCTAAGACTTCAATTCTTTTGAAGCTCAATCTTGGGAAGCCTCCAAGTTCTGTGTATCCCTCATTTCCTCTCACATGTCTCAATGTATATTTACTAGCACCTGTGGTAGGGATCTTTAGGCCTATGGAATTACTCAGCAATCTGGGACTCCAACAGATTTAATCTAAGAGTTCAATGGTTTCCACTGAGAATATTCACATCAGCTATAAAGCTGTGTCACAGAATTGAGGAATAACATCCCAATAATAACTAAAAATTAAAATCACCATGATGTATCCTAGAAAGCAGAGTTCTCCCCCTTTCTCTTAATACTAAGCACCTATTGAAGGCCTGAAACCTTTTCAAATATTTCACAATTCTAATTTTTCTTGTATGCATGGTTGTCATGATTAAGCTTATGTTACAAATCATTGGGCTACATCACAGGAGAACTGCTGCCTGCTTCACTTCTGAAGACTCATTTTCAGGTTCTCTCTAACAGGAACTAGTGCAAATCAGACAAACATGACTCTCTAGAATAATATGGAAAATATTAAGAAAATCCACACACAATGATTAAGCTAGTCTTTTGTTTCTAGGCTAATCTAAACCCAAGAAAACTCATGACAATGTCTCATGAGTAATCCCCATGACAGAAAGCAGAGGGAACCATTATGTGAAATGCCATCAATCAGATTGCTACAGCCATTGCACTCAGATAATATCTTTACAGAATCTCTGTTGGTAAGAATATCAACTACAAGCTGAAAGTGCTGTTTATCATTAATGATTGTCTTCTGGATAGAAATAACCAAAACTTTGGTTCAGATTTCTGCTTGTGTTGCTTCTTCAAAGCACAGAGCCCCTGTCCAGAGCGAACATTCAAAACCACTGGTAACTGCCTATTTCAAACTAACCAGCATGGTCTAATAATGCTGCCTCCCACTCAGAACCCATTTGAGGCTTCTTTTTTAAAAATGACGCACAGGCCAGTTGTGGAATACACACAAAACACATTCAACAGAGTCTATGTTCATTACAACCTATGTTTCTATAAATTTCATCAAGTCTAACTGCCTACTGTAGTCACCAAAAACAGCTCTAAGTTATTTTCACCTTTAGAAATTTGATGTACTCTAATTTTTCACAGCCTTTTTTTTCTCAAAAAGTGGACATGAATTCTATTTAAACATCACAGAAATGTTTAATATTTGTATGCATTTTAAACAGACCGAGAACATAGAAACTTATGTGTTACAATAAAGTGGTAAGGAAACACTAAAACATTAACATTGATAATGGCTTGAGGCAGAATTTTAATTATTTGCAACATTTTACATAGTATTAACAATCTATTTCTTTTGCCAGATTAGATAAATGGTAAAACATGTTTCTACAGCACGATTTCTGGAAGTCACCTCTTTTCCATGACCTCCTTGCCATGCATATTGTACTGCACTTACTGTTACTCATTTCCTGAAAAAAAATTATACTTAGTAAGTAATCATACATCTATTTTCCTGTTCCCAACATCCACCAAGTTTTGTAAAACATGTGAAAACCTCCATTGGTATGTGCTCCATCTTCAGTTCACCTAACAGCCTTCCTAATTTTAAAAAGTTAACCTTCTCTGGTCACCCCAGAAGCTCAGAAACCTTGAGTAGCACTGTGGCATATCAAAAGTGTGTTTTCTCTATTTATCCCAATATGTTTTCATTGCAAAACACAACTGTGTATATAACTCCTAACTTTTTTCTAATATTTGGCGAAGATTTGGGACATTCTGTCTGCATCAGGATCATCCCTGACTGTAAATGTTGATGGCAAAAACTGTCTCCTGCTCCGTCTTGGCATCTTATCCTTATCTATTTAACAATATTTTTTCCATTGCAGGCAGAATTTATGAGCAGTACCTGGTCCTTCATAATAAATTATGGGTGTTTCATTTATATAGAAAGAATTCTTAGCTTGATTTTATTCATTGACAATCTTTATATTAAGAACAAATCCAATGGAACTTGAAAACAGCAGTGGCCATTCTTTTCTTTCAACCTTGAATCCACAGGTTTCCTACAAGATGACCTTCTCTGAAATTAAACGTATTTATAAACAACAGAACTGCAATTTATTAATATTCTCACATTCCTACTATAATATTCTCCAGTACTATTCATTGGTTGCATTATTATCCTCACAAGGATCCCTTCTGAGTTAGCCAAAAATATTTTAAAAAGCAATTATCTTAGTTATTTTCTTAAAATGAACAATCTTACAGCATGAGATATCAATTTCTGATCTGATGATTATTATTCAAACCTTACCAAAATGACAATGTGTTGCCTGAGTGTGCATCTACTGCGGGCTTTAGATTCACTTGCTGAAAGCACAGACTAGGAAAAAACACAACAATTTCTTTTTATCTGTTCATTATTTACTTGAGATTAGATCACTGAAAATTCCAGTTCTTCCTGGTATTGAGTTACAAAACTGAAAAACGGATTTGCATCTGTACAGAACTATAGTTGTTCTCTCATTTGGGCTGTTTCCTGTCTTTTACCAATTCACTTTCAATCCGCATTCCCATGGGGTTCTCTTCAGCTCATCATTAAGTTTCCTTTAACAAGGTAAGTGGGACCAAAATTGCAGCCTAGTGGATTGAACTACCATCCACATTAGAAAACTGGGCTGAGTCCAGGCTGCCTCCCTTCCTAGCCAGCTCCCTGATGCATCTTGAGTAGCAGTGGAAGATGGCCCCAGGGCTTTGGCCCCTGCCATCCACATGCAGGTACAGTTTCAGGCTCTTGATTTCAGCCTGGCCCAAACCTTGTTGATGTGGACATTTGGGGAGAGAACCAACAGCCAAAAGACCTCTCACTTCTGTTATTCCACTTTGAAATGATAAAATAAATCCATAAAAAAAAGATAACTTACACTGTCCATTGCATTATTTACAAATGCAACCAATATATAGTAAGTTTAGGATTATATATTCCATTACAAATAAAAACATTTAAATGTTAAATAATAAGCTGGAAAATTATGATACCAATTCATAGCTAGCTTCATATGCTGAGTATTTCAAGCTGTGTATTTCAAGCTTAGGATTGTGCTTATAGGGTTATCACTGTGGCATGGCGCGTTAAGCCTCTACCTGGAAAACAAGTAACCCATATGAATAAATACCTTAATTGGGATACTCTCTTTTTTCTTTAGATAAAAAGAAGACTTTGAAGCAGTTCAACTTCCATGAAAAATTTTCTTATCTGGATTTGTTACCATTATATACTTTATAAATAACTAAGAGAAACATTAAAATATTGAATGAATTAACATACATTAACAAGAAACAACAAATTTCCTAAGCTTATACTACTCATCACCCATCTCTTCCACCATTACCAATTTTGTGACTTGTTACACTAAATAGGAACAAATACATATGTTCCAGTCAACTGACTTACACCTGTATTCTTTATTTTCAAAACTATTTGTGCTGCCACGCAGTAAGTATCATTTGTAGGGCAGGTTTGGAAGAGGCATATTCTTTTAACTTTACTGTGGAAGAATTTTATTTCATTTTCAAAGTCAAACAAAAGCTTTGCTAGGTACATTATCCTGGGCCAACATTTCCTTTTAGAATCTGGAACATGTTGCTCCATTCTACTCTGGCTTGTAGAGCTTCATGTGTGAGGTCAGCATGAATTTAATTGCCATTCCTATATATGTCAATTGATTTTTCTCACATGCTCATTTAAAATTTTTTTCCTTATGTTCAATTGAAGAAAGCTTGATTATCATGTGCCATGGTGAAGAGCACATTCCCTCAACACTGTTGGGAGTTCTTTGTCACGTCTGCATGCTGTTTCCCAATTCTTTCTCCATATTGCATATGTTAAGCACACCACTTCAAGTGGAAGTATGCATCTGATCAAATGTGTTGTACAATACATGACCCAGGAAATGTCACACAACAAGCTACATGTATGAGTCTCTAGAATGCTTTCTAGTCATAAGAAAATAATTCCAATGAAACAGCCATAAAGTTACACATACTGAATACATGTAGCACATTACAATAAAGTAGTTACATATTGAATATAATACAGATAATACAGGAAAAAAATTCAAACATACAGAGTGCTAGAAAACAGGACGAGAGAACACCAAAACAGCAGGTATAGATACAGGTTACACAGAAACTATAGGAACATTAAAACAAATGGATTTCAAATAGATAGTTGAAGTATAAATCTTCAGGATATATGTATTTGTGACTCTGTTCAAGATCACAAACATGAAAAAAATTGCTGATTGTAACACTAAGTATTCATCAATATAGTTTTTGATGCAACTTTTAAAACATTAAGATGATCTTTTAAAGAAAAGATTTGATTGGCATGTATCTATTTCATGGCCCTTAACTTTTAACTGATGCCTTATTTTCCCACAATATGTTTTTATTAAACAGATAATGGTGCACCTTCAAAGTTACAATCATATTGGGTATTTTTTCTACAATGATTCTAACTCTTCGCTGCTTAACATGACTTGGGGGAGTGTTTTGAATAGTATTTAGGCTGGTCTTTCTTTCACCGACCCCCAAATGATGACATAGATGGATGATTGTCCTAACAGTTAAGAAACTGGCTGAGACCCAGTACTCCATTTCAGAGTGTCAAGATTCAGGTTCTAGCTGGGTTCAGATTCCAGCTTCCTGTTCCTGTAAACCCTAGGAGGTAGCAGATTTAATGCGGTTCTTGCCAACTGCATGTGGAAACCTGCTCTAAAATCCTAGCTCCTGGCTTGCATGGATTTGGGGAGTAAACAAGAAGATGGAATCTCTAAAAAAAAAAAATAACAAATAAGCACAAGAACGTAACTATCTCAAAGCATAAAATGGCAGTCTCCATTTTGTGTTTAACTAAGGATAAACACAATTTTTGATGACAGTGATATCTGGCTTTATTTTCTGTAGAGACTAATGTTTAATCATGTGTCACAACTAACCCCTTGTCCAGCTCTGGGCTTTTTGGAAGAATTATCTAGCCTGATCAACACTGAAGCCTTATTCAGATGAGTGACAGAAAACAGAAGTGAACCGGGGACTGGGAAAAGATAACATTGCACACAAAGTGTTCATTTTGGAATTAAATTTATGTATCTGCATAATTAAAGAACGTCCTTTTTCTTGAATACTTTAAATAACTCCTCAAACTCATCATCCTCATGTATATCCAGCCATAAGTAGGGAGGCAGATGGATGTAATTGTTTGCTATTCAATTCACTCACATTTCAACCAGCAAAATTTTACTCTTATAAAAATATTATGAATGAGATAACCAAAGACCTGAAACACATAAGAGTTTTTATTAAGAGTGTTTTTCCTCTTTCTGCCAATGAACATAAAACTTTGGAAACAGTTCACTATCACACACTGCAGACCATTACTTTGTTTAACGTTCACGAACAACCACTTAAGTCATTTGGATTATTGCCTCCACATCTCTCTTTTAATATTTATTTATTTGTTTGAAAGACAGAATTACAGACAGAAAGTTAGCGGAAGAAAGGAGATAGGAAGGAGAGAGGGATGAAGAGGGAGAAATAAAAAAGGAGGACAGAACATCTTCCATCTGCTGGTTCCTTTCCCAAAAGGTAGCAAGAACAAGGGCTGGACCAGACAGGATTTTAATCTTGATCTCCCACATGGATGGCAGAGGTCTAAGTAATTGGGATATCTTCCACTTTGTTTCAAGATGTACTAGAAGGAAGCTGGATAGGAAGTGGAGTAGCAAGCCTTCAAACAAGTGCTCATATGGCTGTTGGCTTTGCAGGCGGTGGCTTAATTTGCTATACCACAATGCCCACCCCAAGCCACCCCATTTCTTATTTAGACATTTGAGGTTCTTAACAAACTTCAATAGCTAATAAGAGGTCTTACACCAAGATCACTTTAATGTAAACTTGGTTTTCTTCATCAACAGGTCTAGACTGCTGAGAAATCTTAATTCAGATCAGAGGAACAAACCCTTATAAGTGGTCCCACTCCTAAGACTGAGATCAGCTCCTTTTCCACCAACCTCACCTTTGGTCAACTTCACTTTGAATAGAATGATGAGTAACTCTAACCATAATCTCTGGTGGTGAGAATCTATCTTTTGCTGTTTCACAAGTGAAAAATTCAGAACACAACTCCAATTGTCTCACAATAGCTGAACAGTCATCCAGAAGCCCAGAAATTTCTTCCAAGAACATTTTACTGAAAAGCATGTGCTTAACTATCACTCCTCAGGGGAATTTCCTTGCAGAAAGACAAGTGCTTTGCCCACAGATTATATCCTGTAGTAAAAGATAACAAAACATAGGCAGAAACCATTCGCCAAAACTCCCAAGAAGGATCAGAAGTTCTCAAATAAACACAACCACGTGACACTGGCTATAAGCACTTTCTGGTTCTAGTCTAAAATGCTTCCTGAAGGTGTCTGGAAATTGGCAATCTGATCATGGAGAACAAAAAGGAAGAGAAAACACAGCTGATTTCCAATGCGATATCTCAGTGTAAAGACAGATCTGTTCTTTGCTGTGTTTAGGTTTCAGCACTTAGGATGACTCTGTCACTTCCTAAGCCTTTAATAAAGTGTGCACTGATGGCCAGGATTTTGCAGGTACTCATTGTGATCTACAAGAACTTCACCATGAAGTGACCCTTTCTTTTTCATAGAAGAGGGCCTGTTATATTCTCTAAGTGTTGCTCTCTCGTGTGAGACACTCCCTGCATTCTAGAGAAACAATTTTCCTAAGAACTTGAATGCAGTGTCTCAGGTTGAGGCAAAGAGACGCTTCCAGCTCCAAGTTGCTCTTACAAATTCCACAACCGAACAAACAGGAAATGACGAGAGTTGCCCTGAAAACTGTATTGCCAAGAGATAAGCATTCCCCCTGGATGTGGGGGCACAAATTCCATTCCACTTCTCAAGAGCATCACTAAGGTGGCTATCAGAAAACTTCTTTATTTTTCTTGGCAAAGGATCTGGCAACCATGAAAATAATGACTAAAAATCTAAGATACTCTATTTCCTCTATGAATTGGATTTGGTTGCTATTCGTTCATATACAGAGGGACAATGCTGATTTAAAAGACAGGTCTTCGTACTTAAACTTTTAAGTGTATCTCAAACAATTCATTTCAAAGGATTTCATTCATTGTTCTCCAATGAGTCAGCTGTGTGACGAGACTGAAGAGATACTTGAGTAAAATCAATAAGATGCTTCTGATATAAAACAATCTGCCTAGAAACTTACTTCTTAAAAAACCCAGACATGTAGAAAAAAATAACAATTCCATTATTTCGAGTAGTAACAAAAACGGGACATAAGGCTGTCACAATGGCAGATAAATCCTCTACTTGCAGGTTTCAGAATCCCCTATGGGCACTGGTTCCTGTCCCAGCTGCTCCACTTCCCATTCACTCCCTGCTATGGCCTGGGAAAGCAGTATAGAATGGTCACAAGCTTTGGGAAACCTAGAAGAATCTTAAAAACAATGGAGAACATGCCAATTGACTGTCATTCAGTCTCTTATTTATTATATGCCTTTGTTAAATAAGTATCATGCTAGTTAAACCTCTACACTAAACTCTTAACAATATATCTGCTCAACTGGATTTGGAGAAATGCGAACATCACTGAAATCTTCCTGTTTCTTTCATAAAATGACAACTGTGCCAAAACACAAATAAGATTCAATTAAGCTAGACAACCAAGTGTGGTCCCTTCCAGCTTTCTCATGCAACAAAAATAGCCTTTCATAGTTGCCAAAGAGTATAATATGAAATCACACTGTAATTGACTGATCTTGGAGCAGAGGGATAAGCAAAAGGATAAGCTGGTAACAAGAGCAATACCTTCAAAAATACACTTTAGGGTCCAGCGACAAAGCCTAGTGGCTAAAGTCCTCACCTTGCACGTGCCAGGATCCCATATAGGTATGCACCAGTTCGTGTTTCAGTGGCCCCACTTCCCATCCAACTCCCTGCTTGTGGCATGGGAAAGCAGTCAAGGACAACCCAAGGCCTTGGGACCCTGCACCCTAGAGGGAGATCAGGAGGATCCAGGCTCCTGGCTTTGGATCGGCTCAGCTCTGGCTATTGAAGCCATTTGGGGAGTGAACCATAAAAAGGAAGATCTTCCTCTCTGTGCTCTTCCTGTCTGTATATCTGATATTCAATAAAAAAAGAATCTTTAAAAATGTATGCTTTAACAATGAAAATAAGTTTTAAACACATATAGACTTCCTATTATTTCATACAAAAGTAAGATGTGGTCACATTTGCTGTATTTTAAAGGACACTATAATTCTTCTGCACAACACACTCGTCTTCTGGCTAACATGTTCTTCTGTTTTTACTTTCTGGCTTTTGCTGCCAAGTAGTGCCAGGCAGGTATGTGCCCGCACTTGTTCTAACTGAGCACTCAGACCTTTTCCTAATGGAAATGTAACGTTCTTGAGGTCCTTCCCAGCATGTTTTCCTATGAAAGTCCTCTCTCGTGTCCTCCCTGGCCTTCCATTCCAATTTTATCACAATAATTAAGTGCAAAACTGCAAATCTCACTGTCTATCCTACATGAATCCCTCCTACACCCGACACTAATCAAGTAGTTACCAAAACTCTCTTCCTGCCTCTTGTCCAAATATGTACAGGGAATGATCAAGTTTAAGTAGCTCAGCACCCTGTGCTAGACCTTCACGTACACAGGAAGCATCTGAACTTTGAACTTTGGCTCTGAAATCTTAAAAATGAAGTTTAAAATGTATTATTACTTGATCACTTTGGAAATTCAAAATCATGCATAAGGTTTTATGTAAAACCAAAAATGCCCCTACCTGATTGGAAAACAGAACTCAAAGACCTGGTTCAGGTGTACAGAACAACAAGTATTTTTCATAAGCTCTTTGATTTAAAAACCACAACCAATAAGAAATGTGAACTTGGCATAATGACTATCACTCGGTAATTAGGCTGCTTCCAAAACACACTGATATTAGGACAAACACTGTACTCCAATCTGAATAGTTCACTACTGTATTACATCGACAACTGAGCAAATGAAGGTGATCTGTCATCCCCACCACCAACACCTCCCACCCTGCTTTCTCTCCCTTCCTCTTTCCCTCCCTCCCTTCCTCAATTTTCTTCTTCCTTCCTTCCTTCCTTTCTTTCTATTTATTTATAAAACTTGAGAGACAGAATGATAGAGGAAGAGAAAGGCTCAGAAAAAAAGAGCGAGAGAGATAGTCCTTCTTCACTCCCCAAAATGGCCATGAAGTCCGGGCCAGATCAGCGTAAAACCACTAGCCAGAAACTCTATCCAAGTCTCTTGAACCAGGGCTCATGTGGAATGCTTGTGTTGAAGGCAGCAGGTTAACCAACCATAACACTGATCCATACAAACTGATGTTTAGAGAATAGATAATACATGGTTAATGAACCCCAGGAAAAGGTCTGAAGCATCCCAAATTCTCATTTTATATTGAGTTTTAAACAAGGCCACCATGAGGAACCATCAGATTTTCAGACAACACTAAGCCTCCTCCATGTTTCTGATGTTCTCACAAGAGGAAGAGTGTTTCACTATAGAGGCAGCAGTTGGGGGGGAGGGGGGAGGACAGATTTTGAGAGATTGTGGGGAATTATCAAATTAAAACATGTATAATAAAGCTTTTGGGTTAATGGCCCATTCATTTAGCTCCTGTTGTTAAAAAAAAAGAGACATGAAATTAAAAAGTTTATTCAGCATTTCTACTATATTGAACAATTTCTTGAAGTATGTAGAGCTACTGAGTGAACATCCGTAATGCTGGATACTATAGCACATGTTGATGGCCACTGCAGTTGCTTCATTTATGATCTGACACCAAGGGACACCAAGGGCATTTACTCTAAGGTCAGGCAGCCTAATGGCCAGTGTTAACATTGACTCAGCAAAGATCCTACATGGATGCCCAAACAGGCTCCTAGGAAGATAAAGCCATACTACTGTCTTGAAATAACTATTTTTCTCTGCTTTGTAAGACAGGAAGAAAAAAGAAAAGAAAAGAAAAGAAAAAAGAAAAGAAGAGAAAAGAAAAAAGAAAAGAAAAGAAAAGAAAAAAAGAAAAAAGACTTTTCTGTGACACCTGCCCATAGTAAATACAAATAATTTTCATGAGAATAACTGTCAATCACTCTGTATTATAAAGCAACAGGAATGGGCATTAAGTTGATTTGTACATTTAAAGGATGCTTTGTTAAGGAAGGAACCAGGTTTCTTTATGGAGATGGAAAAGTTCTGAACTATAAGAAGCATTTGGGGCTTTAATAGGACTTTGGCTTTTGGTTTTCACCTTTATTTTCTCTTCTGCCTACCATTTGTTGTTTGGTCTAAATAGGAAGCAAAATTTCTTAATGGAAATTTCAGGATTAGAAGAAGTAAGATACTGCTGTCTAGAGTTGACTCTCAACATCACTAGCAAAGTGAAACCCTCTCAGAAAATGTAACACCTCCAATCTGGCAGATCCGATCAATTTTTTTAAAAATTGTAATTACTTGAAAGAGTAGAGAGAGGGATACACAATCCATCTTCTCTCTGACTCACTCCTCAAATGGCTACAATGGCTGGAGCTGGCCAGGCTGATCCTGGAATTTCATGTAGTTCTCTCACATGGTTTTAGTGGCCCAAACTCTTGGGATCACTTTTTGTTACTTTCCCATTAACAAGCAGTTGGATCAGAAATGGGACTCAAAGTGCTGCTTATATGTGATGTCGACACTGCAGGCAGCAGCTTAATCCATAGCACCACAATGTCAGCCCACTGAATAAACTTTTTTTTTAAAGATTTATTTTTATTATTTTTTTTATTGGAAAGGCGGATATACAGAGAGGAGAGACAGAGAGGAAGATCTTCCGTCCAATGATTCACTCCCCAAGTGAGCGCAACGGCCAATGCTATGCCTATCCGAAGCCAGGAGCCTCTTCTGGTTCTCCCACGTGGGTGCAGGGTCCCAAAGCTTTGGGCAGTCCTCGACTGCTTTCCCAGGCCACAGGCAGGGAGCTGGAAGGGAAGCGGGGCTGCCGGGATAGAACTGGCGCCCATATGGGATCCCAGGCATGCAAGGCGAGGACCTTAACCACTGTGCCACCGCGCTGGGCCCGAATAAAATTTTAATATAACATTCATGGCTCCCTCTGCATGGAGATATTTCACAGGAATTCTGCACTACAGAAGGGCACTGGAGTTTATGACATTCTTTATAAGGCATCTCAAAGTTGTGGAATAACAAAACAATATAGCTGTGACATCTCCAAGCACTTCTTTTCCAACCATACTACAAAACCTCCTGAAAAATGCATGCACCTGGCTTTCTTTGTGATATGAAAATAACGTGAAGCTATGAAAACAGGACAATTTTCAGTTACTGGCAAGCACTCTTTTTTGAGTTTTTCCCAAGGCAGCGCCCTAACACAGAGAACCGCTGACTTCAACGCTACATTCCTGACAGAACTGAGCATCACACAGGAGATCCAGAATTTAGCTTCTAAGGAAAAGACAGTTTGTGCAGTGAACGGCTTGAGCAACTCACTGTGAATGAGGCTACTCAAAGTGCTTAGGAATAAGAAGCTTAGTAGCCACAGCAGGATTTTTCAACAAGCCACTCCATTTAACCCAAAAAAGTTCCAACTCTAAGCTATAGTTTCAAATGAGTCCTTTTTGAAAGGCAATGAAAAGAGAGAAACAATTTAGCTGAAGCTATCCAATCGGTTTTATGTTAGGTCCACTTATACACAAAATGCTTTCTCAATAATCAAAACCCTATAATCCAGAAGCATTTTTAAAATGGTGAAAATTGGATAAAGAGCTGATTTTCTCTACTCTTTACAGAAAATGAGCCTTTCACTTTTCCTCAATACCAACATAGCTAATCCAGTTTATTTTAGTATCCTTCCTTTGAAGTTTTTATCTTAACCATTCATTTTCTAACTCTTTCAGAATTTATAATAGAGCCCTTTTTCTATCATTCTATTTTTTGTATTTTATTGAGCCATCTATGTTATCAAGCCTATCACATAATTGAATTCCCTGCCTTCTGATTACTTTAACCTGTCCCTGAATAGAATCAGACTCAATTTACCATTGAACTAAATTTCATTTTTTTCGTTTCACCATGATCTTCCCAATCCTTTTTCTCTTATCTTCCTTCCAGAAATAGCCTGTTTTTTTCTGAAACATCCTTTTATTTTCATTAAAATAGAGTTAAAGCCAATAATCAAAACACACTTCCATACCATTTTCAAAGAGAGAGAAGGAAAAAGGCTAAAGCTGATGCTTCTCTACTGTACAATTTGATGTACCATATTTCTTGGGATTTTAAACTAATTTGTTAGACTTTGCTTTCTTACAAATTTATGGCACCTGATTACACAGTTAAACTCCAGGCTAATTTTTCTGATCTCATTACTGCTTTTTAGAGATAGTTAAAGTCCCCTAATTTGGAGACTTTAGAAAGTATTTTGTGGCCTATGCTCTTTCAATCACACTGTTTTCCAGTGAATGCACATGTTCAGTGCATATTGAAAGGTATTTAAATTTCAATGCTGTCCAGATGGTATGTGGCACCACCCTGTTACAATTTAAGTATTCCATAATGTTAATGAATGTTTTAAACTTAGATGGATGCTTCACATGCCCAGCTAGATGCTGCCTGTCCCATACTTTAACACACAGAGCAGAACCTATCCCCACAAAGCAAAACTAAGATGGGAGTTGATGTGTACCAGACCTTTCTTTCCAACAAGATTACACTGTAAAAAAACAGTTTCTTCAATCAACTATTGCTAAGAAGTCAAGCTTGAAGAAAATGTTAGAATAATATATCCATGTAAGTTTCATTTCTATCACCCAGTTCATGAGCAACATGCTAGTGGGAAACTGAGATCTCTACATAGTTGTGTGTCAGGATGTCATCCCATGAAAGGGGTACCATTTGCAGAAGCATAAGTTAAGGTCTATGCTGTGAGTCTAATGAAGTGCTTACTTACAGGAGAGGGAATGCCTTGGGTTGCACTGCACTAGGATACAGAAAGACACTAGTATCTGATAGGAAAGAATCAGACAGGCAAACACCAGCTTTAAGTAAGGCTTAAGTCTTAAATGTCAAATACCCAAGACAAACTCAAAATCCACCATCCCAGTTTCACCATCAAAGATGTGTGTTCATTTCCACTGCTTTAGGCTATTTTAAAGGGAATTTACTTCACCATAGCTAGATCATCTACCAATAAAAAGTCAAACTGGTTCACTTTCCAGAAGTTTCTTTAGCTCTTTTCAGAGTTTAAAATTAAGACTTTTTAAAATAGCACACATGCATCTCAACTATGTACACAAACCACGGAGTTATCCAGATCGGAGGTGATTCCTGGCATTACCAGTAACTCAGCTGTGTGACCTTGAGCCACACAATCCTTCTAACTCATTTAATTTGTTTATTAAATCTTAATGATAATAATATATCACCTATCCTGTAAAATTATTGTGGTGATTCAATGAGATGATAGCTTATCGTAGGAGATTATTAAAGAATAGTTATTCTTAATGGAAGGGGAGGGATTAAAAGACTTAAGTCTTTAGAATGATAAAGGGAGCTAAATAAACTGGAAGACCAATAGACAAAAGTATATTGATGAGGATTATAAAGAGTTTCTACAAACTGAATAAAGTCTGGCCTGATTACACACTTGTGGAAGGCAATAAAAAGATCAGTTCACTGACAGCATATAACAGTATGACACAATCACGGACACTAGGGTAATTGTCAGCATGCTGTCAGCCAACAACAAGTGAGTGTGCTTGACTTACCTGATCACACGTGCATGATCACATACAGTAAAAATATATATTTGTGGAGGATGCATTCATAGGGCCATTACACATTTTCCTAGGGACATCTATCAAGTTGCCTCTTCAATAGCCTTTGAAACAAAGTCAGGTGTTATAGGAGTTCTTATGTTCCAAGCCTAGACCTTCTACCATCAAAATCTAACAGTTGACCTGGAGCCTGGTACGATGGCTCAGTGGCTAAATCCTTGCCTTGCACCAGCAGGGATTCCATATGAGTGACAGTTTGTGTCCCAGCTGTTCCATTTCCCATCCAGCTCCCTGCTTGTAGCCTGTGAAAGCAGTAGAGGATGGCCCAAAACCTTGGGACCTTGTACCCATATGGGAAACTCAGAAGCTCCTGGCTCCTGAGGCTCAGGTATGGCCACTGCAGCTACTTGGAAAGTAAACCAGCAGACAAAGGATCTGTCTATCTGCCTTTTCAAAAAAAAGTAAGCAAATTTTTTTAAAAAAGAGTTGACCTGAAAATTTTATGCACCTCTCTGTATGTTGCAGTATTCACAGAGAACTGATAGGTTGATATGACAAAACAATCACTCCTAGTGTACCATCTTGACCTTGAAACACTGAGCCCATAAAAATCCTTTTATCCAATTCAAGAGCAGCTGATCATACAGCTCCAACAACTGATCAGGTTATCTTTTAAATATCTTCTGTGACTTTTTAAAAATGTATAATTACATGGATTTCAAATCTATACATCAGTTCTCTACTTTTCTATCACTTTATGTCTTAAAAAATTTTAAATCTAGTACAGAGTAAGCATTTGGCCTAGCAGTTAAAAGACCAGCATCCAAAACTTGAGTACCTGAATTCAAGTCCCAGGTCTGTTCTAATTCCAACCTCTGCTAACACAGGCCCTGGGAGGCAGCCAGTGATTGGGTCCTTATCATCGATATGAGGTGATGTGGTTTGCATTCCTGGCTCCCAGATTTGGTCCTGGCCATTGTGGGCATTTGCATGCACTCTCTTCCTGCTCCCCATCACACCCTACACGTGTGTGTGTGTGCACGTGCGCGTGTGTGTGTGTGAAATTGAAAAAAAAAAGTGGGGGGGGGGCAAGAAAAAACCTTAGAAGAATCAGAGTAAAACTAGATTCTTGAGAAAGCTTTCCAAAAACAATAAAGAAAATTTTGCATTTGACAGATGAATTATAATTCTTAAGAAATAAAAATCACAGTCATTCTCCAAAGGAACAGAAGTCAGTAAAACCAGTCAATTTCACCATGTAAGTTATACTAGGTATTTTTCTATCTAACAATCTAATATTTACTAATATGTAAATATTTTCAATTCAATAGCCAGACTGCTGGCATTACATTTCTTATTTTCCAAAAGAACAAATTAGTCTTTCTCTGGGACAATCTTTCATCATGTGGCCTTATGTGATGTAAGTTTAAATAAATAGATTAAGCCACTCGCGACAGATACAGAAATCATTAGCAAGATTGAAACTAGAGTGGCATAAATCTAACAAAGGGTTTCAGAAGGATAAATTAGTATTTTGGAAAAAAAATTAAAATGACCTTGAAACGTACAAATCAAGAAGTAACTTGTTAGATGCAATCCCTAAGTTAAATTAATAATAATAAAAGTACACTTAAACAGTGAGTAGCATTGTTCACGTATTCCTATCACCTTTTCCCAAGGTTAATAGAAAAGAGGCACCAAAGCTTATATATACAATTTCCATTTTATAGCTGACCACATTCAAAAAGGCAGCAGTCTTACCCCTAGGCAGTTCTGGGTTGACTAAAAGGAAACAAAGCAGGAAACATCTTTCTTGTTAAGTGACAGGGTTCTGTGTCCTGATTTCCAACGTAGAAGAAAGGAATGGTAAATGGCTGGGTCAACTCATGTAACACTGGGACTGGATTTAAATATCAGCTCAGCCAAATTAAAACTAGCCATCTAAAATTTGACATCCCCAAATAGTTATATGTAAAAAAAAAAAGACCCTAAAATTACTTTTTTATTGAATAACTGCTTTTCTAAGTTCCTTTAGGAAAAGCACCTTCCTAAAACACATTACCTGAGCAATTCAATAAGTAAAAATGAAACATAAAATTTGACTTATCCTATACTTTAAAAAGCATTTTATTTTATAATTGAAAAGATGGAATAGGCAAGGCTTTGAAGTTATTTTCTAGGCATACATAAAGAATACTACAAATAATACTTCAAAAAATTAGTGAAAAATTAAATTAAAATATAAAGTTTTTCATGAAAATCATTTTAAAATCAATATTTAATTTTTTTAACATAGCATGAACTCCTTGAATTTTAGAGCTATAGCAGCTCTTCAACTATTACATATAACAAGATTAGTTTCTTTCTAAAAATTGATTTATTTACTTATTTTACTTAAAAGAGCTACATGGAGAGAAAGAGATTTTCCATCTGCTAGATCATCCTCCAAATGGCTACAGCAGCCAGAGCTGGGCTGGTCCAAAGCTGGAAGCCAAGAGCTTCTTCTGGGTGCCCCAGATGGCAACAGAGGCCGAGGTCTTTTATCATCCTCTACTGCTTTCCAGGATATTAGAGCAAGTCTGATCACAAGTAGAGCTACTAAGAGTAGAGCCATGGTTAAAATGGGATGTCAGTGCCACAGAAAACTAGACTGCTTAAACTCTGTGACAGCTCCAAGAATACTAATATGTAATATGTATGTACGTGTGTGTGTATGTGTGTGTTTTTAAAGGCAGAGAAACAAAAGATTGACAGGGGCCTTTCACCTATCAGCTCACTCACATGTACTCAAATGTCTGGAATAGCCAGAACTAGGCCGGGTTGAAGCCAGAAACTCACTCTGCACCTCCCACATGGGTAGCAGGGACAAAACCACTCATCATTTCCTATCTCCTACTGAACCAGAAGTGGAGGAGCTGAGACTCAAACTCAACACTGTGACATGGGATGCACACCAAGCAGTGAATTAACCATGGTGGCAAACATTTGTTCTCCAAGAACAGCATGGTCATCAGAAAAGAAAATATATATATATAT
The DNA here is from genome assembly GCF_017591425.1 of Ochotona curzoniae. Classification (NCBI taxonomy): domain Eukaryota; kingdom Metazoa; phylum Chordata; class Mammalia; order Lagomorpha; family Ochotonidae; genus Ochotona; species Ochotona curzoniae. Next base: position 6,878,413 of record NW_024466605.1, read on the forward strand.
TTATAAAATACAGAAATAAATCTCCCTGAAAACTTGTATTTGTAGCATACTTTGGAAGAAGTTTCAACTCCAAGTATAATATAGCCCCATAAATAGCATTTGTTTTTAATCAGCCCTTATTCTATTTCTGTTTCATTGCCTAAAACAAACCAGTGACAGCCAATAAATTATGTCCTTCCCCTTCAGTCCCAAACAGAATTCAATAGTTAACAAAAAATAAATACATTTTTTCCAGTCCTAGCTCTGCCACTCAACCTTGCTGTTCAACATCTGAAGAATCACTACCATTATTATTTCATGCAAATAGTATGATTAACTCCTTTCAACTGCCTGGATCCAGTCCCTTCCCACAAGCCTGTCAGAAATACAAGGGAGACTGTAGCATGGTGAAGCCTGTGGCAGTCCTGAAGTATGTGGTCCTCAAAGGAAGTGACCTACAAGGGCATCTGGGAGATAGAGGAGAGAGATGGGGCTTAGAGAAGTAGTTCAAATGGAGCCTTTGATGAGAAAGAGAGCTGGAATAAACACTGCACACAAAACCAGAGACCAAGTTTATCCATTGTGTTGAGCTTAGTGACCAGGTAGTAGAGTAAAACTCCACATCAAGCAGGAAGAGCCCAAGCTGTATAAGGTCACCCTCACTTAACTTTACCTCTGCAAGGTACAGAGATATTGCTGTTTGGCTCAATATTGACCTAACTTCTCCTTGCTTTGTACTGGTGGCATAATTCTCTGTACTTCAGATATGCACTTGTTCTGATGCACCAGATCTTCTTGGTTAGCGCTGAGCTTCAAAGGAGGTTTCAACAACTAAATAGCTCATTTCATTTCCAATCTGGCAGGAAAAAAAGTGCTACCTCTTCCCTCCAAAAGAACAATTTCTCTGGTGCTGAACGCCCGAGCTCTAGAGTACTCAGTAATATTAGCCATTTGAAAATACACAGGCTCGGGCCCGGCGCGGTGGCGCAAGTGGTTAAAGGTCCTCGCCTCGCACGCCCGGGATCCCATATGGGCGCCGGTTCTAATCCCGGCAGCCCCGCTTCCCTTCCAGCTCCCTGCCTGTGGCCTGGGAAAGCAGTCAAGGACGGCCCAAAGCTTTGGGACCCTGCACCCGCGTGGGAGACCCGGAAGAGGCTCCTGGCTTTGGATCGGCATAGTATCGGCCCGTTGCGCTCACTTGGGGAGTGAATCATTGGACGGAAGATCTTCCTCTCTGTCTCTCCTCTCTGTATATCTGCCTTTCCAATGAAAAAATAATAAAAATAAATCTTTAAAAAAATAAAAAAAAAAAAAGAAAAAAAGAAAATACACAGGCTCTCAGGCCACATCCTCCTCCCTTTGCTGTCACAAGTCTCAGTACTTTAACATTATTAATTAGCAATGCAAGCAATTAAGCCAAAACCCTATGGCCACCACCTCTCCTAGTGCCATTCCCTATGTGATTAACTGATCACTAGCTGCTACACTGAGGGATAAACCTGTGAGGTCAGGATCATGGATTTCATCCATGCTTTTTATCCAGTATGATACACTATGACAAGTACAGTGCCAGTTACGTGTCATATGCAATACAATGTATGCATGAGTTAATAATCAAGCAATGAACAAATAAAAACACACATCTACTCCAGTCCTTGATTTTCTGAATTATCAAGTGAAACTTTGGACTAGATAGCATCAAGGATCCTTCACAGACACACCAATTTAAATAACTTGTCTATTTCCAGGCCTGCATTACCAACTTTGGCTAACGCTTACAATATATGAATAGGAAACACAAAGGTAAAACAAAAACATTTTATACTCAAAATATCTGCAATTCAGTGACAATCCAGGCAAGTCTATTAGATCATAATGTGCTTGCTACTCTGACATGGATATATTCATGAAGTCGGAAAAAAGCCTATTAAAATAAACAATGTGTCACAGAGATGAAGTGATGGCAGAGGAAGTGAGCAAGGGAAATGCCTACAACACTTTCCAGAAGATATGATGCAAGCACAAGGGTTTTCCAAGAGCAAGTGCATGAACAAGGAGGTATTTTTAGTAGTGCTAGTAGTTACATATACTGGGATATAAAAGGTTCATCACATATGACACACCCAAAAGAGTTATGTTTGCTTTTATATTTAAACTTACCCGACATCCTGATGCTCATTAGAGATCTGAAAACATAACACATGTGTCTTTAACAGTAGATCATAGAGGCAGTGATGCTCAAAGGCAAGGTCTGGTAAGAACCATGGCACCCTATTATATATCCATCTCAGAAAAGGACAGTAAACAGCATTATCTTGAGAGGATTATGATTCCTTCTTCCAGTAAAACCTACTGTTAGTTTCAGAGACACTTGGTAAAACTTATGTTCTCACTTGAGGCTAACACAGTGACTCCACTGGCTAATCCTCTGCCATGGGCACCCATCTGTGTCCTGGCTGCTTCATTATTGGTCCAGTTTCCTGCTTATGATGTTGGTAAATGGATGCAGGTGGCCTAAAGCTGTGGGCCTCTGCACCTATGTGGGAGCTCAGAAGATGTTCCTGTATCCTGGTTTTGGATTGGCTTAGCTCTAGCTTTTGTGGCTGCTTGAGGAGTGAGCCTACAGATGGAACATCATTCTCTCCATCTCTCCTTCTCTCAGTTGATCTGCCTTTCCAATAAAACTAATTTTTTTAAAATTACATTCCCACTTTGTAGATAAGCTATTGGAAACAAGGACAGACACTTACAGCTTCCAAATAACAAAAGGCCATAGTGTGAGACTCTTGGATATTTTTCATATCTAACAAATTAGAATGTCTTGATTTCTGATAGTCCACGTGTCTATTTAAGGATCATGACTGCTATTTTATGTGCCAGGCACACTGAGTAGTATCAATGTATTTAAGAAGAATGATAGAGTGAGAATTAGCAGACAGGAGGAGTCAGTGACCCCTGGAAAGATACATTTTTAAGGTTTATTTTTATTGGAAAGGCAGATTTACAAAGAGAAGGAGAGACAAAGAGCTTCCATCCACTGGCTCACTACCCAAACAACTGCAAAGTCCACATTTGAGCCAATTCAAAACCAGGAGCCAGGAGCTTCTTTCTGATCTCCCACATGTGTGCAGGGTCCCAACGACTTGGACCACCCTCCACTACTTTCCTAAGCAGCAAGCAGGCAGCTGGGCTGGAAATGGAGCAAGCAGGACAAGAACCATCACTCATATGGGGTGCTGGCATTTGGAAATGTAAGATTAGCCAGTTGAACCAATGCACTGGCTCCTGGAGATCCACTTTCAAACTCTGCAACTGGAATCTATCTTTTCCTTGATGGCTGCAGCTAGTATCAATTGCTGGGCAGGAGACAAGCAGGTGGTAAGTTCAAAGGGGAGGCAAAGGGAAGGAGACATTGTGAAAAGTCACCCCTGTAGCTTGTATGGCTCAGGAAGGCATCTGAGCCCAAGCATCACCCTCTTAGCACACATGGTGCCTGCAAGCCAAGTCAACTCCATACTAAATTTACTCTTAGGGAACTCTTTCCATTTGTAGCCTCATGGTAAAGCCACATCAGCACTCTTGTTATCAGGGTTGCCATTTCTAGCAGACGCTTAGCAGTTTTTATTTCTTTGTGAGGGCTGCATATTTGAAGTCATTCTCTAAGACAACATATTCAGTTACAGCACAGACAAGAATTATTCTAAATGTGGATATTGTTTGTAAAGGGCAAATCAATCTCCAAAACCAATTTAAATGGAAAAGTCATTAAAAAGTCAAGGTAGGGCTAAAGCTTGTGTTTAGGTTTATCATTTAGTCACCCTAATCAAGTTAAGTCCAAAACCAGTGACTTTTTGTCTCCAAGGAAATAGTTTACAAGAAAAGGTACAAATATCAAACATGAAAGCTAATGTTCTATATGCTGCCAACCTAATATCAGCCCACCCAGAATGCTTATCTCTGAGAAAATAATCAAACCTGAATTCTGCAAATACTGTTCAGAATGTAATGCAAGATCTTATCTAAGAATAAATATACAAATAAACATTTCCTTGCTCCTCATTCCAAACTTTCCTTGGTATCTACACAAGAGACAATTCAAGGAAATGTCTCAAAAGTATTTCTCAACAATACACAAATAACTACTACCTGTGTTCAATTACCACAGAAAATTCTTATGTAAATGCATAACATTTTCAAGGACTACTTTTCCTTCAAGCACAATTTCAAGGTTATTTTTGCTCCAAACCCAAACAAGAGATGAAGCAACTCCAGGATGACCTTATTTAATGTGACCACTTAGACTCCATTCAGAACAGGAAATGTTGAGTCCAATAACAAACTGCTGCCATTTTGCCTCATCTCCTCATAGACCAAAAGCAGAGAATGTTCTTAGAAAAGTCATGATGATATCAGCTGAACTGATGACCAGAAGTACCAGACCATAGTATCATTATAAGTCACTTGGATTCTAGACTTTTTACAAAGATGATCTGAAAATTTTTTGTCCAGGGCTGATGCTATGGCACAGGTTAATCACCTGTTGCAGTGCCTGCATCTCAAACATGCACTGGTTCAAGTCCCAGCTGCGCCACTTCCGATCCAGCACCCTGCTAATGAACCTGGGAAAGCTGTGGTCAATGGCCCTAGTCCTTGTGTCCTTGTCACCAATGGGAAACCTCAAAAAATATCCTGGCTTCCACTTGGCAGAGCTCCAGCCATTAGGGCCATATGTAGGAATGAACCAGTAGATGGAAGATCTCTCTCTCTCTCCCCTTTCTTTCAGTACTATCTTTCAAATAAATAAAATATTTAAAAAAAAACACATTTACTCATCATGGAAAGAAAAAAAAATAAAGAGGGCCTAGGGTCTCAGATTCCTAGTTCAGGTTTCTCTTAAACCTAAGTGTTGCCTGTACTTTCTGCTGTTCAGCTTGCCTTCAAATCCAAGGAGCACTCCACACTTCTAGGTGAGTGCACTGCAGCCATTACAATGCCCAGTGTATGAGAAGAAAATGCCACTGGGAGAACTGAAAGGAAATTTTATGGCTTTGGTTTTGCCGCTTCTTAAACAAACCCAAACACTATATACGATGGGTTGAAGTTCCACCTGGGGAAAAACTACCGCTTTTTCTTTTTTTTTTTAACCTACCATCTACTGTGGAACTATGTGTGACTTTGTGTCAACTAGTAAATATAGCATCCCATTAAGTATGTAAAACAATTGGTGTCATCAGCGTATAATATTTTATGTGACTGGCATAGATCAAATCTTCCCTGAACATGGGCACTGAAGACCACTCAATGTTCAGTGACCAGGCTAGACCGGAGGGAACTATTTTCTGGACCCTTCTTGCTACATGTTTTAAGTGTTCCCTCAGTAGCAGAGTCCTTCACCCATGTGTATCTGCTTCCTGTCCTTAACCTTTGGCCACAGCATAATGACAGTGAAATACATGTAACATTCTATTTATGTGGTCACCTTAGTAGCTGCAAAGTTGGCAGCTTTTTCAGAGAAAATTTAGCAGATCTATTTGTGTGGAGTCAAAACACTTAACCTCTTTAAATCTCAGCAGAAAAAAAAAAAGGGGGCATGATGTTTCCCTTCTTCCCACTCAACACAGTTGCTGTAAGGGTCAAGTAATCAAATATGTAAAAGCATTAGTGAAACTTTTAGAGCCTCCTCCATAATTACACAGAAACATAAGCATTAAGTGAGTTGAAAACTTACTGGTTTAGTCTGGGTGCAGCAAAATGAAACTCAACCAATTATCTAAATGAAGGAGGGGAAAAAACTGAACTCCAGCTATTGAAACAGATCTTTGATTTACACCACTTGTACTGGCTTTATACACTCCTATAATATAACACATCAACATTTTTCCCACTTCTATTTGTAGGGTTGGAATGGAGGATACTGTTATTGTCATTATTATTATGGTGAAGCACACCTGCTAGTCACAATTCAATAACTACTGAACATATGGCAACTGCTTTTCATGCTAAAAAATAATAGGCATATGTTGCCCTGTTAAACGGTACATCTAATAGGTTTGAAATGTGACTCACAGCAATCATTAGGTAACAGATTTATATTTTTACGACTAAATGCTCACCATGCAACCTTTTCTTGATCTAATTCTGATTCACAGAACTCTTTTGCTGCACAAAAGAACTCTCCTGGTCTGAACTGTTCTACACCATCAGCATTATGAGCATTTTCACAATTACAAACATCACTCCATATAGTTTTGACTTTAGACGCTAACACTGACATAGCAGCAGTTATAGATTTCAGATTGACTAATCCTGATAGAATCTATCATGAACCTATACCGCAAAGTCAAGTCAAAGCTCGGTCAGGACTGTCTTTGACCCTGCTCTCTCATCGTTTCAAGCCTGTGTACCAAAGTCCCTCTTATCTAATGTTGCTTCTATTATAAATAAATTGGGTGGAAGGCTCTTCTATTTATATCTCTTCAAAAGCACGGCATATCATGTCATCCTCAGAAATGTCTCCAACCCCTCCAGTCATGCTGAATATATTATCTTCAAACTGACAGTCTTGGTAGTTGGGTGCTACTTCTGTTTTTAAGTATTAAGCTGGAAGAAAACTAAAAACAAAAACAAAACAACAACAACAACCAAAAACCCATGTAGGCCCATTGTCCAAAACCAGTCTTTGACTAACCAGCATGTGAAACAACCAAAGATAAAAATGAAACCTAGATTTTCCAAGTTCCACGTTACTGAAGAACCAAGATGCTATCCCAAAGTAGACACATTAAAAGAGAAAAGACTAACCCAAGGAAGTTCAGCTGGTGGCAATGAACCATTTTGCTTTAGCAGAGCTTACAATGGATTCTAAGCATTTTTTTTTCTTGTCCAGTCTACAAGATGAGATGCAGGTATCAACTCACTTTGTGCAACAGCTACTGTGTTCTTTAATAGTTACGTTATTCATTTCAATAGAGCAAACTGTTATAAAAACAATTTGTGATTTAAGACATAATTTTAGTTCTTCAGATGCCCCTTAAAACATGTCTCTCCAAGGGTATCAGTCTCTTATCAATGAACTTCAGATGTGGCAGCTAAGAGACACATTTACAATAAATCACCAGGGCATCTAGCAGATTCACAAAAACGGGTACACTTTGATTATGCTAGGAAGCAAGACCGAGGTGATGATGGTGGATGCAGGAAGAACAGCCTAGGAATATGAGTGTGATTTCATGTCTGAAGTTTCCAGACTCCGTAGATTCATGGTGTTTGATACAGCAGACACAAAGGTCACATATTTTCTGCTATCCTTATTAACAGCATGAGCCTTTTCTTTACATATTTTGGCAATTTTCATTTCAAATAAAAATAAGAAAAGATTTATCTTTCATTTCTTCTAAATTTGACATTTCTGATCATATCCAAAAGCAAGAAGGATATGATTTATAATTTTTAAAAATTTTAAATATTTCCAGACACATTATCTTTCACCAACCAAGCATAGAAAACTCACATAATCACTTTAACAGATGATGTCCAATTTTTACCTTTATAATAGCCATAGAAAATGGAAAGACATTTTCCCCAAGAGACACTTAAATATTTCCTTTGCTATTAAGGATACTCCCAGGATACCATAACACATTTTTAAACTCTCCTGGTTTAATAAAAAGAGAAAAATCATGTATAATTAGCAGCAAAGAGAAAAAATTGGGCATATTTCTACTCCTTTGTTAACATACTACTAATTCTGAGAATCTGAATTTACATATTCTCACCTCTGAGTCTAGATCATTTAATTTTTTTGAAACACTCAGCTCTCCTCATTTATAATGTAGCAATGAGTGTGCAATCACCAACATGAGTACAGTGGCTTCAACTAGGAAGCCAACAGCAAGCCAAAGGAGGGGCAGCAACACAAGTAAAAGAAGCAAGGGTTTTATTTTTAAAATAGGAGTTGTAGGCTAGTTCTTTAGAAAGCCATTTAGCTGGATGGAATGGGCAGATGCCAACTGTCAACTGATTTATTATAAAAGGAGGGACAAGGAAAGGTAAGCATGGTAGACTTTCTTTGACAATGCAAATGATGCAGGGAGGAAGACCTATCACAGGAGAGAAAAAAGCAGATCGCAATAGCTATCACCAGAACCACAAAGGAGGAACAGACTCAGAAGGATTCCCCTAGGCAGTCCTGGGTAAGGAATGAGGCAAGAATGACCAGAGGCTGGGTACACACAAACAAGAGCTAAAACATGGATCAGCATTGGCAAAACTAGAGAGAAATACATCTGGAGAAGGAAAAATCATCAGGTGAGAGCAGAAACTTTGAACACTCCTGTACTCATACTTTTATTAGAAATGATATTGTAAAGCTTCATTTTACTTTGTCTTCAAAATTTGAGAAAATATATTAATCTGTAATTTTCCCCTGCAAAATTCCTTTGAGATAAGAAATTCAAAGGACAAATATACCTGCAGAAGTACATTCTGATTCAGACTTACAAGCAACAGTTAATGGGTATTACTTATGGGACCTCATGGCTACTAAGGGCTTCTCACTGAAACAGATACAATGAGAGAAATGGATAGAATATTACTGGATATCCATCTAGTGGGCAGCAGTTATTTCACTATAAATGACAAAGGATGAGCTATTCATTCAAATGAGAGACTTCAGGTGAATTTAGTGTATACTACATGAAATAAGTCCATCTTCAGGCCAGCATTATGACACAATTGGTCCAAGCTTCCACAGGTAATGCCGCTATCCCTTATGGACACCAGTTAAAGTTCTGGCTGCTCCACCTCCATTCTAATGCCCTGCTAATACCCTAAGAAGAGCAGTAGAGAATGCCCCAAGTGTTTGGGCTGCTACCACCCATGTGACCTGAATGAAGTTCCTGGCTTTGGACTGGCCCAGCACTGGCTGTTGCAGCCATCTTGGGAGTGAAGCAGTGGATGAAGATTCTCCCTCCCCACCTCTCTCTCTCCTCTAACACTTTTGAAACAAAACAGTCTTTAAAAACATGACTTTATTCTTCTCTCCTAAAATCCACAATGTAAAGATGTTCTTCTCATGATATCTTGACCTGACACTTCCATAGATTTATATAAGCACAATTAATTGATAAACACTTAGATATGTACATGTCTGCATAAGAGATCCTAACTGAAGGTTTGAAACAGTTTGAGCTCAAACTTGTTAGTTACAAGCCACATAATCTGAAGGGAAGTGGCTTAACTCTGTTTTCTTCAGCTGTGACATAGAGGCCTATTTTCTAAATGAGATTATGTATGAAAAGTTCACAAGTGCCATGTTTGGCATGAAATGGGCACTAACCATATCACTGCTCTCCTGCCCTGCATCCTTGTAGAGTCTGTTTTAAAAAGGAAAAGAGGAGAAAGATGTAAAGAGGGAAAATCCCTGAACCTATGGAACTGTACCATAAAAAAATAAATTTTTAAAAGGGGCTTGTGTGTCAGTCACATTATAAGACTGTAACCCTAAATCTAGTCAAGGAAATGTATTTACGATGTGAACAGCACTGCCTGATTCACTTTACAATCAATCTGATGAACACAAAGGGTAAACAATCTTAATTGCATGGAGTTTAATGGAATGGAAAAATTAGCCAACCACATGGACTTTCCTACTGGGAGAAGGAAAAAAAGACTTTTAGGGACTCATATCTTCAATATAATTAACTGAATTTTGGGGGGCAGTCATGTAGTTATGCATCACCGAACTCTCTAAAAGTTTGATACTTAGGAGCTGAAATATTTTCCAGAATGTTCAAAATGGCTGAACCTGTAAATGAATGAGGAATACTTGCAATTTTATTATTCTAATCTGCCAAATTCATGAATTACAGATTCCAACCCATATTAACAATGAAGTACTTCTCCATACTCTTTTGTGTTTACAAAGTTTAAAACTCGCTGTCTTGAGACTCAACAAATAATCCTGCAAGTGTTATGAGTCTGGAGCCTAATACATAGAGAGACATAGTACCACTCTCTGATACCCCCAAATCTGAGCAGTTAACAGTGTGTGAGGATCTTTATTTACTCTTTCCAAAAAATCTTTATCACTCAAGGAAAGAAAAGGCCTATAATCATTCTTCATGTAAAAAGGAATCTGCTTGATGTCTGCAAGATACAACAATGCTCAAGACCTCATCTGAGTTTGAAAGGCAAGTATGAGCTTATAAAGATGCAAGAGGTTCCCAAACATAGGAAACAGTGAGGGATGAGCACAACTAACATGGTGCTACATGTTAATGGATTTCTCAGACATGGGTAGATTTTTTATTTTCTGAACTGAGAACATTTCAGCAGTCTGCTGAAAATATAAACATCCTGGTAGCCAGAGATGAAAAAAGCAGCAGACTGGGAAAAGACAAGAGATTTTCAAGGATGACTCCTTTTCTTGCCGAATGACACAAAAGATTAGTCAGTTCCCTACTCCAGCTGGAGGTTGAGTGCCTATGAGAGCAAGGGCCATGCCATTCTATACACCACCATGGAACACAATGCCCTTCATGCTTCATTTCAACACTGTTGAAATGACAGCAGTTACGATTATCAGCCTAACAGATATTTGTTGCACAAATGAAACTGGGTTAATTGATTAGAAAATTCCAGAACATGGAAGAAAACCTCTGGATTTGGCTCTGTTGAGTATGTTTAGAAGACTTTGGTAAATGTAGAATACATAATGTGCTCCCTGGTTGTAAATGATACACAATATATCGGTTAGCACAAGTTTAAAATATTCTTCAAAGCTACATAGGCGGTACTAACATCAAAAGAAAGTACCTTAGTAATGATAAGTCAAATTCCAAACTTATATTCATACAAGGAAATAAAAGGGCAATTCAGTAATGTAATCATCCAAATGATTTCCAATTTTAGAATCTCTTATTGCTACTTTTACGTAGAACAACTTATCAAAGATTCATGTAAAAGAATAGAACACAGTGAGTTCATTTGTTTCAGGATTTCATTGCAAAACACAGAAGCTTCCCTATATTAGTTGTTAGAAACTTATTGAAATGAGTGCTACTCATCTACCTTGACCATCTTGCACTGCAAAAGCAAGAAGTCAACCAATATTTACAAAACAAAGAAATATATGGAACCGACTCAGTCACTGATTCTAACGTATAATGCTCCATTTTTTTTTTCCCTCTAGGGGAACAGCACTGGTGTGGACTATTTTCTTCTTAAGATTTATTTATTTTCGTTGGAATGTCAGATCTCTAGAGAGAAAGACGGGCAGAGAGAAAGATTTTCCACCTGCTGGTTCATTCCCCAAGTAGCCACAAGGGTCAGGGCTGAGCCGAGCCAAAGTCAGGAGCTTCTTCCCAGTTTCCCATGCCGGTGCAGGGTCCCAAGGCTTTGGACCATTCTTTACAGCTTTCCCAAGCCACAAGCAAGGAGCTGGATGAGAAGTGGGGCAACCAGGATATGAATCTGTGCCCATATGGTATCCCGGCTCATGCAAGGTGAGGACTGTAGCTACTAGGCTACCACACTGGGGCCTGGTGTGGACTTTTCAGAGTTGCAAGTAAGATGGGGTAAAGAGAAGACATTATGTTAGCATTATATCATCTCCCTTAGAACACATTTCATGCTAGTTTACATTCCAGTTATTCTAAAACATAATTTCTCTATTACCCAATGAACTGCAATAGTCCCAAACTGAAATCCAAGTTTTCCTGGGAGTCTAAAGGAACACCCAGCAGAATGCTCGGAGCACACTGGTATTAACAAAGACTTGCTAAATGTGAATGTTAGGAGTTTGTTATGAACATCTACCAATACAACATTATATAAAACTAAGGGAGTCACAAGTAGAAACCAGAATATAAATATTAGGAATATGATTACTAAAACTCTCTCACACTGCCTTTACAACTTGAAGTCTGAATATAGACATAAAGGAATTTTATTATTTTGTGATTAAACTTCAGGATTAATAATACCCAAGGAATAAGACAAAATTTTTACTGAGTTTTAATGCTGATTTTTCTCATTTTGAGCAACTTCATATGGGAAAGTTACAAAGCAAACTCAAATTACCTGTTTTTAGAGTTTTGCTGAAAGGTCATTCACCCTGCTTAGCTATCCTGAGCTTAACTTACCATCTTCTCTGAGGGTATCTCGGGGACTCTTTGTCCTGGATAACAATACTGGATCGTGGGCTTTTTGATGAGCATGAAACATTCTTTGCAATGAGAGTCAAGGGTGGTTTGCCTCATCTAGACTCTGCTCTAAAAAATACATGATGTCTTGAGCTCTCTTCTGCAAAAATAAATTTAATGTATATTATTGCATATAAAATTTATCCTGAAGTAAAAAAAAAAAGTCTGACCTTAAGACAATAAAAAAGGTGTATGTAAGTCTTCATTTTTTCTCCTTTATAAACATTAGTGTCAGTGTAAAAACAGTGTTATGTCTCGGAAGTATTTGTTCAACTACAACATATGGTGACTTGCCCTCATGGAACCCCAAAAGTCTTTGGTCAGAATGCAATTAGAGAGATTCTAATCTTCTAATTAGAAGCAAAGTGACTTTCTTGGCAAAAGAGGAAAAAAAAAAAAACAGCAGTCTTCTAAGCTCACAATCTATTCACCTTCACTGATCTAACACAATCTAATGCTGCATTTTCTCTTTCCTTCAAAATCAAGCTGCAACTACTTTCAAAAACTTACTTCAAAATTTTAGAAATATTTAATTCAACCACTGAAGTTGGGATGCACTGAATTGTAACGACTATAAAGAAAGCAACACAATATATAATGAGGATTCCTTTCACAGAAGAAACAGATCATTGTAATTATAAAGTAGACTGAAATTATGTTTCTGCAAAAATTAGAGATAAAAAGGAGAGCTACTCAGAAAGAGAAAGGAGGAATGATTACCTTACAATTGTATGAATTACACACATCAAAAGCATATGCTTTAGGTTAATAAAAATTAAAAAGTGAAGCAAAAAATAATCATTAGGAAATATTTTTAATGTCTCAGGATAGGGATAGTATTGTGTCATAAAAGCTAAAGCAGCTCCCATAATGTGCTGATTTGCATTCTGGCAGCTCCACTTTCAATCCAGCTCCTGTTAACACACCCGGGACAGCAGTAGCAGATGGCCCAAGCGCTCAGTCCCTGTGCTACACACACGGGACCTGTCCTCATCAGCTTGGTCCAGCTTCTGACTGTGGTGACCATATGGGGAGTGAATAACTGAATGGAACATATTTGTTTTAATTCTGATTTTTACATACGTGTTTGTGTATGTATACACACACATACACATACACACAAATATATAAAACTAATCTCAGGATAGATCTTTGGATTAGCAATTAAGACCCTGGCTAAGATGTACACATCCCATATCACAGTGCATTAGACCAACTCTAATTTAGTACAATCCCATGTACTAAATGAACTCTGGGAGGCAACAGGGGATGGCTCAAATAACTGGGCCCTTATCACCTATGTTGGAGAACTGGACTGAGTTCTCTTCTTTCATCTTTGGTTTGTTTCAGGGTTGGTCACTGTGGATATCTGTAGTGTGACCCAGTAAATGGGACTATTTTCTCTTTTCTTTCACCTCCTGCCCCTGCCCCTCCATTCCTAACTTGCTTTTCCAAGCACAAATGTTTTGAAAAGCATCCTTAAGGGAGAATTTTTCTTCACAGCCATGGAGACTACTGCTGTGATTAAAAAAAAGTACCTAACATTACAGGAGTTCAGTGATTTTATACAGCCTTAAAATAAAAGCAGCCCCTAAAGAAAAGAATTTTGAGAAAGAGGAAAGGGGAGAATTCAGAGAAATTTGGCTCATCCTAACCTGTTCTGAGACTCTTACAACTTTTGCTCCATTTTCTTTCCAAAAGCCTCTTAAGACAGGAAAAATGAAAAACACATTCATGAAGTTCTTGGACTGTATCAAATCTTACTGAAATACTTTTGCAGATTTTTTTATTATTTAATTCTTACTACACAATTTTAAAATAAGCTTTATTATGTCCACTCACCCATGAGTAAACTGAAGCTCAAAGCAATATAAGAAAAATAGAAATGATGCAAGTAAGATCATTCTGGATGAACTTGGTTCAGGAAGCTCTTTGGAGTCTTTTTCTATATATTTCCTCCTCTTGGAAGATTTCTTTGAGCAGGAAAATACTACAATCATCACCTGCCATCTGAGTTCCATAAGCTTACACGTCGTGACAAAATAAGAATGGGCATCACATAATAAAGGAAGCAGATGGGGAGAACAATCTGCCTTCTTTTAAACCAAACAGTAGGCAACATCAGAGATCTGCCATCACATGCAGTGGGGAGATGACAGGAGGCTGTCACTGAAGCTTTAGCCACGCAACATTTCCCTCGGTTTGAGACAGGTTCCTGTGACAGTACTGCAGGAGCCAGCTTAGCACCCAGGTCTCATAACACCTCCGAATAGCATCCTGCAGGAGAACAAACCAAGACCTGTGGCCAGATGCACAGACTGGACCCTGCTTTCCAGTTTCCAACCATGTACCACAGAGCAAGCTCCTTTGTTGTTAGTGTCCAAGTAGTCTTGCTCGTAAAAGCCATACCTATCAACCATATATGGTTCTTCAGTCTTCAACAAATTGTTATTTATAAAATTATTTCACTTACTATGTATTAGTGGCTGCTGACATTTCTTATTTCTGTAAATGATATAAAATATGAAGTTTTAGTGTTGGATTGGCTTTACAAAAGAGTATGTCTACCACACTGACAATAATCTTCAGAAAGTTATGAAACTAAAATCCAAACCTGTTTTTCATAGACCATTCACACACACATACACATACGAGACAAAAGTCTCCCTTTGCAATGAAGGCTTAAACCAGATACTTCACACAGGATCATCAATGCAAGATGAAGAAGCAGGACGGAGGTTAGGAATAAATGATTTTACAACATTACTTAATACACGCTATACACACAATGAGATTTGCAACTTGAATGTAACATCAGTAAGGCTGCTGTTTGCCCAAATACCACAGATTTAAATCAAACTCAGTGAGGATGAAGCAGCCTCATATACAAAAAAGCATGATGCCCTAGTGACCTTGAAATACAAGGAAAAGATAATTTTCTTCATTGGAAGAGACAAGCTCTTACAGGAAACACAGGAAATTCCTCAGAGGAAGTGATGAGTATTAATTTCTCATCAGATTATCTGACAATCAGAGAAACAGCAGGCCATATGTTTAGTAACATCATATATCTTTGAGCTCAGCTCAAGCTAAAAGAACAAAGCCACCAGCACTGCAAGGGTGGAGTGTGAAAGGAGTATCAACCACTGACAGTACAACTTCATTCTTTGCAGGCACCACCACCTATGATTATAAAACTGCTACTACTATTGTTGGCAAGTAATTACACCAGGGCATTCCAGTAAATGAAAATTAGTGGGACAAACATTAACTGTAAGATTTCTGCCAATTAACATAGGAGTGTTTTTTGTTTTGTTTTGTTTTCTTAGTTGTTGTTATAGCAGCAAGAACAGAGATATTCTTGTTTTAACTTTATTTCTTTATTTATTTGAAAAGCAAAGGAAGAGACAGAGATCTTCCATCCTCTGGTTCATGCCGTAAAGGCTGGAGCTGAGCCAAACAATGTTAGGAGCCTGGAACACACATTCACACAGGTAGAAGAGGTCAACATCTTTGAGCCATCTGCTGCTTTTCTACGCACAACAGAGGTAGCTGGATCAGAAGTGAAATAGCTAGGACTCACACTGGCACCTTCTGGAATGTCAACATTCCAGGCAGCTTCAACCAGCTGAGTCATAACACTGGCCTCTACAAGGAACCTTCTGTAACCAAATTCCAATTCCAAATGCTTCAGATAAAAAGCCACCTTTATGATTTGCCATATATCTGACTTAATATGCACCATTATTTCAACCCTTGCAATTTTCTATTTTGAAGCCATTTCTCATGATCTGGGAAAGCATAACATCTAGGGTTTGGTAAAACAATCATTTAAGAGAAACATTTGTATATCAGTAGAGGGTAAAAGTTTCCTGAAAATTTGAAAATAAATTCATAAACATCAAAAATTAAGTCATATATTCATATTTTAAAAAGGCTTATATGTTTAAGCTCTTCTATGAAGTTTCTATTGAGTATCAGGTACTGATCTAGAAATCATGGTGAAACACAATATGTTTTTGTGGCATTGAGATGCACTCAGTCCGTCTAAAACAATCAACAAAGATCACTGAGAGTAATAATATTCAGACATGGATGTACAAGGAAATGGGTAGTCAGCTGAAATCTGATAGCCAATGTTTCCAACAAGGGTTAATAATCGCATAGTGTTGGAATACATGGAGTTTCATGTCCACTAACCTAAACTCCCATAAATAAAATTGGAGGATTTATGAATAAAAAATGGCCACATTAGGTTTACTGAGATGATCCTGTCAAACCAGTTCATTGAATATTACTTTAAATCCAAAGGTAAAAACAGGCATTTAGTTATAGTAACAGAAAGTAAAGAACTGCTTATCTAAAATAAGCTCATTTGAAGAAAATATGAAACAGAAAATGTACAATGTATGAGCAATTGCCTGTGTTCAGGTGATTTGATGAAAGAATCACTCACGTTGAGAAGCTAAATAAAAAGGTAAACTATAGCAAACTTTTGCCCTTGTCCAACAGTTGGAAGAAACGAGAATCTTCTACTACTATTAGCCAAGGATTTAGTCACCTGTGCCTGGATCACCCAGGCCTTTCCAAACTGTGAAATGTCAATGAAATGAGAAGGACTAGCAAGATAGGATTTTCAAATAGCAGAAGCATAATTCAGATTCAGGATAAAGTAAGGAAGACTGGGTAAAGTGAATTGCCCAAAGCTCCAACCTGTCTCTTGCAATTATTGGGAATCCCAAGGAATTGACTCTTGTGGGACAGAGAGAAGCATCCTGTGTCAAAAATCAGATGTTGACCTCTGAAGTCCTCTGTTGTCTTCATAATACCCGGATGTGAGTTACTCCATAAATGTTGCAACTGTGAAAAGATGCAGGAAGGCATTGTGCTCCTTTAACCATTTGAAAATTGGATGTTTGGATGAGTGTGTATGCATCTCCGGGTTATTTGCTTTTAAATAAATGTGTATTTATAAGACTGGAAGACAGAGAGCTCACCTCTGTTGGATCATTCCCTTGGGCTCTGAAACCGCTAGCCCTGGGTGCCAGGAATCAGGCTTAGGCAGAGACCACAATCCATGTTTCCATGTGTATGACAAGAATTCAACTGCTTAAGCTACCAACATGGATTGCTATGGTCTGCATTAATAGGAAGATGGAGAAAAGAAGTTGGAACCAGGAATAGAGCCTATGTAGATTTCTTAAACAGCATCTTACTTTCCATGGTAAACAACAGTCCCAGTATGATTTATTTAGGTAAGAAATTAACCTGCCTAACAAGGTAAAATATCCTCCTTATATCTGAAATTAAGAGATGAATAGCCAGATCCTATTATGCTTCTTGGGAATGTCCTGTTTTTTAAAAACTTTACCTAAACCATACACTCTCATGTATAGTAAGTTGGTATTCCTTTATTATTTATAAAGATTTATTTTATTTGAAAGGCAGAGTGACATAGAAAGACACACAGAGACAGAGTTTTCCATTTTCTAGTTTACTCTTTAAATAGTCCTAACACCCAAGTTTGGACCAGGCTGAATCCAGGAGCCAGCAGCACCATCCCGGTCTCCCACACGAGTAGCAGTGTCCTAAGCATATTCCCTATGCAGATACATATTGCTATATTTTAAATATACATGCCAGAGTGACTACATGAATAAATTCCAATGCCAAAATATGGATAAAACATGGGTCCAACCTGAAAGATACATGCATAGATGGAGGTGAAGAATAAATATATGCCTCTTTACACAGGTTTGCAGTGTCTTCCATACAGCAGTCAAGCAGGGTGATACAACTCATCAGATGATCTGTATATACTGGATTACTGTAGAGTGCCCACTGTAGCAATGTCAAAGAGGATCTATGAGAATGTGTCAGTATACATGTGTCGTGTGTATGTGTGTATGAGTTGTGTGTAGGCATCCTTTTCCACCCAAGAAGTGGACTAAAAACTGTCATACTATTGCAGCAGAAGAGGATATACCAAGTACCAAGCAAAACTAAGTGGTGTGAATTCCGAATAGGACCTCCTATTTACTGCAAACTATCCGAATTATTCCATAGGGCAAATAAGAAAGGTCAAGACAGGGCTCAGTTGGAGTGTAGTCAGGCTTAGCTGTGTATGAAGAAAACTGCATTACTTTATGTGCTGAATTTTCCTGTCTAGAGAAGAATTTTAATGTTTCCATTTAATTCAGACCCAGAGAGAGATGGGCGGACACTGAGAGAGAATATGAGAATGTATCATATTTGACCTTTCCCTTCTTCACAGATGATTTATTGTGTTTAAATAGCCTGCACTTGAGCCGTCTCCACTGATGTATTTGCTGTATTCTGTGATTAGGGTTTACTGGCCGACTTTGTCATTCCATTTGCAATAGAACTGTTGCAAATTGGAGCAAGTCATTTCACTCATCACCTTGCTACTAAATTTAGGCCACATATATTTCCTTAAATTGTTTATTACTCCATTTGCACAGTCATTTGTCCTTTCCAACATGAACACAGTATGTGCTCATTTGCTATGCTGCAGGGACACTCTGAACATTTGCCTTGGGAGGGTTCTTCCACAAAACAATTCTGTTGTTCCAGACCATTCTTCACATTGGCCTAGGGAATTTGCTCCCATCTGGTGGCTCCTGGTTTCCTTCTCCTGGGCCCCCTTTCCAGAGTGCCAGCCAGTGTTTACTATCAGAAGGCCTGAGCATGGTGAATGAAAATGACTTGATGTAGGCAGAGCTAAGGAGAAACTCTAGGTGTCTGAGCAATAATTTCTATTTTCTAAGACATTCTAACAAATCCAGCTTTCCTCAAGTATATTTCTTGTTTTCATTTTGGAACTGATTGGAATATAAAATATAACTTGAGCATTAATGATTTCAAAAATGGCAGTGGGCTATTTGAGACATAAAACAATTTGCACAAAATGAGAGAAGGGAAAGGTCTCTTAGTTGGGCACAGAAAACAATCTGCTTGACTCATTTCCCAGCAGGTGAGCAATAATTTTACGTGGTTTGACATTACTGTCCTTTTCCATCTAGAGAGAATTCCTGACTAATGCAACTATGCAACATGTAAAACAACACCCACTCCTTTGTAAAGAGAAGCCCACACACAGCACAAGCAGCAACAAAGAGATTCCACTTATTTGTAGCTCAATTTTCAACCTGTAACCATTTAACACTTTGTTCTTTTAATGAGCACATTTGCTTTCACTCATAGAAAACCAGATTCCAAGCAAATCATAACAGAGGTCACAAGAAGTCCTACAACAGACAGAACTAGCAGCAAACTGTGAACAAAAGACAAGGAGAAAGAAGCACTATCAAAGATTAAGGCTCTTGTTAGTACAAGGTTGAAATAATTCAGTTAACTTACAATATTAAGCCTATGAAAACCCTAACATCATTCTGATAGCTCCTGAAGTTGAATCTGATGGTATTTAAATTAATTCTCGATAAGAATGCATTATAAAATATTTCTATATAAATAAAAATTATATTCCTAGTCTATCAAGGGGAAAGTCCAGACTTTTTTCAAATTCTGATGAGAATGGTAAAAGGTTGCCAAAATTTTCCAGTATGGCTTGAGTACTTCTGGAGGAAATAATAAATATAATTATATTAAAGAAAGAAAATAAAGACATAAAGAACAAAATAACATTCTCTAATTTATATTCGAGTCTTTGAAAAAGCCAAGAATTACTAAATTGAAAAAAACATATAATAGAGAAGAATCTCAAGGCCAATTGGCTTTCATACACTACCCCATCTTAAAGGCATGAAAAGGAAAATGTGTGAATAAGCTGAATATGTGTGAGATTTAGTAGGGGAAAAATCAAAAACAGCCAGAGGAGATAAATGAATGCTTCAACAAATGAAAAGATATACAGCATTCCCATCTATAGAGACTCAATTCCATTTCAGTAAGTCTAAATCAATCCTGGAATTGAACAGAATACTCCTAAAAATACCAAGAGAACTTGCTTTGAAAATAGAAAAGCTGAATTAAATGTAATAAGAAAAGATCAATAGGAATGATAAGAAAAGTAAATGCAATGACAGAACAGTCCTAAAACAAGTATTACTGGCAAGAGTGGGATTCTACAGAACAGACCAAGGAGTAAGATACAGATGCAAACATAATCTGAAATTTTGTATGTGATAAAGTTGGAGTTTCAGATAAGTAGAGAAAAGACACATTGTTTAATAAACCGTATGTCAATCATTCCTTATTCTTTTAGGAGATACTCCATACAAAATGAAATGATCTTTGTAGTCTGAGGATGAGGAAAGTCTTTCAAATGATGATTCAAAACCAGAAACTATGAAATATTGGCACAACTTTTAACATGGGAATTTATCATTTCTATGGCCAATACCACCAACAAAGAGAAAAAAATGGAAAAAAATGCTTATATTTTATTTAGACTGAAATCAAGGAACACGGAGAGTTGAGAAATAAACCAGAAGATGGAAACGTTGCCTACCTTTCAGATAAGTAAAAAACAGAAATCTAAACATCTCAGTATATTGGAATACATTAAAAAAAAGATACATTATTCTCTCCCTTGGGAGAGAATTAAGACAAAGAAACACACAGAACAAAACTATTATTCTTTCAAACTTCTTGTCTCTAGCATATATATTTTAATATAAGACTTTTGTTAATTTAAAATTTAAATTAAATATGAGATAAAAGACACACTGCAATTAAAAATTTATTTCCTGTCACAATGTTTTTGTATATACAAACAGGGTCCTGCCTAAATCATCCTACAATAAAATACTAAAATTTTTAAAAATATATAGCATTTTTAAGTATCTTTAAGTTTCATTGGAAGAAACAGCAGACTAGAAGTTGAGACCACGATTATAGGCCTATGAAGTTCTGAATCCTCTAAACAAAACTGAATATGCTGGCTTTGACAAACCCAAAGCTCACGCTTGGTAATAATTTATTAGATCTGTGCTTCCCAAGAAGGCACTCACAGCTGAATGGTCTTTTAAATCTAATGCACTTAGATTAAAAATAAACTAAAAAACCCATCCCTAAAGTTTACTAACTGCATCTGAAATACATGTTAAGTGCATTTGGTTAGTGCCTATCATATGGGATAAGGAATATCCTCATCATTACAGACAGTTCTGCTGTACAGGGTGTTTCTGGACCTTACAAGCTGGGATATGCCAACATGGAACATTAAGCGACACAACCAGAGAGCTAGTTGATGAAGAAGAGAAGAACGTCTCTCCTCCTCTTTGTACATGCTTATATAAATGTGGTTGAAATGAATACCAAGGGCAATGGCAATAAGAAAAATATGCTATTATAGGGTAATACACAGTCTGAGGGGTGTGCAAAGACCACAAGCTAGGCCTGGTGATTTTGATGAATTTGAATTCACTTATACACTCACCTGGGTCTGATAACCCAAGCTGTGAAATCACATTATGATCCATCATTATCAGCAGTGAAGTATCAAATACATTCTATCTATCCCAAAGCTATTTTCTGTTTCCTTTTAGCTTACTGGATTTAATGAGGCTGAACACTATTACCAGTCTAGCACACAGATTAGAAAAACTCTATATGCTCTAACATGGTAACTAATCATCAAAAGTTCCTTGCTAAACTATGATACTCTTTAGCACATGTATTGTTACAAGAGATTAGTAAAAGCCTCCACAGTTCAACAACCCCAAGTTCCAAATCTGTCTCTACTGTTCATCAGCTGCGTGACTTGGCAAGTTTTATAACTGAGTCATATATTACAAATTAGGTCCATCGTTGCCAATTCACAGATTTGTGAGAAATGAAAGAGGTAATTATATGTAAAGGACTATTTACACTATCATCCACTAAGTTCTCATTCAGCAGTATAAACGTTATTTTAGAAAATGGTTATGGATTCCCCATTGCATCAGAACTAACAGTAATGGCATTGTATTAATACAAATAAACTTTAGACCATTTACAAGGTATAAAAGACACTGTATGTTGCCTCCAAATGCCAGAGAAAGAAGTAAATTCTGCAAGTATTGAAAGCTTAAAAATACACTTACATAGCGAGGTTATACATACAGAAGAGGTTTCAGGAATACATTTGGTATATACAGTGTTAATGTGAAAGTGTAAGCCCAGGATCATCAAAGAAAAAGAAAAATTCTCAAGATATAAAGGATTTGGGTTGCTGATTTTTACAGAATTTCATCAAGAAGTTCATGAAAAAGTAAAATCAAAATCTACAGTTTTTCAGAGTATGAATTTTCTAGAAGCTTTCTGAAGTACCCTCATAATTGTGCAATGCATATAGCATCTTCTGCTGATTACCAACTTTAGGCCAAAAGGCTGGAATTTTCCCCTTACCTTTTCACTCTTCATTAAAAAACAGAGAAATTGGTGTGTATACACATACATCTAGGTGTGTTTCAATGACATTTCATTTCTCCAATTATTTCCATGAACCAACAGCTTTCCAAGATCACATTAATCATGGGGAATGATAGTTAGCCAACTGGCATTCTTCAGAGAGAGATGAGAAACAACAAACACATGTGCCAAGATCTCATGAGTAAAATTATTGATGGGACAGGGTTAAGACATGCTTGTTCAGGGTACCTCACATCACAGCATTTATTAAGAACAGGCAGTAGTTTTTTTTTTAAATAGGCACAGATTCAAGAATCCACCTGCAAGGGCCTACTTTTAATGGAGCTAGACTGAATCACACTGGTTGAAAATATCTTCCCTAAGAACTTGCCAAAATGCTTAAAATGTTGGAAAACTCTTTACTTTGGAGCACAGAGAAACTTGTGTGAAAATTTAATTCAGTTTCCAATAAAAACCCACTCTTACCCGCTAGAAGATGAACAGGATTTTATCACAAATTTTATTTACCTACAAAGATTGTGGAGCACCACTCAGCAATCAAGACAATCAGTAAGTGGTACAAAAGGTTTTGCTGTGTAATGAACATGAAACAATTCAAGCAATAGAGGGACATACCCAAGTCAATCATTACATAGTAACATTAGGGAACTACGGTTTCTTTCCCCTTCAGCTTTTTTTTTTTTCTAAAGATTTACATTTTTTCTGTTTGAAAGGAAGAGTTAGACGCAGAAGGAGAGAGAAGAGAGAGATCCGTCCACTAGTTCACTCCCCAAATAGCTACAAGCCTGCTAATTCCTCCAGGTCTCCCATATGCGTGAGGGGCTCAAGGATTTCAGTTATTCTTCCTTGCTTTTCCAGGACATAAGCAAGAAGCTGAATAAAAAGTGGAGAATCAGAACCTGAACCCTTCAGTTTTTTTTTTCTTAACAAAAGCACATTGAGAGATCATCAGTTCTCAAGGCATTGTAGAAGGCTACCAATGCTGTAACTCCCTGAAGAAATTCAGAATCAAGTTAGTCCATCTGTATCTAATTTGCCAAAGACGCGAATTTCATACATCAAGATTACTTCACGCTGTGAATCATTCAAGCCCAGGGTAGGATTTCAGAGTATCTAGAAGTGGTAGAAATTGGTTATATTTACAGCAAATGAAGTTGAGCAAGATTAGGGAAAGCAGAGGATGGACAGGGAGCCCATGTCCTTCTGAGCCAAGCATAGATACCTGTTGGATTTGAATGTTGGCATAGCTTATATGATACCAAGTACCTAAGATTTTAAGTCGAGCAATGCAACACTTTTCCAAGTGCTTTTAAAACAATGTTCCTTTTAACAATTTCCATGACTGGCTGTCACTGAAGGTGATGGTTTCTAAAGGTAAGAAGTTACTGATGAGCTAACACTGGGTTTCCAGTAGTTTTATTTTTTTTTAATTTTTTAATGTTTTCAATTAATTTATTTTTAAATAACATTGTATTATGTGACACAGGTTTATAGGTACTGGGATTCCCACCACCCCTGGAAGGAAGTTGCCCTATCATCCTTTGGAAAACTGGCTTATATGCTTGATAACTTCATCCTGAACAGATAAAGCCCTCAGTTCTAATTTTCAAAGAAGGCTCATTTCCAATCAAGCCTCCTTGAATTGTATTCAAGAGCAGAAGATTCCAGATAGAGTGCCTAAGTCGTCATCAAATTATTTGAGCTGTTTGCAACTTCAATAAAAAGAATTATATAAAAAAAGGGGGAGCTATAACTCAAGTGTTCACCTGTGGTACAAGGCCAAGATTTCATTCCAATAATGTGGGGCCACTCAGAGGAAACTCTAGTATCTTCGTTCTAATTTTTTGCTCTGGCAAAATGTAGGATAATATTTGTGAAAACAATATAAAGTACTAAACTTCATGGAACAAATGAATTAAGGAGAGCCTATAAAAAACCATAAAATGGCAGTCATCCTGAATAAAATCTAGGGCCTTTGATGATTCATCTATCTACTACCTCAACATATTTTCAAAATCAAAGCAAAATAATAATAAAAAGCAGCAGTGGTTTTAGACCCCTAGTAAAATTGTTTGTTCAGTGAATCACATCTGTAGATCCATAATATATCCAAACCCAAGGTAGTTTTTCTGACTAAAATAGAAACATTTGATTTTTATGAGATGACTGTGTTAGGACTTGCACATTCATTTATCTTCTCCCACTCATTCTCCCTCTCCCTCTCTCTCTCTCTCTCTCTCTCTCTCTCTCTCTCTCTCTCTGTCATACTTGAGCTATTACCTGCTGCCTCTGAAGCTGCATATTATCAGCAATTGGAGTCAGGAATGGAGAAGGAACTGAAACTCAGGTATTCCAAGATAGGATGTGACCATACCAACTAAAGTCTTCACTTGGTAGGCCAAGCATCCATTCTTAGGGCTTCTTCTGGAGCAACAACAGAGCTAGTCACATATAGATGAGTTAATACAAGCCAAAGAATAAAAGATAGCTTGAAACACAATAATAGCAGATTTAATATACAGTTATAGTAATCCTTTGTCAACATTTGTAGCATTTGCAGACACCCAGAGTCAGGCTCACTTCCTAGAGGGGACATCAGTTCGAGTGCAGGTGGTCTCTTAGTGGATCTCTCTCTAGAGCACAGGCTGAATACAGGTCTCAAAGCAGCATCACTGCAGGCAGCTGAACTGAAGCCCAAGCTATCTTATGGGAAGAGAGGCAATTACAGAACTAGTGTTCTGAGTTTCTTTCCCACCTGGAAAAGATTCCGAACTGCCAACATCAATCTCAGAAGAACCAGCACTCTCTACAAAAAGAAAATGCCCCAAATTAACATTGTCATTGGCTCCAGATGTTTCTCCTTGTCATTAGCAGGCAAGGTTTCACATGTTCTGACTATTACAATGATAAATCAATTATTTTTCAGAAACTTTAAAATTGTTTTCCATCTGTCCCAAGAACTGTTTGAAACTCTGTGACACTCCGAATACAGCACAAAGCTAATGCGCTCTAGCACCCCTCAAGCATCTCAAACTCTTTGACAATAATGCACAAACTGTGTGTTACTTAATATAAACCCTTTTAGAGCACACTTGATAACTTTGGTTTTCTTGCATTCAATCTCCTTTCTCTAAGTAATGATACCCAAGTTGTCATTTACACATCTGTCTTCTCCAGAGTTTCAAAGGATGTTGGCTCAGACTCTAACATGAAAGATGATGGTGGTTTGGGATGGACAGTTTCTGAGGCTGAGACTAACAATATAACCTCATCATAACTCCCAGCAATCAGCACATGACCTAACAAAGTCTAATCAGAACGCAGCTAAGAAATGTTCTGCAGAGTTAAGAGAATTATGCTATTTCCCATAGGATCTGAATAAGGAAGGGGATGCTAACAGCAACTGAAACAGGAAAACAAAACCTGCTAAAATCAAGAAGCTACACTGAAACAGGATAAAAGAAAGCAAATGCTTTTGATCACAAGTTTTCTAACTGTGGATGCAAAATTTGTCCGAAACTAGTGTTACCTTCATGACTCTGTCTTTTGCACTGATTAATCTAATGGGGATTTTATTATAACCTGCAATTTAAGTTGTCTAAAGTCATTTAAGCTTGAGTAATAAATGCCTTCAAGGAACCAAATAAGCAGCACGCAAATAAATACATGCAACCACAATGTTAAAAATTTTAATGCTTGAATTCAGATATACCAAGCAATGTTTCTTCTTACCAACTACTCTTCGGTAAGTTTTTTGTAACTACATATTTCTTATTTTGTGGAACCAACTAGTATAATATTTTCAGCTAAATATGATTTGACTGACAAAGACTAGTACCAGGTTTGTTCTGTTGTTGTTGTTTTTATTATTTTGGTTTTAACTTTTTTTATAAGAGGAAAAACCTAAGTCCAATATGTAAAAATGGAAGCTTACATCTATTAAATTTGGAGTGAAACCTTCCCTACTCCCAACACACACACAACACCTATTGCCCAGCAATAAACAAAAGCACGCAATGGAAGCTGATCCACCCCGAGCAAAAGAAGACATCCAGCCCAACCAGGGCTATGATGGTGACAAAAGACTCAGTCACATCAATCTCATTCCAGGCTGCCTTGTGGATCCATCCTACCTTTGGCCTTGTCACCTACCAATCACATCAGTCTCCATTAAAACAAAGGAACCATTTCCAGGGAGGGAAAGGAGGCTTCCCCCTCTTGTAAAAACCAAAACAATGCATAATGTAAAAAACCCAAGCAATACAAAAATATGCAGACACACCAATATCTACACAGAGCTACACGACAATATCTAACTCTACTCAGCAACAATGAAATTTGAAGACCAAGGAGCCTTCCTATCTCCCTAAATGCTCTTCAAAATTCCTTACAGAACAATGCTCCTAACTTTTTCATAGTTATGGAAGTACTAAAATTTAAAAATTATGTAGTAATCCTGAAACGTTATGCAGTGGATGAAATTTTAATAAAAATTAAAAATTCCACCCACAATGTATTATAAATATAAATACACCCACAATGTGTTATAAATAATGGCTACACCTCATTGCCACATACTGTGCAGTTGTCCTAATAATTTTATCTTTCCCTGGCCTAGAACAAAGTTTTGTGCCAAAACATCTGTTAAATGATTTCACCAAGCTTACTGAATGTAAACTAAGTGTCTAGTGACATACTAATGAAAATGAAAGCAAAAACATAAATGCCAGAAGATAAATGTATTTGTGAACTTGCCATCTAAGGATGACACAACAAGACTATGTACAATTCAAAACATCTACCTGATAGTAGTACAGATTAGCAAGACAACAAACATGTGGCCTCAGAATTTCAGAAAGATGACCTGTTCTGAAGTAAAGTAAGTTAGAGAATTCTGATGATGGAGGTGGGCTGTCTTTGATTCCTGAAAGTAGAAAACTTCAGCTGAGAATCCCAAGGCTGGCATTAGTGGAAACCAAATCTGAAAGAGTCTTGTTTTGTTCAAAAGTGTAGCTCTAGTAACTAGCACAGTAGCTGCTACCGAATCAGATATCCAACAAATATGCTGAATAACTAACAATGCATAGGCATTTGTCTAATAAGTGAAGAAGTGCACGAATTCTGATGAGGTTTAGATTCTAGAAATTTAGCTGCAAGACTGACAGGAATTACAAGACTGGATGTGAAGAATAAATGGGAAAAAAGAAGGATATCAGTGAAGCTGGCTGTGTGCTAAGAAATGAAAGAGTTTGACCTGCAAGCACAAAAGAGTCAAAAATGACAGTGGGATGTACCATGGGAGTGCGAGGAAAAGGGTCAAAGTCTGGCAACAGGTGCCACACACCATGTAATTCCCAGACCTGCTGTTTTGCTTTCTGCCAGGCTGCTGATGCTGCTGGACAGTGTGCAAGAGGTGTTTACACCAGAGGAAACCATCTGGAAACACAATCAGAGGCCTGAGCCTCGGGGGATTATTCGAGCCAGCCAAGCATGAAAGGAAGATTTGTGCCCAGAGCTCTTTGGTTCTGTTACGACCTTAGCCCCACACAGCCATAATTTTGACCCTTTAATGTAACTAAGTCTACTATAGTTACTTTCGCAGGCGCCAGCTCAGTTCATCGTCATAAAAGAACAGGAATGATGAGTGAGGCAGGTAAGAAAAACAACAAAATGCAATTGATTACTTTGCAAAACAGAAATGCT
The DNA here is from genome assembly GCF_017591425.1 of Ochotona curzoniae. NCBI lineage: Eukaryota > Metazoa > Chordata > Mammalia > Lagomorpha > Ochotonidae > Ochotona > Ochotona curzoniae. Next base: position 6,906,693 of record NW_024466605.1, read on the forward strand.
CACTGTTGCTGATTTATTGGATTTTTTTGTCACAGAAATTCTATAGGACACATATATGAAGTATATCATGCCATAAATACACATTATATCCAATGGGATTTCTTTGAAAAATATATGTTTGTATACACATATATATGAAAAATAATTACAGGAACATTGCAAAATACTTCCCAAATTATCTAGCATTAGGTCCTTCTTGGACCAACTCTACGATAATACATTTGGCAGAAAGGTTTCCATATGTTCAAATCATTCACTATGCATATTATCTTTCATCAGTTTAAAACTTAGTATTTCTTTTAAACAGACACAGATTTTTTTCTTGTTTAATACCTTTGTTTCTCTATACCCCAAAGTAAGATTAATTTGACTAGCTGGTTCTTCTGGAAGCAAGGTCCTTAGTATACCAAATATAGACTAGCTAATGTAGAAAGATTTCTGTAGTGATGATGAAAAACACTGGCAGCCACTTTGGAAATGGGTATGAAATGATTAGATCTATCATTTCAAAAAGGATCAACAAACAGAAGGGTGATAATGGGAAGATGGAGTCAGAGATCACTCACCTTTTTACTGCCTGAAATCTGCCTAAGAAGATTCCCCCAGTGATCCCAAAGAAAACTAATAATTATGGTAATTGGCTTTCAAACAGTGTTTCTGGACAGTTCATCCAAAACTGAGCTATATAATCTCAGCCATTTATATGAAGAATTTTAACCATGCTGCTGTGTTCACCTTGTCGCATTGGTGATGGAAAATTCTATTGTTATTCATTCATTAGGATTGACTCCAAACTCCATTTTATTTTTGTAAAGAAAGAGGATCACCTTACTGAAAAAAAAAAAATAAAGCCTCTTTTTTTCACATATGGATGACCATATGGAAGGCTTACTCAAGTGACTATTGGTCCTCCATGACAGAGACCTTGCATAATCACAGCAGTTACAACTAAGACTGCTCAATTATGGACACTAAGCCATAGTTCTTATTCCATATTTCTTATTTTTGGCAAAACATCCAAAATGCTTAAAGAATGCATATTCTATAGAGCATATTCTGTCTAGCAGCAAAATACCTAAGTTAGGTAAGTGTTCTCATAAAATGTGGATTCTCACTTTCATATATATGGTGAAAATAATTTCATATATATATAATAAATATATTTTATAAGACTCAATGTAGCAAAATTGAGCAAATCCATAGGCCAAAGGTTTCCATAACAACTTCAGCTCAGTTTCAACTCATTTTCCAAGTACTACTGTAGTTTAAAATCCATCCTCCTTCCAGTGTGCTCCTAAAATTATTCTATTAACATTGATTAGATCTAGTATTATTTTACTGAAAGAAAAACAAAACTAAGGCTTAGTGTAATTGAATGGCTCTTTTTTGTAATAAATCTAGGAAAAATATGACCCAGGGCTGAAAAAGAACTCGCAGGTCATCAGATACACAAGCCACTTATATATTACCCCATACTCAAGTGCTGGCTTCCACTCCCAGCTCACCCATGGCCCAGGGAACTGTATGAAACTCCACCCACAAGATGATTATGGTTAACACAGGCCAGGAGGACAGGTGGAAAAGTAAATTCATGCCTCCTACCTGAAGCTGCTCCCTGAGGCTTTCTTAGACAACCCCTACACGAGTCCTATTTAATGTCACTGAACTTAAACTGATGGTTTCACCCAGTGGTTAAACCAGGCAAAGTTTAATTCTCTCAGCTGGTCATCTGCGCAGCTCAAACTCAGGATTTTATCTCTAGGGAAAACAGTGTGTGGAAAGTGAGAATAAACAGTATTCTTTGATTTACCATCACAGCCAAGGCAGAAAGCACAGTTACACATTACTTTAATTTCAAAGACAAATGATACCAGTTAATTGTGTCCAAGATTCATCTCTCCTCCTCTTCTTTTACTACCTCGTTGTCTTTATGACATTTCCCTCACTGTCTCAAACAATTTACTTAATTTTCCTGTGCTTCAGTTTCCTCATTCACAAAATGGGCAACACAATAGCCACAGATACAAGTTACAGTGAAGATAAATAGAGTAATATTGCATTTGGTATTTTTTAAAAACTTGTTTTTACAGCTATTCTTCATTCCTTACAGTGAAGATAACTACAGTAATGTTATGATACATTTTTTTTTAAATTTCTTTGTTCAGCTACTCTCCATTCCTTATTCTCCAAATTTATTCACACCTTTCTGAAGCTAGCAGCTAGAAAATGTAAGAATCAAATATGAAAAAAGCATTGTTGCACACATTAATGGATAATTTGCAATTTTGTCAATAGTGTTTAAATCAGCTGACATATTACCTACATGCCTATTAATAAAAGCAAGTAACAAACACAATAAGAACAAAGTCAATGCTTTCTTGCTTTTTTAACTTGTACATGGCTATTGTCTACTTTTTGTATATCTGTGACCCTCAAGGAAAAATATCTCCCCCACAGTATTAAACGGGACTTTTAAAGAACTACACACATGTCTGTATCAAAACTCATGGCTGATGTAACAGGAGGCAGTGGCTAACATGAATTTTCAGGAAACAGTTGATTTTCTTTGCCCATTATTACACATAACAACCGTTCTTGAATTATTTTGTTAAAAAAGCAATTTGCTTTTCATGAGTTGGCAAATACAAATTCAATAATTTCTTTTAAAATAGCCTAAAGGATTCAGATAATATGTAAAATGGCTTCTTTGGTTATACACTACTAGCTTTTTCCAATCAAAACAAATTTAGAGGTAGATTCAACAATAGTATTAGGCCAGCAATATCCATGTATGAAGCAGCCACTGCCACAGTGGATCCTGAAAAGCTATTTGAAAATGCCATACGTTACTTTCAGTGGTATTTCTTTTTTCAAACATATAACTTCAAGCATTCAAAGCAATGTCTGCCCTTTTTAAGTCCAGAAATGCAAGTAAAACTGCTAAAAGTTTATCCACAAAAATCACTCTCGTGTCTTGATTACCCCAACCTGATCAAAATGTATTCAGAGGCTGTACCTCTTCCAGGTTATAGCCTTCCAATTATTTCATATTTTGAGCCTACATTCTCATTTCAAAAGTATGCTATCATTTCCAAACCTGTATGGCAGGTTTCATTATTCCACTATATTTTATTTATTATGAAGGACATTCCTTAAACTCAAAGCATGTACCAAAGTCTACTCCAAAATGTTCAAATATCAGCATTTTTCCAATTATTGACCTACCCAGATATTAAAAATCTCACTAAAGTAACAAAGGTGGATCTGTTTTAAAAAATAAAAGCTATTCCAATACACTTCCATAAAATGAAACCATATGGTATTTGGCCTGTCATTTAGCTATGGCTCATGCCATTTTGGTACACTGCAATGGAACATCTAACAAGTTCAATAAGAAATCCCCAGCGTTTTCTATAATGTCTAATCTACCATTTTGTTGAGGTTAGAGTAGCATTAGCAGTAAACTTAAGAGATGCCTACAGCAGACTGCTAATTAGGTCAAGGATCAGTATGGGGTTACTGATTTAAAAGATGTGCTGCCATGCATCCTTATCCTGCTGACATTGTTTGGGAGGAAGCAATCAGTCACTCAATGCTAGAGCTAGAAAAACCATTCAAGAAAATACATCATCTAAGAAAATACCCATGGTCATAACTGTCAGAAGAGTTACCACCTCTCTTAGCTGTCAGAGACTCTTGTATTTATTTGCTTCAGTATCTTTCCCACAATTTTTTTACTTCAAAATGTCAAGGCTAATATTTGAAGCCACAACAATTCATAAAACATGGCCTCTTTGTCAGCTGCTTGGGTACCAATGAAAATATTGACAGTAAAACCTTTCCTGAAAGAGTTCCTAAATATAAACTTCATAAATTTCCCACGCCATTGTTATTTGTCTCCTGAGACTGTTTCTATTTGCAAAACAAGACACCTTCATCTAACACCTCTGTCTATGAAGCCAGAATCCAGATTTTCAAAGTCAGAGCATAAAAATAAGAAGTCAAGAGCTAAGTCTGCATCTGGCTCCCACACTGAATTATTAATTCATCTCTGTAAAACCACATCTTCCTTTTGCTTTCAATATCAACTTATTACAAAAACAGAACTGAAATCATGTTGCCTTTCATAAAACTCTAATGTCATTGGGAGGCACAGAAGCTGTTGTGGTAGAAAATCTGCAAATATCACCTTGCTCTTCCTTGAAGAAAAATTCTATTTCTTCAACCCATGAAATTGTTTTTGTGGTTACTTGACCTGGAATGTCAGCAAAGGAGACATGCTTCACCTCAGGTTGGGCCTTCCTAGCCAGTCAATATCATCTTCTTCTTGACCATAAAGCAGTGATATTTCAGATATTCTCAACTACACAAGATCTCACAAGTAGGATACAGAGAAATGCAGCTACAAATAGCCAAAAAAAAATCTTCATTTGAATAAGCCATAGATTTGCAGAATATCTGTCACCAAGATATTATGTAGACAAATTCTAAAGCATAATAAAGGGAGAATATCTACTTTATAGTCATGAGGTTCATGTCCTGTTTTCTGCTCTCTTGTGCAACTCTGGGAAATTTTCTTGAACTATCTTGGTTTTCTCATATTAAAGAAAATTGATTGCTACATAAGTTTTTTTTTTAATTTTTTTAAGGTTTTATTTTTTTATTGGAAAGTCAGATACACAGACAAGAGGAGAGACATAGAGGAAGAGCTTCTATCTGCTGATTCACTCCCTAAGTGGCCAAAATGCCCAGAGCTGAGCCAATTCAAAGTCAGAACCTGGAGCTTCTTCCGGGTTTCCCATGTGAGTGCAGGGTCCCAAGACTTTGGGCTGTCCTGGACTGCTTACACAGGCCACAAGCAGGGAGCTGGATGGGAAGCAGGGTGGCCAGGACACAAGCAAGAGTCCTTATGGGATTCTGATGGCATGCAAGATGAAGACTTTAGCCATAGGCTACTGCACTGGGCCTGCTCCATAAGTTTTCTTACATAGACTCCACAAGGCAATGCTTGCAAGAATCCAGCATACTGGCTGGCTTCATTAAAATTCAAAACAGTTTGGTACCAATCATGGGAAGCTCCCATGATTTTTTCTTTTAAACAGAAATATGTTAACTTTTTTAAGGAGCTCTTCCAAGAAAAAAGAAGAGAGGGGCTGGGGATGGGATGGATGAAAGAAAAAGTCGTGGCTGTTACCACCTCAAACATCCAACAATATATATCAAAACAAATTACAGAGTTCCTTCATAAAATAAATCTAAAGCCCAATTTTCTATATTTTGATGGGAACAATAACATATATTACAAAGCTAAAAACAATGGCAATAATAATTTGATCAATTACATATTATTATTTCAACTTAAACAAATTTCATCCCTAAATCTTATTTAGTGAAGTCTTGCTCATCTATCTTGGGGTTTATAATCCTTAATGCTATAAGTATGGGGTCCCAAATAGTTTTTCTTTAAAAAAAAAAGTTTATTTATTTATAATTAGAAAGGCAGATTTACAGAGAGAAAGATCTTTCATCTCCTGGTTCATTCCCCAAGTAACCATAATGGTCAGAATCAAGCTGATACAATCTAAAGCCAGGTGCTAGGAGATTCTCTTGGGTCTCCCATGTGAGTTTGAGGTCCCACAGCTTTGGGCCATCCTCTACTACTTTCCCAGCCCACAAGTAGGGAGCTTGCTGGGAAGTGGAGCATCTGGGACTCAAACCAGAGCCCACATGAGATTTCAGCAGTTGCAAGGCAAAGATTTAGCTACTAGACAACCAGGCCAGACCCAAATCTTAAAAAAAAAAAATAACGTTCCCAATTTTCATTGTCTCCTTCCATATGGAGAAATTAACGTTAGTACCAAATTTAAATTAGTGAATTTTTAGAACTTTTTTTCTTTTTCGGGACCCTCAAAATTCCACACTAGCTCTGAGTGAAAAACATCTAGAACACATGTATCTGTGTGTTCAGCAAAGGATACTCTGCCTGAATCATTTTCAGCTTGAAATGTATGTGTCAGCCTAACATTTATTTTGTCTTGTTCTTTCCTATACTGTTGTAATAGAATACTATAGATTGGGAAGTTTACAAAGAAAATAAAATTATTTCTCACTGTCCAAGCTCCATTTGTGCCAATATCATATACAGTGTATTTGCTACATCTTTCCATGACAGAAGGCAAGGTGGTGAGAAAGAACAAAAAATTTTATGGGCAGCCTCAAGCCTGGCACTAATTCATTCTTGATAGTGGGACCTCAAAACAACAACAACAAAAAAAACCTGTTATTAGGCCTTAATTCCTAACACTGTTGTATTGGGGATTACATTTCCAACATATGGGGGGGGGATGTTCAAACTAGCAAGTATCCATAAAGACAATCTAAGGCAAATATAAAAGTATCCCCTCTCTATTTTTAGCCTTCCTAAGGAGTCCTGGTGACCTGGTTAATTAGAGCTCAGGGAAATTCACAGGAAGATACAGTATAAAAACTAAAGTCTCTTGGAAATAGTTTCAGTGATCCTGATCTAGTTCAGTTTCTGTTTATCACATTCAAGGAAAGGTTTGACAGAATACATTATGTCCCCAGTCTTGTTTAAACCTAATGAAAATGACCTTCCTCTGACCAATGGGAAGGGAACTTCACTTTGGAAAAGACGAATATGCATTATTTATTTACAACAAAAAGTGGTATGCATTTTTAAAGCTGACATAAATGCAAAAAGGCAGCTCAGACAGGGAGACAAGAAGCACACATAAGCCAGGTTTCTAATCTTGGAAACACTTCAAACCAGTGATTCTCACAACCCCCTTCACAAACATCCCTCTGACACTCTAAAGCCTTTAAGTGAGAATCTGTCTCCCTAGTTTTTAATGCATTCAAAGGACAGAGAAGTATTTGGATTCCCTCTGCTTTTTTTCTCCCCCAAGTACATTAGACTCAGCGACTCACACTACCCTCTTGAAAACCTGACAAGTATTGCATTTTGCTATAGGCACAGAATCAGACAAATATTAAAGAAGGGAAACCACTCTGGGCATGAGTTTAGAAAACTGTCAAAACAACTAAAGGATCTAAAAATGCTGCCACTAGATTGATCTGTGCGATACTTCAGCCTAATTGTTTTCTAATATTTTTTACCTATCTTTAGAAAGAAGACAACCAGGAAAAAGATTTTAAATTCAGTTATCACAGACAATGAATTATTTTGGGATTACTAACAGCTATGATGCTTATAGTCCCATGCAAGAAATAGAAATCTTGTCCTTAAAATGTATATTGGGTGTAAAAAGTTAGTCTGAGATAATAACTACACAGTGTGCCTTTGACCTTATAAGGAGAACATGAATGACACAAGAATCACAAGCCTACTAGTCTAAAAGTAATAAATAAACAAACAAACTGGGATGGGAACTTCTATATTTACTATAATTCCATTTATCACTCCTGTTTCACATTTAGCTTGATGTTACATTTTTAAACAACCTAGTGCCCACAGCTATATTCAGATAATGTGCACTGAAATCCTTATGAATTTCAGAAAATAAGAATAATTTCACTCTGAATCTAAAAAGTTGACTTCATAGAAGTAGAGGGCAGAATAGTAGTTACCAGAAGCTGGTGAGAGTAGAGAAGAAGTGGAAGTGGCTAAGAACTGGTTAATCGGTCCAAAGTCGCAGACATACAGAAGGAATTAGTTACCAAGTACTGCTATATGGAAAGGTGATAACCAAAAACATTGTACCATTTAACCTAAATTTAAAATTAGAGGACACAATCATTAATGTTCTCATCACAAAAAAAAAAGATCCACGTTTGAGATTACCAACACACTCAACGTTGATCAATACAAAATGTACAAATGCCCTGATACACCATCCGGTACCTCCCCACCACAATATGTGCATTATCTGCCCCAAAATTAAGAACCTCAAATTAATTGGTACATACATGTCCTGCCTCTGACTATTCATCTTCAGAATACTTTTCCAAGGAAACATGTGAATTTTCTATTGATAAAAAATGAAAGTTCCAAGACTCATAATTCAAGTTCAAAGATTCAACCTTACCACTGATGTTCAGAATGTTCAGAAATAGTGAAGGAATAACCCTTTGTTTGGATACAATTCTTTGTGAACACGTTCACATTTCTGCAGGATCTCGAGTTATTGAGAAAACAGTACTGGAAACCCTTGTTAAAGGGTTACTGAGTGGCATATATGGAACAGAAGTCAGAAGTAGTAAGAAGCCCCTGAGGGGGCCCAGCGCGGTGGCCCAAGTCGTTAAGGTCTTCACCTTGCACACCCGGAATCCCATATGGGCACCGGTTATATCCCGGCAGCCCCGCTTCCCTTCCATCTCCCTGCCTGTGGCCCGGGAAAGCAGTCGAGGATGGCCCAAAGCTTTGGGAACCTGCACCTGCGTGGGAGACCCAGAAGAGGCTCCTGGCTTTGGATTGGCATAGCATAGGCCGTTGCGCTCACTTGGGGAGTAAATCATCAGAAGGAAGATCTTCCTCTCTGTCTCTCCTCTCTGTATATCCGCCTTTCCAATAAAAAATAATAATAATAATAATAAAGTAGCCCCTGAAAATTTTACAAATCGCCTACGCAGTGTCTAGTCACTGTCTCATGAAATGAAACAGACACCTTTCCACTTTGCCCTAGAGTCATTTGCCTACACTTCTGTAGATGAGTCATTCTCTGTCTCTGGAGGGGGTACTGGACAGCTGCCCCAGTTGCCCCCAGTCATTTCCAAGGTTCAAAATCTCCAAGGTTCATTTTTCTCATGTGTGCATCACACAAATGGACATCTGGTCCCTATCATATAACCCCTCCAGGACTGGGGTTTAGGGAACTGGTGCTATCATGTGCTTTGATAAATAAATAAATAGCTTCCAGCCCAGAGATCATATATTCCCTGACAGCATGAGGGAAATATATACTGTAACACTAAATGTGCTACAGCAAGATCTGCATTCCTGAGCAATTATCTTACAAATACCATCTACAGGACTCACTGAGAACTGGCTAATAGCAATATGAAGATTAGAAATTTGAAATGACAGTGCAAGTGCAACACAATATGATCTTGAGTTTCAAACCCATATTTTTGTATCATTGTATAAGAATTCTGTAATATAAGCCCTTTCTAAAGGCAAGAGTCAGGCTAATTAGGAAGTGTCACGTTACATGAGGCCAGGTTGAGTTGTTCCATCTTGCAGGGAAAACCTTGCTTAGAACATTTCATTTATTGTTTGTTTTTACGAATCATGACTATGACATCAAACTAAAAAGAAGTGAAATTTGCAACTGAACAGGAAGAGGTTCTTGGTTTGCAATTCACTTTCTGTGAATTTCTATTCTCAGTGGTTCTGCCGAATTCAGGATCTAACAACCCTGTATGTGTTGGAAGGGGAGAGACAGGAGAACACTGAAAATATCTATAAAATATTTGCAAATTCCAGAAGTCATTATCATTAAAAGGAGAAGACTGAGTATGGTCAGTAATAAGCAGAAGAGAACTATCATAAAAACATGCATATTTTAAATAAGAAGTACAAAAGTATCCAAAAAAATTAAACATAAATGCCAAGTTCTATCATGCCAAGCTCAATCATGTAAATGATACACTGTTCTGAGTCTGGGGAGTCATTTTTTCTCTTCATGCAGTTTACTATTTTTTTGTTGTTGTTGTTGTACAAAATTTAAACATAGCCAAGTCAGGCAACTCTCCTAGTGACCATCATTTGTTCACCTTCCACATCAGAGTACCTGGGTTTGAATCCAAGCTCCATATCCCATTCCGTTTTCCTGCCAATGCACACCCAAAAAGGCAACCGGTAATGGCTCAGGTGCTTGGATCCCTGCCTCTCACAGGAGACTCAACTTCCAGCTTCCTCCTTTGTTCTGACTACTGTAGGAATGAATAGGAAGAGAACAGATAACTTCTTTCTCCACATCACCATCTCTATTCCATATGTAAAATAAATAAATGATGCATGTTTTCTAGTAAAATCTGATACATAGTTTTTATTTACATCACCAAAGGTTAATTGATGCTTCTACAACTTTCAGATATGTATGTAAATTGATGTAATTATTTTATTGCAAAAAATTTGAGATCTATGAATGAAATTATCACACTATGGATTTTTCAGGAGCCTTATGAAGACCCATCATAGTTTCACTCACACTATGTATGCACAGGACCTTAAAAATCTTAGATTACAGATAATGTATATCATATATGTTTTATATATATATATATATAAATGTTAGAATGCATCTAAAAGTCCTCATGTCAACAAGCTATTCCAATTTAATCTGTAATGATTTAGTCTGTGTTCTTCCATACAATCAGTTCCCTCTCCTTCAAAGAATTGCAAGTGCAGAAGAAATAAACAGACCTACTGAAATTGATTAAAAGTACCAAATAAATATTTGTGTACATGGGTGAGTCTATAACAAATACATATTCAAAACTAAGACAACTAAAACGTTCCCTGTTAATATCATGCAAAAGGAATTTAAAAGTGATGAATCTACCTTTGAAGCAAATGAGCTCTCAGAAATCTACAGCTTGTATTCACAATGCAAGTTAAGAAGAACAACTCCTGCTTTAAAGAATGTGCAGTGTACCTGTTTGCAATAAAAAAGGATTTCCATTTTTCACCAGGTGCCTCAGTGCAGAGAAAGTTTAAACACAGAACGTAGAAGCCAGATGAAAAGTGGGATATTCCTATCCCCAATACATAATAAGAAACAAATATGAGGACGTTCTCATTTATCTAACAGCATGTTCCCCCATTCAGATGCAAATGTTCTCCATATGCTCAGACTTTGCTTGTATACTAAATATTCTATGAAAGATGGCACCACGACCCCAGTAATGGGCCTGATTCAATCATCTCAGCTGCTGGAACACAGAGCACTTCTCACCCTCTGTAATTGCCCACCTCCATGAAAGCTTTGTCAATCTCCCACTGACTGACATATTCCAGATGTGAAAGCCATGGCCCAGCACCTTGTCCAAGTTTTTCTGAATCAGTGGAAAGAGAGGGAAGCACAAAAGTTATATTCCACGGTGAGAAGTGCTAAAATCCTGGAAAGACCATTCTTACATGGACCCAGTGCAGGAGTCCGTTCTGCACTGTGTTACTGTCATTCTTTGTTCAGTGGTGTTTGGCAAGTTTTTGAGGCTTTGGGGGAGCTAGCTTAACTCTGGTGGAGATTAAGTGTAAGACCTTAGTGCTTAGAAGTGCACTATGCCAGAAGATATCATCTTGCAAACAGTCACTGTTACAGAATATTTTCTTTGAAGACATTTCAATTTTACCAAAAATTTTAAAGTTAGTGGAAAATGGAATTACGAAGTAAGTATAGCTTAATGCAAATATTTTTACATCCATATCAGAGGCTCTTCTCAAGGTTAACAAAAAATTCATACTAGAAAAAATTGCATGATTCCTTAATATCTTTGTACCAAAATAAACTTTTAGTGTGTGTTCATGTGTGTGTGTGTGTGTAAATTTTGGGAGGACCCACTTGCATCAAATATAATTATTTAAAAATATTTTTAGTCTAACTTTGGCCTTTGTAGATTCACTTAGTTGGTGTCACTATTAAGTCAATTATCATATGCGTAAAAATAGAATATATATTTCTCTGTCGGGAAGAATGTCAATGAAATGCTAAAGCAGGCTTTGTGTTTAGAGCAAAAGAGGCTGTGACATTCACTTGGCATTTCCCTAATGACATCCCAGTAGACTAGTGCAAGTATCAGACAACTTGGAGCCAGAAGATCTGAATTCCAGTTCTGAACTGATCCTAATGAGATGAGTTTGAGAAAAATCATAGAAACTTTCAGAGACTCAAAATTATATTCTTTACAGTGCCTGGTTCACAAAGAGAGGATTCAAAGAAATAACATGCTCCAGATTACCTGTAAAACCCTTCAGAGGAACACACAAATATAAAATATGTCAAGACATCTATTTGAATATATGGCAAAATATCGAAGCTCAAATGTTCATAAGTTTTTTTGCTATTTCAATGTGGCAAAATTTCCCATTTCCTCATAGGTACTTCCTTTAAGTATTGCAAATACCTTCCTTAAGGGAAAAAAGGGCAGAGGAAACAGGGCAGTATAAGCCCAAGAATCTAATAGTAACACTGTAATTCAGGTAACTTTGTCATGGCTTAGCATGAGTTTGAGAGGACCAAGGCAAGTGAGCAAAGGCAGGTAGTTTCCTCACAGACCACACTTATCTGGGGCCTCTAATTAGGTGATCATGACTAAGTCATACGAAGGCAGATACTGTGTCATTCTACTTATATGAAGTACTCAGAGTAGGCAGAATCAAAGAGACAGGCAGGAAATGGTGGTTGACAAGGGATAAAGGGAGGGAGAAACAGAACATCAGCTCTGGAAGATGGAAAAAAGTATGAAATGGACTGTGGTGATTGCCAGACAACAGTATGAATATATTTAATACCACTAAATTATACCCTATAAATATGTAGGGGACTGGCACTATGACTTAGAAGGTAAAGTTATTAGGTGCAATGCCAGCACCCACTTATGGCTGTTGGTTCCTAACCGGCTGTTCCACTTTCACTTCATCTTCCTGCTAATGGTCTAGGAAAAGCAGCAAAGAATGGTTCAAGTGTTTCGAACCCCGCCACCTATGTCGGAGATCTGACAGAATTTCCTGGATCCTGGATTTGGCCTGGCTTACCCATGGCTGCTGTAGTCATCTGGGGGAGTGAACCAGCACATGCAAGATCTCTGTATTTCACTCTCTTTCTACTACTTGTTCACAAAAACAAAAAATAATAAAAATGGTGAATTTTATATCGTTTGTACATTAGCACCATGAATAAAATATAAAACAAATCTGTGCTTTTTACACAGATATTCAGAACATGGTGTTCACCTTAACACCTTCATCCAAATATTAGAATGATGATCAATGTGAGGCCAGGGCAAGGGGAGGCAAGGAAACTGATTATCATTATCAGGGAATCCACAGGATTTGGTAGAAGAGATCACAGAGGGTGCTACATGGATGGCAACACAGTCACAGAAACATTGTGCACCTGACAAATATTAAAATTGAAAGTTTACCGGCATGCAATGGTTCTTAAGAACTGATGCACATAAACAGTAAAGGAAACATTCAAAAACATGCTACATACTTACCAAAAGGTGATGCTGTTCATTAATTATGAGGGACTATCCACACAGTGGCACATACTGTAATATAATATTCCTAGTGAACAAAGTATTTCTTGATAACAGAAGCTTGACAGGACTCTACAAGTGATTATTTAATGAAGTGTCACTATCTTCTAGATTCCATGCTAAGAACTTATGCACAGATAATCTGAGCTTCCTCCCCTGATACTTCTATACAATGGCTTCAAGTTTCCTCCGGTCCTATTTCATGGTTGGTTGTTACTGTGGCCCCAAGAGCTTCAACAGCTTTTCTAAGGACAAGCCACAAAAGCAGCAGCCTGGCCTGAAGAGTAGCAATCCACAGCATGCTGTCATCCACGTACACAGAGAAGAAGACCACTCTGTTCAGCACAGAGCAGTCACGAAGACTTACTAAGACAGCTAGAACCAGCTGCCTGAAGTAGGAAAAGGCAGGCCCAGGTATGTGCCACGTACATCTCCTGGCTCCACCTACAGTTCATAGTTTTATATGTATTCAAAGAAAAAATGCTTAAAATACAATGAGGGATATTTCACGTAAATTGCAACTAAAAGAGAAGCTGTTCCTTTCTTTAGGAGACATTTATTTGAAAGGTACAATTCAGAGAGAGAGATGAGCAGAGTTACTTTCCATTCCTTAGGGCACTCCCAAATGGACACAACAGTTGCGGTTTGGCAAGGTCAAAGTCAAAAGCTTCTGCTGTGTCTCCTATATGATTGTAGTGGAACAAGGACTTGAGCCACCCTCTGCTGCTTTCCCAGGCAATTAATAGGAAGAGCTAAATCAGAAAGAGCTGGCAGGACATGAATTGGTGCTTTTTGGGAATGCCAGCATCTGCAAAATCAATTCAACCTGCTAAACCACAATGCTGACCCCATACACTTTATTTGCAAATATAAATCCTAACAAGTTCAGGAAACACTTACATGTAATGATGCCAACCATTGAGTCCATCTGGAAGGCACTGATGCTTCTAGGAATTTAACTATGTCAGTGTAGACTTTTTGAATTGTTATTTGAATAAAACATGGTGTGATTTAAGTATCTTTCAGGGAACAAAAAGAAGTCAGAAGAAGTCAAATCTGGACTGCAAAGTGGTTGCCTAATGATTGCTCTTTCAATGCGTTCCAAAACTGTCCATGTTTAATAACTGAACAAATCTGGAACACTGTCATGGTGCTGAAGGACTCAGACAGCTTTCTAAGAAATCACTTTCTCAGAACCTTCTTCTAGGAGAAGATGTTACTGCTTTTCCCATCCAGAAAGTCAACAACCAGAATGCCTTCAACATCCCAAGACACTATCATTCTTATTCTCTGCCCTGACGTGTCTGCTTCACCTTTGGCTGGACCATTTTCACTTCTTGGTAATCATTACTTTGACTATGAGTTCTCTTTGGGATCCCACTGGTCAAACCACTTTCCATCTCCTCTGACACTTCTGTGAAGAGATGTTTCAGGAGCTTGAATCTAGGTGCTTAAATTTTTCACTAAAAGATCTTTATTTGCCTGAAGCTGGTATGCATCAATGGAAGAGAAGGTTTTATTCACCTTAATTATTTTTTATTTTATTTTGGGGTTAGAATGGTATAAAATGGACAATTGAAATACCCATGGTGCTGGCCAAGTGTTTCTGGTCCTCTTCAATTTGGATGTGAATGAGGCTCATCATCTAAGCTGCTAGGAATGGTCTACCACTGCAGACTTTATCTTCAACGCCATCTTATCTCTTCTTGAAGCAAATCATCATCTTAGAAACTGGTAATTTCCTAACAAACTTTTCATACAACATTGATTTCACTATTCTTCTACCTAAGCTTCTTTATACATTTGATATTATTGCTTAGTTAAACTCAAAAGAATTTGTGTTATTCTGAAATCATTTTTTTCAAACTAATACTGCACCCTTTCTACTATCTCATTCTAGGTTTTGTTCATGTTCATTACAAGTTAGTATAAGTTTACTTTGTGAGCCAAAACTTCATTCATTATTATATAAAGTGAAAGACGAACAGGAACAGTGATCTTTATTTTGATGTTTTGAGAGTAAGAGATACATAATTGAAGTAATTAAAGAGGTTCCTATACTGTAGTTATTGATATAAGTGACAAAAATTCTCATCATATGCAACTGTCATCAGAAAATCAAAGTAGTAAATACCAAGAAACTTAAATGAATGAAGAAATTAAGAATGCTCTGTAAGTTTCTATGTAAAATCTATCCACAAGCTCTTATCTTTCAAGAAATAAAGATGCCCTTTCTTCATTATATGCAAAATATGGAACCTTTTTAAAGTTTTTTTTTTTTTTATGGAAAGGAAGATTCAAAGACAGAGGGAGATACCCAAAGAAAGATCTTCCATCCACTGTTTCACTCCCCAAATGACTACAATGGCTGGAGCCAATCCAATCTGAAACCAGAAGGGTCTTCCACACAGTGCAGGGTCCCAAGGCTTTAGACTGTCCTTTATTTTTTCCCAGGCCAAAAGCAGAGAGCTGGGATGGGAAGTGGAGCATCTGGGACATAAATGGGCACCCATATGGGATCCTGGTATGTGCAAGGTGAGGATTTAGCCACTGAACCATTGTGCCAGGCCCTGTGCAACCATTTTAATAAACTATGACAAATATGTATAGAAATAATTAAAATAGGAAAGGGTGTAAAACATAATGATACTAAGCAGCTAAGGGCACTAGGAAGTAAATAAAACACAGTAAAAATTATTGGATCACATTATTTTTATATTTTTGTTCCAGTGTTTTAATAACACAATATTCTTCTACATAGCTAGGAAAGTAGGCAAATTATTACTATTGGCTTTTCAGGCTTTCTTCATAATTACAGTTGAACTACAACAAATAAAAAGGTAACTGTCAAATCCAATTTAGTAGCACATTTTAATCCCTTAACATCTGGTTTTCATTTGACTTCCTCTTTTTAAACTTGGATGTATAATCTAAAATAATATAGTACTTTAAAGGCACAGCACCAGGAATAGCAGTGTGACAGAGAAAATTGCAAAGTCATGGAATGAGGCTTGAGATACAGATGTCGCCAGGAAGTTGTCCTTAAACATCCCCACCATGAGACTACAGAATCCCTGCTTTCTCTGAGCACTGTCTCTGTAGCAGCAGAATAATCTCTAGGAATTTATCAGAAAGGTCAATTCTCAGGCCATATTCAGATCTAACATACCAGAAATCCTGGGATGGAGCCCCAATCCACTGTTTTAAAAAATCCCTCCCGTTTATCCTTACGCAGTTATGTCAAACCAAATTCATCTGTTTTCCTAATGAATTCTAACAGCAAACTTTTTTGAAAATTTGTAGTGTATGAAACTTGGAATTTAAGCAACTAATCCTATAACCTATCAAGATTCAAAAATATCCTATAATCCAGTATAGAGCTTGAAATTTCACAGCTGTCACAGATAATGTCTCTATGATACTCCAAGCCCCCACATGTTCTATTTCTATCTAGGAAGTTATGGAGGAGTTTTAGATTACAGAGTAGAAATGACCAGAGCTTAGGCAAATGACTGCAGAGATGAGAGCTTTTGAGATCTTTCTTATAATTCAGTTTAAGACACCTAATTTAATAAATCAATTTATAATGCAAGGAAAATATAAATCAGTGAAACCATCTAGGGGTCTAATTAATAGGTATGCCATGTTAGTACTAAAAAAATTCATACCTCCCGTTCATTAAATTAAAATCTTTTGGTAACCTTTTCCAACTCAAATTCATTCTAAACGATTTCTGCTAACTGATCCAAGTCATGATTCTCATTTGATCTTTTTTTAAACAAATTATAAAACAATTAAAAAGTGATAAAAATATCAATCTCTAGTTATACTCAGTCAACCATGAGAACAGAGCAAAGCCAGTTGAGACAGATTTTAAGATTAAATTAAGTGAACACACCTCTCTTTTCTTCTATACAAAATAATACTAAATGCAGAAAAGGAAAATTTTTGATAATGAGGATATGGCTAACTGAGGAAACTTACTATAGCAATATATAATAATTTTGAGATAGCATTCTTGAAGGTTAGGGATAGGTCGGATTAGGTGATGGAGAAACACATATACAAAAAAAGTCAAAGCTCATACTTATAGGGGAAATCTGTAAGAACAATTCTCTTCACAAACACAAATTACCAAGCTCCAAATAAAGCTCCACAAGACATACTCCGCCCTTGGAGTCAAGCAATACACTGAGCCAGGAAGCAGTAACCAGGATAATTACGAAAGGACCATGGTGTGAACAGCTGGTCTAGTTGGCTGCCTTCTTCCATGCCCTTGTTTATTCTATGACTAGCAGCCACAGTATTTATCAGTAGAATAAAGTCCTGAAACCACTTTCTAAATAAAGTTAACCATCTGCCTAGGGACGGCTCCCAGCCAGAATACAGAGAAAGAGATCATAAAGCTTAAGTTATTCAGGATCTCCACAAAGACACCAGAGGAGAAATAAAGACAAGAATTATCTCACTCCAGTGTTCACACTAAGCAAAAATCTTCACAATGTTTTTTGATATATTGCCTCATGCAACAAATATTTTCTCCATATCCACTATGTAACAGACATCATTCAGCACCCTCAGGGGACAGCCTTGTTAAAAAAAAAAAAAGTGGTCAAGTCCTTTCCTTGGCTATGGTTCCATCCTGAAAAGGAAGAACAGAAAGTAGCAAAGTCTGTATGGATCACATAAGGCAGTGTCCTATTCTGTGAGAAAACTAGGCAGGGAAAACAAGTGTGAATGTGGGCGATAATTAAGTATGGAGCAACTCTGCAAGAAGGTACACGTGATGTGAGACTCAAAAAAGGGAGGGAACAAGATAGAGATAGAGCCACCAAGTGAAAAAATAAAGTGCCAAGGCAGAGGGAGGGGGATGTACTTCCCCAGCAGTAAGAAGACCAGTATAATTAACACACAATAATCAACTTTAGAAATCACAACATGTAGAGTCAGGAATCAAGGCACAGCAGGTAGTCACTGGTTAGCATACCTGCAACCAATATCAGAGTGCCTGTTCAAACCCCTGCTACTTCACATCCAATTCATTTTCCTGATAAGATGGCCAGGAAAAAAAAGCATCAGATGATGGCCCAAGTGCTGCATCCCTGCCACTCATGTAGGAGAAGTGGACAGAGTTCCAGGCTCCCAGCTTCAGTGCGGATAATACCCAGCTGCTATTACAGCTCCATTTGGGGGTGGGAGGTGAACCAGTAGATGATAGCACTCTTACCCACAGGCTCTGTCACTCTGCCCTTCAAGTCAACAAATTAATCAATCTTAAGAAATAGAAAATGAAGTCAGAGAAATAACCAAGAACTTGAGACCATAAGGTTATACAAACAATGCTAGGGACTTAAAGCCATTTGAAAGTCACTGGGTTTTGGTCTTTTGTTTGCTTGCGTTTTGTTTGTCTTTGCAGAGAGTACCTTCATCTCTGTTTTGGAAGCTCCTCTGAGGCTACAAAATAGATAATAAATATAAGGGAAAAATACAGAAAATAGAAGCTGGGCAACTAGATTTGTTTATCACTATTGCAACAGAGATGTGGGTGACAAAATAGCATTTCCAGACAAGACAGTAAGCTACAGGACCCAGCAATATACACTGGGTGTAGAATGTAAGACAAAGGAGATAATGAATACAAAGTCGAAATGAGCAACTGGGTAAATGGAATCACCATCTCCTGTTACAGAAGAACTAGCTCCACCCTGCCAATGGAATTCAGTTTGAGGTCGGCCAGGATTCAACAGGCTATCAGCCATCTGAGCTAAAGGTGCTCAGTAGGTCAACAGATATATAAAACTCCAGTTAAAGTCAGAGATTACAGATGAATAGATCTGACTCTGGAACAGTGTTTTGAAGAAAGAATACTAGGAGCAGAAACATGGAACATTTAGGAGTCCCCAAGGCCCGAAGGCACCCTGTTGAACATATTGCATGGCTAACCCTTCTTTTCTGCCCAATACCACAGTAAGATGTAGATGCATAAGCAGCCATAATCTCAGAATAAAAGAGAAATTACAATGTGGACTTAATGAAAAACATCAAACCAAACATCAACAGAAGAATGACTTTATCAAGAAGCCATGAAGGCTTCATGAAACAAGTATTCATGTAACAATACTAATCAGGGTAGGTCACTTGTTAGGACACATGACCCCCATGTCAGTGGCTGTGTCAAGTTTATTATTCAGATATTACAATCAAAGAAGGCTGGTGGAAAGTCAGATGAAAATGGTGTCTTTGTTCTTCAGAGAAACAATCTTCTACACATAACTTTCTCTGCTACACCTATGATGCCAACTGTGCTGCTGTCTTCTTCACACTCTGCAAGCACTCAAGGAATTAGAGCACAGAGCAGCACACCATCTCGCCTTTATTACTCACCACCCCATGGAGTAGTTTAGGATGCAGTCCTGGAAATGAAAGTGGTATAAGTGACTTTCGTCTTGTTCTCCTGGTTGAAATTCAGTATGTGTGCCAATCAGCTGCCGGGGAGACTAACGCAGAAAAATAAAACAGGGCATCAGGACATAGGATTTCTCCAACAGTACTTCAAAAAGTCTGTGGGAACATGGAGGTAAAAGGTCAGTTTAGCCTGAAACAAAAAGCTCTGCATGTTACTTTCATGAGTTACACAGTTCTGTGAGATTTTTTTAGTTTATTTTTCTCATTTATTACATTTTTTGCACGAATTCTGGAATACCTTTTGTAACTGCCACTCCATTCTACCTAGCAGAAACACTAGTTCTCAGGTAAGCTCTTGGTAGAAGTGCAAGTATTCCAATAGGAATAACAAGCTATTGTAAAGGAGTTAACACAATGCCACAGCCATAGACAATAACCGGTTCATGCATAATAAAGTAAAAATTAGATAGCTTCATAAATAAAATTAAATTGCATTTATAATAAATCATAGATGAAGACTAGTAAGGAAAGTGAGCCTAGTTTGTGACTGAAGAAGAAACGAAAGTCAAGATACAAGGAGAAAGGGGATATATGTCAGACCCGCCAGGTGAACCACCAGTGAAGATCCGGGCATCTCACACTCGACCATTTGGGTTCACTTCCTGGTTATGCTGCCTGTTCCAGCTTCCTGCTAATGCAGATCCTGGCAGGCACAATACAGCTGGGATTCTGCCTTCCAGTGAGAAATCTGGATGGATTTTTCCAGATTTTGTCTTTGTATGATTTGTTCCTGTTACTGTGGGAATCTGTGGTTGGGGGCTCTTTTTCTCCTTCTCAAGTATTTGCTCTTAAAGAAATCCTATCATTTTGTCTAGGATATTAAAATGTAGTTGTAATCAAATTAACAAGGGAGTATTTATATTTGGATATGTTGTCAAAAATACATGTCTTTAGATAAAAATGCCCTCTGGGGTACAAAAGATAAACAAGTACTGTAGGTAGACCTATTCTGCTGAAACACAGGAAGGGATGTAAAAGAAAAAAAAAAAAACGGAATGAAGCATCATTAGATTGTAATTGATATCCCATCTCTATGGCCAAGTGGTAAACCAAATTGCAATGTCATAATTCTATGAAAATGTAATATATTCAAATTGCACTTGTAACCAAACTATAATTCAAATATAAGCAAATACATATTTGAATATCACACTGCTCATAAAACACCTTTAAGCATTTTCTGAAAAAATTACTGACTTGACCACACAACCTAAAAATTAACGCAAGACTTGCACTTGCCGGGCTCCCATATGGGTGCTGGTTTGTATCCTGGCTGCTCCACTATCCTTCCAACTCCCTGCTTGTGGCCTGGGAAAGTACTCAAGGATGATCCAAAGCCTTGGAATCCTGCACCCCAGGGGAGACCTGGAAGAGGCACCTGACTCATGGCTTCAGACATGCTCAATTCTGTAGTTGTGGCCACTTAAGGAGGGGAAAAACAGATAGACGATCTTTATGTCCCTCCTTTTCTCCGTAAATCTGCCTTTCCAATAAATCTTAAAATTAATGTGAGAAAGAAAAAGACACGGGTAACACAAAACAGCAGACATCAAAGAAAACAAGCAACTTAGATTGTACTTTAAAATTCATTGCAAAATACAGAAGTGAAATAACAATGGACTGGATTGCCTAAAAATAGATTATGACAGAACAAAAAAGTATCATAAGAATGAAGTCAGCTTTAGGGGAAGATTATAATTAAGTCTATTCAGTAACTAATTCACACTCCCAAAACATAAAGATAACCTCTAAAATAATAATAAGTGACAAGGAGTAAAAGAAGAGACAGAGGCACAATGAATATGATGCTAACCTTCAATAGAGCAAAGGCCTTTGCCATCCTCAGAATTAACTGAGGAAGACATCAAGGAAATGGGGGAAACTCATTATAAAGTCTTTATCAACAATAAGAAGTACAGGAGTTCGAGGAATGTAAGGAATATGTCACATAAGAAATAGCAACGTTGAAACAAAAACAAGCCAAATTATCAGAAGTGAAGGATGTAATAAAGCAATTTAAAAATTTAATGGAAAGTCTCACTAACAGAATGAATGAAGCAGGAGAAAGAATTTCATAACTGGAAGATATTTCTTGTCACAATGGAGAAACAAAAAGCTTAAGACAGAACTGGGTTAAAATACAAAAAAGAAAAAAGAGTATTCAAGAATTAAGAGACATATTAAAAAGCACAGTAAAAGCTGGGTTTAAAAATGTACTCAATGAAATAATAAAAGAAAATTTCCCCAATCTGGTGAAATAATTGGGAAACAACATCTAGGAGGGGCACAGAACTCACAACAGTTTTGACCAAAAGCAATCTTAACCATGACACATAATAAAACTCTCCTTAATCCAACATAAAGAAAAATCCTTATATGTGCACACACACACACACAAAAAAAAAACAATTGACAAATAGAGGAATGGCAATTAGATTCCCAGTTGACCTTTCACAGGAAACTCTACAGGCCAGAAGAAAATGGAGCGACATATTTCAGATTCTAAAAACCAAAATTTTAGGTCCAGAATAACATATCCAGCAAAGCTTTCTTTTGTCTTTGAAACTGAAATAAAATTCTTCTAAAGAAATGCTAAAACAATATGCCTCTTTCGAACCTGCCCTACAAATGATACTTAAAGATGCTCTCTTGACAGAGAAAATGCAATATGAAGAACACTCCAGCAAAATAACAGAAGATTAAATCAATTAACAACCCATTGCTAAAATGACAGGACCAAATTACCACCTATTTATATTAATTTTGAATGTCAATGACTTAAACCCATCAATCAAACTTCATTGATTAATAGACTGGATTTAAAAAAAAATATTTATTTGTTGCCTACAGGAGACACATCTCACCAACAAAGATCACTGGAAATTATATCTCATGGATTTTGATGTTTTTATTTTTAATTTTGTTTCTTCAAAACACTTTCTCATTAAATTCTTCACTCATAGATCATACAGTAGCATCATTTTTTTTCAAGAAGTTTCTTGATTTTCTTTTGCATTAGCCATTAGTCGTGCGGTTCCATGTTATTTAACTTCATGGCATTGTAAATTTTTTTTCTTCCTGCTGCTGATTTTGTTTTGTGGCTTTTCATTTATGGAGACGTATAGTAACTGTGTAATGGAAATTATCATGTCCAGATGTGAGGCTATAATGTACTATGCGTCTCTACTTCCAGATCAAAGATGACTCCCAATGTAACTTAAATATATCTTGACAATAGGATGCTGGTCTCTACCATTGCCCATGCTTGTAATAATGGACTTATGACTATTTATGAAGCACTACACTATCATAATAGTAGAAGAGAATTCAGTGTGAGTGAGCAGATTTGGAAGTGGGTAAGGGAAACCCCAGGGTCTGTAGAACTAGATCATAAACTGATAATAATAGTGATTTCAAAAATTACAAAAATTCTTACACTGATGTTAATAGTTTAAATTATTATGCCAGATGCCACTGAAGTTAAAAAAAAATAAAATAGAATTTCTTTTATTTGAAAATAAAAATCTTTGGCTTATTAATTTCCCCACTCACACATAGCTCATAGATTATTATTTTCTTCAAGATATTTTTTTCATTTCTTCATCAACACATTGGCCATTCAGTAGCATGTTATTTAACTTCATGTTGTTGTAAATTTCCTGTTTTTCCTCCAGTTTTTTATTTTGTTTTATGGCTTTTCATTTACCAGGATGTACAGTAACTGTGTAATTGGGACTACCATATTCAGATGTGGATATGCAATGTATACATCTCTACTTCCAAATCGAGGATGGGCTTCCAATAAAACTGTTAAATATATTCTGACAATAAAATGCTGGGCTCTCTACCATTGTCCATTCCTACAAGGTCAGGATACACATAAACAGCAGAATGACATACTTAGATGACAGACATAGACCTGTGAAGGACTATACTATTGTAATAATACTGAGGGACTCAATGGGAGGCAGGGGTTTAGGGATGGGGGAAGAGAAATCCCAGAGCCTATGTAACTCAATTATAAAACTTAAAAAAAAGAATAAAATCAACATCTATTCTTCAAAAAAAAAAAAAAACAGTTATCACTTGGGATGCCCATTACATATTGGGACTGCTTGGGATCAATCCACATTTTAACTTCTGACCCAGCTGCTTGTTATTGCACCTGGGAGGCAGACAGGAAGGCAGCCCAAGCACTTGGACTGTTGCCATCCATGTGGGAGACTCTGATGCAATTGCTGACTCCAGCGTTCAGCTTGATACAGCCCTAGCTATGTTGGGGAATTAGGAAATGAACCAGAAGATGAACATTCTCTCTCACTCTGTCTCTCCCCCTACCTCTTCTACTCCTGTTCTTCCTCATCCCTGATCTTTTTCCTTCCACTCTGATATTTGGACTTTCACATAAATGAATAAAACTTGAAAAGTTACTCTTTCTAAAATTCTACAGTTACATAAAAAAAAAAAGAAATAATATGATGGAAGGCAAACAAATGAATAAAAAATAATGTGAAAATAATCCTAGGAAAAGTTTCTGTACATGAAACCAAGAACACCATTATTAACATCAGAAGTATATATGAAGGTTCTTCAAAAAGACTGCATAAAATATAATTCAAAGTTTGGGGTGGTATTTGGCTAACAACTTAAAGTGCCAATTAAGACTAAGACAGCTACATGCTATTCAGAGTGCTTGGGGATGGCTTCTTAGCTCTGGTTTTTGATTGCAGCAGCCTTCTAAGGAAGGCCTTGGAAGTCAACAGGATATGGCTTAAGCAGTTGAGTTCTTGCCACTGTCTACAACACTTGGATTGAGTTCTCAACTTCCTGACTCTAACACTGGTTCAATTCTGTTTGTTTTGCAGTCATTTGGACAGTGGGTAGGGAGATGGAGTTTGATCTTTCCCAGGACTCGTCAATGTTTACATACATTTTCATAAGTTGTATTTTCTATAAGCCTATTGAATATCAATTGTATGCATGGATTTAAAAATAATCTGCACCAAAATTTAGTTAAAATTCCATGAACTGTTTCAAATAGACTTACCTAGTATATATATTTCCCATAATATATTTTGATAGCTTGAAATTACCAATGGACATCAAAAATAATATGAAAACACTTTTAAGTTATGGTTGCATAAGATAAAAATAGCTGAAAATGTAGAAAATGAAAATGATGTTATTATAAAGTTTGATAAAAGTTAGCTAAAGAAGTTTGGAAGAAATGAAGTGCCTTTCATACATGAATAAATTAAGAAAATTTAAGAAGAGTCAATTAACTAATCATCTTAAGATATGGGTACAAAACAGAGGAAAAAACAAAACAGCAGATTATGGTGTTCTTCAGCAGAGTGGAGTAAATGTATTACACATTACTTAAAGAACTAGAAGAAAGAAGTTGGTACGTTTCTAATACAAAGAAAAAAATGCAAACCAAAATCACCAAGTACCTGGTATGATCAGGTTACACTGTGTTTGTGTTGAAATACTGCACAGTATTTCAAAAAGAGTAAATATGAAAGCAAATTATTAACAAATCAGAAAAAAACAGGCTTCATATCATTTATAAAGTGTATCTGGTAAGATAAAATGGATAAAACAACCTCTAAAACTCTAAAGCATAAAAAGAGAAGCCAAATTAGTGTTTAAAATGATTTTAAATGAGAGGTGACACCTGGGACATGATTTTCAGGAGTTATTCAGGTTCAAAATGATTAAGCAAAATTACTGTAAGGATGAAGGAAGTTAAACAGCAAGTTATGAACTACAAGAGACTGTAAGCTAAATAAGCACTTCAGTATTTGAATAAATAAGTAAATAACAAGAAACTAAAGACAGACTCCGTAGTATGCATGAAGGTTTTCATAAACACTCGGCACATGAAGATGCTACGTGTTTCCTCTCATTATATGACCTTGTTTAGGAGGTTTTGTGGAGAAACAGGGGAGTGGAAAGCAAGATCAGTTAGGCACTAACTACAGTTGTCCAAGGCACAGGGATGATAGGTAGGCTAGAGAGAGTCTAGTAGCAACACACAGTTTCTACATACAGATTTAAGATAAAGCCAAAGACTGCACAAAACATCATGTGCAATGTGGTGGATAGATGGTGGGGATGAATACAATTATTCAGGCCTAAGCAAGTGAATGCATGATCTTGCCATTTATCAAGGTAAGAGAGATCTAGAGAAAACAGGCTTGTCAGAACAAGGGTGAAGCTGACACTTAGTGTAAATTAAGCGATGATAACAAGTGAGTTTGACAAAGTATTTTCCTTTAGTTGTGGTAGTGTTCCTTGGAGATAAAACAGAGTTGTGTCCTGCAAGTTCTGCACACAGAATTTTACCGGATCACTCTCAATGCTTGCATTGAAATCTCTAAAAGCTACCAAATTGTAAAATAAGTAAGATCATTCTTTGTGTACATGAGCAATTCAGAAAACTGTGAAATTCATTACAGACTTATTTATATATACAAAAGTAGGCTGTTGATTTTAATCAGAAAGATTACATAATTATAGCCTCCACTTTACAACTTAATTTACTATATTAAAATCTAACAAAGTTACTTATTCATGTCTCTGGTAATCAAAACTAAGCAATTATTATACTTTATGATATGATTAATGGTCAATATGGGCTTTAGCTCAAATTAAAAGGCTATATTTTCCTCCTGGGATTAAAGATGAATGGATATGAGACTATTTTTTTTTCTCTCTCTCTTTACTGATGCAATAAATGCAAATATCTAAATAAATCACAGTATCCTATGAGAAGATAGGTAATCTTTATTCTACAAACAAGTAACTGTTCCAGTTTATCCTTATGCATTGCACTCCATATTAAAGAGAATATGAAAGAATTATATAGCCTTAATACACTTATAGCATAATTAATTTCTGAATGTTACTCTGAAGAACGTTAACTTGTAACTTGACACTATTTTCCAATAATTTACTTAGATTAGATTTCATTTTCAATCCAATTAATCAACATTCATGTAAATCACTACATGTTATAAAATATTATAACTGAACATTGACAGTTTTCCATAATGTGTCCTAAATCTGGGACAATTATTAAGCATCTTCCCTTTTGAATTATTTTAAGTAAGATTTGACAACTATCTGAGTGTAAATTACTTCAATGCAATACCAATCACATATGATGTGGTCCAACTTAACTTCACAATGTTATCATCTATCCCAAAGTATTTTTATAAATTAACTTGGTTATGCGTCTTCTCAGAGGCAATGTCTGCCTGTTAGACCTCAACACACAAAGTGAGTATGTACATCCCACAGAAATGCTTTCAGCTACCGCTCCTTAGAAATACTGGGCACACACACTCACGGAGATTTAATTATTCACTATATATTAAAAGCAGAGATTGTATTCACTTTATATTAAAGAAAACCTAAAACGGAACCTTTTTGCTCATGAAAAAGACGAAACAGGTTATTGTGAGCAAAACCCAACTAATTAAGCTACTTTATGATCTGTATAGGTTATGTGTAAAATTTCATACAAAAGGTATAATTTAATTACAATCAAAATTCAAATATCACAAGTCAAGGTTTTAATCACATTTTTCTGCCCTTAGGAACTAAATTGCAGGACTAACTTTATGGAACAGTGTATTGAAATGCTGCTCACAGTTACCACCACCCCATACTGGAGCACCAGTTATTCTGTTTCCCATTCAGCTGTTTGCTAATGTGCCTAAGGCGGCACAAGATAATGTTTGTAGTGCCTGGACCCCTCTGCCCATTTTGGAAACCCATATGGTGTTCCTGGTTCCTGATTTTGGCCTAGATCAGAATCTGCTATGCCCATAGGGCATTTGGTGAGTAAATCAATAGATAGAAGATCTCTCTGACATTCAACCTCTAAAAAAACAGATATCTAACAAATTGCTAAATATGTCAGAATATCTGACGATAGTAAAAATAATCTGAAGTATAACTTCAAAACATTTAATTCAATATTCCAATCTTAAAGAGGCCTGATTTTTCTAATACAAAGGAGATGGAGTCACTAAGTAAAAATATACCCAATGTGCAAAAATACAAAAAAAACAAAACTGGCAACATTTTACAACTTTTTGATAAGAGTAAGAATATTTCATGTAAAAATAACTCAGAAAGATGATGTTGAATTCTTCTGGAAAATGTGTTGATTTTATATTGAGGTTTGAATTCTGCCAATAAAGAAATTTAAAGCTGTACTCTTCAGGATGGCCCAGCAACAGCAGTGAAAGACCTACCAATGGTTCTTAGGAGTAGCGCTTCTTGTCTCCAACTCTATAAAACACATGTTAAATTGGGTACTAGTATCACTGTCAGCCCAGTTACGTAACCCACCACAAAACAAGGTGCTGCTCTGAAACTTTGCATCCACCATCAACTGACCCTAAGTAAAGGGGATAATCCTTGATAATGCAGAAGGCTTCTCCAACCAGTGGCAAGACCTAAAAGGCAGTAACTCAGGTTTCTCTGAGAACAACAGTGTTCTGCCTCACACAGCAGCATCAATGCCAACCCACATTTCCAGCCTGCAGGTCAATCTTGTAGACTTCTGATTTAGCAGTCCCAACAGTCTCATGAGTCAACAACTTAAAATAAATCTCTTGTACAACGACAGGACCTAATACACATACAATAGATTTTCTGTTCCTGTTGTTGCCCATTTCCTGCCCAGTGGAAGGGGTCTGGTCCAAACAGCCAATCAGGCTTCTCCTCAGAACCCAATTCAAGGAGGTGTGATAGAAAACAGGCCTAGCCATTCTGACTGAAAGTAGTAATTAAAAATGACGCTAGTTAAAAGTTACTTCTCAAGTCTATAAAGAAAGGTTATAATATGCAAGTGAAAATGCTGAGAAACATGCATACTGAATATCAGAAATTCGGCAAACAGTCCAATTACCAAATATTAGCACTTAAAGGTCATTCATTTACTCAAAAGTCAAGACAGTTCTATGTTCGGTTATTGGCTCAAGAAAAAAAAAAATAATTCAAGGCCACTGTCTTCATGGAGCTTTCAGTCAAGGCTGAAAAAGGCAATTAGCTGGGTATGACTAAGCAAAAGTCTTCCCAATAGAGAAAATCAAGGGCCCGGCGCGGTGGCGCAAGTGGTTAAGTCCTCGCCTTGCACGCCCGGGATCCCATATGGGCGGCGGTTCTAATCCCGGCAGCCCTGCTTCCCTTCCAGCTCCCTGCCTGTGGCTTGGGAAAGCAGTGGAGGACGGCCCAAAGCTTTGGGAACCTGCACCCGCGTGGGAGACCCAGAAGAGGCTCCTGGCTTCGGATCGGCATAGTATCGACCCGTTGCGGCTCACTTGGGGAGTGAATCATCGGATGGAAGATCTTCCTCTCTGTATCTTCTCTCTGTATATCCACCTTTCCAATAAAAAATAATAAAAAAATAAATCTTTAAAAAAAAAAAAGAAAATCAAATGGCATAAGGGAAAGTTAGGTTAGGAGCAACATTGACCATTTTGGCTTGGGAACTTCCCTAGAGAAGGGCTGTCGGGTTAGAAAATGCAAACGCCTGGGAGCAGAGAGCTCTTTAGAAAAATAGACAACACCAAGTCTGTTGGGAGAGGAAAGAAGCAAAGTTCAGAGGAAGGAGATGAAGTTTCACACAAAAGCAGGGCAAATGTGTAAATCCACAATATTTACAGAATAGTGACCTGATTAATACTTTATCTGAAAATCCTAAATGGATAAGAATCTAGAAGGCATGCAAAGTATATTTATGATAAGAAGTGAATGAACATAGAATCCACTAATGAATCTGACAAAATAACAATGTGGCATCTAAGCTTAACCTCAGTAAGAAAAAATTTGTAGGGCAATTCAGGGAGAGTGAACTGAAAACCTAAACAACACTT
This sequence comes from Ochotona curzoniae, assembly GCF_017591425.1. NCBI lineage: Eukaryota > Metazoa > Chordata > Mammalia > Lagomorpha > Ochotonidae > Ochotona > Ochotona curzoniae. The sequence continues at coordinate 6,936,293 of NW_024466605.1, forward strand.
AAAAAAAAAACAGAAAACAATACCCATTTGCTATCATGTGGCTTCAAGCAATCATTCTAGCTCTGGTCCTCAGTTCCCTCATCCATAAAATGAGAAACTTGACTAAGATGAATTCTAAAATTTTATCCAGCTCTGCCATCTCATGAATCAATGGAAAGGTTACAACTGCAAGCACACTGAACAGAAATTTTCCAAATTTCTCAACATTTGGAGAAAACTAGGCTTGCCAATTCTAATAGATCAACCTAAGTTCAATTCAAGGAGTAAAATACATCCATCACTTCAATTCATTGCTCATAACACTTGTGAAAACTCTGAAATTAGCAAATAGGCAGCTGTGAGAATTGCAGGATATTAAGAAGTAGAGTATTCTGTGTCATATAGCTGAAAAAAGCAGCAACAATCCTGTGAGTTTCAACAATGACAAAACAAAAACCAAAATATGGAGCCAATGTTGTGGTATAGCTAATAAACATAGCCACCTGAAAGCCAGCATTCCCCATAGGCACCTGTTCATGACCCAATTGTTCCATTTTAATTTGTGACCTACTATGTGTCTAGGATATTCAGGGCAAGATGGCCCAAGTGTTTGGGACCTAGCCACCACAGAGGAGACCCATGTGAAAATCCTGACCTCTAACTGGCTTAGCCCCCCAAACTGTTATGGACACCCGTAGATGGAAGACCACTCTATTTAACTCTGATTCTCAAATAAATAAATCTTTAAAAACATAAAATCTAAATATAAAAAACATATGTTAGACATTCTTCAAGTCCAGTTTTTAGTCCTTCAAGCACCAGTGATAAATTTTGATATCAGAGGATCTTTTCAAAAAGTTAGTGTCTAAAGGAAGAGATCATCAGATACAGTGAAAATCCACCCATTAAACTGTTTCAGTAAAAGTAACAGCTGTGGATCACCCCAACATCATTGTGGTAGGGAGTCAGCTACCTTTTGACAGTGTATCACCAAATAATCACATAACTGCTAAAGCAGTAACTTTGATAATACCATCTTTTTATATTTTCAAAATTCACACTTTTTCTTAAAAAATGCCAAGACTATCAGAATTATCGAAATACATCATCAAGGAAAATTTCTTTGATAAATACATCATGCTAGACATCAATTCATAATTCTTACAATTTCATGTCAGATTGGTAATAAAGATTTCTATCTCTATGTGGATATCAAAAATAGGTTTAGCACTTTATGAAATAGTGTGGAAGGCTCAAAGACAGGGCTAACTAAATTTTAAGAAATTTCAACAATTTGTGTTCTCGACATAAAACTACCCAATATGCCAGCAATTTGTCAAAAAAGGAAAAAATAAGACTGCTAAAAATGAGTTATGTGTCACATTGATGAGTGGTGTAAAAATATTTTAAAAAACAGAAAGTGACTCAATTTTTACTATGTAGAAAAAGATATGAATAGACAATTCAAAGACAAAAAGGAAATAAAGTACCAACCTCTCTTGTAATAGCAACATAAACAAAACAAAGATAGGTTGATCTATAAAATTGGCTATTTTTTCCCTGAAATAATTTTGCCAAGTGTTGATCAAAGCAGCTAGTAGAAAAGGATGCACAGTACAATTCCAATTTTGTTAATAAACAATTGAAAAAAGATTTAGATAGAGAGAAGACTGGAAGAGTTTATTTCACAATGTTACCTGATTTTATATAGATGAGTGGCAGTGAAATTAATTTATGTGTATTTCTGTGTATTTTGTCATTTTTTTGCCAAAGTATTTAGAACTTTTATAGTGAAAATACTAAAATTCACGTTGACTAAAAAGCCTGTTGCTCTACTATGAAACATTTAGATGTGCCAATATTCTTCATAATTTCTCAACAACACAGATTACAGTACTTAGGAGTTAAAAGTTATTCAACAGGATAATTACTGTTCGTGTATCTTTAATACTAGGAAACAATGAATTCAGATAGAAACCCCCATAACTTTACTAAGACAAATGAAGCAGAAAGATTTCTTCATTAAATGGCATGCTTAGAAAACACTGGCAATTTAAACCTATTGTTACAGTTTGATATGATCTGATAGATATTTGAGATTTAAAAATGTCATGACTACCTGCTACTTCCTGTAGGGCACAGTGAAATATTATTAGCCTCTCACATGTTGCATCAGATATTGCTTCTCATCTGTGCCCAGACTTACTCTTAACTTTCATATGAATGTTTCCCCTAGGAAATTAAAAGCTATGGAGAATCCTTTTTCATGAGTTCATTAGGTACAGTTATCTGAACTCAGATGATCTTAATAAAAACATTGTTAGATAAAAAAGAGAGAAAGTATGAGATATGCTTTAATTACTGAGAGAGTATTTTTAAAGTTTGATATGTCCTGGAAACATGATCATCAGTGTATATACATAAATTGCTTTCTAATTAGAGATAGGCTCAGCGTTTCTTTAAATTGCTTTTGGAATAAAACCCCAGTTACATACTTAATCACTTTAAACTATTATCCCATGGAGACTAATCTTTTCCTTGATTGATCTTAATAAGCTAAACATATAGATAGAAGCTCTGCAAAAAAGAATCATGAAGTTATCTTGTATTAACAGAAATATGACATCATGCTTCAAAACAAAACACACCCTGTGTGTGTGTAAGTAGATATGAGGAGCCTTCAAAAAAGTTCAAAGAAATGTATACCATGAAAAACCTAGACAAAGTCCCGAAACTTAACAATTCATTTTTAAAGGCATTTATTTACTCATCCATGTCAGAGATCAAGAAGAAAATAGACCTACATAGATCTTTCACCTGTTTGTTCACTTTAAAATGTCAGCTACAGGTAAGGTTGCACCAGACCAGAGACAGGAATGGGCAATTCAATCCAAGTTTCTCAGGTGACTGGTAGGGAGGCAATAACTTGAGGCATCATTTGCTATATCCTAGGAGTTGCATTTGCATGAAACTGAAATTTGAGGCAGACATAAGAATTGAACCCAAGTACTCCACAAGCATCTCAAACAACATCTTAAATGTTATGCCATCCACCTTAAAAATATGTTGCACCAAAGTAAACAACTTTTAATTCCATTTTCAAATTTTTGAAATATCCTCATCAAAATTTGAAACACACACACACATACTACCTTGATAACTCAAAAGGCAAACACAAAGGAACAGGCAGTGTTTGGGACATCAAATTGGAGTTCCTGGCTCAAAATCTGGCTCTCCAGCTCTTCACTAGCTTCCTGCTGATATGTACACCGGGAGGTGGCAGATGATGGCCCAGATGTGTCCCAGCTACCCATACAAGGGATGTGGGCTGAGTTCTGAGATCCTGGCTTTGTTCTGATCCAGCCCCAACTACTGCAGGCATTTGAAGATCAAACTAAATACAGCTGAAACATTTCTATCTGCCTTTCAATTAAAATGAAAATATATTTGATAATAAATGTACAAACATGTAAAATAAAATAAATTCTATCAGATGAGAAATCAGAATACAAAACAAGGCAAGTTCTTGAATATTTCAACCAGAAAATTTGAATAGTTAACACATGTGTTGGGGGACTGAAAGAATCAACCAAGAAGTCAACTAGTTGGAGTTATGTTATTAAAATTGTTGTGTTTTAATTTGTAAAATATGTAAAATTTCATAAATATATTGGATATTTTTATTTCAAAAACTTGATTTTGTTTTCTGAAAAAAGAGTAGCCAACATAACTTGTATACAATTTCCACATAGTCTAATTCAATTGCTAAATATCATTTAAATGAATCATCATTATAGAGACTTTGTTTACAGCTCAACTTTTATGCAATACTTTTACAGATTCTAATTATAAAAATCTGTAGAAAAACTTTAAAACATTTATTTGTCTTGTTTTTTTTTCCTGCATAATTTCAGTGTTTATTGAAATCATAGAGATTTTGGTATTCAAAGCAAACACTGTCTCCCACAAACACACACATAAATAAATCCACTATGACCAAGAGTTACCACACACAGCATGTGTCAAACCAAACAAACTTCAAGAGAATGTTAAGTTTCTTCTTAAAAGCCTACCTTTATGTAATAATGATGAAATCAAATAAAACAATGTTTGATTTTCTTATTTTACAATTTTTAATTTCCTTAAAATTTCATAGTATTACATGTAGCTTCATTTACTGCATGTATTCTTTTAAAAACCTATTTAGACACATGCAGAGAGAAAAGAGAGAGAGAAAGAGCTCAAGCAAACTCCCAACTTCTTGTTCATTATCCCAAATTTCCACAAAGGGTGGGCCCAAATCCAGGAGCAGGAATTTATTCTGGTTTCCCCTATAATAAATAGAACGGAATGGTACCAATATTAAAATAAGCACAAAGTCCAGTGAAGATGAATATAAATTCTAGAGATAAATCCACACATCTACAACCAACTCATCTTTGGCAAATTTGCTAAAAACCTTCCCTGGAGAAAGGACAATTTTATCTATTAACAGCATTGAGAAAATTGTGTTTCTACATGTAGAAGTTTGAAACAAAAACACTGCCTAATCCTTACACAAAAATCAATTCAAAATGGATCAAGGATATAAATTCAAGACCTGAAATTAACAAAGTGTTAGAGGAAAAACTCCAAGACATTTGGGTACACATGGGTTTTTAGGGGAAAACCCCAAAAGGCACAAGCAACAAAATTAAAAAGACAAATAGAATCATATTGAATGCACAGCTTCACACATAGTATGATATGGTACTTCATGAAGAAATAAAAGAAATATTTTAAATGGCAAAAAAAAACAACAGTCAAAAGCAAGAACTCTGATACCTCAGCCTCTGAATCTTTAGTCCTGACTCCTAGCTCCATTATTATTACAACATCATTGAACTCTATTAAACACTAGCTTTCTCCTATCTAAAATGGGGGCAAATGTTCTATAGACTTGGAAGAAAGAGTTACTATCCTCTGATTCATTTCACAAATGGCAAAATATCTGGGACTTGGCTAGAACCAGAATCAGGAGCCAAGAAGGAAATCATGCCTCCCACATGCGGGTGGCAGGCATCCAACTACTTGAGACACCTTTGTTGCCTCCAAGGGTCTGAATTAAGAATTAGCCAGAACAACGAACTGGAGTCTACAAATGAAGTGAGACAATCCAATATTGCACATAAGTTTCTTAATCACTAGGACAAATTCTTGTCCACAGTTGGATTTTAAAGTGAACTTTCTGATTGGAAAATAAGTGGAAAAACAAACTATTATCACACTTCAATTGCAACACACATATTTTCCACAACCTACAGTGATTTTACAAGAGCCCATCATTGCCCCAGACAATGAGAACAATACATTACAAAAGTAACTTTAAACTTGATTCCTGACTAAAGTAATACCACTTAGAAAAAGAGGTTATCCTTCAATACTTCTCAAACTTCACTTTCTGCTTGCCAAGAAGAAAGGTCGACTTATGATGCCATAAAATTTCATATATCAATAAAGAAGCACAACACAGAAACAGGTGCAAGTAATGGTAAATCACTATGTCAGAACACTGCAACTGATTCAATTTTAAACCTTGTGTACTCTGCTAATTCTATCTGTGCAGTACCTCACCAAGAATAACATCTCACTGACATGTGGTTGGGGATGGAGGATTTATGCACACTGACCCTATACAATCACTGGTCTTGAGAGCACTGAAACACTGATGCTACTGTATCCCTTATAAGAACTGAGTTATTGTTTGAAAAGTGGGTGCTCTCAAACAGAATAACAACCCTATAGGTTGGAAAGAAACCAACAATTTCCAGGAGTACAATATTATCTTACCAAATTCCTACAATGAGAAATTACAAAATAGCTAAGAATGTATCTTCTTCAGTCATGTGCTGCCTTCATGAAGATAAACTTTATTATATATATATTTTTATATATATATATTTTATATATTTTATATATATATAAAATTTGGAAGGAGACATGTAGAGGTGGTACTATCTTCCCTGAATTCAAATTAGATTGGCCTTAGTAAAACAGAAAGATTGCTGAGTTTTAATGAGAATATCAAAGCCCAAGATAAGGTTTTTGTTCCCTTTCTTCCTAGTTTTCTGGGTGAACTTAATTTGGCATTAAAGCGTACAAGAATGTCTCCAAAACATACTCTGCTTTGTCAAGACTAAGCTTTTAGCCTAGAGCATATTTTTACACTTAGCATTTTTTCTCCAAGAAATTTTGCCCATTGGATTAAAGGAATTTTTCCTTTTAACTTGGCATAGAAAGCAGTTCCATAAAATAAACCTGTTTGGTGAATACACTTTCTTGAGTAGCTACTATACACCAGGAGAATGGTCTAAGTACCAAAAACATAGCACAAACATGGGACCATAAATCAGGTTCTTTAAAATGTACACACTTGGACATCACAAATATCTTAATCATGCAATCTGTTTATTTATCCTAAATCTCACAAAAGCTCAATAATTGGCATTGCATAATAATGAGTTTGAGCACTTCAGACACCTTTTAAAGAAGGCCATCTTTCCATATTCCTTGACCTATAATTGATTAACAAGAAACAAAAATTGGAGTGCCAAAGCTAGCAAAGTGCCACAGTAGGCTAGGCTATGTCTTATGCCAGTGTTCCATTTCAGAGTGTTGCTTTGGCTCCAATGTCATACTGATACGTCGGAAAGGCAACAGAAGATGACCACAGCCTCTGCACCACATGTGGAAGACCTGAATGGAATTCTGATATCTTGCATTTGGCCTGGTCCAGCCATGGCTGCCTAAGCCATCTTTAGAATTTAGCAACAGAAAGGTCATTTGTTCTTGCTCTCGCTCTGCTTTTCAAGTAATTTTTAAATTTAAATTGGACTGTTGGTCCAGACAAGATTAAATGAAGAAGTGTTAAAAAATAGATAAATCCAAGACTTCCTCTGAACAGGAATAATCAAGCCAGATCAAAATGGAGATTCTGAAATGCCTTGAGGTTTGTTTTGCTGGGGTGGAGGACAAACAGAGGGAGACGTTGTTCAGTACCTTGGATAGCTCCAGTAAAGCCAGTTCTCTGAATAATCACATATACCTAATTGCTTATCTTCCAAACAGATCTTGAAAACTCTCACTTTTATGCCCAAATTATTCCTGTGAAAACAGTAAGAATTTCTCAACCACACAGATACCAAATATGCACCCAAAATGTAGAAGTCTGGTCTGTTTGTCAAAACAGAATATGAACTATCTTCAAAAGAAATCTAAACTCTTGCTATGATATTGTGCATTCCAACAGGGTCCTCTACCTCCTCCAATCCAAAGTAAATGATTTTTCTGTGAGATCTGATAGAGCATGACCTAAAAGAATAAGCCATTTTCCAGGACAGAAATTTCATGTCATGTTATATCTGAATAAACTTTTATGTAATAAAATTAACACAAAATTTAAAATGTCATATCTATAAAATAGCAAGAACTCTCAAGTAAAAGGTATGATTGGATGTCTCAAAGCAACACAAAGTAAAGTACTGCAAAACAGGAGATGTTCACCTTTACTATTCTACCTCCAAGTAGGTAAGTATTTCTGATTCAATCGCCAGAATTGACTGATATTAATTTCACCCATAGCAGACTACAAATTCTATCAAAAGAGAAATTATGTTTTAATTATCTTTACAATCTTCATAATGAATAAAGGTATCCTATATGCACGAAGTACCCACTTACTAAGGATACTAAATGAAATTAAGTTGAATTAAGTCCTGACTGGTATATGTAACTTTCGTTCTCAATGACACAATGAGGGCTATCAAAAGCACAAAATGTTGCCATTATAGTGAAGCAGAGGATGGGCTGTTGTTTCTGGCAACAAAAATAAAAATAAAAATAGTTTTGGGGTATCGGGACTTTTTACCCCTGAAATAGCCCTGAGAGGAAATGATACAAAATTATACCCATTGAAAATTCAATTTATGATTTTTTCCTTATAGTTTCAACTTAAAATCTGTGGACACCAGGTTATGAAAAGCAACAGAAAAATATAAAAGCAGGTGATCTCTTGGAAAACAAAACAAAACAAAAATGAGTTTCCATACAAGAAAGTAAAGAGGGAGGCACGGAAGCAGGGGAAAGTAAGTTTTGAAACGCACATATATTCCTTAATGAATGTGCCCCCTTTTTAATTCAGGATTTCTTCACTGCATAGCAATTCTGCCAATGACTCTATTCCAGGATTCAAGGTATCATTCTGCAAAGTTTCAATCTTTATTACAACATTAAAAATTCAAATCTGTAAGAAGTGACCCAACTATTTGTTTCAAAAATTGCCTGAACATATTGTTGCTCAGTGTTTAACTGGATTGTTTGTTTTGTCACAGTGAGTTTCTTAAATCTCATTATATGTTCTGGATATTCACCTTTTATTAGTTGCATAATTTGCATATGTTTTCTCCCATTCTGAAGGTTTCCTCTTCCATTTGCTTGTTTTCTTGAAGTTCAGGAGCTTTTCTTTTTTACTTTGATATAACCCCATTTGTTCATTTTTTACTTTCCTTGCCTGTACTAAAATTAATTTATTTTACACTGACTGTTTAGATTTTTTAATGGCTTGATTAAAACATTACTAAGTATTTAGTACTATATTCGCTTGGGATTTTGGCATGCCATTGCTGTAGTACCCTTTTTAAGTCTTGAATATCCTGTGCAATCTTCGGTTGTCTCTGAGCTTTACTCTTGATTCTAGTGACCCAGCTGTCTCTCCGTCTGTGCACTGTTTTGGGCTAGCAAAAACTCTGGAACATGCCAAATGTTCAGTGAATAGATGTTAGAACTAACCCAGTTTAAAGCCTGAACTTGGAAATCTTCCTGGAATTGATTTCTTTTCCACAGAAAGCAAGAGTGACAATTAAAAATGATGACTAGTGTTAAATAAAGAGGTTTACGAAGCTCCACTCTGATCCTCAAACTTTTCTTCTTTACAGACTTCTCTGTTTACTGACACTTAGGGATGTTTTTTACACTTTAATATTCTGTGGGTAATGTATAACTAGTCATAAATTCATTAGCAAAGCAAAGGCTAATAAAGAGAAGCACAAGATAACACAGGGAATATTATTGTTGTATTCTAAAAAGACCAGTGATAACAAACGCACTCAAGTTTTGCTTCTTAAAATGTAAGATTTAGGTGTTTTTACGACAGGAATGAAAAATGAAACTATTCTGATCAAGAGGGAAAACAGCAAAAGAAAGAGGAGGGTAGGACTTTTGTGAATGAAATTTTGTGCAGAATTTTGAAAAACTGGAAGTTATAAAACAACATCATACTTTCCTCCTGACAGAGCTTCCAATGCTAACTGTAAGATGCTTTGTCCAGCAGTTGTTCATAATTAGATCTCTGAAACACATCCTATCCACACTTCTACAGAGATGAGAAATGAGAGGTTCTGAGAGCTCACTGATGTGCATAAAATCAGTAAGTAAATTTGAAAATTTAGATTCTGATGTTCAAAACTACAGTCAAGTTTTAATGAGGGTCATAGGAGTTATAACCAAATTGCAATCCCAAATCTGACAAACTAGAATACTCCTTCTAATATTGGTGTTCATATTTTGTTATTAATTATCAATATCTGAGTACTTTTTGGATTTTGACCATTTTATGTTAACTACCTATAGTCTCCTGTTTATTGAGTAAATTTATTTTACTCATTCTTTCTTGCTAAGATATACAACTTTCCTAGATCCAGAATCACAGAAATATTAGTGGACATAACATTACTATACTAATAAGACCTCATCTAACCCAAGTCCTATGATATTCAAAAGGCAGGTATTCAAAGCCAATTTATGTTTGCTTTCACATATATTTGGTTATAATATCTACATACATGATTAACACTTGCTGAATTCCCTTGAAAATACTTATAGTATACCATAAAATACAAAAGAACCTCCAAGTTGTAAAAAGAAAAGTTAATTTTATTTTGATGCTAGGAAATCTAAAATCCATCCATACAAAAAGCTCATGGAAATATTATTGAAAAATTATGCATTAATGTCAAAAATAATTTGCATAAAACAGAAATATCGATCAGAATTTGCCCTAAAACGATATTCATGAGTCTGAGATTTTTGCTTTATTACTCTCAATCCAATTTACAGTGTTTTGTGTTAATCTGCTATACATTAAATATAACAAATGGGGCCAGAGGGCAGTGTAGGTTAGTGGGTTCTGTCTATTTGAGCACTGGTCATGATCCTGCTGCCCCACTTTAAATACATTTCCTTGCTAAGGCACCTAGGACTTCAGAGGAAGGTGGTACAAGGGCTTGAGCCCCTGGCATCCACATAAAGAAAAAAAAGTACATGAGGGCCATCCCTGGCCACTGGGAACATTTGGGAGGTAAAACAGCATATTGGATATAAATTTCTGTCTTGCCTCTTCCCCGGGTTCTGTAACTCTTGCCTTTACACACACAAAAAAATCTATTTTTACAAAGAAATGTGATGAACATAAAGTCACCATCAATATATTAATATATTACAATCCATACTACATAAGTAGAAGCAACTAAAGATCAGACCCATGACTTGTAGTGTAAGCACTGCGGGTGAGGGTCCCTGAGTCATCAAGAGAGTTCAATTTCAGTCCCAGTGATAAAGTGAAGGGGGATCCACTTGCTGTCAAGATCACATTCATGCTTTCACCTTGCAGCTAATACTAGCAGTTTTGGCCTATAGGTATTGGAGCTCTCCCAGGCAGTAACATGATTTTAAATGTTGTGGTTTACTACTGATACTGGCCCACTCATACCCAGCATGACCCACTGCCAGTCTGATGAACAATGAACTCAGTCTCTGTGAGTAACTGAGGACTTAATGGTGCTTCAGAAAGGTAAGCCAGCCATATGTCCTGTCTCCACTTTCCATCTTCACTGTAGAAACGGAACAATCTATTACATACTGTATCCTCTGTTATAAGGGCCAGCTGACACTAAAACATACAAAGCATTTGGGAAAGCCAAAGTACGCCATAAAGCGTTTATCTTTTCACTAAGAAGAGGCTTTAGAGATTGTCAACTTTTCTAACCAAACCCCTTTACATTAAGGTTACAACTGGAGAGAACAGACATCTAGTCTCAGCTAAGATGTTTACTTGGAGCCTGGCTGAACCTGCAATGTTGGTATCCTGTAGTGGCCTCAGTTCAAATCCTGGCTGCTCCAGTTCTGATTCAATTCCTTGTTGATATACCTGCAAAGCCAGTGGAGAATGTCCCAAGTGCTTGGAGTTCTCCCCATCCATCTCTCTCTCTCCCTTTCTCTTTGTCTCTTTCTCTCTCTCTTATGTAGTATATTTGTTAGAACCTAAAATCCAGAGCAGCAGAAATTCCAATATTAGAACCATTTTTGATTCCAAAGTCAGTGAACCCATGAAAAAAAAACATGAAAATGTCCCTGGTACAGTAGCCTACTGGCTAAAGTTCCGGCTTCCTACACATCAGGATTCCATATGGATGCCAGTTCTAATTCCAGCAGCCCTGCTTCTCATCCAGCTCCCTGCTTATGGCCTGGGAAAGCAATCAAGGAAGGCCCAAAGCCTTGGGACTCTGCACAGGCTTGGGACCAAGAAGCTCCTGGCTCCTGGTTTTTGATCTGCTCAACATTGGCCATTGTGGCTATTTGGGGAGAGAAACAATGAATGCAAGATCTTCCTCTGTCTCTCCCCCTGTTTGTCTATTAAAAGTAAAACAAATCTTTTAAAAATGAAAGTCTAGAAAGATTAACATTTGCAATATTAGTGGGTTTGGACGAGTCACATTTTCAGAAAACATCACCATAGTAGTTTTCTAACATTAACACTAAACATTATAGAAAATGCCACAATATATACTGGAGCATATAACTAGATAAATATAGTAAGATAACTATATAACTTAAATCCTGTCATTTTCTCTTAGTTAAGATTGGCAAGTTAATTTCTTTGCACTTTTTCTTCTTTATAAAATAGTACTGAAATATCTTCATTAAATAATTTTTAAAATTACAAAGGGAGAGCTAATACAGCATTACTACCACTGTGTCTTCACAAGTTACTTTGCAGGACTGAAACAAATTTACTATTTAGTGATCACAAAGAATCAGTATAAATGAAAATGTCTTCACTGTGGCCTAACCCTAAGATGGATCATTATGATCATAGTCTAAGAGATCCTAGGAGTCTTAAGGCCTGTCAAAGAGACATTTTTGTAGAACAGTCTTGAAGGATATTGTTTTATGCTTCCTATACTTTTAGAGCTACCTTTCACAGAAACATACCTGTGGATTTGAGAAAACAGTACCTTGTTTAAATTTATTTTTAAAAATAAAACAACAGGACGATGCTTCTATATTTTTTAATTCAAGATGGTGCAGAATAAGTTTATAATTTATCACTTACTAGTGATAAGAACTAACTCTGCAGAATATTAATATAAGTTTATCTAAACTAATACATGTGTCTTTTGATTACAAAAATAAGTATCACTTGGAAGAAGTGTCAGACAATGTAAGATCAGGCAACTATTTTACAAATATATCATAAATCCCACCTCTGCTGAAAGATGTCTGCTTTTAAAGTACTCCACTATCTCCCAACTTGCACTCCACAACTGAAAGCAAAGTAACACATCTGTCCATTCCAGATTTAGCACCATGTTGCTGATAAAACCTTAATGAACACGTTTTTTAATAAAAATTCTACATATTATTGACTAGAAACTGAAATCAAAGTTGTTTATACTTTTTGCTGAAAGTGAAAGGAAAGTTGAGAGTGAGTTCGAATTCACACCATTATGTTGTGGCCTCATGCTCCATTAAGAACCACATGATCTCACTTCACTCTCTACAAGAATGGATTGGCAGAATTAATGTCACTAAAATGTCTATGATACCCAAAGCAATCTACAGATTCAGTGCAATCTCAATTAAAAGGCAAAGGACATTCTGAAAACTAAAAAAAAGTCACACAGAAATTCATAAGAAACACGAGAAATCCTGAACTAAAACAATGTTAAACAGAAAGTTGAAAGCACCATAATATTGGATTTCAAGACATTACATGAAATTCTAATCAAAATAGTCCACTACCAGGACAAAAACAGACTTAGGGACCAGTGGAACAGATTAACAACTTCAGAGATTAATCCACTCATCTACAACCAGTTAATCTTTGAAAATCAACTTAAAATCCATACACCAAGAAAGTGCAGTCTCATCAAAAATAGATCTGAGAAAACTGGATATCTGCTTTCTGAAATATGAAACTTCAGCCTTACATTCTATGCGAAAATCAATTTACAATGAGTCATAAGTCTAAACCTAAGACCTAAAACCATCAAATTGCTCAAAGAAAACAGGGAGAACAATACAAAACACTAGCACAGGCAAGGACTTGTGGAAAAGGAGCCAGAAGTAAGGCAACAAAATAAAAATAGACAAATTTTATCAAGCTAAGAAGCTTCCATCCAGCAAAGGAAACACTCAGCAAAACGAAAAAAACAACTGACAGAATGGGAGAAAATATTTGAAAATTATGCATCTGATAAACGACTAATATCCAGAATCTATAAAGAGCTGAAGAAACTTAACAAGGCAAGCAAGCCAGTTAAGAAACAGGTTGAGGATATAAAAAGGCATTTTTTGAAGAATAAAATTAAAATGCCCAATAAATAAATGAAGATATTCAGGATCACTAGCTGTCAGGAAAACACAAATAAAAATCACAATGAAGCTTCACTCTATCACAGTAAGAATAACTCACCCAAGAATAGAAAAAAATTCAAACATTATTGAAGACAATATAGGGATTTTTCAAACATACAAAAAGGAAATGAAATATGCAAATAAAAGTACCCTTACATTCACTAGCACCTCAATTTGCAATAACTAAGAGACATAACCAACACAGATATCCATCAACTGATAACTGGATAGATTAATAGTGGTCCATATACATGACTGAATACTATTCACTCACTAAATCAATGAAATTCTATCTTTCACAATAACTTAGATGACGTGAAGTTGGAGATCATTATGTTTAGTGAAATAAATCAGTCCCCAAGAAACAAATATGTTCTCCTTGAGTTATGGAAATATAACAAAAATGAAATGAATGTGCTACAAATATGGGAAATTGACATTTTGAACTTTGATTATTATTCATATCCCTTGTCTATACTTTTGAGAAATAGTGGTTTCTCTACTCACTACTTGTTGAATTCTTTAGTTGAAGGATTAAACTCATGATGGTGAAAGTATGTCATTACAAAAATTAAAATAGGAAAGTTAGGAAGAGGGAGTGTGGGAGTGAGAGACGATGGGAAGGTAGGATAGGAACTAAGATCTTAAAACTATAAATATGAATGCATGAATTATATCTCTGTGTATTAATAAAAAGTAATAAATAATTTTTAATTTTGTCAGTTACCCTAGGAATCTTGGAATCAGTTCCAAATGCTTGCACTGAAAAAAGCTCAGCGTAAATAACATGATATACCAGACTAGTAAGTGATATATGGAACTACACATCTCAAGCCCTTCTTACAAAAAATAAAGGTAACCAATTATATGTTCCGTAAAAATATTTATCACACCTAAAATAAACAATGTAATGTGCTCTTTAAATTCCTGAAAAATTTTCACATATGGAAGATAAAATACTCATTTCTACATGGTAGAGTCAGCACGAAGATTAAAAGAGTTTCAATATGCAACATGATTAAAATAATGATTAGCAGAGTCAGGAGGCAATAAATGAGTCTAGCTTATTGATTATACCACTACATTTATTATTGGAGGAAGGTGATTTAAGAATTGGTATCACTGTAAAAAAACATGAAATTCATATTTTTTCAAATTTTAATCAACATTTAAGCATTACTTCATACATGAAAGTGTGCATTTTGCATACAAGTTTACCTGCTTGTTTTATGTCTACACTGAGGATTAATCTCTAATTATGACCACATATTTATGATATTCTGTAACAGTATCAGTAAAAACATATCCATAGACCTTAATCAAATAATGACTTAGGGTGCTATCTGGAGCTGAAATACCAAAGCAATAAACAACTTTAAAATTTCTAGAAGGACAACAATAAATTAAGCCACATTCCTACATAGATGTTTGACACCAAAAAGTATTAAGAACCTCAAGAGAAGGTTATCTCACCTAAAAAAACAAAATAAGGTACAATAAACCTGTCATTGAGGAACTCAAAGCTAAAATATTCAGATGAATATTTCAAAACAGCTGTGTTAAGGAAACTAATTGAAATCTGAGATGATACAGAAATTATTCAGGTAAAGCAGAAATTCAACTGCACATGGGAGGCATCAACAGCAGAACCACCAAAGCAGAAAAAGAAGCAGTGAGCTAGTGAACAGGCCATATGAAGATACAAACATGAAAAGAAAAAATCAAGAGGAATGATGAAAGCTAGTGGGAAATGTGAGATAATATAAAAAGAGCAAATACTCAGGTTATTTGAACTCAAAAGCGATTTAAGAATGACAAAGCAATAGAAATCACATCCAAAGAGATAATGACTTCTTAAACACAAAGAAATATTAAACTATCCAGGTGAGGAAAGTTCAAAGTGTACCAGTCATTTTCAAAACAATCAATTCAACCCCATTATAGATGATAAGTCTCTAAAGTTGAAGATAAAGAATTCTCAAACATTCAACACACACAAAAAAATAACACATAAAAGGGTCCCCACTTTATTGAAGCATATTGATAAGCAGAAATCTTACAGGGTAACAGGCACAGGAACAAGACTTTCATAGTAATGCAAGACAAAATATCACTCAAGAGCACTGTATCCAGGAAAACTCTCCTTCATATCTGAGAGACATCCCCAAACAAAAGCTGAGTGCATTAATCATCACCAGATCTGTGTGACAAGAAATTCTTCCAACTGAAAAGAAGAGTTAACAAATAAGAAGAAACTATTACAGATGGAAGACTCACTTTTGAGACTAGCTCTACAAATTCAACAGAGAACATTATCTAGGATAGATTATATGACTGGTCACAAAATAAGTCTGAGAAGATTTAAAAAAAAAACAGAAATCACATCATCTTCTCTCACTTAGGTATCACAACAAAACAGGAATTGATATCACAAAAAACATTTGGAAACTAAACATGGAAACTAACTTACTTTTCAACTATCAAAAGGTTAAGGAGAAAATTTTAAATTTTCTTGGAAAAAAATGATAGTGGAAACATAACAAAGCCCATAGAATACAAGAACACTGTACTAAAAGGGAAGTTTATGGCTATCTATATCTATTAAAAAAATAAACAAATCTCAAGTAAACAACTTACTGCTCCACTGGAAGGACCTAGACAAACAAGAACAAATTAAACGAACATTATGATATACAGCATAGAGACTAAAAGAAAAAAAACTGAGGAGCTCATTCTTTGAAAGCAAAAAACAAAAGCAGTAAATCCTTAGGCAGGCTAAACAAGTAAAAAAAAAAAAAAAGAGGAGGATTAAAATACACAGACTCAGAGACAAAAAATGGAAACATTTTGCCTGACACTACCAAAACACTGAGGATTGCTTAGAGATTATCGAAAACAACTATACAACAAATTTGATAACTCAAAATGAACAAATTATTGTACACATATATTTTATGAAGAACAAACCATGAGAATGCAGAATACCCACACAGATCAATAATGAGTAGTGATATTGAAATCAGTAGTAAGATATCTTCTATAAATGAACTGAGGACTACAGCACAGTTCCTTGTTAAATTATTTTGAAAATAACTAGAACTTTGGCTTTGGTGGGTGCTATTTCTCTTCTCTGTCAGAAGAAGATCTTTGCTTCCTGTTGATCTTATATTACAGCTTTTCATACAAGGGGATGTATAGGAACTGTGTAATGGAGACTATCATATCCAGATGTGAGGACACAATGCAGTATGCATCTCTACTTTCATATAAAAGATGGACTCCCAATGAAACTGTTAACTATATCTTGGTAATAGGATGCTGGTTCTCTCTGTCACTGTCCATCCCCACAATGATGGACATATATCTGTTTATTAAGAAAGTATACTACAGTGATAACAGAGGAACTCGGAGCAGGGGAAGAGACTTGATAATGGGTAAGGGAAATCCCAAGGCCTATGGAACCATATCAAAAGAAGTAAAATAAAAAAGGAGGTATTAGGAACTGAAGGCAAAAACAAACAAACAAAACCACAAATTAAACTGCCCTTCCAAAGTAACTCAATAGCAAAACAGACAAAGACACAACATGAAAAGAAAAGAAAAGAAAAGCTACAAGTCAAAATCCTCGATGGACACAGATACAAAAATCCTCAAGAAAATACTGGGAAAAAAATCACATTCAACAGTACATTAACCAAATCATTTGTCATAATCAAATGGGATTGATTATAGTGGTGAAAGCATAGTTCAACATATATACAAATCAGGAAATGTGACATGCCACACCAACAGAATAAAGCAGAATACTCCCAAATGTAGGAAAAAAAATTGATAATTCACCATCCCTTCATGATAAAAAAAAATTCTGAACAAATTAAATATAGAAGAAACATATCAGCATAATAAAGATTATACCTAACTAACCAATAGCTCACTTCACAGTGAGTGGAGAAAAGCCAAAGGCTTTGTCTTTAGGATGTGGAATCAAACAAGAACACCACTCTGACCACTTTCACTTCACATGGTGTTAGAGGCCAGAGCCAGGGAAATTAGATAAGAAAAACAAAAACAGGGCATCCAGGTTGGAAAGCAGGATGTCAAACTCTGTAGATTACGTGATCTTATATAGGCAGAAAATCCCAAAGTCTCAACCACGAAGCTATTAGAATAAAAAAAAAAATTCAGGGGCCCAGTGCAGTAGCCTAGACTAGAGTCCTCACCGAACAAGCACCAGGATCCCATATGGGCCCCAGTTCTAATCCCAGCAGCTCCACTTCCCAGTCAGGTCCCTGCTTGTGGCCTGGGAAGGCAGCTGAGGACAGCCCGAAGCCTTGGGACCCTGCACTCATGTGGGAGATCAGGAAGAGACTCTGGGCTCTTGGCCAAGGAGAGGTACAGCTCCGGCCGTTGCAGTCACTTGGGGTGTGAATCAACAGAAGGAAGATCTTCTTCTCTGTCTCTCCTCCTGTCTTTAAGTCTGCCTTTCCAATAAAAATAAATAAATCTTTAAAAAATTTCCAGAATGTTACAGAACACAAATGTGTAAGAGTCAGTATTGATATTATACGCCATTAGTGAATCATCTGAGAAGGAAATCAATAAATCAAGTCCAATTCCAACAGCTATTAAAAACATAATACCTGAAAATAATTATAATTAAAGAGTTGAATGATCTCTACAATGATCATCAATAAATTAATAAAGAAAACAAAAAGGACACCCAAAAATGGGAAGATACCCCATATTCATCCAAAAGAATCAACACTAATAATCCATACATTTAATTCAAAACTATTTACAAATTTAATGTAGTTTCTATTAAAATCTCAATTTTTCCAGAACTAGAAATACTACTAAAATGTATATACAACTACCAAAGACTCCAGATAGCCAAAAAGTGAACCTAAGCAACAAGAAAAAAAAAAGTCATCATATTACTTGACTTTAAATCTATTTTAAAGCTTCAAATTAAAGCAGCACATCATGGGCTTCAAACAGACGTAGAGACCAACGGCACAGAAGACACTCAGAAGCAAACCCATGCAGCTATAACCAACCGATTCCTGACAAAACCCCAAAGAGACTTCATTGATCAATGGACAGTCATTTTAATAGATGGCTCTAAGAAAATTGAAGAAATTATAACCATTTAAAAATAAAAATCAGCTCACAATGCATTAAGATCTACATGAGATCAGAACCGTAGATACTGTGAGGGAAACACACCTCAGGGTATTGCAGTGGACCAGGGATTCCTGGATGAGATGTAAACCACAGGAGATAAAAGTAAAAACAGACAAATAGGATTTTATGAAAACAGAGAGCTTTTGTGCAGTGAAAGAAATCACCAACAAAGCAAAGAAACAATTTTGGAAATACATGCCAGCTATACATTTAAGAAGTGCCTTATATCCAGAACATAAAAAGAACGTAAACAACTCAAGCAAGAAAAGTAAAAATTCAATTCAAAAACTGGCAGTTTTTGAACACTAAATAGAACACTAAATAGAAACACTAACTAGAAAATTTTCAAATACATAAGAACAGGCAACAGACACATAACAAAAAATATTTAACCTCACTAACCATCAGGAAAAGGACAATCAAAATCACAGTGAGCTATCATCTCATTCCATGAAGATGAAACAAAAAGACAGTGTTAGGAACAATGTGTAGACATGGGAACCCCGTGCATACTGTTTATGAAATTGTAAACTACCACCAAGCCATTCAGAACTATCAATAGTGGGGAGTTTTCTCAACAAAGTAAAAATAGAACTTCAATATGATTCAGCAATTCTACTCTTGGTATACATCTCAGTGAAATGAAATACATCTGCCAGAAACATTTGCATTCCTATGATTATCACATCACTATTCACAATAACCAAAAGCTAGAATTGCTAATGTTCACCAGTTAATGGGAAAAAGAAAATACATTTTACAGTGACATATTATTCCACCACAGCAAAGAAGGGGTTTCTGTCATGTTAAGCAACATGGATGGATTTGGAGATCTTATGTTAACTGAACTGAGACCAACACAAGACAAATTTGAGATAATCCCACTCCCACATGTAGCGTAAAACATAGGTGATCGTAAAGTTAAAAATTTAGAGGCGGATACCTGCAACTGGGGAGAGAAGTGGTTAGGATGAAATGCACAGTCTTACTGAGTGTTACTGGTTTCACCAGTTATAACTAGAGGAGTAAGAATTGCTGTGATTCTGTTACACAACGTAGTGAGTACAGATGATGTTAAAGGCAACTGTGTTTAAAACTGTTTTAATAAACCTGCAAGACACCAAGTTCGGATGCTTTCACTATAAAGAAATGTTAAATGGTCAAAAATGCTGAACGTAGGGACTAACATTATGGTTTGGTAGGTAAATATATTTAAAAAAAAAAAAGTACACCAATTCATGTCCCAAGTTCTTTCCAATCCAGGTTCCTGAGGATGAACTGGAAAAACAGCAGATCTTCCAAGTGCACACGTCCTCGCCACCTACATGGGAGGTCAGGAAGGAAGCTCTAAGCTTGACTGGCCAGATTCTTATGGCTGTGGCACACTGGGGAGTGAACCAATGGAGCTCGCTCTCTCTCTCTCTCTCCCTTCCTTCCTCCCTTCCTCCCTCTGCATTTCACATTTTTTTTTCCTTTTTTTTAAAAGTGAAACTGAATCTTAAAGAACGAATACATGTAATCAACCTGATTGGTATTGCACAGTGCATTCAAGGAATGAGATATCACATACTAACCCATACTTACGCACCATCACAATGCTAAGATTTTTTTTTAAGAGAAAACATTCATGTCACATTTTTCTTACCACCAAAACAGAAGTTGTTTTAACACCAAACCTCCTTTTTAGACTGAGCTCCTACATACCGCGTGTGATGTAGATACTAGACATGATTTGGCTCTCATCTCCTAGTCTTCAAGCCTCCCTACTCCTTCACTTCAAATTCCTTTGACCTGCCTCTATGATTACAATCAACCTCTTACTAAAATTATCTCACTAAACTGAAGGGGTGATGGGACCAGTCACACAGATGGCAAGACTCACAGGATCATTTATCTCCTATTAGATAACATGTTACTGTTCATTCTTATCCCAAGGGTTTTTCATGCAAACCCCAGAAACCTGAGCACAGAATAAGTATCGCCTGTAGTTGCCATAGATGGACTAGAGCTCCCTTGTCACCATCGTAATACACAAAATGCCCTGAGTACTAATAAGCAATTAGAGACATGGACACAGCTGGACACCCACCCCTCAACCTCAATCTGTAAGATCACCACTACCCTCCTGATGCAGTCATGGAAACAAATAATACACATACAGCTCCCCATCCTGTGTTTTACAAATCAACATCTACTCTATGATGTGAATGTCAATACACTAGAAATGCTGATTTAGATTTTGGGGCTCTGCAATTATGATTATTGGTAGTGTTTTCATCAGTTGCAGGAATGATATCACACTATGAAAGGCCTTCTAGAATGTCAGACAAGTAACAGGCCTGTACAAGATGTCAATTTGGTATGGTCATTCCATATTAACATCTCAGTTGTTCCAAATGCCTTTTCTTGTTCTTTGAGAGACTTATTACTTTGAAACTAAACTGCCCACATTTCAACTCTGAGAAAAATGCACCTGCGGGTGAGCTGCCAGAATGAAAAGCTCTGCAGCTCTCCACGGGCTGTCATTTGTTTTGTGCCTGAAAGCAGCTTTTCTACACCAGTGCCCCTTGGAGGGCATTTTAGCCTCCTATTAGAAGGACAGTGAGCTACTGCAGTGGCATTTACTGACAGCCTCAGAGTTTTCAAATACTCATTGCTAGCCAATGTTTCCAGTTGGGGTCCATTTCCAGTGGCTGGTAGGAAACAAATATTTGTCCTGGGACAATTGGGTTCCCAGCATTTTGCAAATGTGTTCACTTAATACTTTCCAGGGAAAATACCCCTGGCAAATGTTTGCTTAAAAATTCAGTGCAGTGAAAGCACAATCTTTCAAAAAGTATTAGTGAAACATCAATTTTGCTACCACTTACAAGGTGAATTTGATGTGCTTCCATTCATCAATCAATAATACCCGTTCCTTTTGTTTGGAGTTATCTTTTTTAAAAAAAAGTTGTTTTTTTTATTGGACAAACTTACAGACAGAAGGAAAGACAGAGAGGAAGATCTTCCATTTGTTGATTCACTCCCCAAGCAGCCACGATGGTCAGAGCTGAGTTGACCAGAAGCCAGGAGACTCTTCTGGGTCTCCCACATGGGTGCAGGGCCCCAAGGCTTTGGGCCATCCTCAACTGCTTTCCCAGGCCACAAGAGAGCTAGAGGGAAAGCAGAGCCTCCGGGATTAGAACTAGTGCCCATATGAGATCTGGGCACTTGCAAGGTGAGGATTTAAGCCGCTAGGCTGCCATGTCCGACCTAGAATTATCATCCTTTTAAGAAGGATGAATGCTTTAGATTTCCACCGGCAAATAAATCCTTACATAAGAGAATATTTCTAGAAGTCTGTGGAAATCAGAATTAGAACATATGTTTTACTTTGGTGCAAAAAAAAAGAAAGATTCCTCAAACTCATTCATATGACAGGGTCTTGAAAAAGTTCATGGGAATGCATGGTTCAAAATGATTGTACCACAATAAACTTTCCATTCCATTTTCATGATTTTTTCACATCTATTTATTTATCCCTATAAACAGAAAATCTCCTACATGTGGTTAAGAATTTAAAGCTCCAAAAATAAACTTCCAACAGATTATTTGCTTAGTGGCATTCTATTGATCAAAAGTCTCTAGAACCCAGCACTTTTGTTTTTGCCAGAACAATAATATGATGTTCATTAATACTGACTCTGGCCTCACTAACCCTGTGACATTATATGTATGAATACTTCAGAGCCTTGCAACTCAAAAAAGAAAAGGTCCTTGGATCAGCAACAGCAGCAACACAGGAAGCCTATTCAACATTCAGAACCCCAAAACTCAAACCAGACTACTAACTCTGAATGTACATATTCTAGGAAGATTCCCAAGTTAACCCGATGAGTACACTGAATTTTGGGAAGCTATACTTCAGTTTCTCAGTTGTCCATGACTGCAATCTCCAAGATTCTTTCAATATTTGAATCACAATTTATTTGAAATTCTAGTACTATTTTCTATGAACCCTCCAATGTAGTGTGTATAAACAAAACACAATCTTAAAGTTAGTAATTTTCTTGTTCATAATTGCTTCAGATATGTATTAAGTAACCAGTATGTCTCAGGCACTGCTCCAGTCCCTGGGGGAAAAAAGGTAGTATTTCATTGTTGAGGAAAAATACAGGCAATTAAAAAAAACTCACAACTACACATGCGATTTGACCAATGGAAATTAGGGTCAAGAGGTAAAATAGAACAGAATAAAAATGAGGAAAACCAGTAGGGTCCTTCTTCTGAAATAGCATGGCATGGATAAGAAGACACCTGAGTAATGATATGAAGGGGATACAGTGGGATCTGCACTGTGGGAAAGATGAGCTTTCCAGCAGAGGGTAAGACAAAGGCCATGAAGCAGGAAGATGCTCAGTACAGCTGACAATGAAGCCAATCAGCTCCCCTGAAGTGGAAAAGCAAGAGGGAGAAAGGTGGAAGGTGAAAGCAGCTGAGGCAGGGCGAATGTGGACAGGTGAAGTCTCACCATCACTGCAGGCATGTGCCAACTTCAGTGAAAGCCTTAGGAGGGACAGCAGGTGCAATCCAGAGGATGGGCTCACCAGAGGGAAAGACTGCCCCCTTCCTTCTACTTTATCACAGGACGGCTCTCCCACAGAAAGTATGTTTCAAGAAATGTTTGAAATACAACTTATTCCCTTCACAAAGTTAAGTTTTCCTTTCTTTCTTTCTTCCCTTTTTTTTGGGGGGGGGGAAAGTTAGGCTTAAAATATAGTTGCTAAGTACCGCTGGCAAAAAAAACAGATTTCCTTTCACAGGGTATGGCACATACTTGGCAAGGAATACACTAAACTGGAATTAAATAATAATCCCATGACTGGCTACAATTCAGGGTCATATCTTGGCTACCTTTTAAGGCTTATGTTCATAATTATTCTAAACCACAATCCGACAGTATTCCAGCCATCTTGTCTGAACATCTGTTTTGGGAATGCTTCTGCCTTTGGCCAATATGTGCTGTCATCTCAGACGGCAGGCCAGATGACCAGTGCCACAGCCATATTATTGCACATACACATTTGTATTTCTGAGTCTATGCCAAGCTCTCATAAGCAGATACAAGGTTTGGGTAACAAGGGAAATGTATTCTTCTTATTGCCACATGGAAACCACATGAAAGAAACCATGACGGCATTGCTTAAGAACTCATGCCAGTAACCGTAAATATTAGACCAACCTCCAAATTCTAGCAATCAATTTGTACAACCTTTGTACATGGGATAATCTAATCCATGCTAATCTTTCTCCATTATGGCAATGAAGATGCTGCAATCACTCCTCACGCAGAAAGGCTTCCATCAAATTAATGTTCCATGTCAGCTGTATCTTAAAATATTTCCTCTTCTTCATCCAGAAT
This sequence comes from Ochotona curzoniae, assembly GCF_017591425.1. Classification (NCBI taxonomy): domain Eukaryota; kingdom Metazoa; phylum Chordata; class Mammalia; order Lagomorpha; family Ochotonidae; genus Ochotona; species Ochotona curzoniae. The sequence continues at coordinate 6,960,588 of NW_024466605.1, forward strand.
GAAGAGTGAATCAATCTGTCTGTGCTGAATGAGCCTCCCAAGAATTCACAATCTAATTCAGCCAAAAAGGGAATTTGCAAGTCACAAAAAGCTAAATTAAAATGAGGATAATAAATGAAGGCCATTATTCATAAACTGAGAGGTCTAATCCACTTTAAGAAAATTAATTTATACAAAGAAAAATTGAGGGATTATTCACAAAGAGTTTCCTTTTCCCACTCAATTGTTTGTACAATATTGGAGTCAGATAGGATCCATGGAGGTCATCATTTATAGATGAAAAAAATGGTTCCTGAAAGAGGCCAAAAGACCTGTTCAAAAACACATAACTATGGCGAAATGGAACACCCTACGACCTTGGCCATTCATCCAGCACACAGCAACTCCCTCACCCATCACTGCTATCTACAGGGTTACTGTATGCAGAAGCGGCTGAGATTCGCTTTGGCATTTTGTTCACAGATCATTTACTACTTGGAAAGAAAAAAGCAACTAAGACATTTGAAGTTAAAATGGCAGGAACCATTTCTAATTGAAAATCAATCAAAAATGAAGACAAAGCACCTCTGAAATTCTTACGCAAGTCAGTCGGAAAATTGTTTTCGATTTTTATAATTTTAATTTTTACAACTCTCAGAAGTATGCCTGCTGTACCATAGGAGGCACCCTTGTAATGTTAGTAAATAATTTGAAGGTATCACACAGATTACTTTTTCCATATTTAGCCTATCTTAATCTACAGCTGACAGGAATAGCAGTAGAAAAGGTTCTTGTGTGAAACCTTAAACCCTTTGTAAGGACACTCAGCACAGAGTGAGGCTTCACATCTGCAAATGAAACAAGGAAGAAAGAAGGATGCTAAGAAAAAGTCATCCACAAAGCAATTCCAAATTACTACTTACATCTTTAAGCTTGGGCCTAAAGGTGTTTCTCACTCAGCAAAATATTTCTGAAGTTGTGGCAGAGCATGCAGTCCACGCATATGATGCCTACAACATGGTAATCATCAATAGATCCCATCAATGAATCTTGGTAAATCTTCTACTTATAATCACTAATCAAACTTTAATGTTTATTTTAGGTGTTTGAAAGAGAAAGAGAGAGAGAGAGAGAGAAATCTCCTATCCACTGGTTCACTCCCCAAATTCCCTCAGTGGCTGAAACTGGGCCACAGCGAAGCCACAAACCTGGGAATCCATTTAGATCTCCCATGGAGCAGCCAGGACTCAAACCACTGCTAAAACACAGGATGCAAGTATCACAGCAGTATTTTAATCCACTATGCCACAAAGCCAACTCTAATCTCATAATGAATACAGCTCTACTTTCCCAGGACCCAGCAACATCACCTAGGAAATTTGAAGATCCCCAGGTAAATGAATGCTTTTATCTGCACCATCCCAGAATTGATGATTTATTATTTCAGTTCTGACCATTCACATCAGTCATCCTCTCCAAAGCAGTGTATTGCAGCAGTAAGTATATTTTATTCCCTCGTGATCAGAGACAGCAAGGTCAATTGTCAGTGAACCTCCTGGCTCTGAAATCTGAAATATGTGGATAGATCCATTCACAAACACAAACCTCTCATTACACAGGCTTGAAAAATGAGATATTTAATGATATTGCCCAAAGGCTATTACAGCTTATGCAAAACTAGGCCAGGAACTTGGGTCTCCTGGCTCCCTCTCAGCTCCTTTCCATTATGTCAAGCTGCCTCCTCTATGAGTCATCCCCCAGTGCAGGAGAGATTCTTACTTTATCCTCCAAATTTAATTCAAATGGCCTACATTCTAACTCACCCATAATTACTAAATTGGACCAGAAGTTTTAAAGCAACTGCTTTTTCTATCACAGTAGAAGTTTTGGCTCAATAAATATAAATGTCTTACACATAACATTATAGAAAATGCCAACCTTTCCAGAAGGCTTGTGCACCCTTCTGGGCTGTCTCAGAACAAGCATTTCCAATGCATTGTGACACAAGGAAAAGCCTGCAATCTGCAACAGAGAGGCACTTCACCAATCCAAGCTTCTGACTGTCATCCCAAACCTCTAGTTTATTGAGGATGTTAAAGCAATGCCAGCATCCACAGCAGTCAATGTTTCCTTAGCGAGCACCCTATGCCACTGCCACCACCAGAGCCTTTCCACACAGCATCTGATTTAATCCTCCCAACAAGCTTGATGAATGGCCATAACAAATCCCACTGAACACAGAACCGAACCCAGGTCAAGAGATTCTTCATAATCTGCCAAGATCAATAGAAAGATCAACATTAAAATCTTCTCCTTGATTTAAATTTCAACAAGAAGCAGCTTCCATTTTTTTCTGACAAAGGATGTATTTTTTAGGTCCCATTCTTTCTGAGAACCTAAACTAAAGGAAATAAGTAGAAGAGGTTGGTACACCTAATGCTGTTACTTCAATTATGTGAATCGTCTACATTCACTTTGACTTCATCAATTCAAAAATATGGCATTTTCTCAGCCACAGCCATTCAAAGCACAGCAAAACAACTCCCCCACCACATTTGCTATTTAAACAGAGTGAATTCAGGCTTTTCTGAACACTAGGCTAATCAAAAAGTGATAGTTTCACACTATGCAGAACGAACTCCTTAATAGTATTTTTTTATTGGATGATGTCCAACTCTGACTTCCGACACTTACTTTCTGGAGCTCATCTGTAATTTGAGACTAATTATACCTATCGCCCTAAAAGGACTGTTTTGAAGACTAAAAAATTAATAGATGAAAAATCCTTGGCAGGCTACTTTGTACTTCTTCAGGTTAATGAGTTCCAGTACAAGTATGCGGTTCTGTCTTGCTTTACCTCTTGATGGTTTTTTCTGAGACCGAACGGTTAATACTGCATTCACTTGGCAGGACTCTAGGGACTTTGGATCTGGTCTCAGGGTAGAAAACAAAAGAAATAAAGTGAGGAAGGGAGCTGGACATAAAAAAAGAAAATAAGCCTGACAAGAACAAGACATGAGGAAGCCATTTCTTCATTTCAGTATTTGTCCTAATGCTCACTCAAGCAGGAGTGTATTTTATCCATCCTTTCCAGCACACAGACCTGGGCATTTGAAAGCAGGTGTGATGCACCTGGTGCTCTCCACAACACCCTTAGAAACCAAAGGAGTCCTCTCAACTTCAGACAAGGTCCCCTGCTGGGGCCTAAGAGACATAAAAGCATCTGTTTTTCATTTTTTTTTCCAAATTTTTTTCACTGTGCATGCACATAGCCCAGTGGTTCTGAAACTTTCTGATCTACAGCCCTCTGAGGGCTTTTGCCAGCCCCTCAGGCTCACATCATCCTGTCACAAAAAGACAAAACCTGGTCCAGTTCATGAGTTTTTCCCAGTAACTGCTACATGGATTCTCAATGAGTGAATGTTTGCATATCACCCACTCCGTGGCAGGTTTCACCCTGTTAGTCAGTAACCTGTATCCTGAGGACCCATGTCCATCACTCCAACCAACAGTGGGTCAAACATATTTGGAGGAAAAACTTGCATCTGTACTGGAGATGTAAACTTCTTTGTATTTTCATTATCCCCTAAAGCATGGAATAGAACAACTACATACATGGCATTTATAATGCATCAAGTTTTATAAGTGATAGAGATTATTTGAATTATACACAAAGGCCGCAAGTAGATCAAAATATTACATCATTTTCCATAAGGGAATTGAGTATTCTTCAATTTTGGAATCAATCCCTGATGGATAACAAACCGAAATTATACTACCTGTGGTGCCCTTAACAACCAATAAAGAAGGCAGCATTTGACACATTCTAAATCATGGACAATAAAGCTTAACAGGTAGAAGAGAAATACTTCATATTCCAATAACTGCTATTTCTGGATTTGACCCAAGTCATATTAAGCTCACAAGACAACATGTAACTGTATTCTTTGTTGCATTGAAAAAAAATTCATCAAAAACAAATTGGATGGCATATGTTATAGATATAGGATAACACATGAAAAAGACAATGTCACTGCCATGAAAAGTTTACTTTTTAAGACAGACAAAAAATAACCAATGTATGTATAAAATACTCTCAAGTATATGAGAATCACAAAATTAAGATAAAAAACTGAAATAAACCTGGACTGAGAGTAGGAAAACAGAGTGATTATGCAGTGATCATAAACAGAGGGACTCAGTCAAGCAAAGATGTGGACATGGGGGAAGGATCCTTCAGGGGAAACAGTGAGTAAAACAGTTCTGAAGCATAATTAAGGAAAATTAAGCATGGCAGTGTGCTCATGGCAAACACAAGAGACCATGGCAGCAAGTAAGGTGAAGAAGCTGATTCAGGCTGGATCCCAGTTCTGATTAGCCAGTCAAGGCATCTGCATCACACACATTGCGAAAGAAATCTGCTGAAAGGTTTTGCAATGGGAATTTCATTTTCAAAGTAATTACAGTTTTTTAAAAATCACTCAGGCTGTTGTGTAGACAGCCAAGTATAAAGGAGAAAGAATCAATGCTCAGAGCTAGTTAGGAAATCACTTCAGTAGTCTGGAGACTATGAGGGCTTGGACTAGGTCGATTGTTGGAGTCATGGTAGATTTGCAGATTTTGTTCCTGGTATGGAATAGTGGGAGTCTTTGAGGATTATTTTGGAAGACAGTTTTGAAGACCAGTGGGAAGAATGCTGAAAACAAGACCAAGGAGAGTCATGTTCCCTCTGTCACTTGGAGTAAATAAGACATGATTTATGCAGAATGCAATCATCTACACAATAGCATATCAAACACAGGATCTAATGAGAGTGAACACTGGGCCACACTGATGTCATCACAAAGGCAAAAGGGCTACCAATGTATGTGTGTGTATGCGTGTGTGTATATAAATATATATATATATTTTTTTTTTTAAAGAGGCCCAGCAGTCGGTAACACAGCAACCTTTTCTTGTTAGAGCAACACAAGTAGGGTAGTTAACTTAAGAGTTAAGATGTCTGCAACCCACATCAAAGTGCCCAGATTGGATGCCTGACTCCAGCTTTCTAGCTTTCTTGGAAAACAGACCCTGGGAAGCAAATGTGATAGCTCTACTAATTGAGTTCTGTCACTCATATGGAAGACCTGAATCTCAGCACCTGGTTTCAGTTCTAGCTCAGTTATGGGCATTTCAGTTATTTAGGATGTGAAGCAACAACTATAAATGACTTCTTTGTCTCTCTCAAAAGTAAACAAAAATTATGATGCAAGTAGGTTCTGAAATTCTAAATTTTTTTTAAAGATCACAGGTTTCCCAGAGCACTACAATATAGCAGTCTTCTCCAATATCAGCCCAGCCTGAACAAAGACACCTGCAACACAAGCCTCATCCACAAGGCAGTTCATTGGATATATTTGCACTCAACAACGATGCAACATTGCACCCTTTCCATCTCAGTCTAGAATTATTTTTACATTATCCACATTTTGTTCCCTTAACAAATATATTAAGATATGCAGATCTTCATATGCATCTAATATTGCTGATAAAGCAGAAAACATGCTCATGATAAGCTAGAAAGCAACGTCAACACTAAATCCCAGGTCTTCTCACTGTAGGTCAGGGTCACAGATACTAGGAACAGATATTACTAGCAAATCCAATAGTTGTTGGGGGGAAAAAATCTGAAAGAAAATACATATGCATATCCTTCCCAAGCCAGTGTCAAATCCATTTCTTCAGAGAAGTCCATTCATCAGTTTAACATTCAACACAGATCAAGCCTGTCCTCTGGAGTCCCAAGTATGAAAAGAGGGGCACACAATTCTCCACGTGACAGGCAGAAAGAACCAACACAAATATAAGCAACTACATTCAAGAGTGTGCAAAGAAACAAACTACTTAGAAAACTTTTTGGAGAAGATAAAACTTTTGACAGTTATGAAAAGGGAAGAAATAAGATACTACCTTTCCCAATATTGAAGAGAGAATGACAAAAATGAAGTGAATCACACATACCAAAACTCACATGGGATAAAAACCTATCAGGAAATTAAATAAGATATTAAATGACCTAAAAACCATAATCAACACTTGCCTTGGGATAACGATATTGGTCAGCCCTGAGTTGGGTATCATTCAAAGTAAATATCCCCTAACAAGCAAAGCTACTACTGAAACACATCAGCACCTGAATCAATACGAGATTTGCAACTATTCTTGCATTGGACGTGCAGTGTTCTATCCAGTATGCTATGAGAACTACTCGTGAAGGAAGGCCAAGTACAGGAAAAAGACTAAATGAGGAATAAAATAGTTGAGATCTGCCCTCTGGGACAAAGGCAAAAGGCTCTGCCACTACCTAAGAAAGTGATCCAGTTTAGTCATGTGTCATTGTCTTAAGAGTTTTGTAGGGTTAAAGAACCTGAGAATTATGTGTAATTTGTAACTTTTACTGTGTGTTTTCATATTATTCATAGCACATTCTAGGTACACATAATGATAAAAAAAAAAAAAACCCTGAAGTCTATGTTGTATCCTGCTAAAACTAATCATCATAGAGACACTTGGAAACCTGGTAACCTTTATCCTTCCAGTGACTAATTCCACATGGAATTGACCTCTAAATAAAACAGATGCACCATCAATTTTACATAATTAGGAAAAAAACAGTAAAAATATAAACTTGGTAGTCCACAAAAATTGTAAAATACACCAAATATTCACCCATGAGTAAACACATAAACAATGCATTACTTTAATACAACAAAATCCTACTCAGTTACTGAAACATGTAAGAACTTGGATGAACCTCATGCTGTTGTGCAGCATGAAAAGCCAGTTCAAAAAGTCACACAATTGTTGATTTAGTCATACAATGTTCTTCAAGCAACAGACTTTAATGATGGAGACGACCAGATTCTTGGCATCAGGGATTAGAAAGATGTGACTGTAAGGGGCAGGATGGTGTTCCTTTGGAATGATTTCAGACTAGTGTATCCAGAGTCTAGGGTTACATACACATATCCATGTCATGAAACTTCACAGAACTATACACCAATAAAAGGCAACACACCTATGCACAAATTAGTCTTCTTTCATTCTCTTAACTAAAATGCCTGAGAAGATTTCTTGAGAGGGAAAGGTTTATTTCAGCTTACAGTTAAGACTCCACAGTCCCAAACTTTGTGGTCTCTTAGTCTGTTGTCTGGTTGAGGCTTGCCATGGTAGAGCACATAGAGGCACATCATACACAAACAAAACTATTAAGAACTACCTTCAAAGATGGGTTCCTGATGATCTAAAGACCTACAACTAACCTAGTACTTACACATCATAATTACATCAAATCTCTACCCTTAATGCATCCGTGGAAAACTTGCGAGTTTACACGTCTGCCAGAGTTTGGAAAGCCAAATTCTGCTCACCAATACCTAACAACATAAAACTAGTGAACTCCATGTAAGACCTACACTTTAGCTAACATTTTACCAATGCCCATTTCCTGGTTTTAATAACTGTATCACAGTTATGATAGATTTTTTAGGGAGAGATACTATGCAAAAACTACACGCAACCTCTTGGTAACATTACTGAAACAGAACGAGCATAAAATTATTAAGTTTTGTAGGTTATTTTTAGAGAAAGATTTATTTATTTCAAAGCTGGAGCTACAGAGATAGAGAGTAAAACAGAAAGGGCAGTCATTTAGTTACCCTCCAAGTGGCCATAGCTGCTAGAGACAGTCTGGGTCATAATGCCAGCACCTTAATAAAAGTTTTTAAATCTCATACAAGGGTACTGAAAAAAGCTTAGTGAAATGAACTTAAAACAAAAGTTTATTTTGGTTCAAAATATTTTGACATCCATTTAAACAAGGAATCAACAAAGTTCACAGGAAACGTGTATTGTGAAAAATATTGAGATTTCAAAATTGTTTACATTGAAATTTTAAAAGATTCGTTGACTTATTAGAAATGCAGAGTTAAAGAAAATGAGATGCAGAAAAAGAGATCTACTCGCCCGTTCCCAAAATGGTTTTAAGTTGGTAGAGTCTAGGCCAGACCGAAGCCAAGAGCTTCATTCGGATCTCCTATGTAAGTAGAAGAGATCCAAGAACTTTGGCCATTTTCCGCTGCTTTCCCAAGTGTATCAGCAGGGATCTAGAACAAAAGTAGAATAGCTGAGACACAAACCAGCACCCATATGGGAGGCCAGTGTCACAAGCAGGAGCTTAACCCAGGTGCCACAACACGAGACCCTGAAACTTATCTTTGAATTTCAATTTCCCACAAACTCTTCAGGGCACAACTCCACTCACTCTTTCATCAGGCCATTTCAATTTCAGGTCCCTGAAACACTTTCTGCAGGCAATATCAATCCTAGGTCCACAAAATTACAAAGATTGGGCATTTCCTCAAACAAGAAATGTAACGGGAAAAAACATTGTGCATTCTACTTTAATATTTTTGAAACTTTTACCATGATTAACCATAAATAATTTTTTATTTGTGTAACTTCCTAACACAAAGCATCATATCAAAGCATCAACACATTAGCTAGTCCTCAATCTAGCCACCAGAAAGAGTTGCTTTGTCTTCAGAAGACCTCAAATTCCCCCCCTTTATTTTTATACTTACAATTCTGGAATACAGCCAGCTTCCTTTCCTTTCCAACAATGCCAATACCTACTCCTTGGGGGTTTTCACTCTCTCTTCAGTACTCCACATATATCTGAATGAGACATAACTCTAGGGTTTTGCAATCCCTGGACATAGTACACTATAGAGCCTTTTCCCTTAAGTGCTTGCTTTCTCACAAAAGAGAAATTGCAACAACATCAACTACATTTTCTGTTAAGCCAAGAACACAAACGAACATAGGTATGTTACCAGCTGTAACATTAAAAATAAGAATTTTTCATGGTTTTAAGAGTAAAGAGTTCTACTCAGAGTTGCTACTGGATGGCAGAACGTTCTTTCACACATTTGCCAAGTAATCAAAAAGAAAAGTATCTGTACTTTATTCTAGAAAAAAAAAAACAGGAAAAAAAACTGTCTTTGATCTCTTATTTCTAGACTGTCCATATAATAAACAATGACACAAAAGTAGTTAATAATGGAGGTCTCTGAGATTTTCTCTCTTCTTCTTCATTTTTAGAGAAAAACCAACTTTTATCAAGCCCTTGAAAGATAAAGGTTGCACTTATGCTTTCTCCCTTTAGGATACAAATTCAGTGAGGGCTTGTGAACACTTACAAATGCCTTTCTTTATTCATGAAAACAAGAAATAATGCTTCTTGGAAGTGTATAAATGTTGTACTGGATGTCACATAACCATTAAGTTATGAGTGAGGCTTTAGCCAAGGGTGGGTAAGCACTGAGTTGTTGCATTCCGTTTTGAAGTGCCAAGAGATGGCAGGGATTTAACTGGTAAAGGGTATACCTGTTTTCAAATAAGAACAAGTAAATTCAAATATGAGTGATTCAAAGAAACAGAAAAGACAATTGAACTACATAAATGCTAAAGTAGGACATGGCACTACAATGAAACTATTTCAATTAGCCATTCCCTGGAAAGTCTGATTCTATCACCATTATTCTTTGACTTCACATAAAGAAGTATTTCCGTTTTCTCATGAATTCCACTTTACTGTGATTTCTGAGAGGATGTACAGAGACATACGATCCTTCCACTAAGGAGGACGTTGAACTCTATCTCTGTCTCCCATATGGAAACCAACTGCATCAGCCACTGCCGTCCCAGGCACAATAGCAGAAAGTTAGATTGAAAATGGATCCGTGATTTGAACCAGGATTTAAATATCAGATGGGAGCATCCCATGTGGCAACTTAAATCATTTTGCCACAATCAAACCCCTCTCACTCCAATTTTTTGGGGGACCATTCTAATAACAGCATAGTATAAAATTTAGCAATGATAATTCTAAGTAAAATAGAAGGAATCTTCATTAACACAGTAGAAATATCTTCTACCTCTCCTCCCGTTTTAACACTATTAGCTTTAGCTGATGCTTCACAGTTCCCAGGAAAGCTTATTTGATATTTCTGAAAAGTGTATAGTGGGAGGTGAAAGGGTACATGTATTCATGGGGTTCTCCTTGAATCCACAGGAATACCTGCCTCATGCCTATCTCTGTTCGGTGTGGTCCACAGGAAAATTTATGCTTTCCTCTCAAATCAATAACTTACCATAATAAAGCAACAAATAGTAAAAAGAAGACTGTCAAGCACTGAGACACGCAGTCTAATGTTGTTATGTGTTATCAACTGTACCCACAAAGCATTTCCTCTATCATCCACAGGTATTTCTTTTCTAATATGCAAATTACGAATCCAACTCAAACAGAATATGATCCTATTCACAGGTAAACAGAAACCAGAGTAAAACCTTTGCCTTCAGTAAGCACAAATCTTTCTTCCATGATGGAAGAAAACATCTTCCGTGATACAGAAAGGACATTCTTTGTTTTATTGATAAGATTGCCTAAATATTTAAGGTGGAATCATTCTGGCAAAGCACAAAGAAGAAACAGAGTTAAAAACATTCACTCTGAAGAACAGTCACAGACCAGAAAATTTGCAAAGTTCAAAGCACCGGAAAGAATGTACAGAAAATATTTGCAAGGGTCATCAATGATGATGAAAACTCTCCAAAAACAGGCACAGAAGAAAACTTCCTAAACATGATAAAGAGTATCTACAAAAAGCCTACAAGTAACACTATATTTGAGGATTAAGAACTGAATGCTTTTCCCCCAAGGAAAAAGGCCAAAATGAAAGTTATAGATTATAAGATAAAAAATAAACTATCATTGATACCAACCAGAAAGAAAATACTATTCCTATTTGCAGATAACTGGTTTGCTGATACTGAAGAAGAAAAACGCCTATGTAATCTACAAAAAGGCAAACACCCAGAATAAATAAGTTTAGGAGAATTGTATGACATTAGATAAACATAGAAATAAATTGTATTTCCACATCCAAGCAATGAATATGAGAACACTAAAATTAAAAACTGGTGTCACTTGTAACTTTAACAATGCTTAGTTAAATATCTAGCAAAACACCTATAGAACATGCACACCAAAGACCACAAAATATTGAAAGAAATAAAAGACAACCTAAACAAACCTGAGGCTTATTATTTTCATGGATGAAAGATTCAATTAGTGAAGATGCAAATTCTCCCAAATCTGACTGAAGAGTTAACGCAATTTTGCAACTTCAATAAGCCCCAGATTTGGGGTACTCTCCTTCCTCATGGCAGCACACCTGGCCATCCCTTTGGTGCCCTGTCCTTCCTGGTGCCATGGACAAGCAGGAAGAAAACCTTTCAGAGTCCCAGCACACAAAGCTCTGAAAAAACAAAACTCCTGGAGCAAAAAAGCATCACTCTGGGGCACAGCCAGGTGAACTCAGCATTCATACTGTAGGCTGTCTTTGGAAACCTGCTGATTGAAGACCTTGCAGTTCAGTTGCAAGAACATGTGGCTTCTCTGGTCCCTGCAGCAGAACTGGGTGGAAGAAGTTGAGAACAGCGAAGGTCTTCCAGAAATTTGTAAAGCTGAGGCTACCATGGGGGCCAGGAGGAGAAAACATGTGTATGGACAACCAAGTGACAGACAACTTGTGGGACATTTCAGGTAGTGCCTGGATCCCACACTGCAACAGATCAACACATGGCTCAATGGCTAAGGCTCAAGAAGGACATGCCTAACTGTGGTTTTGTGACAAACAACAAAAGATCAAACCATAAGCAGTGACTGTTCCCAAACAAAATGTGTTTGGTGCTGTGGATGTCCCATCTCATGGGTAAGTCCCCTATCTTATCTGCTGCCACCAGGGTCCCCATTTTGGTAGCCCAGGATATAGCAATCCTCATACCACTATGCAGTACTTCCTAGCTTCTATTCCTGTGGATGAAGGTGGATTAAGCCTTCTGCTCTGTGCCTCTCAAGGCACTGGGCTCACCCATATGTTTAAACCGAGTTGCCTGCCCCTCCAGGAATGGAGTTGGGGAGTTACAGGGGCCAAGGGAGAGCCTGTAGTGAGGAACAGGGATCTGAGGAGTAAGTTCTTCATATTCACTAAGGAAGGAATTGGACAATCAAAGGGTAGTAACGAGTTTGGGGAGAAATGGTTGGCATGAAGATGAAGTTTAATGATGTCCTTGATTGTAATCCTCACATCATTTTGCTTTTAACCAAAGCCTGACACTTGCACAAAATTAACACAATGGGCATAAAGCCCTGGAGAAATATTTTGTATATGTAAAAGTTTATATGCAAAGCAAAGGAATAGCAGTGAGAAACTTTGAAAAACTACTATAAATTAAGATGAATTAGTCAACTTTAACACCAGACATACTGAAGATTGTGGGTTGTTAGTGGAAGGAAACACAAACAGGTAAAATCCCATGGAGAACTCAGAACTAATATACACAAATCTATGTAACTGATTTTTTTTTCCATTTAAAAAAAATATATTTGAGAAACACGTCTTCTGCCTGTTTACTCCCCAAATGTCTTTAGTAGCTAGGGGTAGGCAGGGTCCAAAGCCAGGACCCCATGCAGATGACTACGATGGGCGGCAGGAACACATTTTATATATGCACTCTGACCACTGTCCCCCAGTGTATGAGCAGGGAAATGCCATTCAGGACCAGAGCCAGCATCAAGGGCAGGTACACCAAAAGTGGATGTGCATATTTTATGTGGCATATTAAATGCCAAGGCAAATACCTATCTACTTTCAAAAGTATTTACAAGGCCAGCAGAGAAAACTTTTTAACAAACAATGTGGGATACCTGTACATCTATGAGCAAACTTACAAACCTGGAGCTATATCTCATTCTTTATAAAAATTAGTTGAAATTAATCATTATAATATAAACCATGAAACTAAAACATTCTCAGGAAAAAGAAGAGAAAAAAAATCTTTAGCATGTAGGTAAGGCAAAGTTCTTGAAACAGAACACATGATTCCCTAACCAAAAAAAAAAAAAAAATCTCTGTAAACTGAAATATCAAAATCGAAACTTGTTATATAACAGATTTTCTTATACAAATAAGACTCAGATTAGGGGATACATCTTCAAATACATATGTAGGACAAGTTTTAAGTATACATATAACTTACAAACTTCAATAAGAAAATAAAGACACAGACTTTTCTCCAAAGACAGACATCAAATAAGCATAGGAAAAAATGCTCAATATTATTGAATACTAAGAAAACGCAAATTTAACTCACCATAGGCAATAACTACATAGTTATCTAAAGGACTAGAAACATAATAACACCAAATGCCAATGAGGATGCAGACAGTAGATCAATTTCACTTCTGTGGTCTCACTAGAATATGATAAAGAAACACAGAACAATTTGGCAGCTTCTTGAAAATTCACACAACTTTCACATGACTCAGCAACTATACTTCTGGGTACTTTTTTCCCCCTGAGAACTAACAAAATGCATGCTCACACAAAACCTATATATCAATGCTTATAGCAGCTTGATTTGTAACATCCATTACCTGAAAACAACCCAGAAGCAATCCAAAGGGGAAACAAAATGTCTTTGTAACAAAGTGTTAGAAAATGAGGATGTCTCTATGGGAATTATTTTGTAAAGACATACTTATTTTATTTGAAAATCAGAGTTACAGAGGATGAGTAGGGGAGAGAAACAGAAAGATCTTCCATCTACTAGTTCATTCCCCAATTGGTTGTAACAGCCAGAGCAGAGCTGACCTGAGGTCAGGAACCAGGAATTTTCTCTTTGTTACCCACATGAATGCAGAGGCCCAAGGCCTTGGGCTATCTTCCACGGCTTTACCTGGGCATTAGTAGATAGGAAGTGGAGCATCAGGAAATCTAACCAGTGCCCATATCAGATTCTGGCACTACAGGTGGAGAATTAGCCTCCTATACCACTGTGCCAGCCCCCTGGAAATCTTGACTCATACCTCACAATATAAATGAAAATTAACTCAAAGTAAGTGGTAGACTAAATATGAAAGTGAAATAGGTAAAATCTTCTCAGAAATGGTTAGGTCTATCAGGTAAAACACTTACACCCTACATCAGAGTGTCTGACTTGGATTCTGGAGTCTGATTCCCAATCCCAACTTCTTGCCATCAGAATCAGCAGCGATAGTTCAAGTTCCTGGATTCTTACCATCCCATAGGAGACCCAAGTCAAATTCCCAGCTTCTGGATTTGGCCTTCAGCTTTCCTAGGGTATTTGGAAGGTGAACCAGCAGTTGAGAGTTCTTTCACTTAAAATACATTTAAAAATTTTTTTCAGAATGCAGAATATACTATGTCTCATAATAACAAATGTTTAAAATAGGCCCGACATATTGACCAGTGATTAAATCCTCGCCTTGCAAGCACCAGGATCGCATATGAACACTGATTCATGTCCTGGCTATCCCACTTCCCCATCCAGCTCCCTGTTTGTAGCCTTAGAAAGCAGCACAGGATGGCCCGAAGCCTTGGGATCCTGCACACACACAGGAAACCCAGAAGTTCCTTGCTCCTGACTTTAGATTGGCTCAGCTCTGTCCATTGTCACCACTTGAGGAGTGAACCAGTGGACAGAATATTTTTCTCTCTGTGTATCTGCCTTTCCAATAGGGAAAAAATAAAAGATAACTCACGGGAAATTTACAAGGTGAGGCACCTGATGCTGTGGCCCAGCACATTAAGGCACTGCCTACAACAGCAACAGCGCATGTGAGCACCAGTTCTAGCATCAGCTACTCCACTTTCAATGCAGCTCCTTTGCTAATTTCATTGGGAAAACAGCAGAAAATGGTCCAAGTTCCTGAGCCTCTGCTACCCTTGTGGAAGATGCAGATGAAGGTCCAGGCTTCTGGCTTCAACCTGGTGCAGCCCTGAACACTGAGACTATCGGGGAATGTACCAGCATTGGGAAAGTGAAAGATTGATCTAACTCTGCTTTTCAAATAAATAAGCCTTAAAAAAAAAGACAGTTCATCCCAGGAAGAAACATTCACAAGACATGAGTAAGTAACCAATGGACACAAGAAAAGAATACTCAATATTAGCCATTAGATGCTTTTAAAAAATCATGAATTATGACCATTCATCCTCTCTCATATTTTAAAAAAAATTAATAATAATTAATCAATGAATAATATGAAGATTGGGTGAGACCAACATTCAGTGGAGGTAGGGTAAAGTAACATCATATAGTAAGTTTGGAAAACTAGCCATTTTAGTAAAATTAAAAACATACACATGACCCAGGAACCCCACTCCAAGGTCCTTACTCCCTCAGCCATTAAAACATAGTTTGACATAAAAGAACATATATGAATGAACATGGTACTCTCATTGACAATATTCCCAAACTAGAGAAAAACAAAAAATTCATGGAGTGATGAATCTGTACAATGAAATTAAAAAAGAAATTGATACCAATTTAGCAATTAGATGGATCTCAAAAACATTAATTTGAACTAACAAATCCAGGCACAAAGTAGCTCCTACTGTATGGACTCAATTTATACAAGGTTGGGGAACAGGCTGTAGCTATGCAGCATCAGCAGTGTCCCTTTGAGTGGGGGAGGAGAATCACATTGGCAATAAGGGATACTGAACCTTCCCAACAGAACAGTAACCATCTGTATCTTAACACAGCAGTTATTCACAAGGCTATACCTATGTCAAAATCTCTGGAATTGAATATTTGAACTCTGTGTTCTATTGTATATGAATTGCACCTTAACATAAATGACATGATCATATATGTTCATGATGTATGACACTATCATTCTTATAGTTTCCACATTCCTAGATACAAAACGACGAGGAAAACATGGGTTAAAATAAGATTTCTTCACACAGAATCCATTCTTTGATTTCTCATGCTCTGCTTTGGCACCTTCCTAAAACCATCCCAGCACAAATGATCATTTTATTTTTGAATGGAGCATAGCAAAACACTAAACAAATGCCTTCATTTAGTGTCATTGACTTTTTAAGCCAATATGACAAATTCTAAATTTTCTGAAACAATAAAGGACCAGACTATGGGAGGAAAAAACAAGAAAAACTGAGTGGTAGAAATAAATTTCAACCACTTGCTTTGAAGGGTGGAATCAGAGCTGGCAAGAAAAGGATTAAGTGACATATTCTGAGTCTACGTATCTTTATCCACCTTTCAGTACAGAGAAATAAAAAAAGAAATAAAAAAGGCAGAAAGCTTGTGAGACCAAGAACTCTTTCCAGTATTGAGACAACTGGAAAATATCACTAATACTAATATCCAAAATACCCCTACCCACAATGCACCCTACTTCTTTTCTTAAAAAGGGAAAGGCCAAACAAAATACCCTATAACTAAAACCACAACCGAACAGTGACATTTAATGATGGTTACAACTCAAAATACACCTGCCTCCTTGTCTTCAATGGTTCAGCAACTCCATTGCTGATACCCCAGTGCTAAAGACCAAATCTTCAATGCTTGCTGTAAAAAGATGACTCTTAGGATACCAAAATGGAAATGAATATCCAAGTGAAGCAGAAGAAAACGCAGCCAGGATTGCTGGGCTCATCAAATTCATTAAGCATGACAGTTATTCCTTTAGAAACTATTAAGTATGTGGGCACAAGCCAAAGAGGTAAGAAGTTTCACTTTTTCAAAGGATAACATTTTTCTTTAATCCTCCTGGCTGTTTTTTTTTTTTTTTTTTTTTTTGTTCTAAGAGATGCAAAGGAAAAATAAAGCAGGCCATAAAGGTAACCCAGAGGGGCCCGGACGTAGAGATGCTATAATGATAACAGACCTTAGTATTCTGTCATCTGCTTCTGGAAGGGCCCTAGTGGTGGGGAGCGAATGTCACAGAACTCTGAGCATGCGTGCCTCTAGGCTCTCCATCATGGACAGCCACCATCCATCATCACTGTTGTTCAGTACTCCATGGCTACTTAGGCAAACAGCCAATCTCAGGATGGTCACTTCAACGACGTCTTCCCTCCTCTTTCAGTGCACAATGGTCTTCCTTCTGTTTTCTCCTCCATCTACATTAACAAATCTGCTTTTGACCAGATAACTGGGAGGAATTTCACAAAAATTAATAGTTAACTCTGTTGGTGTTATATATGTGCCATCACAAATACTTGTAATTTTTTAAGATGATCAATTATATGTAATAGAACCAGGAGTGATATATGTAGTAAGCTAATTCTCTGCCTGTGATGCAGATCTCATATTGGTGCTGATTCATGACCTTGACACTCCACTTATGATCCAGTTCCCTGATTATGATGTGGAAAAGCAGTGGGAGAATGGTCCAAGGCCTTGAGCCCGGGCACCCGTGTGGGAGATCAGGAAAGCGCTCCTGGCTCCTGGCTTTCTATCAGCTCATCTCTGGCTTTTGAGGTCATTTGGGGAGTAAACCAACAGATGGGAGATTTCTATCTCTCCTTTCTGTCAATCTGCCTGCCTCTCAAAAATAAATATTTTAAAAAATATAACATATAATGGATAAATAATTTTCTTTGAAAAAAGGACTAGTGCTCTTCAGCAAATATGAAGCATAAATTTAGGCTTTTGTGGCCTCTTATCCATACTAGAAATATAGCCACATGGTGATGAAAATATAGCACCCTGCAAAGCTCTTGCATACTATGCTATATAAATAGGTTTACATGGATTTATATTTTTAGCTGTATAAACAATGCACTATGTGCAAATAAAGTGCTAAATGATTTCCTCTTTCTCCTTGTTACCTTTACCTTTCTCCCCTTCTTATTCTTCCTAATCATTAGCAACAGTCTCAATCCTATAGGAAAATATTTTTGAGGCATCAAATAAACAACCGACATTACCCTTTGGGAACAGATGCTGCAGGAATGTCATCATGGTTTACAGTGCAGTATTTACAGTGTTATTGGAGTAGGATTCAGAGTGGGAATTCCCTCTCACGAGAGCAGCCATACTAGGGAACATGTGAATCCCCCCTGCCACAAGGGCAGTGGAACTCCCTTTTCCCAGATACGGTGTTTGGCCTGTTTTTCAAATGTACACTCAAGCTTATACATACATCCTTAAGAAGCAGAGAAAAGAATCATTATGCCTAAGGCAAGGTTGAATAAAATATTTCCTGCAAATGTAGAGATTTAAGAAGCAAGTATTCACTGGTTCTAAAAGTGAAATTTGAGAACTTCCTAGTCATTGTGTATGAAACTCATCAAATAAGAGCTGAAATTATAAATGAATACAAGAGAGGAAGTATAAATGAATACAAGCATGAGGAAGTAACAGAATGTGGATATTTTTGCCCTCAAGCACCAAAAGCACAAAAAGTACTTGACCTGAAACAAGTAAACCTCTTGGTGGCAAATTTCTCAGTTATACTAAACAGTGAAATGAGGGTGAGTAGCAAGTTTTACTTTGGGGTGTCACCACTGAGATTTCACTTTAGCCACTTTTATAAAAATTAGTGTTATAACCAGATGCATTACAGAAAGCCAACAACACTGATAAGGCCACCCAGGTCAGGCTTTCCACCGGAGAACCAAGGCAATGAGCTCATAACTAGGCATCATTCAGCAGGACTTCCAGGGCAGTCTACACCTGTGGAGGGCAGCAGCTGGCCAAGCAGCTATTGTGAGCCAGGGAAATAAGAGATGACCTCACCAGGTCCAGGGTAAGAGCTGATGCTCTCTGCGGGGGAGGAACCTCACCTTTCACCAAATACCTGTGAGGGCAGATAAGCGAAACTAAAACACCCCAGATTTGAAGACTGCACAATAGCTGGTTTTCAAGAAATACAATCGGTACAGTTATTAGGGCATATTTTGTGAAAGTGGCTACTTTTGTAACTACTGTATGTCTTCCTTCTTCCATTTAAACAAAGAGGAGCAGCTGCATTTGTTCCCTACAATGTTAGTACTTGCTATCAGAGTCAACAAGTCCAGCACTGGAATCTGAGGGGTTTTTTTTCCAGGGAAGAGAGTTGGACAGGGCACACACATCAACAGCACCCAACAGTGAAGCCATTTCATCTTCAGTCCCTTCCACCACCATGTGACCAGTAACAGCAGCAGTAGTAGGTGACTATCACTCAAAGACATGGTAAGCTCTCTCAACTTCATATTTTTACACAACGAATGTTGCCTCAGCTACTCAGAGCAGGAAAGACATGAATAGCACGTGAGGAGGTACTTGAGAGTTCATGAAAAATGCAATTGAATGTAAAGTTTCTTTATGTACAACAATACTTTGAAATCAAGTGTAAAAGTTCATGAGGGAAGAGCATCGGCATAGTGGTTAAGACACTATTTGGGATGCCAGCATATCCTGAGAGTTTGTAGGTTCAAGCCCTGGCTCAACTCTCCATTCCACTCTCCTGCTAATGTACACCCAGGAAGGCAGCAAGTATTTCAGTTTCTGCCACCAAATGGGAGATGTAGATTGAATTCTTGGCTCCCAAGTATTGAGTGGGGGCAAACTGGCAGATAATAGTTCTCTTTCTCCCTCTACCTCTCTCTTTTTCTGTATGTAGAATAGAATAGAATAGAATAGAATAAATTTTAAAATTTCATAGTAATGTTTATTATGAAAAGATGATTATGGGTTTCAAAGAATTCTTCTATCAAAGGCCTTGTTTTTTTTTTTTTCATTTCGTTTTTTCCCATGAACTTTCTGAAGCTCCCTCATATTCTATGAGGAAGCACAGATGTGGAAGCACAGAGCTGATTTCATTTTCTCTTTGGAACAAGTACCAAACATTCTTCCATCTCATTCATAACTGCCTATCTAAGCAATAACACAAACCCTAAAAAACTACTAGGTCCTGATATTACGGCAATAATCTAATGATGAAATGTTATGATAGGAAGGGTACAAGGGGAAAAACACATCTTCAAAAAGTACTGGACTATTATCATGATATTCAAGGAAACAAATCCTTTTCAGTTTTTTACTCCCTCTGTTACTAAATTTACAATAGTGATTGTTTGGATCTTTCACCCAGTAAATTATTAAAACAGGAGTGCCTGCCAAAAATGAATACTATAGGGCCCGGCGGCATGGTCTAGTGGCTGAAGTCCTCGCTTTGAACTTGCACGCTCGGGATCCCATATGGGCGCCGGTTCTAATCTAGGCAGCTCCACTTCCCATCCAGCTCCCTGCTTGTGGCCTGGGAAAGCAGTCAAGGACAGCCCAAAGCTTTGGAAACCTGCACCCGTGTGGGAGACCCAAAAGAAGTTCCTGGATCCTGGCTTCAGATCGGCATAGCATCAGCTGTTACGGTCACTTGAGGAGTGAATCATTGGACAGAAGATCTTCCTCTCTGTCTCTCCTCTGTGTATATCTGGCTTTCCAATAAATAAATCAATCTTAAAAAAAAGAATATTATAGTCTCCACTCATTTTATTGCATGATTAAGTTAATTTAATAATACAGCACAAATGATGGCTCCTTAACTGACTAAAGTTTACTTTTTAGAAGAAGTAATTAAATCTCAGAAATCCCTAGGCTTTCTTCTGGAAAGTCCTTTAAGTTTATGTTTACCTTTCTAAAACCCTTACAATAGGGAACAAAGATTTAACTTCAAAACAGCTGAATACATGTCGGGGGGATAATTAATGTTGAATTTTCTCAGTATTCTAGGAAGGTATTTTTATACTGACTGATTTTTACACTGAGAGATAATATTTGCTATTTTTCTTTAAATATAATTAATCCCTTCCAACAGCCTGAAGTAAGACAATCCACGAAGTTTATTAGAAGTACATTAATGTTGCTATACAGTGCTTTGTGGCATCACAGGTAAAGACGCCACTGCAATAGTGGTGTCCTATGTGGGTGTCAGATCATGTCCTAGCTGTTCCACTCCAATCCAGCCCCCTGCTAATGGTTGGAGAAAAGCAACTTGGCCCCCTTTTACACATGTGGAAGACCCAAAGTTCTTGGCTTCAGTCTTGCTTAGAACTGGCAGCCATCTGAGGAGCAAAGCAGCACAGGGAACATCTGCTTCAAATGCCTCTCCCTATGTAGTTCTTCCAAATAAATTTTTTAAAAGCCTTAAAAGAAAGTGCATTATTTTTGGAAGGGAAAATATCATTATCAATAATGTAGAAATACTGATATGACCGTGCTGGCACTGATTCACAGACTCAGGTTGTTCACTGAACTGACTGGGATCTCAGCTATTCTAGCCAATTTCCAAATCTGACACTCACCTTGGAAAATTTCAGAGAGAAAGATACTGATACTGACAAAGAGGAAACACATTACTCAAAGTCACAAAGCAAGTTAATGACAAAGTAAACAAACAAATCCACATGCCCCCAGCAAATCAGAGTGTCCACCCCAATCATAACATACCAATCACAGTCATTGCTAAATATTTATGGTTGTATGCAAAGCCTTTATTTATATGATAAGAACCTTATAAATTAAGAAGTACAAACCAGGGAGGAAATATTTCCTTTTCTCCCTCTTCACATCTCCTCGTCCAGGTTTTAGTATCAATACCATTTATGATCTTGTTCAAGCCAAAAACCTTAAAACTATCCCTGATTCATCTCTTTTTCATATATTCACACTCAATCCATCTGCAAATCCCACAGGCTCTACTTCCAAAATACATCTCAGGTCTCACCACTTCTCCCATGTTTGCGTCCAGATGACAATTTTTCTAGCCTAGACCACAGGTGTCTGGCATAGAGTAGATGTTAACTAAATATTGCCTGGATGTTGAAGGAAGAGTCTTGTAATTGACCTCAGCCCAAACCCTTGTGCTCCATTTTCCCACATTTTTGAAAAGTTATCTGATGGAGTAACTCAGAGAAAATGTGTAACATGTTGTGCCTTCACTCAAAACATCCTCAGTGCATTCTTACCGTATTTGGAATCAAACCTAAAACTAATCATCTTGTCACCTCAGCTGCAGTGTTCTTCTTCCTTGCCCTTATGCATCCCAAGTTTCTGTTCTCCAAGAACATTCCTACCAGCTTTCATTCAACTTTTACACCAGCCCTGACCACATCTCCTAAACTAACAGGCAGACACTCTCTACTAAAACAACTCCCTGACCTGCTCACATTCACAGCCAAATACAGCCATCTGCACCTCTTTGTATTCTCATCTCACTCTTACTTTTCACCTCCTAAACCAGCTTTTCTGCCCCACTAAAAGCCCGGAATTGACTGCTAAGAGCACCCCTCACTTCCGTACTACCAACATAGAAAACGTTTCCTTTCTCATCTCAGTTTATCTTTGATAACATTTGACACAACCTACTTCTCCCTGTTTTGAAACTCAGTATTTCCTGCTTTACACAAACAATAAGCTTGTTTTCCTCCTCTCTTGTTCATTTCCTTTAGCATGTCCTAATAACAGTTAAAATTCCCCAACAGAGGTGATTATATTCAGGCTATCTCCAAATGTCAATCCAGATTTCTCATTTAGAGCCAAGATTCATAGACCGAACTACCAACCAGATGCCTAATCAATCTCCGTAATATAACATGCTTAAAATAGACAGACAATTGATGAAATCAGTTACACATTTCCCAATCTCAGTAAATGACCCCAAAACCTATGCATTTCAGAGTTCATAAAGAGCCTATTCCTTAACTCCCTCATAGCCCTTTGTCAATTAGAGGTGAACCTGAGTTCAAATTCTGTGTCTCTCCATCAGAAACATCCCATCTAAGCTACCACTATGTTCTATTCATTTTATTTATTTTTATTTATTTTTATTATTTTTTCATTGGAAAGGTGGATATACAGAGAGGAGAGACAGAGAGGAAGATCTTCCGTCCGATGATTCACTCCCCAAGTGAGCCACAATGGCCGATGCTATGCCAATCTGAAGCCAGGAGCCTCTTCCGGGTCTCCCACGCGGGTGCAGGTTCCCAAAGTTTTGGGCCGTCCTGGACTGCTTTCCCAGGCCACAGGCAGGGAGCTGGAAGGGAAGCGGGGCTGCTGGGATTAGAACCGGCGCCCATATGGGATCCTGGGCGTGCAAGGCGAGGACCTTTAACCACTTGCGCCACCGCGCCGGGCCCTCTATTCATTTTAAACACTAGGACGTCCACTGTGGCAACCGGTTCTCCACAGCAGAACTATAATCGTATATGAAAACCCATGACTATCCATGTGAAAACTTTGCATGCTAGTGTCTCAATGGCTTCACTGTTTGTTTGTTTTTTTAATAATCAACAGAGGAAGGCTTGGTTTAGTCCCTAGTTATGCTCTTGATATTACTTTATCCATTTTGTATTTTTTTCTTTTTTCCATTAATTATTTTTATTTCTTGATTATTTTAACACAATTGATTAGGTTAATTAAGGTCAAGGGCTACAGGAAGGTGGGTGAGATCATTATTTCCACATTCTCTTTTTTTTCTTCCTAAATCTGGGGGAAAAGAGAGAGACAGGGAAAGAAGACACACCCAGCCTCCCAAACACCTCTGCACCCAGGGATGGAGGACAGCCACCTGACACCACCCCAGTGTTCCCCATGTGGGGCATGCTCTGAGGGTCCTGCTAAAGAGGTTTCAACAGTTCAGCAGTTCTGCATTACTGTCAATCTCGTCACTCTAAGTACGATGAAATCTCTCCAGAATCCACTGGCTGACATAATCTACCTTAGAGTCTCCGTTTACGCAGATATCCACAGCCAACACTTGGCTGGGGTAGTTGATTATTTTGTTCTGTCTTCCATCCTCTGTTACGGTATCAGGTGTTCTCTAAAGACTCCAATGTACTGCCATATCCTCCATGTGCACATGGATGTACTGTCTACTGCTTCATCTAGTGTTATGGGGTGCAGCCAATGATAGACAGCACCCATTGACAGTGGGCAAATTAAATTTGGCTGTGTCCCCATTCCCTGTCATGAAGGTGGATCCTAACAATGGAATGATAATTCCATCCTCCAACCACTTCCCCCACATCCTAATTTAGCCAGGATATTGAATGCAGACAAGTCCAATTAACTAGGCATTTTTAGTTACAAGCCCAGTTCCTGTTCCTGCCCATCCCAACAAGCACTAATCAACTCCTTAGCCCACAACACTGAGGTATTCGCTCCTGCCCACCTGTGATCACCTATCACCTGAGAGGGAATGGTATTGCATTGTTGTGTAACCACTCCCCCTCACAAGCCCCTTTAAAAGGCCCATGAAGCAGGGGCTCTCACTCTTTCTGGCCAGGTGCTTCCATTACTCTGGCACCTCCACTCTTGGCTGACCCAGGACAGGTAATCCCTTGAGCATGGTCCCTGTGTACTGCTTAGATGAGGCAATGGTTATAATAATGTTGTTTCTGGCGTGGCCTAGCAGCTAAAGTCCTCACTTTGAACTTGCTGGGATCCCATATGGGCGCCGGTTCCAATCCAGACAGCACCACTTCCCATCCAGCTCCCTGCTTGTGGCCTGGGAAAGCAGTCAAGGACGGCCCAAAGCTTTGGGACCCTGCACTCGTGTGGGATACCCAGAAGAAGTTCCTGGATCCTGCTTCGGATAGGCATAGCATCGGCCATTGTGGCTCACTTGGGGAGTGAATCATCGGAAGGAAGATCTTCCTCTCTGTTTCTCCTCCTCTCTGTATATCTGACTTTCCAATAAACAAATAAATGTTTTTAAAAAAAATGTTGTTTCTGGTTTGTGTACTATCTGGAGTTCCAGGAGAGGTGAAGCCTAGCAGAAGAATGTGGGCAGAGAAGCCAGGGAAAGGTGAATGTCTGCAGCTTTGTGAGTATGTCCAGGTTCTTTGTGAGTGTGTCCAGGTTATTTGGTGCATGTCTCTTAGGATAACTTATATTGTTCGGGAAGCTGGGACATAGGTTTTCAGCTTAATGGATAGACTTAAGGATAATGACCATTTGTTCCTTTGGGAATTATGATTCATTGGATTATGATTGGTTGGATTGCCGTATGGACTTGTGATTTGCTATTGTGCTCTATTATCACCAAACATAGTTAATAAAGACTCCTTAATAAACCTTAGACATGTCTGGTGTGATCTCACTCGCACCCTGCAACACTAGCAGCTCTAACATACACACATACACTCCACAATCACACCATGGATCCTGCAATTCTATCCATGGTTGGGGTTCTGAATCCAGCAATTCAGTTGGGGGCATCATCAAAGAAACTTCATCTGAGGTGATCCCAGACCTGATTCTTGTGTGTGCCTGCCAATACCGGGTCTGGCACAGTCAACCAGCTTATGCACATACTGGTGGCTGCAACTGCTGGGTCAACTCTGCCTCCAGCCCTTTCTTCTACACAAACCATGGGTGTTACAGCCCAGCCCAATTCTGCCCACCACACACTCAGCCTTATTAAGTTCCCCTCCGCCCATGGCAGATCTTTTGTAAGTGCTTTTCTTCTATCAAGAACATTGCCCCTGCTCTCTTAAAGAATTCATATTAGTACTTTTAATTACTAGGCCAGGGGCCATGAAGCCATCTTTTGCTCACCCATATCCTCACCTAGAGTTTGGGATTAACTTATAATTCCACAAATTTATAGTTTCGATGTACAGTATAAGCTATAAAAGTGTCAGCATTGCAAAGAAAATTAAAATGCTTGTAAAATGTCTCCACTGTAGGCAAAATCTATTAGCAAACACCGCTACAAACTCGTGAAAACAGACAGTCTTAGTGCTCATTTGGTAGAATAGCATTGATTTGAGCTTAAAAATTTAGATGGCCTCTGTGACTTGCTGTAGTAAGACCTCATACTTACAGCAACTCAAAGTGAAAAAACACTCCTGAGTTAAATTCCTTGTAATGGCAGCATCAGAACTTTAGGATATTAAATCTCAATACCAAATACTTTCATAGGTACTTCAATTTCAGACTTTATCTTCTGATCATTCACTTCTTACCATTTACATCTCTTAAATGTCACCATTTATACACTCAACTTTGCCTTTTGGCATACACACCAAATTCTTAGGAATAGGTGTTCTATGTCATGAAAATAATGCTCCTGGCTCCTGGCTTCAGATCGGCACAGCTCCAGCCATTGCAGTCACTAGAGGGAGTGAACCAGTGGACAGAAGATCTTTCTTCTCTCTCCTCCTTTCTGTATACCTAACTTTGCAATAAAAATAAAATAAATCTTTTAAAAAAGGAAGGTCTTTCTCTCTCTTTTCTTTTCTCCATAACTCTGCCTTTCAAATAAAAAGTAAATCTTTGGGCCTGGTGGCATGGTCTAGTGGCTAAAGTCCTCGCCTTGAACTTGCTGGGATCCCATATGGGCGCCGGTTCCAATCCAGACAGCACCACTTCCCATCCAGCTCCCTGCTTGTGGCCTGGGAAAGCAGTCAAGGACGGCCCACAGCCTTGGGACCCTGCACCTCTGTGGGAGACCCAGAAGAAGTTCCTGGATCCTGGCTTAGGATCGGCATAGCATTGGCCATTGCAGTCACTTGTGGAGTGAATCATCGGAAGGAAGATCTTCCTCTCTGTCTCTCCTCCTCTCTTTATATCTGACTTTGTAATAAAAATAAATAAATCTTTAAAAAAAACAGTAAATCTTCAAAAGACAAATCTTTCTAATGTTGTACATTTAGGTAATGCCAATTTTTTTCCTATGTAACAGAATGCTGCAAGTAACAATTTTGTCCAATGGACTAAACATTTCAGGATTTCTTCTAGGATGACAGTAAAATTTTTATTAATATATAAGGAATGAATTGTATGTATTTCACAGAGAAAATTCTAAGATGATGATCATTGGTCCCTTGCTCCCTTCCTTCTCAACCCCCTTGCTTCTTTTCTCCTTTCATTGTAGAAATAGCATAATTTCAATTTACTTTGTCATAACAGAATTAAATTACCACGAGCCTTAATGTTCAACAAGTAAAACGTAGAACAACCAGGGTTCCACAGGCATACAAAGTTAAAGTAATAATCAAATCACAACATTTCCATTTCAGTCTTAAATGCTCTTTTAAATTATATATCTATTGCCATATATCATAGGAAGCATGGTATTTGTATTTTTGTGACTGGCTTGTTTCACTAGGCATTGAGACATTGCAAGGTCAGAGACAGAACCTACACTCCTTTGCAGTTAGTATGTAATCAAGATGAACTGAGTCAGGACATGGGCCATTTTCAGCAATTGGACAGGTCAGAAGGATGGAATGAAAATGGAGCCAAAAAATAGATGAAAGTAAAAAAGAGGATGGCTGAAAGGTGAAAGGAAGCCAAAGATATACTTTACCTATTATGAAATGTTGTCTTAGACTAGTCCCACCCAAGAAAAAAGGAACCTTTATTCCCTTTTCTTTATACACCCTCTCTTGTTTCCTGTATCTAGGTCTTGGGCTAAAAATGTCACTGGTGCAGGTCAGCAACAGTATAACCAGTTAAAAAATGAAAATATGTGCTTGCTTACCTGGCTCTGTACATTCCAAATTCATAATAAGAATGAGAAGCTAACTTAAGGAGGCAGTAAATAAAAGCACTAAAGACACAGACTCTACAGAGAGGGACTGCACACAAACACTGTCCCCCATCTCACCCCCCACCACTTACAGTGAAAGCATAAGGCAGTTCACTCCATTATGAGATCTACTCACGCAATTACTATTAATAGTACTCATAAAGTTGTGAGGTTTAATGATAGAATGGCATAAGGTACTTAAAATCAGCTTGTGGCACATACTCAACACTGTAAAAATATTTTCTGTTGTCACAAATGATGTTTGAAGGAAAAACTCCTATTTGTAAACTGAAACCAATTTTCAGAACATGGAAAAAATGTTGGCAGAGGATGAACCTGAGTTGTAGCAGAGCAATTTAATTTCTTATAATAGCACTGAAGTCCAATAGAACTATAGTTGAGGTAATGTTGTACCAACAACAACAAAAATAGGATCAACCTTCCAAGGTATTGCTGATGGCATTAAAGTCAAGGAAAAAAATTCAACAAAAGATTGGGCAATCTCTGTCTAAATCACCCCCAACAGAAAAAAATAACTGGTAAATACATATTAGTATCTGAAGTATGGGATGTACTTCAAATCCTAAAGACAGACAACTTCACTTCAAGATCATGCACGTATTTAAAGAAAGCTTTCTTCTTAGGTTCACCCTCAACACAACAACTAGATATTCTGGCGAAGCCCCCATATCCATCACAGCTTGCAGAATGTAAACCTAGTAAAACAAATGTGGCCTTGGTCATCAGCAGCAGTGTGACAGGAAGAAAAAAACTCCTTGGACTACACAGTCAGCCCTACGTAGTAGCGACTTCAACACCAGAGGAAAATATTAATTGGAAAGATGGAAGAAGAGATGGTGCTTACACATTACACAAAACAAGAACCCTCAGGAAATACTGGTTGATGAGGAGGCGACACTTTTGCTTGAACTAATTAAGTTACTAGAAAAGAATTTCCATTTCTTCATTTGGCACTCCACATGAGACTGTGCGACCCCTTACTTATCTGACAAGAGTGGCGTACGTGGGATGAGCAGTGACACAGACACAGAAATCCCAACGCACCTTCCCTGTAGTTCTCTTTTGACATCAGACCTGCTTGTAGAACAAGGGCAAGTACTTCTAATGTGTTATTTCTTCCTAGAAACAAACAGTAGGGAGCTTGACTTCAGCTATTTGCATCCCTTTCAGCAGTTTACCACAGCATTTTGCATGTAGCAAACATTCAATAAGCACTAAATGAAGGCATATTCATTCTAATTTTGAAATATTTGTTTGCTTAGCCAATTCCATCACTTTCATTCATTAATTTTAATAAGAAAGCCAATTGCTCTCATTTTCTCAATGTAAAACAAATACTTAGATCTGCACAGTAGCTGTGATGAGGCTTTAGGCATTTCAATAGTTTGAAAGTTTGCAATAATTGGTTCTGGTCCCCTCCTAAACTGGAAAAAAAAAAGAATGCATCCTTCCTTTTCTTTTTTTTCTTCTTCTACACATTTAGCTATTACACCAGCCAATAAGATTTCAGGGGAAAAAAAAAAAACATCTCTTGTAGGACTCAACCACGTATGCACTGATTTGACAAAAACGGGATTCAACTAAGCTTTTTCTGATTTATCAAAACTCAAGGGATATAGAATCTTAGCCAAAGTGGTTACTGATGAGAGGAGCATCACGAAGCAGCCCTTCAAAGGTACCCTCCCCCTGCTAGCTACCTATTGCTATCTCCCGACACTTTTTCAGTGCACAGAAATGGATTTTCCAAATAACCTCTAGCTCTCATGCTCTTTTTCACTTTTAAAATTCAGATTATAATAATATATTGTGTATTAAGAATCTATCATACTTGAAGTATTTAAAGTGGGCTCACAGCAAGCAGGAAGCAGGTACTGTGAGTGTGTCAGTTTATTTATGAAAAACAGAGGGTCATAAAAATCAATTCCTCAAAGATCTGAGGATCCAGCATTCCAGCCTGGATTTGTTTCCTGATCAAGATGATGTTTCCATCAGGAAAAGCTTTACAATTTTGGATAGTCTTTTCTGGTTTATCTCAGACTCCAACAAGGAAATACAAAGAAATCCCGTTTCAGTCCTACTATCCCTAAAACCGAACTGATCCAATATAGCTGTTTATTCAATTTTGTAATTTTATTTCAAGTAAAATCTCTCATATGTGGACTACTGTGCTACATAAGCACCACCCAATTGTTCCCGTCCTATAGCTTGAGCAATGGCTAAATCACTTTGAACTTACCAGGTCTGCTCAAACGTAATGTACTTGCAGCACATGCATGTCCACCTTCTCTTAATTATCAGGCCTTGAATAACCACCAGCTGATCAGGTTTCAAACAATTCAGGTTTCTATCCTAATAGTAATCATAAAATCATGATTACTTCAAGTAAGCAGAAACTACTTCAAAGTAAAGCTTTCTTCATCATTTTCTTCCTGATTACCTGAAAAGTCTGACAAATAGTAATTCTGCAAGATTATTCAATTTCTCAACAAAAATAGCCATACCACAATCTGTCCCTTCCTCTTCATACCCCCTGGACAACCTCAAGTTTATCATTCAGAGAATGTATTCTTCTAGGTTTCCATTTTGCTTACTGGAGTTCAGAAAATTCTAAAGAACTGTTTGTTAGGATAGGTTGTCCTAGAACCAGAAACCTGCCATGACTTAGAACATTACTTAATGAAAAAAAAAATCAGTTCCATTCAGTATTTTTGTTTTTTCTTTCTTTTCTTTCACAAGGCCAGGCCAAATACTATTGCAACGGGTACGTAACACAACATGGCATACAGTTGTGCAAGGCAAGGGCACAGTTTTCACATATACCTTAGACAGTTTTCAAAACCCTCTGGCAGGAGAGAGATCCCTGTGAGAGAGGGAATGGAAGCTTCAACTTCATGAGAAGCCACGCCGTGGGGACCAAGCAACAGAATGAATCTCCAGGAAACTAATCTCATAGGCCACAAATTGAAAAAGACCCCCCTTGTACTGTGAAGCTTTTTCACAGTGACATGTATGCTTGTGTGGATACAAAAACCAGAAGCCAAGAGACACAGGAAAAGTAAAATGGATATTTTAGAGGAAGAAGTGAAATTAAGAATTTCTCAAGGTGATTGGTACCACGTTTCACGAAGGCAAGGGAGCCAATTGTTTCATGTCACTAATCTATACATAGACTATCATTTGGGGATATATTCATTAATTCTAGAAAAGGCAAACTCAGGATCTGCAAAAAGGATGACTGCATATTCTTCATATTTGGGATGGAGTTTAGAAACTGTGGCTTAGAATTCTATTAAGTAGTCTGATGGTAACTGCGCAGATGCATTATTCTGCATTTTGAATACATGGACCTTTGATTCAGTCAGGTTTTCCAACTTGGCTAACAGAATCACAGTTAATACAAAATAGGTAAGACTGAGGGCCCAGCACAGTAGCCTAGATTAAAGTCCTCACCTTGCACATGCCAGATCACACATGGGCACTGATTCATATTCCAGCTGCTCCACTTCCCATCTAGCTCCCTGCTTGTAGCCTGGGAAAGCAGTCAAGGATGGCCCAAAGCCTTGGGACCCCACACTCATGTGGTAGACCCTGAAGAGGCTCCTGGCTCCTGGCTCAGGATAGAGATAGACTCGGCTCCAGCCATTGCAACCACTTGGGAAGTGAACCATTGTACAAAAGATCTTCCCCTCTGTCTTTCCTTCTTGCTTTATATCTGACTTTCCAATAAAAAAATAGTAAATCTTTAAAATTAGCTAAGACTGAGAAGAAACTTCACCTGATCTTTTAACAGATTCTAAAACAATACTATCTTATTCTATTTAATGTAAATGCTCCCATTGTGAGGCCATAAGAATTTAATACATCAGGCATAGCAAACAAAGCCTTACTACTGCTTATGTCACAAACAAAGCCTTTTTCCAAGACGTGGTACCTAATTTTAAGAAACAAGTTTCTATGGAAACTTGGAGTTTGGAAGTCTTATGAAGAGTAATCCTTAGCACTTTCACCAATAATTATATTCTTTTGGGGCAGCTAAAAGACCACAGAGGTTTAGTGTCAAATGTTCAGCAAGAACCTGATGGGGCTTTAAAATAAGATTTCACAACAAGAGTCAAGCCACAGATCTTACAAATCTCCTCATATTTACCATAAATTATCATGTACAGAAAATGACTTAACACTTATTTTTCTTAGATGTCCACATTCTTATACACACAACACAACATGCAGGTAATGCTTAAAAATAAAAGATAGCCTGTGATTACTGTGATAAACCTATCACACTAAATCAATAAGGTTCACAGAACAGCAAAGCCTGAGCACCCAATCTGAAAATCCAAAACACTACAAATTCTGAAACATGTTGAGCACTACTGTCACAGTGTAAGTGCCATACTCCATACCCTGAAATTTCATTCCATGCACAAATTTTGGTAACCAATTCATAAAATTTTCTCCAGGTGAGGCTTATGTAATACATAAATGAATTCTGTGCTTAGACTTGGGTCACATCCCCCATGTGCAAATATTCCAAATTATAAATAAAACTATTCTGTATAACTTATATTTACACACAACATACTGTTGACGTTTTTCCTATTTTGACCTTATACACAAGGAATAACCTAAGTTTTTCTGCTACTAGGTTTTTCCTTTCTTTAGTGAGTTATTCTTAATGTGGATCAAATTCTGCTGCTTTCCCAGGCACATTTACATAGAGCTGGATCATAAATAGAGCAACAAGACTTGAACCAGCACCCATATGGAATGTTGGTGCCACACCTACTATGCTATAGTTCTAGCCCAAACCCCAATTTTTCTTTAAGTTTATAAAAATATTTTCATTCAATGGCCATTAGTCTCGCAGATGTTGGAAACACAGCAATAAAATTGAAGAAAAAAAGTTCCATTTTAGAGGAGCAGTATAAGAATTGCAGCAGGTTTAGATTTTTTGAGAGGAGCAGATAGGATGGACCCTAGCAGATATTTAAGAAAAAAAAACTTCCTCGTATAATGAAAAGCAAATGCAATGGATGAAAAGTAGGAACTCATGTGTTCCAGAAAGACAAGAGCACATAGTATGATTAGAAAAAAAAATTAACCAAGGGAAACAGCATAGAAAAGTTCCCTCCCTCAAACATGATTCTTTTGCAGGACCCTTTCTGCTGGATAGTCCTTCTGCCAGTTGCTCATACCAGAATCCTTGAAGTTGTTTTGATGTTTCTCTTTTTCTCACTTTGTACAACCCATCGAATATGGTCACTGTTCAAACCTTCCCAGTGAAACATAACTGGACCCAACCATGACCCTCAGCAGAACCTGCCTAACTGGCCTCCTTGTTTCTGTTCTTTTCCACCTATTCTATCTTCCAAAATAGTTGGATTTGTTAAAAAAAAAAAAAAAAAAACTTATTTCCTGAAGCACTTTTCATGTTACTCAGAATAATACCCAGAGCTCTTACCTTGACCTTTAAGGCCTCACCAGATCCAGTATTCTACTCCTCTCACCACAATCACTTCACTGACCACCCTCTCCCTCTCCTCCATCCTTCTTGCCTTCCTCTCTCACAAACATACCAAATTCCAAATTCTCCTGGAGCATAATTTACAAATTCTCAAGGTTTGGCACTTATTTTATTAGCAATGCAAAAATCTAGGGCTCTTTGCATTAGTGATGTTTTTCCTTAAAAATGATAACAAAGAGAAAATATTATTGAACACTATGTCTACTTCTGCCTAGAAAATCCAAGGAAGATATTTTCCTAATTACACAAAATAAAAGGCAACTTAACTCTTACTTGATCATTCCCTTTAAAAAAAAAAAAAGTGGGGTGGTTGTTTGGAACAGTGCTTGAAGACTTGCTTAGGATGTCTCCATCACCATCTCAGAGTACCTGATTCTGAGCAGCTGCTCTGATCCCAATTCCAGGTTCCCAGAGATATGGACCCTGAGAGGCAAGCGTTCAAGTACTCAATTCTCTCCAACTCAATTGGGAGACTTGGACTAAGTTCTCAGCTCTAAGCTTCAGCATGACCCAACCCTGTTCTTTGAGGTCATTTGGAGAGGAAAGAAGCAATTGGGAGATTCTCTCTTCTCTGTGTTTCTCAAATAAAATCATATCATGAAGGCAGGATATTGTGAGAAGTGAAATTAACAGTATTCCCAAAATACAGAAAATAAATGGAAAAGTAACAATAAAGCATCTGAAACATTTCCTGACTTTTCTCTTCAGTCCTAAATATGAGCTAGATTTGCTCATTTATATTGGTGACATTCTTTGTTAAGAGGGTTCACACTGCCTAATATATACTGGAACAAATAGAAAACAAAACACTTAACATGAAGCAACTTCGTTTCCCGCTCCTCAAGGCAAATGATCCCAGTAGCAAAAGCCTTAAACATGAAAGGCTAACTGAATTTTTTATGAAATGCTACTAAGAATGTTTAGTCCGTTTCTTAAGAATGACAGTCTGTTCCACATTCTCTTAGAAAACAGTGCCCACCAGTTTCTTTTTATTATGAAGGTTTCATCAAAGGACTGAAGAAAGTCAAATAACAACTCTACCACATACGGTAGCTTATTCTTCTCTTTTACAATTTTATGAAAAACAAAATAACCATAAGAGGAAAAGTACAAATTGAAAAGGAAAATATCGTCATACAACTAGAACATTAGCATTAAAAGAGAATTCTTATTCTTAGTAAGCAGTGCACAATATTAACATTTAGATATTATGCTCTCCCAAATGTCACTGCCCCATTTCCTTGCTATTCTAGCTCTGCATGGAAATTATAAAATGCCTTTCTTGTGCAACCTCCACAACAGTGTTTTAGCACACAGAGGCACAGCAACTCATTATTAATATTTATGAACCTGGAGAAGTCAGTAAACCTTGGCTTTCAGAAAGTCCATTCTTCCTTGATTCCCACCATTAGAAAAGTAATAAAACTAGCACAGAAGACCTCAACAAAATACCCTGAAAGATATTTATATCAGAAAAAAAGAGGGAGAACTAAAGTGTAAAAAACACAAACATATACAGGAACAAGAGAAATACATGAATAAGAACTTCTGAGATTAGTGCTGCGATGTGAGACAATTTTCTGGGGAATGTACCAGACATGATTGACACTCCTGGACAGACGAGTAATTGGCTTGCAGCCTGCAGAGAAGCCATGACAAATTTTTATGCTTTATCTTTATTGGATCTTGCTATGTCCATCTTCTGTGGAGAAAGGGGAAAGGTAATTTCATAGCAGTCTGTGTCACAGAGAACTACTAGCAATGTTGGGAACACAGCTGTCTTAGGAATATATGTCGGGATATCTAACATACAGATACATACATACATGCACACACACAACCTCTTGTATAGGCATGTTCATTCTTCCATTGTTCTTACGAGAACATTGGCTATAGGCCTCACCCTCTTCCATCCATCCAGATTTCTGCAAGTCTCCATGCTGATTTTATTCTTTTTAAGCCCAGTTTTACCAATGCCTTATCATGGCTACTACCTAATTTATAGCTATTCAATGTCTTAAATTTGCATACAGTTATATTTTCAAACCAGGTTTCATGGCATACAAGTCAAACAGGATGATAACATATAAAAGGATAAATAATATTCTCTGATTTCAAAGGATTGTATAATTCTAGCTCTGAAAAAAAATTAAATAGCCTTTTTGAATGATTCAACCTCTCCTATGCTAACGGGACAGCCAGACTCCAAGGCAAAAGGACAGTGTACAGTATTTGCCAAACATAACAGACCAAGGAACAAATTGTAGTGAAATCTCAGGCGACTAGATTCCACAGAACACATGTTAAGGGAATATTTCCACCCCCAAAATTTTCTGATAGTTAATGCCACTATGTGAATCAGTCAGAGGAATGCAATTTTGTCAAACATGAAAGAATGTTTTTAAGCAAGAGATATGCTGGGTAGGCCAGCAGTGGCCAAAGCTATCCTCAGAGTCATTTCTCTATTCACTAATCAAACACAGTGTTCCTGCTAAGTGTCAGGCTCAACTCTGGATTTTTAATATGCAATGGAAAATAGGAGATATGTGAGTAATTAAAACAACTGAAATGAAAAGAAATGGAAATACATATACTCCTACCGAGTCTTCTTTTATCACCTTAAAAGGGCTACCCAGGCCAGACATGGAAGTTAAGATGCTTCTTAGAATGCCTATATCCTGTTATCAGAACACCTTGTTTGTGTCTAGTTCCTCTGCTTCTGATCTAATTTCTTACCAATGCACATCCCGGGTGCATCAGATGATGGTTTAAGTACCTGTATCCCAAGTAGGACACCCAGATCAAACGTCAAATTCTGGGTTCGGTCTAGATTAGTGGAGGCTGTTTCAGGTACTGGAGGAGTAGTCAATAGATCTCTCCTTGTCTCCTTGTATTCCTAATATTAGGTTTACTACATAGAGAATACTTGATTAGACTAATAAGAAGCTTTACAATTACCTAATAATCGACTGTTTTAATAGTGTAGGACTCTCAGACTCAGAAATTATTAAGAGGCAACAGGAAATATGGTGGCAGATCTAAACAGATTGTATTTTTTTAATGCTTCATTAGACTTTGCTAAAAACTTGGAATTCAATAGTTATTGAATCACAAAGCAATCATGAAGCAACAGCAGTAGTCACTCTTGTAGGTAATAAGGATAAGAACAGGTCTCTAAGTTAACAAGGCGTACATGATAAGAAGTATTTCTAGGTATGGAGACCACGAAGGAGAGTCAGAGGAAAAGATCACATTAACCAAGTAGCATCTGGAGAGAAACTAAAAGATGAAGCCACTCAGATAGCCGAAGAAATCTCATTCTTGGCACAGAAAGCAGTGACTGCAAGGGCCTTGAGACACGCCTGAAATGGCAAAGATGCTCCTGCATGTGAAACACAGCTGAGAAGACCAGTAGCAAGTAAGATCAAGGAACACCAGAAGGCCAATGATAAGCAACATATACTTTAGAACTTGGTAAGTACTTTGGGAACTGACAACAGAAATCATTGGAGACTTTTCAGCACAGCAGGGGAGTCACACAGTTAGACTACAGTTTTAGAAGGCTCTTTCTAGCTAATGAGTTTAGAGTACAAAGATGGGACAAGAACAGATAAGAGGTCATTGTGATAATGCAGGTAAATGATGATAATAGTGGCAATTAAAGAGGTAAGAAATGTGCACATTGTGGAGACATCTAGCTAATTGTTTATGGAATGAAAGCGCAGTAGAGACAAACTTAACCACAAGTTTTGAACCTAAATCTCTTAAAACAAACAAACAACAAGAACAACAACAAACTGGAAGTAACATTGTAGAGTTGAGGAATTAGTTTTGGAAGAGAACGATTTAGTGCATATTGCAAAGAAGCTGGAAAAGCTAAAAACTTTTAATTTAGAACTTTACAAATGACATAGTTCTAACACTTAAGTAGGACTAGGGCATACAGCAAATAACAAAGGAAACAATCAACTGAATCAAGCCACATGGAGCACCTATCTTTTCCTCAATGCCTATAAAAGATTGCACTTGGGGCCCGGCACTTCAGCATAATAGCTAAAGTTCTCATTTTGCAGGCACCAGGATCCCATAAGGCTGCCAGTTCTTATCCCAACTGCTCCATTTCCCATCCAGCTCCTTGCTTGTGGCCTGGGAAAGCAGCTGAGACCCAAGCCCTTGGCACCTGTGCACCTGCATGCAAGATGTAGAAGAAACTCCTGGCTCCTGCCTTCAGATGAGCTCAGCTCCGGCCATTGCGCTCACTTGAAAGTGAACCAGAACCAGCAGATTCAAGATCTTCCTCTCTGTCTTTCCTCCTCTTGGTATATCTGTCTTTCCAACAAAAATAAATCTTCTAAAAGAAAATTGCACTGTAGTTTGATTTACAAGTTAAACTGTGCAGTTTTTAACCAATTTAGTCAACATGTGTAATCATACTGTCCAGCTTAAAAGATAGGCATGTACATTACTTTGAAATCTAACCATTTAATGTCAAGCGGAAAGTCAGTGTGATTCCTGTTGTAATGTTCTAAGGTTTCAATTAGCACAGTAGTGTAGCTTTCCTTAGCACTAACCACACCCCTTAAATAAATCTAGTCCTTTTTATTCAAAATCTACAAATAGGCAATTTGTCAAAATGCAGTTTGGGCTCAGAAGAAAAACTATTTTGGTGTAACCAAGGGTACATGGAGGGTGAGGGTAGACACAGCACATGATGCACTGAGTCTGACATGTATCTAAACACTCTTACCTTTCTACATCATGTTCATTGACTAGATATTGGTCTTAAAATTAGCCCCATGTCCACAGTTGATTCCCAGATTGGCTCACAGTATTGTACCCAGACAGCCCTTACCAAGCGTGCTGGGTTCCAGTTTTCTGCTCTGCACACACAAGTGGAATTGCTCTCCAAACCACTGCTAGTGTTACAGGTTAGCCAGTGTCTACCGGGTCCTTACAGCAATAACAAGGGTGGCCCAAGGCAGGAAGAAGGCAGGTAATACAAGAAATGGAAACTGAAGAAAATGAAGCTTAAAGAAAAGAAGAGGAGGTGGGGTTACGTAAATGAAACACAAGCTCTCCTACTCTAAAAATTCAATCTTGGCGCAGGCATTGATGCATGGGCACATTTATCAGCCTCTATGATCAAAATAAGAGCAAATTTGTACAGGAGCCAGAGCCAAAAAGCTGAAAGAACTAGAAAAATAGTATTTTGGATATGCAATCATTATTTTCACCAAATAAAGAAATTTAAGATTAAAGAAGGAGCAATCAGTTCCTGAGATTCTTAAATAGTTTAAAAAAAATAAAACTTTTCTTTTGAACCCACAACACTGATTTTCAGTAATCATTTTAACATAAAAATCATATTTCTTATATGCAAGTTATATTATTTAAATTTTTAAAAGTATCACTGAGGTCACTGTCTTTATTTTACCTCTGATGATCACGAAAGAGGAATATACTGACTCTGTTGCCTAATACCATCTGTACTGTAATTAAAATGATATAATGCAAGCACCAGTCATTGATGGGACTGGAAAAAGGCTGGTAAAAAGACATATTAGAATGTCCTTGGTAAGAAGATACTGAAGGGCATGTGGTCCATGTTCAGTGATTCATAAAAGCTCTGTCTCAGCAAGGAAACTCAGAGTTGGCAAAGGTGCATAGTTCTCATTATTTTGGAGGGCTAATAAAACAGTCAGCTGTGGGT
This sequence comes from Ochotona curzoniae, assembly GCF_017591425.1. NCBI lineage: Eukaryota > Metazoa > Chordata > Mammalia > Lagomorpha > Ochotonidae > Ochotona > Ochotona curzoniae. Next base: position 6,999,291 of record NW_024466605.1, read on the forward strand.
CTGGTCAGTTTAACACCAAAAAGAAGCATAGTGAAAGTGCTGTATGGTAATGGAAACTAGGTTTGCCTCAGGCCTATCCCATCTTCTGGAAGCTAACCCAAACCCAAAGTAAAACAGGTTTTCTGGAGATAGTAAGAGAGAAAAAGTAGGCAAGAACTACAATGGTTTGGATTCTCTTTGGCAATCAGGAATCAAATGATTCAGGCAACCCAGTTCACTACCCAAAACCACATCCACAGAGACACTAAATATTCATATAAAGCTGCAGTCTTTTCACCGGGTGAGACAAGGCACACTGCCTTATACTTACAGAACCTGGATTTTATAGGATCCATATAGGGTTTAAAGAATCAAAATCCCAAAAACACTCTTCTCAGAAACAGAAGATAGAAAAGTTCATTTGGAAAAACAAGAGACCATGCATAGTCAAAGCAACCTGAAAATTAAAAATCAACCTGAAAGAATCACGATTCCAGACCTCAAGACATAATACAGGGCAGTGGTCATCAAAACAGTCTGATACTGGTACAGAAATAAAGATCAATGGATCCCACACATGTACAGCCAAATAATCTTTGAGAAAAAAACTGAAAACAACCCAAGGAAAAATCCTGGTCTCCTCAACAAATGCTGTTGGGACACTCGGATAGCAAATTGCAAAGGTTAGAAATAAGACACCAACCTGTCACCGTACACATACACACAAAAAAAATCAGCTCTAAATGGATCAAGGACCTAAATCTGTACCCAGAAACCAGCAAACGGTTAGAGGGAAAGATAGGAAGCACTCTCTAAGAAACAGGCATCAGTAAACACTTAGAAAAGACACCAAAAGCATAAAGACAAAATAAACAAATGGGACTACATCAAACTAAAAAGCTTCTGTACAGCAAAGAAAATGATCAACCAACAGAACAGGAGAAAATCTTCTAAAATCTTTGCATACTTCACAACCCGTAAGGGACTAATATCCAGGATTTGCAAAGAGCTTCAGAAACTCAATGACAACAAAACAAACAACCCTGTGAAGTAATGGGCAAAGTAAATGGACAGACATTTTTCACAAGAACAAACTCAAATGGCTAATAAACACATGAAAAAAATTTTCAGGCTTCTTAACTATCAGGTAAAAACAAATGAAAACCACACTGAGATTCCACCTAACTCCAGAGAGACGGGCCTCCATTCAGGACTCTTCTAAAAACACCTCCTGGTGTAGATGTTGGAAGACAGGTACCCTTCTTCTTTGCGGGTGGGAGCGCCAAGGACAACCACTATGGAAGTCAGTACAGAGAGTCATAAGACCACTGAAAATAGACCTGCCATAGACCCAGCTCTCCCACTTATGGGAATATATCCAAAGGAAATGAATTCTGCATATGAGAAAGGGATCTGTAATCCTGTATTTGCAGCAGCACAATCTACACTAACAAAGGCATGGAAACAACCCCAATACCTGTCCAAAGAGGAGTGGACAAAGAAACTGATACATCTATTCCATGGAATACTACTCAGACATTAAAAAGAATTAAATTCTACCATTTGCATCAAATGGTCCCAGCTAGAGAACATTATGCTCAGTGAACTAAGTCAATCCCCCAAAAAACACAAATATCATGTTCTCTCTGTTATAAGGCAACCTTGCTTTATACGATCAAAGGCTTTTTCAATACTGTGTTTCATATTTTTGTTTTTATTTTAATTTCTTCAAAATAGTTTTCTTAGTAAATTCTTCAAAAGGTCATACGTAGTATCATTTTCTCCAAGAAGACTATACATTCTTTTCCATTTCTTCATAAACACTTAGGTTCTTCAGTAGCATATTATTTAAATTCATGCATTGTAAATTTTTAACTGTGTTTCTGTTATTATTTTAATGGCTGTCATTTAAGGGAATGTATAGTAACTGTAAAAAACATTATAGCAAATATGAAGATATAGTATGCATCTCTAGTTCCAAATCAAAGATGGGCTCCCAATGAAATTTAAATATCTCTTAACAATAGGATGCTAGATTCTCTGCCACTGTCTGTACCTACAATGTCAGGATACACTTAAATAACAGAATTATGGAATTACGGCTGTTTATTAGGGACTATACTATTATAGTATTACAGGGGAACGTAGTTGGGGGGAGAGATCCCAAAGAGGGGGTAGAGGAAATCCAAGAGCCTAAGGAATTGTATCATAAAACAAAAGAAAGAGATTAAAATAAATGCAAGTAACGCACCATTCTCCATTTGCAAGGGTTGCTAGATTCTGAAATGGCTGCTGGAACACAGGCTAACCAACCAAACTATCCTTAGGATTTCTGTACTAAAGATTTGTGTTTGGCCTTTTTGCCAAGATCAAGTGTAAGGATTTGTGTATGAGCCTTTGCCCATATGACTAAACTGCAGAGTTTGAAGCACACACACCACTCTTTAAGATTTATTCATTTTTATTGCAAAGTCACATAATCAGAGAGGAGGAGAGACAGAAAAGATCTTCTGTCCGTTGATTCACTCCCGAAGCAGCCACAATGGCTTGTGCTGAGCCAATCTGAAGCCAAGAGCCCTGAGGCTCTTCTGGGTCTCCCATGCAGGTGCAGGGTCCCAAGGCTTTGGGCCGTTCTTGACTGCTTTCCCAGGCCACAAGCAGAGAGTTGGATGGAAACCTGGGCATTATATGGAATTAGAACAGGCACCCATATGGGAACCTGGAGCATTCAAGGCAAAGACTTTAGCTGCTAGGCTACCATGCCGGGCCCCACACCATTCTTATGAGCAAAGAAAGAAGTAGGGCTGTCTTCATCATTTGGATGTGGCTTGAATGCCCACCCTACCCTTCATGTCCTAAAAGTTAAGGCTAATTTTAAAGTCTTAAATAAGCACTTCACATTATACCTCAAGAATGAGAGCTAAAATGACTTCTTTAATCAAGTACCCTTGCCTCAGGCATTTCATTATGGTGATGAAAATGGATTATACAGTAATATTAAATGAGTGGTACAGCAAGGTCGTGACCAATCACAACAGTATTAGCATAAGCAACTAATGTACCTGGGAAAATCCACTAAATTTTCTCCAAGAGAACAGTGTGAAAGGGTCCATGGCTCCCTTGTTGCCTCATGTGGGCCAGATCAGGGAGCTAGCTTTATAAGAAGCAAAGCCACAAGGGCTAGGAGCAACAAATAAATTACCAATTCTACAAGGTTCCCATGTTGAGAGGAAAGAGAGAAAGAAATGAGGAAGTGAACATCTCCCATGTTCTAGTTTATTGAGTATATCCTATGGGATTTTGACTTCACAACAACTCATGACAGACATTTCATTGTCCTGGAGGAAGACAAAGAAGAACTCAAGGAAATGTAAAGACCTATTGCTTGTCTTAGAAATAATGTGACAGGACTCAAGTATGTTCACTATCATTGTATTAGTTTCCAACAACTTTATTGTATTTAATATTACATCTATCTTGAGACATTTAGAAGCTTTATGCTCCATTTTAAGTTACAATGCCCTTGAATATTTTTATGATTTCCTTTTGAAGGAAAGTAGTTTACCTTATTTATATAAATCATGAGTTTTCCAATTTCATGACTGATACGCATCTGTCAAAATATCCCCAATTATTTTCAAATATATTTCAAAAAACAAATCATTTGTGATTATAAAATATTAATTTGTTTCAAATTGATATGTATTATATAAAGTGTTGAGATATACATATATCACACATCTTCTGTGCTTCGTAAAATATATAATTTTATTTGTATCTAACTTTTACGTAAAAGATACCTCCCCATTTCATCAATCAATGCTGTCTTAAAATTAGTTAATAACTACTTAACCATTATGTCCAGTTAGACATGCAGTGATATGGTTGGTATAGGATCAAATTTCACTAAACACTTTTGTCAAGCATACCTTTGCTCTGAACTTTGGTATATGAAGTACAATTTCTGTGTTAACCTCTGCTAGATCAGCAAATTCCTCATGCAAAAGTCTCATGATATACATTACTCATTTTTCTATATTACTCTTAGAATTTAATGATCCACTAAAGCCCTACCCCTCAAAAGGAAAAAAGCTGTTTCAAACTCCAACAAAAAGCCACTTACTGATTTAACTGCTATTTTCAGTTTTCCCTCTCTATTAGCAGGCTGACATTCTTTGAAAACCTCAAGACAGTGAAATGTTTAATTTTTAAAGATTTATTTTTATTATTTTTTTATTGGAAAGGTGGATATACAGAGAGGAGAGGCAGAGAGGAAGATCTTCCGTCCAATGATTCACTCCCCAAGTGAGTGCAACGGCCGGTACTATGCCGATCCAAAGCCAGGAGCCTCTTCCAGGTCTCCCCCACGGGTGCAGGGTCCCAAAGCTTTGGGCCGTCCTCGACTGCTTTCCCAGTCCACAGGCAGGGAGCTGGACGGGAAGCGGGGCTGCCAGGATAGAACCAGCGCCCATATGGGATCCCAGGCGTGCAAGGCGAGGACCTTAACCACTTGCGCCACCGCGCCGGGCCCAAAATGTTTAATTTTTAAATATATTTTACAAATCCATTATTTCTTTTAACTTTGTTTATAATGACTTTCAAATGCTTAGTACATTCTGTGCCTTACCAGAGTTTGTGTTCTTATGTTAAAAAATACAAAGCATTTTTTCTTTCATGGCTTCTTGATTTCACACTTGCTTTGAGAATCTTCCCCTACTGCAACACTATTAAAAAACAAATGACAGGAGCTGACAATTGTGGCACAGTCATTAAGCCACCAGCAGCAAATGCCACCATCCGATTAAGTGTCCATTTGAATGCAGGCTGCTCCATTTCAGATTTGATTCCCTGCTAACATTCCTGAGGTAGTAACAGAAAATGGCACAAGTACTTCAGACCCTGCCACATGGGCAGGAGGCTGGGATGGAATTCCAGTCTCCTGGTTACGGCCAGACCCAACGCCAGGCCACTGATACTATTTGGAGAGTGAAGAGGCAGATGGAAGATTTCTTGATCTCTCTCCTTCTACTTGTAACTCTCAAATAAATATTAAAAATTATAAAACTTTTATCTTTATTTATTTCATTTATACTTTGTAAACTCAGATCTTGTAAATTGGAAATCTGTATCTAGCCAAACCATTAGCAAACTGTTTCAAGTCTGCATGTAGATACATACTATAGCTATCTTTGCTGGTTTGACTTGATGCTTTCTATCAAGCAAATAATTTTGTGTGTGTGTGTATATTCATATAATTGTGTAGATTAGAAGTAAAGATGCATACTGCATTGTATCCTCACATCTGGATATGATAGTCTCCATTACACAATTACTATACATTCCCTTAAATGAAAAGCCACAATACAAAATACAGGTTATATTTTTTAAAGGTGAAAAGCATTATATACTTACATTTAACAAACTTTTTGCACAGTAACATAAAACAGAAAAAGAACTTCACTGTTTACAAATCTATTTTCAAATCTTTCAAATACAGAGAGAAAGATCTTCCAGCCACTGGTTTCACTCCCCAAATGACAAAAATGGCCAGAGCTGCGAAAATCCCAAGTCAGGACACAGGAGCTTCTTCCTGGTATCTCACACAGTGCAGGATGGTTTGCGCCATGCAGTGCAAGCGTTTGAGCCACCCTCACTGCCTTCCCAAAAGCACAAGCAGGGAACAGGATGGGAAATGAAGCAGCTGGAACGTGAATATACGGAATGCCAGTGCTGGCAGATGGAAACTTAGTCAGCTGAGCCATCATGCTGACCCCTCAACTCTCACTGAAACCCAAATTTTACATATGTCAATATTGTGGTTCCTGATCTCTGTCTAAAGTAGATCACTAACAATAATTTGCTCAAATACCACTTGTTGGGCCCGGCGCAATGGCGCAAGTGGTTAAGGTCCTCGCCTTGCTCGTCCGGGATCCCATATGAGCGCCGGTTCTAATCCCAGCGGACCTGCTTCCCATCCAGCTCCCTGTCTGTGGCCCAGGAAGGCAGTTGAGGACGGCTCAAAGCCTTGGGACCCTGCACCTACATGGGAGACCTGGAAGAGGCTCCTGGCTTCAGATCGGCATAGTACCGGCCATTGTGGCTCACTTGGGGAGTGAACCATCGGACAGAAGATCTTCCTCTCTGTCTCTCCTCCTCTGTATATCCGCCTTTCCAATAAAAATAAAAATAAATCTTCAAAAAAAAAATCACTTGTCACATATAAAAAAGTATGCATACACAAAGTACTAAGTCTTTGCCTCTCTGCTAGGCTTCCTTCTTCATGGAAAATCTCATCACTCCAAAGCTAAAAATCTAGGATCAAAATATCCCTAAAGCCTCTTACAGTTCTATCCATGTAATGAAATTTGGAATTACAAGAAAACATTTTTCACTATACTCTCTTGTGCAACAAAAACTTCAATACATTGTTTTGAGATCCTGAAAAATGGTAACACGTTTGGATATAACCTATTGTTTGATGATTCTATACTTCTTTACAATTATTTATTCATTTGAGGGGCAAAGTTACCTAGAGAGGGAGAGACAGAGAGAAATATTCCATCCACCAGTTCACTCCCTAAATAGCCTCAAAGGCAGGGCTGGACCAAGACAAACTGAGAAGCCTGGAATTCCATCCAGGTCTCCCATGTAGGGTGACAGTGGCCAAAGCACTTGGGTCATCTACTGCTATCCCAGGTACCTTAGCAGGAATTTGGATTCGCAGTGGGGCAGACAGGTCTTAACTGGCACTCATGGTAGGTTAGCATTTCGCTTAACTTTTTGTACCTCATCAACCTGACTCTGTACTTTTATGAGGAAAAAAAAGATCACAATTAAATATCACTCAGTGCAACTGCTTAAAAATTAATATAAAACAGTACCAAGAGTTTTCAGAAAATTCAGAGAAATACACCATTTAAAGATAATGCAAAGATCAGGCATTTTGCCCAGCTACTAAGTAACTTTTGTGATGGCTGTGTCCTAGAGGAGCACTTGGGTTTAATTCTCAACTTTGAAATCTGATTCCAGCTTTCTGATACTGCAGACCTCAGAAAGGAACAGTGATGGTGCAAGTAACTGGATTCCCATAACCACAAGAAGACCTGGTTTGAGTTCATGCCTCCTGGCTTCAGCCCCTTTGATCACTGTGGGTATGTACGGAGTGGACTAGCAGATGGGTACAATTTATTTTCTCTCTTAAGTATTTTTTGTTTTTTTAGAAAAGAAATCCTTACCCCATATTGGAGTATCTGCGACCAATTCCCAAATCTGGCTCCAAATTCCAGATTCACTATAATGCAGATCCTGGGAGTTAGCAGTGAGAGCTCAAACAATTGGGCCCCTGCTACTAGACAGGAGATTTAGACTGAGTTACCAATTCCTGGCTCTAGCCCAGTTCCAGCTAGTTCAGTGGGCAGGATTTCTCTCCCCTTCTGCCCCCTTTTTCTTCCTTCTTCCCCCTTTTTCTTCCTTCTTCCTCTTTTCACCTCTCCACTTCTCAAATAATCAACTAAAATTAATGCATAAAATTTACCAGTTTTTTTTTCACACAATGTATATTTTCCATGATTTTGAGAACCTGTCACAAATTTACCTTTAAGCCTGGTGAGCAAGTGTTATGATAATTTTATCAGGCACAAATCAGAACTCTGTAAGTCACACATATAGCACTTTGTAATGAATCCGTAACCAGATACAAAAATTCATCTAGTCCCTCTCTGCGAACTAACCTGTTTGGAAAGAGACACCTCCGTTAGGAGGCAAAGTTAGAAGACATCTGTGTCTTCTAATGTGTAATTAGGTTTGTTTTTAAATACAATTTTTTTTTGTATGAACAGATGTTTTGTCTACTAGCTAGGACTTTTGTCCACTAAAGAATGTGTGCATGCAACTGCTGGAATCTAACTCCTAATTCCAGCCTCCTGCCAATGCAGACCCAAAAGGGCAGAAACAGAAAACACAAATGACTGTTTTGTGTTCCTGCTACCCACAGTGGAGACCTGATGGAATTCCCAAATTCTGGCTCTGGCCCTAGCTTCAGCTGTTGCTGACATCTGAAAGTAAATCAGTGCATAAGAGTACCCCCTTTGTATGCATGGATGTGTGTGTCTATGTGTCTCCTTCACAATTTTTTTTAACTTTCTAATACCATGAAAATAGCAGTCTCTATTGATCCTCATAAACTTTAGGATTTCAAGACTAATTTTTACATCTGTGGCTTCCAATGTGTAATTTATTGCTAATGAGTACCTTTAATAGCACTCACCTAATTTTTATTACTTACAAATATCACTAATTCCAGAATTTAGTTACTCAGACATGAATCAAGAGAAGATTACAAAGTGAAGTTATATTTTATATGTCACTCTGCCAACCTGATCTTTTTCTTTCTAAGCAGTTTTAAATAATTATTCTACCAGATTATTTAGAAATAGAACTTAGGTTGGATACAATGTTCTATAGCCTACAGCTTAGTGAGATGCAGACTATTGTACGGATTTAAATATTTAATAATCCTCAAACATTTTTTTCAGACTTGGTCATTATTGCATATGAAACAAAAATAATACAATAGATCATGCTCATCAAATTTGCTATTGTATGGTCACCTCTTTTCAGGGCCTACAGGTATCAGTGATACGCTAAGACATTTTCAAAACCATCTTTCCCATAATAATCTCTTCATTCAATTATAACTGCATTAAAGCAATGCCAGAACACAAAGTCGTAGGTTAAATACTATTAAGTTGAAAAATTCTTTAAAATAAACACACTGATCAACAGTTACAAAAAATAGTAAAATGGGACATTTGTTTCATTGGTTGTTTTTATTTCAAGAAGTTTTCCATTTCAACCTTTTCCTTTAATATAAAGATATTGGCTCTGGAACATAACCAGCAAAAATAAAGTATGAGCATTTTAGATTGAAACTAGGAGTTTGTGTGCCAAGATTCTGCATGCTATGCCTGGGAAAGTGCTGAGGCCTCAGAACCTCAAAAAATTTGTTTCTGAACAGGAATGCTGACGCCACTCATCTGCATTACTTCAACTCTCAGTTCTGTGGGTGTAGTGTGCTGTTCTTACCACCTCAGTTACTGTGTACAGCTCCAAGGCAGGCAATCTCCAAGAGCCAAGACAGTAATTCCTCCTACTTTGAGTATTTCATACAGTAGCCAGAACACCAGCCAAGGGATATTCCTTGAATCAAGGCAAGAGCTTAAAGTCAATCAGCTGGGTAGCTTGGCAAACACAATCACCCCACCGTCACACTGTGGAACTATTCACAATAATGAAGAGAAAGGTGGGCAAAGCCAGACTTCCAGCTAAATGCACATATCTTACACCACCTTCAGGCTGAATGGTTTCTCTATGTTGAAATGTTTTGCTAGGGGACAGAGAGAGGGTGGGGCAGGGAGGAGAAATCATATTGCATACTACAAAAATACTGTATGAAATTCAGATTTCAGTATTCCTGGAACTCTGCCACACTGATTCTTCCATGTACATCTGTGGCTGCTTCCCATTATGTTGGCAAAGCTAAGCAGTTGCAGCAGAGACTCTATGATCCATGAAACCTAACATTTATTCTGTGGCCATTTAAAGAAAAGGTTGCCAACCCCTGACTAGAGCATAGCAACTTGCACAAGTGCTATGCGTATCTCACTTGGTCCAGTGAAGTGGAGGGTTATTTTGCTTGTTCTGCAGGAAAAAAAAAAAGCCCCCTCACGGAGAGTGGGGGAAAGGAAAAAAAATAAATGACTTACCAAGGTCATCTAGCAAGTGTAAATTACTCATATTCTTTCACTTTCTCAAAGGGCTTCAACAAATAAGTGGTAAAATCTTCAGTAACACTAATTAGTAACTGGCTTGTAAAAAAAGTGTTGGCATCCTTTTACTTCTCAATACTGTCATCAAAAGTAATTTGCCTAAACCAGGCACTTAAGAGTATTTTAGCTTGTGAAGGGCCAAGGATTAAACGCTGGGATAGCATGTTCTGCCTGACAATGTTAACAGGCTTGCTCTGCTGAGCTGCTCACAGGCTCCAGTGCAGAGGAAAAAACCCTGAGCACACGCGCATTCTCTTACATTTCTTACTCTTTCTCAGACAGAGCACATTGTATGACAAGGTCAAATTCTTCTGAAATTTAGCTGCTAAAGCATTTTTTTCCCACATTTTCTCAGAACATGTCACTGGCGTCAGCCTGAAGATATTTTTCAAGGAGAGAAAGTCTTCCCTCGGTATTTTATGCTTAAGAAACTACAAAGAATTTGTATTTTTAATCTTAAACCTTTCTTCTAAAATATAAATATTATGTATTTATAAAATAGATGCTGTCACCGTCACAATTCACTTTCCTTAAGTATGTCAGAAATAAAGAAGATAAAGCTTTACTAAGGAGAAGGACCAAATACTGACTTAAGTTGAAGAGGAAATTTAGCCTCGGCTTGGGCAACAACCATGTGATTCTGGGAAAGTCTTTAAGCCTCTCTGTTTCCTCAACTTATAATAAGACTGCATGACCTCTAGAGGTGAGTTTTAAAACTATGTCCATTTCTCAATATCTGTTAAAGATTCATTCTAACTCCTTAGTTCTAGAGATGAGAACTACAGCATGGTTAACCAAAGTGAGAGAACATCTTAAAAGGATCATGATAATGTACTTTGTACACTGCTTCTTACACGGTGTTCTGTGTTCTCTTTACCTATCCTTGGTTAATCCAGACTAATAAGATGAACTGCAGTTCACCAGAAACTCAAAATAATGAAAGGCATTCTCAATCCAGAATCACTTTTCATAATGACAGATCTCAGTAAGGAATCTCATCTGGTAGCCTAAAGCACAAAATATTGCCTTCTTACTGCATCGTAGTTTATAAACTCAAAATGTTTTAAGCCATTTCACTACAACAATTCTATGTCCAGACCAAAATTTATAGCCTCAAATGTTATCAATATAAAATTCCTCAATCATGAATATTTCCATGGTTCAATGCCATTTTTTAAGATTGTATTGAATTTTTTCAGCCCTATGATTTTATACCATGACCATCAAAGTAATTTACATTTAAATTAATCAAACTCCTGAGAAGGCTTAACACCATCCCATTAACCTTTAACAAGTTAACATTTTTAACTATAAATAAAATGAGGTATTTAGAAAAGGCTTGTGCTTAGTGATACTTGTGCTTAGTGATCCTAACCTCATGTCTGTCATGGAATAATTCTTTAGCTCTATACACATTGATTCTTCATTTAGACAACAAAAGTAACAATTACTTTTTCTATGAGCCAACATGTAAGGTAACAGTTGCTGAAGTTTGATGTCACCACCAAAACTTAAGAATAAAGGCTCTATCCACAGGGACATGAAGGATAGAAGGCACCAAAGAACAGCAAAATATTTGATTCCCTTGCTAATGTGCTCAGGGAGGGCATCTGCAAATAACACAATAGACCCCTGGGACTTCCTGTCTGTCATGGGGAGACAGTAAACAAGTAATGTTAGCAGAGTTCGGAAAACACTAAAAAGAGGATGTGGCCAAGCCTACTGAAGGGGATAACAGGGAAGAGGCATATAAATTAGATGTAAGAGAGGTGATACTAAGCTGCAGTAGCCAAGAGCCAGGAAGTGACTGTTAACACGAAAAGGAAGGGGCTAAATGGAGACTGGGAGTAAAGTAAATGTGTATGAAATCTCTCAATTAGATATATCATACTATATAGTCATATTATATGTATACTATATATTTGTATTGTACACACACACACACACACATACTATATGAGAGAAAATTAAAGTCAACTGGGCATGGTCCAAAGACATGATATTTCGAGGCAAGTAACCACAAATGAGACTTCAGGTTGTAAGAACCTTGTATATTATGCTAATGATGTTGAAATTCAACACCCAAGTTCTGAAAACCCAATGAAGGATTTAAAGCATAAAAATTAATCAGGTATGGCATTTAAAAAGAGGAGAATAAAAGCTTTGACAGGCACAAAGTCAGGTGAACAGGCAAAAATGTGGGGAAGGTGACAGTTTCAGGGTCTCCTGCAGAAACAGAAAGGACACCGATTTCATGTAGGAGGAATCCTGGAGAGAATCATTAAGATGCAATAAGGAAGCTTCTGTACACCTCGGTGCTTTGTCAGAACTAGAAGATACAAAGGAAAATTTAGAACTCCAAACCGATGATGGCTAACTGTGGAAACTGTCACACTGCGCATGTTGAGTAGAAATACAAAAGACACCCTATAGATCATATTTTCATTTCTCACCTATATGTATAACAAAGAATTTCCTCTATAGGAAAGACATTTTCAACCAACTTTCAAAAACAGTGCCAAAGAGTCAGAATATTAGACAAGAAACAGAAAAGCCTGACAGGTGCTGAATTGGAATGAATGTTCCACATATGCCCACGCAGGATCCACAGGATTGTGACTTGTTGGAAAAGGAAGATAAAAATAAGAAAGGAAAATTCAATTTTTGAGCTTCAGTGTTCAAACAAACTGAAAAGGGGTGAAGAAAGGTGTAACATGGCTTTCATATCTTTCTTTATTCTTGCAAATAAAGACAGAATTTGTCAGAGGGGAGTCACAGGAACGGAATGATTTGACAAAAGTGATAGTCTCAAACATGAAAAACATTTGAAGGATAAAAAAAGACAAAAGAATTTGATAAGTATTTTCCAGAAACTACCACAATCTATCACCATGAATACATAGAGAAGAGGGAAAATTTAGGAATTCTGTCTATCTTAGATCTAACACTAGCAAAATTAAAAAGAAAATCATATTATCAAAACTGTATTGTGTCAAAAACAGCAACAGATCTACACGTACAGGAACATTATTTTATGGTAAGAATGATTTGATCTGACGATTTTGATTCAATAAAACAAAATTCAATTATGAGACATTGTTATTCCCACACAAGAAGACAGAAACAAAGCCAGAATCCACTTCTCAGAAAAAAATTGGCAAAATTTCCTAAACAGAAGCCCCACTTACACCAAATCTGGTACCGTTGGGTGCCAGACATCCACAGCAGGCACCAGACGGTGGAGCTACTATCGCTTGCTTCACAGATTGCTGTCTGGTTGCAATTTCTAGTCATATGTGATTTGGTGGAGCAGAGAAACCCCCGCTGGCTTTCCTCTATCAGTTCTACATCCCAGCTCCATCCATCAAAATAAACAGATGTCCCCACAAAGATAAGAGCCAGGTATCACATCTCTTCATCCAAGAAGCATTTCTTTACTCTCATGCAAAGTATTATTAAAGGAATAATTTAATTTACAAATTGTTGAACAAGCACAGCTTAAACAAAAGTGAAGAGAAAAGCTGCCTCCTCAGCTGTTCTCCCTGCATCTAACTTCCCTCAACCTGCATCTTTCCTGCATCCCTTGATCTCTGCCTTTGTTGCATTTCTCAAACTCAGACTTAAGCCATTTTCATCACCTATCTTTCCTTTTTACTTTTTAAAGGTTTGCAAAATGTCATCAATTAATCACATACACACACATCCACTGAAGCATTTATACCACATATCTAAGATGTATCAGACACATCCTATCTCAGAGGTAGAAAAGTAAACAGTATGTTCTGAAACTAGTAGATACTACAAGTTGACACATCCTATACTACAGAAAGGAAAAAAATTTTAAAGAAAAAGCCAAAAGGAAGAAACTGCAATTGGTGCTTTATTAAGCATGTAGTTTCCTTTTTAAAAGTGTCTTACTTTCATCTCACACAGAAACAAGAACAATTAAAACGGCCTTTCAGAGTGTAGTAGTTACTTCCTCCATAATTTACAATTTTGCACAGGATGTTAGAAAAGCCATGCCTAGCACTCTTTTTCCTAAATCACACCAAAAATCAGGACTTCATAAAAAAATTAGAAAATCATAAGCTGGAAACTTACATATACCCTCTATGGTAGTTTCTGCAGATAAACCTCCATGTGATTTTTTCTTGACACACCATACAGGATAGTGGCTCATCTTTAAGGGTTCACTCCCCACGGGGAAGGAATGCCACTTCTACACCAACAGCTCAAGAAACCCCAATTTATCTTGAAAAAGGAAGTTAGGAAAGCACTTAACATCTTGCCTTTCTAAACAGTAACTGCAGTCACTTTATACTTATCAAAAATATGTATTGAGAGTTGTAAGATACTAGAATTGACCAACAAAATGCTCTCTCTTATCCCTAACTTGTGAATTTAATGATTTCCTTTATACATCTTAAACTTCAGAACTTTGTTATAGCTCAAACAGAATAATAAAACAAATGGAGGCATACTTTTAGACAACACATACAGAACTAGCAGTTATTTCCTACACCCAATTTAATTTTCTGAAAATTTCACATCCTACATAGAATAAGCTTTCACAGATGATTATCTAATAATAAGTGAAAAACAATTTTGTTTTCAAGATACTGAGTATATTTCAAATTCCTTTGATAGGCAAAGATCTAACACAATAACTGAGCACAAGGCATGTCTGAACCTTTTGGAAGGATACTCATGGTACACAGATGTGTTCGAGCAAATTTCACCTTTCAAAGGGTCACAGACAAGCTAGAAAAGAAATGGCCATGTCCCATGCCATCTAAAAGAGTGACAAATGTTTCAATCAGATCATATCTACATACGCAGTCATTTTTAAAAGAAAATTATATACTAACCAAGGGCAATAAAGTGCTACCAAACAGAATATCCAAATGATAAGTGTGTGTGTAACTCACACAATATTTTATTCCCTAATAACTATTGTTCTATACTATTCAATGTGACAGAAACCTAAAACAACAAACAAAAATCCTGCCATCAATCTTCACCGTCATGGTTAAAACCACTTTCATTCTCAAGAGTTAGTTTTAACTTGCTGATTCTCCTTGACTCTTTTTATAGAGAATAACCATGCTAGAATATTTGAAAGGCTCAATGCTTCAGCAGAAAGTTTTCTGTTCTCAAATTTGTATCAATTTACCTAAAGGGTTCTAGTTGGGTAATTCTAGGTTTGTCCTTCCACTAGCATGAACAGTGTGTATCAAAAGATTGAAATGGTCAATTGTGTACAGAGGCTTCATCCCAGTTAAAAGAACCTTGGTGACTGTGCACAAATCCTGATACAAACAGGTTGCATTTCCTTGAGTGTGGGAGTGGAGTGGAACATTCCCTGCTGTAAAACATAAAGCAGTTTTATCCCTTCACAATTCTGGTAGACTCCGAGTGCTTGAAAGGATCCCCATGAGAAGCAAGGCCCATGTGAATGAAATGATAGCCTATACATAAGGCCCTGGTTCAGTAGCCATGATTAAGCAACAGAGGCTACGGGAACGAAAAAAGATGTAGAAATATCTCTCTGTCACCCACCCACACCCACACACACAAACACACATGTATTTTAATAGTAAATGGTAATAAAAAGTAAATTCAAACACAATTTCAAGCTAGAAATGTAGAATTTTCTATAACCAATTTTATGAGTATTTGACCTTTCATGGCACATGATTCTATTAAGCACTTATTCATTCAAAAATAGAAACAATCTTGTGTTTAAAATACTGGAGACAGTTTTTTGTATTAGAAAAATATTTAATATATTTACCAAACAAGAATATAAAAGATGACTAAATCTAAAGTTATGCAAAAGATTCATAGAAGCATTAATTACAGATTTAACAGAGTAATCATGGAAATCTATTTCCAGAGTGGAAATTCCCAGATACTGTTTTCTTGTTTGTTTGTTTAACAATTTGGGGTATTCCCACATAGCTTAAAAATTAACAGTAAATTTATCACCGTCCATAAGTTAACAAAAAATATCTCTTGCCGTTCTATAACACTGTTTCATCAATTTGGAGGGCATTAAAATGAAACATGTCATATCACTGGCTGTTGTCAATTTTCAAATATTTTGACCATTATGTTTTAGGGGATTAAACATATGTGCTTTTCAAATGGCATTGTATGATATGCATGGCTTGCTTTTGTGGAAGTGAAATCCAAGGATTTCAACAGATGCCTCATTTTGTAAAACTACATCAGACAATTCAAAGTAGTGGACATCACTTGGCTCCTCCTACAACTCTAGCAAACATCGCCTTCCCTCTCAGCTTCCTATCTTAACACAACCCCGGGTCTTCTCTACTATCCCACTCATTTT
This sequence comes from Ochotona curzoniae, assembly GCF_017591425.1. Taxonomy (NCBI): domain Eukaryota; kingdom Metazoa; phylum Chordata; class Mammalia; order Lagomorpha; family Ochotonidae; genus Ochotona; species Ochotona curzoniae. Next base: position 7,015,449 of record NW_024466605.1, read on the forward strand.
CCCACACACCTTCTTTCAAGAGATGTATAATGACAAAACAGTACAACAATACAAAGGAACAAGATAGTTGGTTTCGCAATTACCAGCTTGGACACAAACTCTTTGCATCACTTTTTGCAAATATTTTCATTGTTTTAAATTTTGTTTCCTTCAACTCATGAAATAGAGACTGAATTAAATATTATAACTCTGACATGTTCTCATATCTTTAATACTGATTTTGCTTTGATGTCCAATCTTTTTCTGACAACAGTGCTACATGGAGGTTTTCAAGCCTTTACCCTATAGAGCATACTTTACCCTATAGGAGCATACCCTTTAGAGTATACTTCTAAATCTTGCGTAGATTTAGAAATATTTCAATGATATTCTAAAACCTACATAAAAGTATGTGAAGAAAATAGAACTAAGGAAACCATAATTAGTTCAACAAAATATATTACAAAATTAAAGACTAGTTGATAAAGAATTTGTAAATAGTCAAATATTACTCTGTAAATCTGGCTATTTGTATCCTCTACTCATATGTATAAAGTTTTGAAGGATACTAAGGCCATCAGATATACTAACCCTGATGCCTTCAGAAACAGGATAATTGCTGTTAAGTGCATACTGTGATTACCTGGTTAACATAAACTTAAGCTGCCCTTCCATGGGAAAATGGTCCTGTTTTGTCTTTCTCAATTGAAAAACATGAAAAGCAATGTAGATATTGAAGCCCTATATATTGTTTTGAACGCAGGGAAGTGCTATGTTCCCTCACTTGAAGATTTCCTTGACATATTTTTACTGAACTCAACTCAATGACTTGACAGAGTGATGCCGTTTGTCATACAAGGTCTCCAATTACTAGATTCATGAGATTATTTATTTCCCTACAAATACTATCTTGATGTATGTCTTTTCAAAAAAAAAACAGCTGGGCGAAATGCAAAGTGACATACAAGGGATGGAGAGAAGGAAAAAGGGATGGAGAGAAGGAAAAATGGATAGAGATTCTCCTTTCGCTGTTTCAGGCTCCTAAATGTCTGCAACAGCTAGGTCTGGGCCAGGGAGAAGCCAGGAACTCCATCCTTGTCTCCAATGTGGATGGCAGGGAACTCAAATACCTGGACCTTCATCAGCTGCTCCTTGAACTGCACATGAGCAAGAAGCTAGATCAGAAGCAGAATAGTGGGCCCAGCACGGTGGCATAGTGGCTAAAGTCCTCACCTTGAACACACCAGGATCCCATATCAGCACAGATTTCAATTCCAGCAGCCCCATTTCCCATCCAGCTCCCTGCTTGTGGCCTGGAAAAGCAGTCAAGGATGGTCCAAAGCCTCAGGACCCTGCACTTGCATGGGAGACCTGGAAGAAGATCCTGGCTCCTAGCTTCAGATCGACTCAGCCCCAGCTGTTGTGGTCACTTGGGGAATGAATCATTGGACCAAAGATCTTCCTCTCTGTCTCTCCTCCTCTCTGTCTATCTGACTGCAGAATAGTTGGGACTGAACTATCACATATGGGCATCCAAAAGAACAGCTGTGCCACAGGCTCATCCCAAGGAGTTATCTTTGCCAGCAGTTTCAGCCCTCAAGCAAAAAGTAACTACAACCTTCACATAGTCAATAGACTTACTTGAACCAATTTCACCATAATCAAAAATCTCTGAAGAGAATTCTGTCATCCACACGTGGGAGGACCATAAGCACTACAGATCAACTAGGAATTTAGCCACAACTTAAATATGCACCGTTCTTCCCCAAATTCAATATGTCAGCACCTTAACTCATTAGGCATAAGAAATCAAACAACAGCTGCCTAGTTCATTGCTTTGCATTTTGCAATACATACTAACATTAAGTCACCATCCCAGTATAATCTGGCTTGTCACACGTTTAGAGAATGGGGCTGGTATTGAAGGTTCTATAGCAATTCTTCCAACCAGCTTAGGGGTATTCATAATAATACAAACACATGTGATAAGTGGTGATAACTTGGTTAGCAACCTAGAAATAAAAAATCTCATTGGAAAATACTATCCAAAAATAACAAAAATAACAGGACCCAAGGGCACTGGAGGATGGTTCTCAAAATTAATTTGTTATCAATAGAGCTTGTCCTTGAAGACACCTCTACTGAAAAGAGATTTGGCATGGACTCCAACTATGGCTTTATGTATTGGATATTTGCAAATTATCTCCCAGTTTAGAAAAATCTAAAATTATTCACTGGGCCTTCATTGATAACTCAAATGGGAAATCTGGACAGAATTATGTTCATTTAGGGAATGAAAAGGGGATGAAAAATCTTTTGTATCTCCTTCACTCTGTAATTCAGTCACTCAAATAAATAAATATTTCTTTAAAATCATAATCTTATCAGTGCATATTTAGTTTAAAATTATAAATATAGTTTCAAAATTGCATTTGCATAAAATGCAGACATCAACTAAAACCTCCCTATCTTTTAAGATCAAAATTATTAGGGAAATGCAAATCCAAACTAAGAGATGTGATCTAAAGTCTATTAGTATTATTATTCTAAGAAAATCAAAGATGTAAGATATTGGCAGGGACACACAGACTCCTCTATAGTACTGGTTGGAATCTAGATATGTGCAGCTATTGGAAAACAGAATGTAGATTTTAAAGAAATTAAATAACAGAACTGCCATCTTGCCCAGCAGTCTGGGCAAATGCCCAAAGAAAATGAAATCACCACCTCTTGTAAAATATCTGCATTAACCATTCACTAAAGCATTGTTTACAAGAGCCTTGGTACTGAAATAAGCAAAATGCTGTCAATGGATGAACGAGATAAGGAATCTAAAACAGAGATGTTCAAGCACATAGCATACACAGTAGAGTTGGGGTGGGCCTATGGTACAAAGGTGTAGATAACACACAGGACATTCACGTTCCACACCAGAGTGCTTGAGTTCAAGCTCTCTGAGCTTCACTGCAGTCTTCTATTTGTTAACACCCTGTCAGTTGCTGGGTTAAGTGGTTAGGTCCATTGCACTCAAATAGAAGGTTCCAATTGAATTCCACATTCCTAGCTTCATCCTGGCCTAGGCTCAGCTGATGTGGGTGTTTGAGGCAGTTAGCCAGTAGATGGGAGATCTTTCTATCTGCCACTGTTGCTGCCTCTTTGCCTTTAAAACAAAGAATAAATTTTGCAAAATAAAACAAGATCTTCCATTTGCCATAAAATTGAACAGCTAAGACACAATAAGAAAAAACACTGAATGAACTCACTTACATGTGAATCTTAAAAACAAAAAGAAATCCTAAAAAAACAGAGCTGGAAAATAAACTGTTCACCAGTAACGGAGATGGTATGAGAGGAAATGGCAAAATGTGGGTCAGAGGTCACACTAGCCAACATGATGCATGAAAAATTTTAGAAATCTGATGTGCAACATTAAGATTATAGGTAATAAAATTACAATGTATTTGTGATTCACACTAAGAGAATAGATTTAGTTTTTACTTTTGATATAAAATCAAAAAAAAAAAAACACAAACTTTGTGAGTTGATAGGTGTGTTGGTTTGCTTTACTGTAGTAACTTTGTTACTGTCTGGATGATTCCACTAATATCATGTTGTATACCTTAATTGTAATAAGGTTTATGTAGAAAGAAACAAAAGCAGTCACAGTAGCAGAAAATAAACTAGTGGTTTCCAGGGTACAAGGGAAGTGGAAATGAAAAGCTGTTAAGTGAGTGTAGTTATTATTACATAAGATGGTCTTGATAACTGCTCATAACATGTTGTGTACATGAGGATTTGTTACAATAGATTTCATGTTAACTGCTCGTACAACACACAAAACAAGCAATGCTACAATGAGACACAAAAGAAAATGTCTTGATGATTGCATTTATGACCTTGACTTAATGATCATTTCCAGGGTGTACATCTAGATTATGTCCAAACTCAACAAACTGCTTTCAGTAAACATGCCCAAATTTCTTATTTCTTCTAAATACAGCATTTTTTTCTAAATAACCTTGCTCCTCCAATCCTCTGCCTGACAGCTCAAAATAAATGTTTCCTATATTCTCATCCAGAACAACTTAACCCATTGCAGGGGTTACTATTCTCCAAATTGCTCACCTTTCATCTGAAATGATGTAGCAAATCTTCTCTCCCCCAAACAGTTCCCTCTCTAAAAAGCAATTATACTGCCAGCTGATTACAATAATGATTTTCTTAAAATCTTGACAAAAATAATTAAATTCCTAACACAAAAGCTAACAAATAAAAATTGAACTGTTCATCATGAATTTAAATAGAAGCCATTATACACTGTAATTACCCTGATTCAATTATATTAAAATTGTTCTAGAGATTTATATATATTTCACATTACCCACACCTCTGCTAGGAAGCTACTTTGCACTTTCATAAGGAATTGGATCATGGTCCAATTGGCCATACAAACTCTGAACTGAATCTCTAGACTTCCTCATAGCATAATCATCAATCATATCACTCACTTAGATGGAATTTTTTTTTAAAAAAAAGAAGCATCAATTTCTGATATGAATCCGTGGACAAGTACATTATTCTAAGAAACTTCAACTGTTATCATACTTAACATTCACAACTCAAAACTTTTATGAACTAACCCTAAGCTGTATATTAAATCATTCTACATACCTCAAATATATTCACCTTAAGACAGCAAGAAATTTTGTTTTAGTTTGAGTAAAATATTCTCATAAAAGGAAAGTACTGAAATAACAACAACATAACAACTTTCAAAAAATGCATAATTAAATGTTTCAAGGGTCCAAGACAAATGGAAACAGCAGATAAATAGAAGGGGAAAAAAACCTGCAAGGGCCACCAAGGTGAAAATTGGCCTGTTCAAGATGGAACTGCAAGTTTCCTCATGTTTGCCAATCCTGCAAGAATCATCACAATATTTTTAAGTCAGTTTTGCAAAATTCAGGAATGCATTTCTAATGATTTACACTAGAATTAGCCCTGCAAGATTTAGGGGTAGGTCCTGACTTCCTAAATGGGACACCAAAAGCAATAGCAATAAAAACCAAAATAAACAAATGGGACCTCATCAAACTAGGAAGCTTCTGTACAGCAAGGGAAACAATCAACAAATTAAAAAAGCAACCCACAGATGGGAGAAGATCTTCACGCACTATGTAGGTGATAGAGGGCACGGGAAATGGGCAGACATTTCACAAAGGAACAAACCCAAATGGCAAACAAACATATGAAAAAATGCTCAAGTTTCCTGGCAATAAGGGAAACCCAAATTAAGACATCAATGAGGTACCACCTGACGCCAGTAAGATTGGCCCACATACAGGGAAACACCAACAACACTTGCTGGCGAGGATGCGAGGATACTCCACTGCTGGTGGGGCTGCAGGTTGGTACAGCCTCTATGGAAATCAGTATGGAGAACACTCAAACAACTCAAAATCTACATACCATATGATCCAGCAATAGCACTCCTAGGAATATAAATGCAAAACACCTGTTACATGAGAAACCAACATGCATCCCTATGTTCATAGCAGCACAATCAGTAATTGCAAAAACATGGAAGCAACCGATATGTCAATCAGCAGAAGACTGGATAAGAAAGCTATGGTTCATTTACTCCATGGAATACTACTCAGCCAATAAAAAAAAAAATGCAGTTCTTTGAGCCCAAATGGGCCCACCTGGAAACCATAATGCTAAGGGAAATGAGCCAATCTCAAAAGGTTAGATACCACATGTTTGCCTTAATTTGAGATTATGTCAATATGAAAAATAGTACCTGTAAAATGTAATATCTCAACCTCAAACAGCCCATCTCACATGCAATAAGATATTGTGAAGTAACCAATGTACCAACAATCAATGTGAGTCAGATTGCTCTATGATCTATATCAAAGATCTGTAAAACCTAATATACTTTTAATATACTATGTTATTCCATAATGGGGCGGGAGAGCAGAGAAATCTTTCATCTCCCTAGAATGTGTGAGGAAGACATGAAATATAACCTACCAAGATCATAACTGGTAACTCAAAGACAACAGACTCGAATCAGCATTAGGCAATAGTAAAACTACAAAGGCATACAGGGGGAATCAAGAGCGATCCTGACAACCTCCTAACAGGAGATCATATGCACAGAGCAGCGGCGGGGGGGGGGGGGGGGGGGGCGGACCCCAGAGCGGAGTAGGAGGACAGGAGGAGACTTGTATCAGAACCCTGAAGACTCCCGGATCCTCACCAAGGACTATCAGTATGAGCACCAAGGACTACATCCCAACTGCCAAGGACCACGGGGAATTGGAGTCCCTTCAGAGGCCAAGAACTCTGAGGTCATCCACTTCCGCTTGAATCTACCACATTGGGATGGAAGAAGTCCAAATCCTTCCTCACAAGATCCAAGGGCATCAGAACAACAGCCAGGAGCCCTGGGCAGTCCACAGAAACAGAACAGTAAACTTCCTTCGGGACTAGGAAGGGGAGCTTTCTCTGATCCTTGCTTGGTTCCAACTTTGGGTCCACACCCTCTCTGGCAATGACCATCAGGATCGCTCCAGCAACCCCTCAAAACAAACAAACAATTAGAATGGATAGACAGAGAATAACAAGGAAAGCTTAGAATCAGACAGGAAAAGGTCAGTGTGGATTCACTTATACCTTACTAGGTGGGACACAAAGATTAGTTACCTCACTAGGGTATTGAAGATTTCTCTGCACACCCCTCCTAAAACTGTTCTGCACCTAAACTATTGACATATGTCTTGTTAGAGTTATAAGCAAGTTTATCCAGAAAAACAAAAAAACGCCAGGTTCAACAAAATTATGCTTCAACGCTATAAAATGCTAAATACTATAATGAAAATAGACACAAAACAGCTGAATAGTAATCTATAGCCATTTTAAGGTGTATAGAACCTGGTTGTATATAAACTAAAATTGAAATGTTAATTGAAGAAGTCACAGGATGTGGTTAAGAACTTGCATTCTTTTTTTTTTAACATATTGGTTACTCAATACCATGTCATTTAATTCCATAACGTTATAAATTGTTGCTGATGTTATGTTGGGGCTTTTAATTGACCGGGATGATACTCTGCCAGCTCTACCTTCAAACCAGAGAAGGTCTCCCCAACAAGCCATTCAACTTATCTGGAAAATTAGATGCTGGACTCTATGCTTGGTATATGATTGCAATGAAAGAATCTCATCTGAACTTGTGGTAATGCAAAAAGGTGGAGGAATCCACCATGGGGGGAGGGTTTGGGGAGGGGTGGGGAGAATCCCAGTGCCTATAAAACTGTGTCACATAATACAACGTAAAACTGTGTCATATAGGCAATGTAATTAATAAAAAAAAAAAAGAATTAGCAATTTTCAAGAAAAGCATCAAGACGTCCTTCGCATAAAGTAATGGTTTTAGGTACCTTGTTCACAGATGGTCAGGCATAGATCATGCATTGTAAGATGAACACTGCATTTTACCTCCTATTACCCTGATGCAAGATACATTAGGTCACAATGGTGCAGCAAGGGCCACTTTTCTCACACGGAGCTCTAAGTTCAAGCACTGACAATGATCCAGTAACAACACACTCTAGGAATATCGCAAAGTTAATATAAGTGGAAAAGATTACTGTCAGCATGATTCAAAAGGGAAAGAGTTGACAGAAACAAATTTGGAACTACATACTTAAAATGCCAATAAAATGACCAAATGTCACCTTTTTCTCTCACAGCCTACACATGACATCAGAAGAAATTTCCGCGGCCCAGACATTATACAAAGGCAATAGGCTAAGGGGGTAAAGAATATCGTTTCCAAATCGAAAAACGATATAATCTGCACACTTCATACACCTACACAGGCTCCCCAATGCAAGCAAGATTTTACACCAATCTTACCGAGAAAGGACTGCAACAAAACGCAACTTGTGAGCTGACCTTCACTGGCAGATTTCCGAAGACACTGGCCAAAATATCTTGTCAACAAATGTGGTAACCTGAGGTGTTAAACCAGTATTTTCAGTTTACAAAAGTGTCTTGTCAGTACAGCAGACATCTGGCATCATCAACGAGAAAGTGAAGAGAAATAAAATGAAGAATGAGGTTCAACAGCCTCAGCAGTGACAGTTGTCAGAAAATGTGGGAGCTTCAAAGCTTATAGGAAAATGGAATTCAAAAATAACCTGATTTTTCCATGAACTTTAGGAAACCTCTCCGGCAAACATACACCAACATGGAGAAGAACTTTGGTAAAAATAGAAGATACACCAACTCATTATCTCACCATGTGTAAAAATCAAGATTGCAGCAGTGTGTAGGATCCACTTTGGGAGTAAGGAAGCAGAAGACAGACCTAACACACACACACACACACACACACACACACACACACACACACACACACACACACACACTAGGTAGTCCTACAATCTAATGGACCAGTGTGATACGCCAGCAGAAATACCTTGCCTCTGCAGAAGCACATAATTAGGTAGCCTTTCAGGTATACAGTTTGAAAGGCTACCTGGATCTTGCCACCTCATAAACACCTCTGCAATGGCCTCCCAGATGGCCACTCATTATTAATGAGAAGCCACTTTCCTTATTCCTTTGATACCACACTCAGTGCAAAGTGACCACCTGCAACTCAGTATGCAGGCTATCACCAGACACACTATCTGCCTATTGCCTTCGTCCTGGACTTGTCAGCACTTGGAAATCACAGAGATACATTTCTGCTGTTCATAACCCATTAGTTAAATGTATTTCCTTATGGTAACCCAAACAGACTAACACAGGATATCCTACAAAGAGAAACAACACAATGCAATAAAGGGACAATTGAAACATAGCCATTCAAAGAAATTTTTTGAAAATTTTACTATATTATGAAACTACACATTAGGCCAGGTAAAAATAATACAGGACAAATCAAAAACAATCTAGAATGTTACTGACTTGCAATTCGGACTCTTTGAGACAAGAAAAAAGAAATGATGAAATGAGAAAGTTCCGATTTCTCCACACTTGCACTGGAGAGCAGAAACCACGCAGCAGCATCTATAGGATCCTCGAGAGAAGGTATGAGTACTGTGTTCTTTAGGAACACGGGCAGGATGGAGGGAAGGATGAGAAAGAACACTCTGCTCCTATATCTATACTGTGAACTACATTAAAGCTGCTCCTCTCATAACATTTCAAAAAATATTAAAAAATCCAATCTATAGGAATAAAAGCAACAGTTTTTACAGTTAATAATTAACTTTCCTGAAAACAATAGGATATGAGCTCTGGTCAAATAAATAATGGCTGGAAATGAAAATAAGCGTTTGAGGATTAGGAAGAATAAAAAGAATGCATTCCATGTTCTCTGACAAGCAGACAGGGTATATATAATTAATAAAAACTACAAGAAGAAAAACCTTAGAAACTTAAGTTTACTCTCTCTCTTCCTCTCTCTCTCTTTCTCACACACACTCACACACAAATCAAATCAAATAACTAAAGCAGCTCCCCCACAAAAAAGAAATGAACTTTGCATATAACACATCGCAAACAGCAATAAAGATCGTTTAACTGGCTATCATTGGCTGATAGAAGGGAAGAGAGTTCACAGAAAATGAGAGCACTGGCGTTCTGCTTAGGAGAAAATTGATACACTAAAGTCAACTTATAAAGAAGAGTTACAGGGCCCGGCGCGGTGGCGCAAGTGGTTAAAGGTCCTCGCCTTGCACGCCCGGGATCCCATGTGGGCGCCGACGGAGGAACTTCCTCTCTGTCTCTCCTCTCTGTATATCCGCCTTTCCAATGAAAAAATAATAAAAATAAATCTTTAAAAAAAAACAAAAAGAGTTACAATCACTATGACACCTTCGTAAATACAGAACAAAGCAAGATCAGGAGCTTGGGAAAAACTGTAACACTACATAAAAATGCTAACACACAACAGTACTCAGAACAAAGAGCTATTGTATCCATAAACTTAACTTATTGAAAAAAGACATTGAGATTGACATTTAACTTAATATTTAGAAGAACACCTAACATGACATGAAAAAATTAGAAATAAAACATTAGTAAAGATATGCTAGCCAAAAGGTAAATAACATAAAAATATCTCCTTGGTCTTCATTATCAAAACAGACAGAATTCAGACCTCAAATAAGGCAAAATATAACACTGTGTAACCAGCATCCCACAGAAGCACCAGTTAAAGTCCCAGTACCTTGCATTCTGAGCCAGTCCTTGCTTATGTGTCTGGGAAAGCAATGAGAGATGGTCCAACTGCTCAGGCACCTGTACCCACGTGGGAGATTCATATGGAGTCCCAAGCTCCTGGCCTTGACCTGGCACAGCCCAACCCCTGCAATAGGCATCTCTCTAGATATTTTTTTCTCACTCACACAATCACCCATTTAGCTTTTTAAACACACAAATCAGTTGTAGTTTGCTTTGTCTTTAAATGCTGGCAATTAATGAAACTGAAAAAAATATCCACTAAAGTTTTTAACTTCCCATATAAAACAAGCCTTCAAAGAAGATAAAGTAATATTTCCAAATTTATACAGAAAGAGTAATGATAACATCACATGTGATTTTATAACTAAAAGCACTGCTCAAAGAAAAATGTGTGGTATTGACTCCTATAATGTTTTAGAAAAAAATGAAAAGGAATTGAACATCTGAATCAAACTTATAAAAGGAAATATAGAATTACAAAAACAAAATTAAGAAATTTAAGCATTTCTTAAAGAAATAAAATTCAACGAATAACAACTAATCAAGGAAGCAAAACACAAAATGAAGAATAAAGATAAGAAGTCACAGAAAACTAAGAAACTAGACTATTTCACGCAACTATGAAAAATATTATTATTTATATTTGGATGTGAAATACTCTTCCTAGGAAAAACTATTCAACAGTCATCAAGTTTGATCCTAGAGATACAGAAAATCTTCACAGTTACTTTTCACAATAAACTGGAGAAAAGTACCAAATATCAATACTCCAAAACCTTTGGGCCTTAAAATTTGAGAGAAAAATTCTTGAGTGTTAAAATTAACACTTTTAAATGATGATGTTTAAAAGAGTCTCAGAAAATAGGAAAATATTTTACCACTGTACTGGCAGAAAATAACACTGACATTAAAATCTGATTAAAAAAAATTTTTAAAAATCTCAAAATACAAAATCAAGATGGATTCCTTTGCTGAAAACAGACTTTTAAGTAAAATAAACTTTTGGCTTTTGCTTTTTAAAAAAATCACCTTAAAGAAAAAGGTGGTGGGGGTGCAAGTAACCTAGCAGCTAAAGTCCTTGTCTTGCAACCACCCGGATCCCATATGGATGATGGTTCATATCCAGCTGCTCCACTTCCCATCCAACTCCCTGCTTGTGGCAGTCGAGGACAGCCCAAAGCCTTGGGACCCTGCACCCACGTAGGAGACCTGGAAGAGCTCCTGGCTTTGGATTGGCTCAGCTCAGGCTATTATGGCCACTTGGGGTGTGAATCTTCAGACAGAAGATCTTCTCTGTATCTTCTTCTCTGTGCATATCTGCCTTTTCAATAAAAATAACTAAATCTTAATAGAAAGGGGGGAAAATGTGGATTCATGATTATAAAGACCAAGTCAAACAAGAGGCTCAACAATATAATGGCTTAAAAAGCAAATTTTAACTTTATTCCTGCTTATCATATTGGCAAATGTCCAAATTTAATGTATTGCATTGATAAGGCAGAGATGAAATGGATAATCTCTGGGGGTAATGCAAAGATTTCATGGAAAGTAGGAATCAAATTACATGTTTATTTTAGTGCAAAAATTTTAGAAATCTATGTATTTTTCATAATATACCGTTTTATAAACTTGAAGATGTTCCGTATCTATAGATTTCACATTTGCTTTGCACCAAAATAAACTTATATTTTAGCTACATTTTCATAGTCTTTTCAAAATTCTCTCATACATGCACTGAAAAGTAACAACACTTATAGAGGACAATTTGACATTCAAATATTTAAATACTCTGGTCAACCATTTCCAACTATCTCCTATGTTACTTCATATATAAATATACACATATATAACTTCAGTGCAATAGTACACAGCAATAAAAATATTAAGTGACTTCAGTTGTCAAGGGAAAAAAGACTGAAATATTTTTAAAATACATCACTTTTACAAGATCCACTTATTTGTAAGACAGAGTGAGAAAATGAGCTTGAGATCTTTCAATCTCTGATTCACTCCCAAGCAGGGTGGAACAGGCAGGGCTGCACGAGATGGAAGATGGCAGCTTCTTTCAGATCTTCTTCCACGTAGGTAGAAGGGGCCCAAACACTTGGACCATCCTGTGCTGATTTTCCCATGCCATCAGCAAGAAGCTGGTTCAAAAGTGGGCCAGCAGGGCTAAAAACCAGTGCTCATCTGTGTATAGTTTTCCCACAATAATGATTTTTCATTTATTATAAGAAGTATGTTTTATATCAGAAAGTTTTGTACCAACATTAAGTGTTTTTCTCTTAGCAGGATACAGAACTCACATTTTCTGGTTCACTCCCCAAATGACTTCAACAGCCAAGGCATAGCTGAAGCTGCAGTCAGGAACTGAAAAAAATCAATCCAGGTCTCCCAAGTAGGTGGCAGGAAGCAAATTCCTGGTGCACCACCCTTCACCCCCTCTGCTTGCATCAGTGGAAAGCTAAATTCAAGAATCAGAGCCAGGAACGGAACTCAGGTATTCTAATGATGTAGAAGCCAGTGTTCTGACCACTAGATCAAACAGCCATTCCTGTTATCTTTGTGAAATACTTCATGAAGTTGAAGGTAAAAAGTTTAAATTATACTTTGACTCTAAGAAATTTGAAGGTATGGAAAAATTACAAGTCTAATTTAACCTCAAAAACTTACTCAAACTCAGTTAGACATGAGACAAGCCATTGTTCTTTGGAGCTCAAAAAATGCGTTAAAATTATTTTTATTTTGGCATTAGATGACCCACATTATTAAGTCAGGATCCCCAAGATGTGGACATTTCTTTCTGAAAGCACTGAGTATTATTAAGATATATAGATTTACAAATGGGAACCTGGCTAAGTACAGTTACTGTTCCAAAGGTATGTCGAAATCCTATTTTTCTAGTTATCATGGTTTAGTAAAGACTAATTGGGATGAAAGCAAAGAATACAAATGTAGAATAGAGAAAACCACGGATCACAGACTTTCTCCATAAATTACTGTTTTCCAATTTTCATCACATCTCTTCTCCTACAATGGCATGACACAGTGAAGTAGTTCAAGGGTGCACCCGGAGGACAAAAAAAAGAGGGAAAAATGTATCCAGCCATTATAAAACTTCTCTTCCCACTTAGCAACCGATTCTGTGAAACACATATCCAACTGTGCTAAGTCCCTCAAGATTCTAACAATCAGAAACAGGTTGCATCAGGGGGAAAAAAACCATAACTCTATTAGACTTATGGCATCTTACGAACTACTTTAGCCAGTCAAAAATAGGCATGCGTACAGTAAGCTTTCAACACTTAGATTAAAAGACCAGCACATCAACATCACATTAAGTATCTTGTGAAATGATTAAAATATTACACAGCTGCCTAGTCCAAATGACAACAATGGATGTTATTGTTTCAAATCTCATTAGAGGGTTATTTAATAACATTCTAGATTATCCTATGATAGATAAGAATTCAAAATTAAGCAAAAAATATACAAACAGACAAAAAGTATCATCAATCCATGTAGTCTGTTTATAAGACAGTTCCTTAGATCGTACTCAAACTCGCATTTGTACCCACACTTCAAACTGTATGTACTTAACAAGTTAGAAACTGAGAACTTCCATAGAAAGGAAAATACTTTCATTGGGAGACAAATAAAGCAATCAAGTCAGACCGTGAAAGCAACAGAGAAAATACACAAGCCCCAAAATTATTGGTATAGAAAAAATTAAAGACACGCCTGGGTTCAGTTACATAGAGTTCTTAACACCTTACTTGTGTAGTAGGATCGCTGTATTACAATTAACTCTATTCCGTATAATATCACACTAAATTATCTGGAAGGACTGAATTACTTTTAGCACATTCCATTTCAGAAGCATGTAGCATACTTGAGGGAATGAAGTCAACTGGTAAAATTTTAAAATAAAACATTTACAATAGAGTTCCTAAAAGGGGTACTTTCTGGCAGATCTGCCTTCTTCTATATGCAGAGATAGTAAGATTTGATAGTCAGATTGTATCTTTCTAGGAACAAAGAGCAAACTTCAGCCAAGAAACTACTTTCTGTGGACCTGTTGTATGTTGGAAAAGGGAGGATCCTGGGATTAACTGAAGCAGAGAGATGACAAAAGAACTGGAGATTAATATAAGAAAGCGTATAAACAGTGAGCTGAGACTACAAAATGCCTATCAGACATAGCTGGAATTAGTTAATGTTTGAGTCTCAAAAAGCATGAGAGAGAAGAATTGTTTATCAAAAATTTTAATAGGCAACATTATTCAAATCAGAGAACAAAAAAAACCTCCCAAAATAACAGGCTTACTCTTCTGTGGCAATAAGCTAAGAATACAAATACCTTTCTAAAAATAATTCAGTGAAGATGTCTCAAAATTCAGAGTCCCACCAGAAAGAATAAATTAATAGGGGAAAAGAGAATGTTAAATGTATCCCCAGCTCATACATTTATCTGCTTTAAGTCTACAGACCAGGTTCCTGCAGTCCCCCAGGATTAAGCACATTAAACTGCAGCATAACGAATGCTGTAACATCTCACTATAAACTCATCAACCATGTGCTAATAGTTCATAAATTTAAGCCAGACATTCATAACTCATTTTCAATGGTTCAACTGTCCAATAAATTGAGAATTTTTAAAAAAATCTTCAGTGTTCCATAAAAAATAAGCCTTTTCAGAATAATTGAAACCAGTAATGCAAAACAAATGTATTTCTTAGATAAATTCAGTTTTAAGTATGCTTTAATTTATATGCTAAGGTTTCTTAATTTCATTCAAGTTTTGGCAGAGACATGTTTATTTTAATTGTTTGGCCTTCAGAATACTAGTTTAGGAATAAACATCTGCTTCTCTCCAATTTTCTCCATTAAACGAGTAAATTTCTCTAAGTTCTGAATGAGAGCCATAGACATTCTGTATTCCTTCTGGAAATAAACTTACAAAATTATAAAATTTCAGTAGAGACATGTGAATTCTGTATAAAGACATACATTACTATAAGACAGGCATTAGTTTAGAAATTATTGCTTATGCATCTATTTATATGTAAGCTGTATGTTTTGGGAAAGACATAATATATTAGCATCTAAGCATTGTGCTAAATATGCCTCTTTAGGACACTTGGGTTACTCCAATGCTGAACACTTCTTACGTCCTTTATAAAGATTACCAAATGGATCCTTTATACAAAACCAAAAGCTCTCCATAGACAAGTATAAGCAGGCTTGTAATCCATCCATACTGGAAACTTTGGGAGGGATTTTTAAAATTATAGATGAGGGGCTTTAGAAATTTCATGAAATATTCACAGTCACCTTTTACAGATGTCTTAAGTGAACTGAATTTCAAGAAAATCTGTACTTCAACAGTAATGGCATTAGTGTGTCGTGAAGGCACAGATACGCACTTCCATCCCCATGAGAATCACCCAGTCACTGGTCGTTACTGTGGTTGACAGCAGCTATCAACTGATTGAGCTGACATAAAGGTGCTGAAATCAAAATAATATCCATACCCACTGAAAATCTTTAAAATAGTATATGCTATGGGCATATTTAGTAGTTTCCTTTTATTCCATTTTCAAAGTATTACATAAATATCAATTAAAATTATGTAAATGTACTGTTAGTTGCCAGGTTCCACAAAATGGCAAATTTGCCTTAAAAGGTATCAACTTTTAAGAAATAGTCATGAAAGACCAAAAAACAAATATACTTTAACAGTCCAGGTAACTTGCAAGAACACTAAATAGCTAGGCAAGACTCTAAAGTGAGATATCTCTGCCAAGCTATTCCAACTAAATAACTATCAACTAAGTAACAGAAGGGCTAATCACGGAGAAGAATGTTCTCCGGCAAACTTCTCAGTGATTCTCAAACTTTAGGTACAAACCACCTGGGGATCCTATTAACACAGCTTCTGGTCCATCCTCTGAAATCCTAATTCAATACTTGTGGTTGGTTGGATCCATGAATTTAGAATTCTCAAAGGTTGCGGTAACGTTGCTGTTTGAGAACCCTGGTCTCAACACTTCTAAATGAGACAGTATTTTACAAGACATCCTAGTGATCTCCATGCCCATGAACACTTACATACTTCTTTAGATAGTAAGTACATGGTTTTTCTTTTCCTTTCAACTAATTTTATAATATCAGAACAAGGAAATTGGAGGAAAAGGGAGACATTTTCAAAAGAAACCAAAACTAAGCGATTAAATCATACCCTTTGCCACAGAACAAAGCTTATTTGGCCACTTTGCTCATCTTCCTCAATGAAGAATCATTCTCCTCTCTTCTCTACCTCTCCATGCTTAGTTTACCTCATCCAGGGCTCACACCACATAAGCTTATGGCTCAACTTCAAGCCTGAAAGTAGAAATTTTAACATTAGAGAAATCAAGTCATGTATTTTTTGTAAAGATTATCATGTAAATAAAAATTACACAGATTTTTAGCAAACTGATTCTTGGGCTTAGGAATGCGGTCATAATCAAGTTTAGAAATGTGACCACAATGGCATGCGGGGCTGACACTAGGTTCAGAGACAAGGGAACAAAAAAACAGTCTCTTTAATGCACGTCATTTTATTTCAAATGTAATTACCTAGACAAGAGCAAATGTGTCCCCCATGAGCCAATGTACATGAAACATTGAATATAACATTATGGTGTCTGCTGAGCCTCCATGCCAAGAATATGCAAGATGTAAATACATCAAATCTTTGGTAATAAAAAAGCCTGAATTCACATGACTAATATGTGAGTCAATTCATGCTATTGTAGGTTCAACAGCAAACCATTCTGTTAACAAGCTACAGAGAGCCCAAAGTCTAATTATGGGGTTCAGAAAAGTGTATAGAACCACCAAACTTCCCCCATTCTACCAATTCCACCTCCTGTATCCACAATTGCCAATTTCACTCCTACCCCAACCCCATTTGTTCCAGAGTAAATGAGCGTATTAAATCTTAATCTTTACACATACATTAATAATTTCAGCTTTGTTCATTGCCAGGCAAAAAGAGAAGTACAAAGAAAGATACTACATTAGTCTTGTTTTGTCTGCAAAATTTAACACACTAAAGCAAAACTCTGGGAAGGATCAAGGTTCTAATGTCTGTTTTCCTGTCAAGCAGCAAAAAGCAATTCACTTTTTAGGCTTTATTTCATTCCTCCCAAACTGACTCAATATTGGCATTAAGATACCTTCCTATATAGTAGTCTATGAGTATGCCAAGTCTCCATAATGCTGGAAAGCCAGGGGTTAGGGGAGCAGAAAAAAAAAATACCTGCCAGTGAATTGAAAGCAGATAAGGAGATGCGGGCAATTCCACACGGAACATCCTCACACCAATGATCAGATGTTGTGGGTGAGCTACCCAGAAACCAGGGACAGTAAGTACAGCATGCAGCCTTCCTGACCTGCTCAACCAGAAGTCTCTTGTGAATGTCACATAGAAGCTCTAAGTCGGATTCCCACTGTGGAATCAGGGTTTAAAATATAACACAAAACGTCAAAGCAATGTCCCAGAAGTGCAAATACATGGGAAATGAAGGTCTTATCCTAATTCTCAATACATCCTTCAGGTCTTTTCCTAGAGACAAATCATAAGTTCTCTTCTGTGAAAACACAGGAAATTTCACGTATAAATAAATAATTATGAGAGTAGTGCATGCAGGGGTGGGGAGAGGGACTCACTCTCAAAGATCACATAGGTTTTCTAATCAAAGAACCACCTGTGTCAACTATGTCTGAATGGTGTGTTTCAAGCAGGATTACAGACAGAAAACTAGAGAAAGCTTTCTGCTTGCTTATTTATAAAGAGCCACATAAGGCTTCAAGAAATGGGCATCTAATTCACTTTCCTGTTACTTAAGTCCCCTTCTGCTAACAGCCACAACTTTTACTTGGAATCACTTCTTCTCTTAGTCAATGGAACCAAGTCTAAAGGACCAGGCCCCTTTTCCTCTAATAACTACTCATTTCTTCATGAATCAATGTGCACAATGAAATTTGAAATTTAAAATATGAAAAAAGAAAGCAGATTTCTTATTTTGCTTCAGGGACACTTTCACTTGAAAATTGTTAAACAAAACAAAACAGTAACAAAAAACCTTGAAGGATTCTCTTCTCATAAAGAAAGGTTTAAACATGAAGTACAAATATCATGCTTTCTAGAGGTCAAGAGTAAGTACCAGTTACTCGCCAAGAACTGGGAAAGAAATGACACACAGTAAAAGGATACAACTTAAGCAGCTACACAGCAGCCTTTTCCTTAATATGAGAATTGATTTTATTCAGCTGACAAGTCTAAAAATATTCCATTTTTCTGTGTTGGGGTCTGTAATTGAAAAACCCAAATGTTAACTGGGCTTCCAAAAATGTTCTGAACAGACTTAATGAAATGAAGACGTTTCATTAGATCTTGACTTGTTGTGAGAATACTGGTAATAGGAAATGAAGTCTCATTAACTTAGCACTCCATTTTGGCAAGCTGGGAATGCAATGAATATCATGATAAATAAAGGACTTCTTGCAAAATCATAAACAAATAACCTTGCCAGAAATATGAAAGAATCCATCACCAATACAGGTCCTATCACAGTCGTTACACGGACAAAGGTCACCGGGACCTTACCACTGAGAAGACTGACTTTGCCCACGTCACAGACATTTATTTGGAGGACTGGAGGGCATTTGCAATTGGTACCTTTACAAAATCTATTATGTTCATAAATATTCCTTTATCCTTGGCTCCAATAGGCAAAGCCAGGGCTATACTGTAATATATCATAATCAAGGCTTTGAGAAGTTTGTGAAAATAGGAGCTCATATCAATATGAAGAATGAATAAATAGACATTTCCAAATCTTCCTTTCATCTTTGGTTGATAACGCTGCTGGCTAAATAACCCAACTTCTCAAAGACAAGGCCTGTTCTTCCCTAACAGTTTCTATTCAAATAAAGCCCATGAAGATGCACACTAACATTCCCTCATTTGTTTTCCTCTCCAGTTCTATGTATTTACGGAAAATTTTCACTCCAGTCAGCATACGTTCAGGAGGCAAGAACTTCACGAACATTTGTTAAAAGTGACTTGCATATACTAACACCAATATGAGGGAACTAGAAGATGAAGGAAAATAGAAATAAAACTTTCTTTCGATAAAAAAAAAAAAATACGGGCCCAGCGCGATGGCACAGTGGTTAAAGGTCCTCGCCTTGCACGCCCGGGATCCCATATGGGCGCCAGTTCTAGCCCGGCAGCCCTGCTTCCCTTCCAGCTCCCTGCCTGTGGCCCGGGAGGGCAGTCGAGGATGGCCCAAAGCTTTGGGACCCTGCACCTGCGTAGGAGACCCGGAGGAGTCTCCTGGCTTTGGACCGGCATAGCATCGGCCGTTGTGCTCACTTGGGGAGTGAATCATCGGAGGGAAGATCTTCCTCTCTGTATATCCACTTTTCCAATAAAAAAATAATAATAAAAATAGATCTTTAAAAAAATACATTTTGAAAATCACAGATTCTTTCTGAGCATTTTGAAGGATACTCCCAAATCAGCAGGATATTACAGAAAGTTAGCCTAAATACGCTTCACTAACACCAAATTCTCTACGCAGGTTTGTCTTTTTTACCCTGTTATGAATTTTAAACATATTCTTTAGTGTTAATCCAAAGAATAAAGCCTCCTTTCTAAAAAATCAGCCTCCCCCTATCATGAGCATCCTGAAAATGCACATAAATCATAACTGGACCTTGTCATGAGAAAAACTATATCAGCTTGAGCTTGCCTGCCTTATCACAGTAGCAGGAGTAAAAATCAGAAAGATATTTAAGTACACAAGAAAGAAATGCTGCCATATAGAGGTAACAAAATACCAGAGGAGGAAAATTATTGCCAAATTATACCTTTCTAGAGCAGTACACTCCAGGATAGCAGTCATGATGCCATTGCTTTGCCCAAGCACTACAGCAACAGTGCCATCATGTCTTCATGCATATCCTTTCTGCAAAGGAAGGACTATCAACTTCAAAAGTCCTCAGTGTCCTGAGTGACCAATACAAGATGGGGAGACATCTAACTCAGTTTACGAGAAAGGCACCAGTCTTGTATTCCTCTACCACACACCATGTCCATTTTCAGAGTCCAGTTAATTCCAAAACAGGCCCAGATGTTGGCAATTAACACTTCGTGTGCCTTCTGAAAGACCTTAAAGGATTTAGTGAGTCCCGTATCGTTTCTTTAGGAGTAAAGACATTGGCAAGGGGTCAAAAAAGATGCACAAAAGGAGATCCCTCCAAAACTAACTCCACTGCTTTTCCAACTCAGCCTCTTTCCAAGCAAAAGGAAGGAGGCCCTCTTATCCAAGCAATTCCTTAACAAATGCTTAGAAAAGCTATCCGCATCCACATAGATATGTTCATGGGCATATATTCAAGACAGCTGTGAGGTTATCAGTAGATGGTATAGGATAAAAACTTACTTAAACTTGTTCATAAGCAGAAATCCTCACTTTTAGGTATAGAAGTTTCCACAAAATTCCAAAATAATCATGCTTGCTTTACCAAATAAAGTGTGTAAACCATACAACAAGACTATGAACACCTGCATCAAATGTGTTTTTTTTTTGTTTTTTGTTTAAGAAATTAAAACTACCAAAATTTACCAAAGAATTTCAAATGCACTTACAGCAGCACTGGCCTTCAGTGATTCAATTTGCACACACACACACGTTTCACACAATCAGCATGGTAGACAAGATGACATATATGTATATGTCTTGTATTATGTAATAAAATGGCCTCAAATTCTGACTTGAATATGCTTCACAGTGACTAGTTTACCTGAGAAAACTTCAGAGTTGGAGCCTATCAGTTACTGATAGTGGGCACTAAAGTGGATTACAAAGTGTTGACTTCACAGGCCCGGCAACATGTCCTAGTGGCTAACCTCCTCACCTTGAACACGCAGGGATCCCACATGGGCACTGGTTCTATCCTGGCAGCTCCACTTCCCATCCAGCTCCCTGCTTGTGGCCTGGGAAAGCAGTCAAGGTCGGCCCAAAGCCTTGGGACCCTGCACTCATGTGGGGGACCCGGAAGAGGTTCCTAGTTCCCAGCTTCGGATCGGCGCATTACCCGCCATTGCAGTTCACTTGGGGAGTGAATCACCGGACAGATCTTCCTCTCTGTCTTTCCTCCTCTCTGTATATCTGACTTTGTAATAAAAATAAATAAATCTTTTTTTAAAAAAAAAGTGTTGACTTCACTGTTACTAAACTCCTAATATTGTGTGACTGATTTTCATAGCAGAGAACTGTGAAATATATAAAATCATGCACCTGTCCTGTCAGCACAGGTGTCTTCACTCACTAGGTGGGGCAGGCTGTAATAGAAGCAAGAACAGCTCCAGTTTCATCTCTGCCACTGAGATGCTGAAAATCCATTAAAATGCACAACTGCTTCAGGTCTGAACTCACTCACTGACTAATGTAAAAAGCATTATTTGAATGTATAAACAGAAATACAAGATTTCCTAACTATGAAAACCTGAAATCAAATGTAGCTTACAGAGCTTTTATTGGATTAAATGAGGTAGAAAGTATAATTTACATCCAAGACTCCAAGCATTTTCTTCCCCAAATAACAGGTATCATGTATAGTTTGATTCTATCAGATAGCATACTAAGAACCCTTAGTACCTTTCATCACTGGGTAAAGTCTATTTCTGCTAGTCCACAAAACCTAGTATAGAGCCAGAATTCAGTTTTTTTCTGGTGTACTAATTAGCATTTGAACCTATATATGTCTTGGCACATAATTAACATTCAATAATCTGAAAATAAATAAATTTGAATAAATCTGAAAATACCCTTACTTTACTATTAAAAAGGTTTAAATAATGAGATACATACAGTCAATATCCTGGTTCAATTCCATAATGTTAAGACTTGTATTTCCCACTTTATCATTATATCATTCCTCCTAAGCATTTGCTTATAACATTTTTTTGATTATTGGCTAATTATAAGATCTATAGAATCTACTTGTTAGACCCTTACCTTTAAGGAAAATAAAGTACTTGAACTTCAAAATATAAAATGATTTTTGTCAGTAGTTTTATTTTCATATACAAAGTAACTATCTCAGTCAGGTTATTTCTAGGCAAACATCACATTTCCCCAAGAAAGAAGCCAGATAAGTATCTAGGAGTTGCTTTTGAACTGACATTGTGACGCAAAAGCTCAAGCTACTGTTGTGTGCTACCACCATCCCTTGAGGGCCAATTTGAATTCCAATTGCTCTGCTTCCAATCCAGCTCCCAGTTGTTGCACCTGGGAGGACATGGGACGATGACTCAATTACTTGGGCCCCTGTCAACCAAGTGGGAGACCCGGGTACAGTTCAAGGATCCTGGCTTTGGCCTGCAGAAGGTTAGGACAGTCAACTGGCAATCAAAGCACAAGGTGGAAGATCTTTCTGTCTCTCTATCACTTTGCCTTTGAGATAAACAATTTCTTAGGAAGAGTGACATTGGAAACGTAGAGGCAATCATTTCCTCAAATTGTGTCTTTAGTAAAATTTAGACCATTTCACTTGAAGAACAGCAAGAAAACCCTCTCTAGGACCTGCTACAGTTCAGTTGCCAGGGGCCCTTTGTAAATTAGACCTGGGCTAGATGCTGCAGTGGTCACTAGGCTCTATTGGCTCAAGGTCATTATTTTCATATACCCTTTCTCATAAACAACCATATAGCCATATCTTCACAGAAGTGGTTTTGCCAGACACCACAGGTTCATGTTAACAGAATGACTGCCTCTTGAGAGCTCATTTTATAAGACATATGCCCAACTGCTCATCACTACAGAAATGGTCATACCCCGGGGTATTCAGCAGGCATTACATTCTGTGTAATAAACAATTTCATTATTTGTTTTAATTTAGTGACTTAGCAAATCTCAAGCTTAAAGGAAGTGCTGGGACACAGCCATTAAGCTTTTAGTGGTAAAACAAGAAGTGGACCCAGGTTAGACACCTCATCGAATGTCACTTCTCACATACACAATAACTTTGAGACAAGGAAATCATTGTGGCACTCAAAATATCAGTTTAACTACATCTCCAGCCTTCTCCCACTTCAAAATATAGGGGAATGTTTCAATATATTCAGAAACTTAAGATTATTCTGTCATCATTGGCCCTAAGTCATAAAGACATGTTAATAACCACTGACTATTATCAACACCCAGAGGTACACACTCCTCCAAAGTGGTCAAAAGAGCTTCATTTTTCCTGAGGAACCAGAAAGCACCGTGTTTAAGAGAGGATCTATAGGAAAACAGACCCTGCCTTAGCAGTACCTACAATAAACATGTTTATGAGCAAACACAGTATCAGAAAAACATATTGTGAGTCTTAGAAACAGCATATGCCTCATTTCATGGAGGTTGCTATGGTGCTAGGCATTCCTTTTTTACTGCAGTTCAGAGAAATAACTGTAAGCCTAGCTCCATAACCAGCACATGATACAATCAACATCAACTTCTGTACCCTTGCTGTAAACAGTTCTCTGTGCTTTAATTGAAAATGTAAATGTTAGTGCCTTGTGTACTTTCTCCAAATACTTCAGTGCAGATGCTAGTCCAAGAAATATTTATTTACCACCCAACATCCAAAAATTATAGAATTTACATGTCATAAATCAAGGGCCCCTTCAACCAATCAACAGAAGATGATGAATTATTTTTTTTTCTAGCAGGTTTGAACTCACACTATAAAAATATATATATATATATAAATTTATTTTTTAAAATGGTTGTAACAACAAAGTCGCTGCATGAAGCAAGAAAATACAAAGAAGCCATGAATGACATGGAGCAATAATGGTAGTCACCATAAACTTTGGCCTGGAAACCAACTATGGACTTTATAGAGGCTTCAGAGGCTGACCTGTGAGCAAACAAACAAGTGCAAAAGACATCATAGTGTATTGGTTTAACTTTCAGGTCAGGCTCTTGATTCCAGCTTCCTGCTAATGTGAGGGAAAAAAACCTAGAAGATCCTTCATATATCGTCCCCGGCTCTTGGCTTTAGTCCCATATTCCTTGAAAAAGAGAGAGAGAGAGAGAGAGAGACTCTTCATCAGGTGATACTAGAAAAACTGGAAATGAATATATAGAATAAAATTAGATCCCTACCTCTCACCATACACAAAAATCAACTCAAGAAGGAACAAATATTTCAATATGACACAAAAAACAATGAAATTCCTAGAAAAAAAACATGTAGACATTGGTGTACCCAATGTCATTTTGGATAAGATCCCAAAAAATTAAAAGCAAAAAAACAAAACTAGACAAATAGGAACAAATTCCATTTATGTATAGCAAAGCAAACAATCAGAGTGAAGAGATGTTTTGCAGAAAACAGCAATCTTTGAGTACTTATCTTATAAACGGCTAATATTTAGAATACACCAAACTCACAAAACTTATCTTCAACATATAGTTGAACTCAACATACAGTTAAGAATGGGTAATGGATCTGAAAACAGTTCTCAAAAGAAATTACAAACACCCAAACAAGATAAAATGTTCCTTATCAGTAACCTCCAAGAAAATACAAATCAAAACCATGAGGATCAGACATCCCCTTATCCCCATTAAATAGTTATTTTCCAAAAAGATGTAACAAATGTTTGTGACGATATGAAGAAAGAATTCTTAAGCACTGCTGGTGGGAATGCAAATTACTATAACCATTATGGAAAACAGTATGGAGATTTCTTTAAAAAGTTAAACACGGGTCTGCCATATGGTCCAGCAATTCCAAGGTGGGCATATGCCAAAAAGCTATGGACTTTTAGCATTATAGAAACACCCACTCCACCGTACTTATCACAGCAGCCAAGAAATGGACTCAATTATGGTGCCCACACTAAATGAATGGGTAAATGTCGTATATATCCATGATAGCATACTATTACCATAACATGAAATTGTTTATGTGTACCAAAATTGGAGGAACCGCAAAACATCGCATTAAATGAAATAAACCAGACACCAAAACCAGATACTGCATGTTCTCCCTCACAGGTATAAACTAAAATCCAATAGAAACACAGAATGATAACCACTGGAGACAGAGAGGGAAGGAAAGAATACAGAGGTCTACAAAAGAATAAATACCTAGCACTTCACAGCAGAGTGGGAACTTAGTATACGCTATACAAACAAATCTAAGATGAGAAGCTCAACATCTCCGAACATAAAGTAATAAAGAAGTGGAATGCTTAATTACCCCAATGTCACACTATAACCCATAAATATGTACAACTGTCAGCTCAATTTTAATGTATTCTCTTTAAATGTTTATTGCTTATTTATTTGAAAGGAAGAAAGAAAAATAAAGATTCCCCATCCTCTGTTTTATTCCTAAATGTAATAACCAGGATTGGATCAACACAAAATCTAGAACCAGGAACTCAACTGAAACCTCTCAAGTGAACAGCAGGAACCCAACTATTTGAGCCATCACCTGCTACATTCCACAGATCACAATGAAGGCTAAAACCAGACAGTACTTGAACCCAGGAACTTCCATAAGATGTGAGAATTCCAAGAGAATTCTTAACTTCAGTGCCAAATGCCTGCCCCATTATTTCAATTAAAGGTGTGGGGGATTAAAGCAGAAAAGGGAGAGGAAGGAAAAGAATCAACACCCCTTCCTCTGTTTCACTCAATGTTCAGGAATACAGGACAGGGTTAGGAACTCAATCAGGGCGTCCCACATAGGGGCAAGGATTCAACCCTTTGAGTCATCCTCTGTTGCATCCCAGTCTCAGCATTTGCAGGAGGTTAGAACCAGGAATGTCACAGGACTCAAACCAACGTACACAGATAGCGGCTGTGGGCATCCCAAGTAGCAGCCTAATTACTCAGCTCCAACCCATGTGAATTTCTAAAGTAGGCTTCTACCACTTAGTGTTGCTATTCTGAAGTATATACACAAAATAAAGAATCAATATGAATAACCAGATTTATCTCTAAAGAGAAGGGATATTTATATACCTTTCCTGAAACAATTAGCCACACCAACATAATAGTCTTGTTCATATGTCTCAGAACTATATTTCTACTTTTCACTTACTGAATATTACAGTTGGTTGTATATTAGGCCTATCATTTTAGACTGGATCAAAATTATGTTTTTGCAAAAGTTAAAGAACAACATAAGAAGGGAGTTTGAGGGAGAGAGGAAAACATGATAATGCTAAAACTACCTATGAAATACATGAAATCTGTTCTCTATATTATAAAAAACTGTAATTATATCTTAAATGATTGGAACTAATCAAGGTGAGTGGTTTACTATTTTTCCTATTTATTATCATTAATTTCCATAAATTGTTCTTATCGATTCACTGATTAGATACAACTGATCCTATTTTCCACATTTTAATTTACATAAAGAAATAAAAGTCACCATTTTCCTATACTACTTTAATCTCCTTTTGAGTATTTATCTGATAATAGTGTTACCCAGTGTTGTCCAACAGTATACTGTGCACTGGAGTGCGCCTCAGTCTTTTTCACTACATTTTTAAGACATTTACTTTTATTGAAAAGTAAAACTACTTTACTCTTTTTGACCCATTTTCTCAGCATGCGAGTGTCCCAGGACTCAGTCTTCACCCTCACTCTCAAGTATCAGCTTCTTCTCAAGTGATGATATTGGAGAAGCTCTTGGTTTACTTCACAGAAGGGATAAGCTGGTGGCTCTCATCAGATTTGTTCACTTATTTTGAAGGAAGAGAGAGAGGGAGAGGTATCTCTCAGCCATTGAGTCACTCCTCAAGTCAGGAATCAAGAACTCCATCTAGGTTTATTACATGGGTGTCAGGGGCCAATTTACTTGGTCCATTCTCCCACTGCTTTTGCAGGTGCATTAGCAGAAAACTGGATTACAAGTGGAGCACGCAAGACTCAAACTGGACTCCATTACAGGATGCCTATGTTGCAAGCAGTGATTTAACTAGCAACATCACAACACTTTGCTCATGTTAGTCCCCCGTCCATATAAATTAGCATTGCAGATCTATTTCCCGAATTTTTCATTCATTATTGAATTGCCCACTTATTGGCTAATGAATGATCTATAGAATATCAAAATTTGTTGGGCATGTGAAATTTTTAACAAAACTGCTCTTTCCACATCCCTCATATTTGGGTTAATGGCAACCTCATTCCTCCAACTCTTCAGGCTGTAAGCCTTAAAGGCAGCCTTGATATCTCTTTCTGTAAGATGCCATAGCCAAGCCCCTAATGAGGAACAACAATAGCCTGGGCTACCGACAATGCCAAATTCAAGACACAGCCCCTCCCAGTGACACATGGAAGGGATGTATCAAGACCTGGACATGTTAGCTGATCATGAGACTATGTTAGTAAGCCCTTCCAGGTCCGAAGCTCCCTGTGTGGCTGAACAGAGTAACATTCTAAGTTTCCACTCTGCAATCTTTTTTCCTTTCTCTCTCTCTTCCATGTTGCTCCCAAGGGCTCCCACTAACAAATATTACATACAGCAGGCCATGTCTGGGAGTGTATTCCTCTCACTGCCCCAAACTAGGAAGCTTTTCATCTGCAGCACTACACAGTTCTACATTCAGAAATTAAAGCTATGTCTTACATTGTTTACAAGGACAGTGAATGCTTCATCTTGCCTCATATTTCTTTTGTTTTTCTCCAGTGTGGCAACAAAAGGCTTAATTTACTTTGCAAATATATAAATCTAATCCATTGATGTCTACAATGATATTTGCTCCTTTCTTCCTTTCACCTGTGCTATCACTTGGAATTCTACTGCCCAACCATTCCCTGCATTCAGTTTTTTCTTTTTTCTGGAATATTCTGTTCTGACAAGATATTAAAACCTGATCTCCTAAGGAGATATAAAAAAGAGCATTCTGAAGGCCTTTCCTAAAAAAGGAATCTAAAGGTAGCCAATTTGGCACAAAGGCCTTTAAGAAGCATTGTGACAAATTAGGACAAAAATCAAATACTAAACATAAATATACTGAACATAAACTCCTATTACATAATAAAGTATCACTTCCGAACACTTTTAAAATAGAATATTAATAGGGCAGCACAGCAGAAAAGTGTCAGATTCAGACATCAAAATGCTATGTGTTTTTACTTTTAGAAACCAGCTTTTTTTATTGTTAAAATGAAAACCTTAGAAAAAACAACCATCAGTTTCTAACAACATATAATTTGTAGAAGTCAAAACACAGAAACACACATTCC
This sequence comes from Ochotona curzoniae, assembly GCF_017591425.1. Lineage (NCBI taxonomy): Eukaryota > Metazoa > Chordata > Mammalia > Lagomorpha > Ochotonidae > Ochotona > Ochotona curzoniae. The sequence goes on from NW_024466605.1 coordinate 7,044,017, forward strand.
ATTAGTTCCGGAAGTAGATTCCATGTCCCTTTTTTCTACTGCTAAATGACACAGGCAATAAGAAAATATTCAGAGAAACATGTCACAGAATAATGTGACAATTTTGATGAATGATAAATTGTGATGTAGAATAACAGTAAAGTGCTACATTCAAAGACATGTATTTTAATTATGATTTTGGCAAAATGCCATTTTGGAAAGCTATTTTATATAAAACTCTTGACAAACAAAATTGTACTTTAGTAAAAGTTAAAATACAATTATAGGGTAAAAATCTACCCTTTTGCTTTTAGCAATTTTTTCTATCAAATCAAATTGTTAAGTATAGTTATGATTTAGCAACAGCAATCCTCAGTATGTATTCAAGAGACAAAAACTCATATGTGAATGTTCATAACGCAACTATCTCCATAGGCAAAGAACAGACACAACTCAAATTTCCTCAAGAACAGAATGGATAGAGAGAACATGTTTTATCAGTAGAGTGGTGTACTATTCAGGAATAATGTGAATATCGCTATAATGTGAAATATGCTACAACATGGGTTAATCTTAAAAACATGCTAATATATCAAAAAAGATGTTTACAAAGGGTGACCTATCATATGATTTGATTTACAGAAAAATCCAGAACAGGCAAATCATTAAAGAAAAAAGGCAGGTAAGTGGCTTTCGTGGCTGATGGCCAATGCAGGGACATGGAAGTAACTAGAATACATACAGGGCTGCTTTGGAGAGCGGGAGGAGAGCGATGAAACAATTTTAAATTGCTGCTGCTGATCCTTGCTCTACTCTGAATATTCAGACCACTGAATTGTACACTTGAAGTGGGCAGCCTGTGGCCTATATCAACCCTATCTTTAAGAGAGCTGTTTAATAAAATGCCAGTTAAAAGAGGCAAGCATGTGGGCAGCTATAGGGAAATATATAAATCGCTAATTATCAAAATGTTTTTTTCTGCCTCCAAAGTCATTTCACTTCCTTTTATTAAAAACATCTGCCTATCCTACTATAAATATTACAACTGGTGAAAGAAAATGCTTCTAAAATTAAATGATGTTTTCAAAACTGATTTTCCCCATAATATGTTCAATTTTGATGATTTGCATGTGAATGGTCCATTAGCTGTGATTAAATGTGAGTCACAGAAGAGCACTCGGATACAAAAGCATACTAACAGAACATTTCACCTCCCGCACAAACAAAATGGACTATACTCTTGATATGTGCACATGAATTTTTTAAAGTAAAAAAAAGAGGTAAATCAGTAAGGAAACAAAATAAATAAAGTTTAGTCGTTCTGGAATAGAAAAGATTCTAGAGAATCATCCTGTTGATGGATCCTAAAACTTTTCTACATGAGAACTAACTCCAAGAATTTTATACCATTCTCTTATTATTCTTTTGGTTTACTACTTTTATTTAAGCTTTAGATGATTCTTTTTGTTTTCATTTTTAAAATTAAGCCATCCCCAATAAATGATACCAGTGAACGTATAACTTTGTAAGTTGTATTCTTGCTATCTTTAAATGCATAGTGTGGCTTAAAATGCTTTCCTAGACACATTAGCAAGGAGTTCTGGAATTTGAACAACTGGGAGTTGAACCAATATCAGCTACAACCAATCTATTTTATATACTCATTTTATTGATGAAAAGATTGAGTTTAATAATGGTTCTCAGAAGTCTGTGCAATCATAACCACATCAAGGTGGGGGAAGACTGTTATAACACAGACTTCTGGAGCTCTCAAGTCTGCCCCTGCTGCTCTAACAAAATGTCTGAGACTGGATAATTTATAGGAACAGAAATGTACACATTCTTCAGTTTCAGAGGACGGCAAACCCAAGATCAAAACAAGAACAGAACTGGCATGTGGTATTGCCTCACAAGGCAGAAGAGATGTAAGGGAAAGACAGGGACCAACGCAGCTCCTTCAAACTCTACGGCACTAATTCTAAAGATACTACTACTGATTCACTTTCTGAGCCCCCACCTCTAACACTTTGCATTGGGAATTAAATGTCAACAAGGATTTTGACATGACAACAAGGACATGAACATTCGAACTGTAGCAGCTCCTCTCCAAGTTCTGAATTTAAGCAGGTCTAGGATAAGGTCTGAGAATTTTCATGTCTTAGAAATATTCCAAGCAGTACGGATGTATTTGACAGTCATCATGAGGACTAGATAAAGGTCACAGAGGTAAAACACAAAAGTATGTCCCCCCTCTTAAGCATGAGCTTCTTCAATTCCCTTTCCCATCAATCACTTACTTTTCTTGAGCTTCGTCACAGTTCTATCTCAAAATAATATTTTTAGCTTATATGTTTTGAGCATTATGCTTTATCACTTTTTATGCAATTGCTTTTTTTCACACCATATGATGTTTTTCAGATGTAGCCTGTGGTTCATTGCTTTCATAGCTAGATAATATTTCAACTATGAGAAAAAACATTGAAAACGCTTAACTTTTCAGCTTCAAAAAAATGATAGGCATATAGAAAGTTAAAATGGATAGAGGCCCTTATCGTTCAGTTTCCCCATTGCTTATATCTTAAAATACAATTACGAATTAAAGTACAACTTTTAAAGCACAGTTCACAAAAGTTGAGTCTGTAATTTTAAGATACTTTCTCAAATGTAAAACCCTAACTGTTTTAACCAATCTGTTAATCAACATTAGAGTTAGTGTTCAGTTGTTTTCATTTCCTGGATTAAGAACAGTTAACTCTAACAACTAGAATGGTAAAATAATATCACCAGCAAATAATGGCAATAATGCCAGTTAAAAGAGGTACATGTGTTGTGGAAAAACCGAAATCCTTATTCATTGACAGTGAAAGCAAAGCTGAAAAGATAGCATGCTGTGTGATTCCAGCTATATGACATTTTGGAAAATGGAAGACTAGCAATCTCTAAGATTTAATAGGGGAGAAGAGAGGAATATACAGAACACATAGGTTCCTGAGAGCACTGAACCTATTCAATAGCATTCTGAGATGACAGCTCAGTGTCATTACTTGTCAAAAATCATGGGGTGTGCAAGGAAGGAACCTAAAAATAAACCATGGTCATTGGGTGATAATGAGGTATCAGTGCAGGTCCACTATAGTAAGTATACCACTGTGGTGCAGTAAGTATTAGTAGTAGTGGGGCTGTATGCTGGACTCTTGATGTTGCTGCTAAACTAGAACTACTGCAAGAAATTTACTAAAACTCTTCACTGTTCAGAATATATACCAAGAAGTAGAATTGCTAAGCCAAAGGGCAACTTCAACTCGCCAAGAGAAAGCTATGGTGTTTTCCAAATTCACTGTCACAACTTACTTCCTCTCCAACACTGTATATCACATAATAATGTGATCCCATCTGCCAGTGCACTCCCCCAAATGCCCACAATCAAGCCAGGAGACAGGAACAGAAGCTCAGATGTCCCACACAGATGGCTGAAATCCACTCAGGGGAGCCACCGCCACTGCCTCCTGAGGATCTGTACTGCCTGGAATCAGAAGCCAGAGCCAAAAATCTATAGATATTCTAATACAGTGCACAGGTACCATAACTGTTAGTCTACGTTTGCCTCTCACTTGTGATTAGAGTTATCATATAGGAAAACCAATTCTTTACTGGTACAGCTCATACTATATCTTGCTTTTAGAATTCTTCCTTTTAAGTAAGGTCACAGAAATATGCTTGTATACATTCCACCAATTTAGGTGACTGCATTCAAAATCTTTCAGCAATTTCTTGGATTTGCCTTAAAATCCAAATTCATTTTTTTATTCCTGTATGAAATAGTGTCCACTTACTTTACACATAAATAACTGTTACAGTGCAATGTAATGCAGTTTTTTTATCCATCCACAGAGTAAAATATTTATAAATAACAGGTCTACCAGTTACGAGTCTGGCTATTTGTTCCAATCATCTATTTCTCTATATCTATTGTATTCAGTGGAGGGGGAACATCCCTATTACAAATATTTTTTTGAAAAATGGTCTGAAATCCCAAAACATGTTTTTAGTACACATGATACTTTTTGGATTAGGGATGCTCAACAGTCCATGTAAATATTCAAAATCTTGAGGGAAAAAAAAAAAACCTCCAAGGTTAAAAATATCTTTGATTCCAATCATTGTAGATAAGGAATGCTCAAGTTCTACCATTCTGTGTAACTGCTATAATGTTATAAATCTTGGCATCCAGTAGGGCAAGTCACCTCTATTCAGGCTCCATTTGCAGTTAAGAATCCACTTATAGACACTACAGTGAGGAGATGATACAGGACTTTTGTTTCAGGTGCATCAAATTTCTAAAACAATTTAGAATAAATCACGTTTTTTTATATAAATAGAAGTAAGTCTTCTGTTAATTTAAACTTTTCCAAATATCTTTATTTTTCCCAAACAGCTCTTGCTGTTTATGTCTGAGTTGTTCCTAGGGATTTTCATCCTAATGTAATTAGTATTATATTATCTTTTCCAAATATTTGTAAGAAAGTACAGGAATGCAATTGTTTTTGTGTACTGAATTTATTTGCAGCATATTTCCTAACTTTCTTTTAAGGTTCAATCTAATACTTCAAAGACAGACTCCTGTTTTCTCTATACAAAATATCCTCCATGACTTATGGTAGCAATGTCACTATGCTACTTTCACCATTTTCTTCCTTTTATTGACTACGACTTCCTTAGAATGTTGCACAGAAGTGTTCTCTTGTCAGTTAAAGGTCTCCTTATCATTTAAAAAATAGCATTTTAGAGGGATGTTTACATTAAAAATTACTGAACCACTAGAAATCATATTTTACTTCTAAAATCATGTTTGTTCTAGGTTTGTAGTTTTCAATCAGTTTGTTGACATTGTATTCTAAACCTATTCTGAATTTTATGAAATGCCTTTTCTTCATCTACTGGAGTACTATATTTATCAATCTAATAAAAAATGCATTGAGCACCTGAAATGTATCACACTGTTCTACACAGTAGATATAACGCAATGAGAAAAACAGACAAAAAGAACTTACCCTCGAGCAGTTTATCTTCTGCTAAGCAAGACTATAAACAATGACTAAACAAAATACATAATATGTTACATGCTAAGCACAAATAAAATGTTACATATTGATAAACACAAGGAAAAATGAGCTAGAGCAGTGGAATTGGTAGGGATGGTAGGGGGTGCTTAGAGGTACATCTAAAAACTAGTTCAAATACAGCATCAATAATGAACCTTGTCATGAAGAGGACACTTAGGAAAATAACTGAGCAAGGCAGAAAAGATTGACATGGGTATCTGAAGAAAGAGTCTTCAAGTAGGAATGAGAGCTAGTGCAAAGACAGCAGGTAAGGCACTAGAACACCAGGGTACGAAGGTAAAAACAACATTAATTTCTTAGCATGTTAACTTGCAAACGTAAGTATATAAATCCCCACGGGAGACATGCGTTAAGTTTTCAGCTCCTGGCTTCAGACAGATGCAACAGTGGCCAGTATACACATTTGGGAAGTAAAATATCAGATGGGAGAGTCCTCTCTTTTGCTATCTTTCTCTACCTGTCAAATAAAAGCAAAAAGGAAAATCAAACCAAGAAGAGGAGAAATAAATTATATCTAAAAACCAGTTCAAACAAAACACGGAAACTGCTAAATATAAGGATGGCAAGTTTTTCTGGAACTTATTTTCACACATAGGTTGAATTCTTTATACAGAACACCTCAGATTTCAAATACTACACTGAATTATGAATCACTAAAGCACATCTGAAGATAGGGTAAGAAGAGACATAGAAAACATGTACAGAGTATGTATGTAATCTTTCCTATATCAACCTGATCATGCAACCCTTTGTTAGGCAAAAACAAATCACTACTCAAGAAATGATACATTCAGAGCTGGCGGATCAGATGAAATCCATAATACACTACAGAGGATTCAAAAGGTTGTAAAGTAGTATCTAGCTGAAGTAGTTTTGCAGTTGGTGTTTTTGCCTTTGGCATATTTTTAAACTTTTTTTTTTAAATTAGGTTTTTGTTTATTTGTTTTAGAGGCAGAGACAGACAGCTTTCATTTGATGGTTTTACTCCCCAGGTGCCCACAACAACCAGATTTAGAACAAGCTGAATCCAGGAGTTCACAACTCCAACCTGGTCTCCTGTGTGCATGGCGGAATCAAGCACTTGAGCCATTAGTGCTGCCTTGGTGTTTGCATATCAGCAGAAAGCCAGAGGCGAAACTGAATCCAGGTACTCTAACAAAGCAAAGCATGCAGCACACTGCTCTTGTCTCCCCGACTGCTCTGCACCCCCTTAGACAAGTATTTTTCATTTATCCTTAGCAGAAAGCCAGCCAAGGCATCAGACGAGTCAAAGAAAACAAATCACAAATCCAACATATTTTTCTGGGGATATTTGGAAAAATATTTCCTAAGTATTTTTCAGTCCAAATATACTCAAAGTAGATGCAAACGATGCACTAGATTTAACTAACCAAAATAAAGTAAGCTTCCAAAATAGAAAGGCTCCACCAGTTCCAAGTGATTTTGAGGACAACTATGAATTAGGAGGCAAAGTTACGCAGTGATACAAGTGATTCAGCAAAGTATAACATATGCCAATGAAATTTCTAATACAGAAAAGACTCTGAACAGTCTATTGATTTCCTTAGAGTTTGCATCCATAAAATGGATTCTGTATCTGTGCATTCATACCTATATCTTACGTAACACTAGAATGTTGTCAAGATCATAAATTGAAGCAATGCCTTTAGCCCATTTTGTGTTGCTACAACAGATTATCTGAAACCGATTAATTAATTCAAGAATCAAAACTTATTTCTCACTCTTCTGGAAGCTGCAAAGTCTAACACAAAAGGTGCTAGCATCTAGGGAGGGCCTCCTTGTTGCAACAGCACATAGCAGGTGGAGGGACATTCCCTGATGGACAGGTAGAAGCAGGCAAACTCTAGTCACTTTTAAAAAAAAATTTTGATTGGAAAGGTAGATATTCAGAGAGAAGCAGAGAGACACAAAGATCTTCCAAGCATCCTCTGGTTCAAGCCCCAAGTGGCCACAATAGCAGGAGTTGAGTCCGTCTGGAGCTGGAGCTTCTTCCAGGTCTCCCATGGATCCCAAGGCTTTGGGCTGTCCTCTACTGCTTTCCCAGGCCACAAACAGGGAGTTGGAGGGGAAATGGAACCGCTGGGACAAAAACTGACGCCTATATGTGATGCTGGTTTGTGCAAGGTTAGGATTTAGCTACTAGGCTATCGTGCTGAGCCCTCTAGGTACTTTTCTTATAGAACCACTAATCCCACCTCGTGGACTCCACTCTCATGACCTCCGCTAACTCCTCATTTCCTCCCAAAGTTCCCACCTCTAAATAACCTCAAGTATACTAATTTGGTTATTAAAATCCTAACACAGGAACTTTAGGGGACACATTCAGAGTAGATCATGGAGAAAATAAGGTTTAGAATTTCAACACATCTCAGAGACAACATGCTAAAGCAAAGGCTTTAAATATTACAACCAAAAGAGATGTTCTGGCCCACATAGAAAAAAAGACTTCATGGCAAAAAACAAAAGGAAGACTTAAGCAAACTTTAAAATGTAATTCAGTTAGAGATTTTAGTGTGAAAACTATAGTCTCATTTTCATACCACTGAAAATGGAGCACATTTCTAAATTCAGATTTAGAAATGATTAGTGAAAAGCCAAGCTGCCAAGAATATGCAAAGGAAAGTTACCCAGCACTGCAAAACAAAATGACAAGGGTCAGAGCCACTATCTGCCATGAGCATTCTCAGTTAAGAACTGGTGCCAGATGCCAGACACCTTGTGAGGCACTTTATATGCAACATCTTGTGCTGTCTCCACAACTTCTTACAGAAGCAATTACTGCTTTATCCAACAAGTTTCCATATTAGAACATCAAAGTTAGAAGAGAAAGAAATTTCTCCTAAAATTACACAGATAACTCAGGTGTAACCAGTGATAGCAACCAAGTGACAGAAATAACATTTAAATCCTGGCAGTTGACCTTGAAATCCTTGCTCTTAACCACATCACCAATGGCTGTCAAATGTGAGCACTCCTCAGCTCCTCCATGGTAGAAATATCTTAATACAAATGGCTGAGTCCAACTCTCCATCTCCAGTTTTTCTAATTAAGTAGAGCTGGCATTTATCATCAGTTAAGGCTGTTGATCAAGTATTCTACACTTTAAGGACCACTATTTAAACTGATGATGTAAGGCACAGGTGATGAAGTAAGGGGGATGAAGTATCTGCTAGTTGAAACCACACTACGATCACATGGCAATATTTTGGGGTCCTTCCTCCATGGAGGACACAGCATCATTTAGCCATTTCACACAGCCTTAGACCCACTGCCAAAACAGGTTTCCAGGCTCACAGTCTCCCCACTGTCTACCTTCTCACCAAGACTCTCACCTACCCAACAATCCAACAGGTAGAATTCCTTTCACAGAAAATAAAACAGATGAGTTGAAAGGGAAACTCATCCTCACAGTGGATATGTTACTGTTTCCAGATTTCATCCCAAAAGAAATGACTGCTTATAGATTAGTGATTGAGTAACATTAATTGCCATAGCATATTTTCTTCAAACTGTCTATTTTTTGACTACAGAAGAAGCATGTTACCTTCAAGAAGCCAAATTTTGTGTCACAAGTACCACATCTGGAAGTAAATGACTTCTGACAAGTCATTTTCCACCTCCGTAGAAGGAAATTATGATTCTTCAGAGAGAAATGAGGATCAATGTGATCAGATTTATAAAGGCATCTGGTCAACTTTAACTCATTTTTTTTCCCACTGTAAGGGATTATTGCTAATTTTACAAATAATACATTTCAGACAAGCTGTTACCAGGTGTCCATTGTATTTAGGCTTCTAATGTATAATGATGCCCAATGTTCATCCCAGGTTCAAGAGAACAAAAGCTGCACTGGAAATTCCCATTTCTGAAGCTGAGTCCTGATATTTCTCCAAATCAACTAAGAGAAAAACTGGTAACTAAAATATTAGAATACAAATCATTGAGTACCTAGGCAAAGATGGATAGACTCAACTAGACAGGACAAACAGTCAAGTCACCCATTCCTCAGGAAAGTAAGATCCCTGATGGCAGAGATGGCAACTTACACATCCCAAAGATCAGACTTCACAGTTCATTGTTCTGCTTTTGTTTCTAATGTATTCAGATTCACCCAATTTTGAATTGATGTCTTCCATCATGTTCTAAAACTTGCACAAGGTAAAGCCATATTCCCTGCAGCGGTGAGCCTCAGGTAAGCAATCTATCAGCAGCCAGGAGCCTCTTCCAGGTCTAGCGTGAGGGGGCAGGGGCCCAAAGGCTTAAGCTATCCTCTGCCACTTTCCCAGGCCAGAATCGAACTGAATTGAACATGGAGCAGCTATGACAAGAATTGACGCCTATATGGGATGCTGGTTGTAGAGGATTGACCTACTACATCACCACACAGGCCCCAAATCTTTAGTCTATTTGAACAAGACACAGTATGAAAAGCATCACTGCTTCCTTCATACTAATAAAGCTTAAAAGATCCAGGTAGACCTTGAGAAGCCTTGGACATCGGCTTGAAGACTTCTTAGATGCAAAACTGAAAGCACATTGGTAAATAAAAATGTGAAACACTTAGGCTTATTCAAAATCACAAATACTATATTTCAATGGCCAGTGGTGAGAAATTTAAAAGGTAAGCCACAAAGATCAGCAGAAACCATATCTCATGGTTTTTTATGTTGTTAATTTCGTCTCTTCAAAATATTTTCTTCTGATTAAATTCTTCAATGACTCATGGATCATACAATATCATCATGTTCAAGAAGGTTCTTGATTTTCTTTCTCATTTCTTCAGCAACACATTAGTCATTCAGTAGCATGTCATTTAACTTCATGGTGTTGTTAATTCTTTTTCTTCATGTTGTTGCTTATGATTTGTGGCTTTTCATTTAAGGCGATGTATAGTAACTGTGTAATGGAGACTATCATATCTAGTAGCATATTATTTAACTTCATGGCATTATAAATTTCTATTTTTCTTCCTGTGGTTGACTTTTAATTGTGGCTTTTCATTTAAGGGGATATATAGTAACTATGTAATGGAGACTATCATATCCAGATGTGAGGATACAATGCAGTATGCATCTCTACTTCCAGGCAAAGATGGACTCCCAATGAAACCATTTACTAGATCTTGACAATAGGATGCTGGACTCTGCCACTGTCCATGCCCGCAATGATGGACATATGATTGTGTATGAAGAACTATACTATACTAATGATATAGGAGAACTCAATGAGGGGGGAGGGAATTGGAGAAGGGATAAGGGAAATCCCAGGGCTTATGTAACTGTTTCATATAATGACAATAATAAAAAGAAGTAAAATTAAAAAAAAAAAAAGATAAGCCATGGAATGGGAGAAAATATTTGGCAAGCATATCCAGCAAGGGATTTGCATCTAGTAATAAACATTAGCAAAAACACACACACACAAAAAAAAACCTTTACACATTTTGTACTTGGAATTCTAACATCTGAAAATACCTATGTAAATCATGACCTAGCAATTTTACTCCTAACTAGCCACCCAAATGAAATTAAGACATAGATCTACACAAAGATTTGTACATATTAACTATCATATCCATAAAGTAGGAACAGAAAAAAATCCATTAACAGGTGAATGGACAAATTAAATGCTTATTCATACAACAGAACATTCTTTGGTGATCTAATATTTCACAACATGAATGACTCAAACAAAACTAAGCAAAAGGAATCATCACAAATATGTGCTTGATAATATCATTTATATGAAATGGCTAGACAAGCACATATAGAGAGATAACAAACCTATAATTAGACACCAAGTCTCTTTGGAAGGTTGATAGAAATATTCTAAAATTAGGGGCTGGCATGGTAGCTCAACAAGCTTCCACCTTGCAGCACCAGCACACTTCCAGTCCCTGCTGCTCTACTTCTGACCCAGCTCCCTGCATACAGCCTGGGAAAGCAAAGGAGGATGGCTCAAATCTTTGCATCCTGCACCAATGTTGGAAACCTGGAAAAAGTTCCTGGCTCCTGGCTTCAGATTATCTTAACACCGACCTTCACCACCAATTGCAGAGTGAACCACAGGATAAACACTCTTTCTTTCTCTCTCTTTCCCACTGTAAATCTGCATTTCAAATGAAAATATTTTAAAAAGAAATATTGCAAAATTAGATAGCTGCACACAAGTGTGTAGATTTACAGAATTTTAAAAAAATTGAACTATATACTTCAGTTCTGAAACATACCATAAATTCACATTTAAAGTTTTTCAAATTAAGTCATAGATTATTCTGACTACAAATACCACCATGGCAGTTAAGGTGTTCCTAGGGTAATACACCATTTAATCCTCGTGTCACTCATACAAAACTAGACTCTCAAGACAAGAAGGGACAGATTGAAAGAGCAAGGCTCCCCAGCAGGAGAGTAAACTTTTGAGGCACTTGAGGCCATGGAAGAAAACGGAAACTTCTGCTGTTGTTCCTACCCAGATCAGCAATTAGAACTTCATGACTTTTTACATGTACAAATCCAGAGCACCGAATTTCATATATCTGACAATCTGATTTTTTTCCTCGGCTAACTGTAACAGAGCAAAGGGTAATATCACAGAATCAGAGGCCAAGTTTATGAAAGCACAGCTATTAGCCGATCAGCCCCTTACTACTCAGCAACAACGTAGGTCAGGGTAGCAAAGACCTCTTCTAGAACCCTTGGCCAATCAATGTCCTTAGTTATTCAAGGTGTTATGGAGAGTGGTTGGGGGAACAGTACCATTTCAAAATAAACGATCAGAAGGACCAGGGGAGCTTATTTGTAATACAGGTTCTCTTGCTGGCTATTTGTATCAGAACTTCCAGGATTGCCACCTGGGTATCTACAGCGTTAAACAGCTCAGGTGTTTCCTCTTTTCTTTCTGGAAATTTATTTTAGAAAGAGATAGAGGAGAGAAAAGAACCTACCATCTGCTCTTCCACTCCTCAAATGCTTGCAACAGTCCCAGGAAGGGCCAAATTCAAGGACTGAGAATTCAAGTCATGACTCCCACAAGGCAAGAATCCAAACACTTGGACCATCACCACTGTCATGCAAGAACTTCATTAACAGGAAGAATCTGAAGAAAAGGCAGCAAGTCAGGATTGGGAGACAGCAGTTAAGCCAACTGCTAGAAATCTGGTTTTCCTGTATTTGAGTCTCAGCTGCTCTGCTTCCAATCAAGCTTCCTGCTAACATGTCTGGGAAAGCAGCTCTGAGGGCCTCCTGCCACCCACATGGGAGACCTGGGTAGGGTTCCTCCATGCTGGGTTTGTATCTATCCAGGCCTGGCTGTTGTGATCATTTGTAATGTCAATCAGTGGGTGGAAGATGAAGACCTCTGCCTCTGCCTCTGCCTCTGTTTTCTCCCTCTGTGTCTCGCTGTGTCTGTTTTTTCTTCTCTTTTTCTCTCTGTCCTCTCTGCCCTTGAAACACTAAAATGTAAAACAGTTCTACCTTTAAAGAATATTGGAGATGGAAGGAACTTTCCCGATTATGTAATCCACAGCTCAAATACACATACCTAAGAGCATTCCAGGCCAACAAGTTAGCATCTTCCAATCACTTCTAGAGTTTTGTGAACTATTCAGACAAAAAATAGGTAACTCTAGTCCTACAAATTGTCATGCTTATTTACTGACACAGGGATGTGACTGTATCTTGGAAACATTTTCATCCAAGATTGATGAAGATAAAATGCTTAATCATTTAACAGGATATGTTTCTGCTTTCAGGAAAATTAATCCAGAGCACCTCATTACCTGAGGGTGCCAACTAAATGAGTCATCATAGTAAATTATTCCTCCTTGTTTGTAAGTGCAATTCAATTATCAAATTTTTCCCCCTTGTAAATATGCCTTCCTCAAATTCATAGGGTACATGACCAAAAAAAAAAAAACCTGCTAAAAATTGCTGAGCATTTAGTCATCACTTGCTCTAACTGCTAGTTATATGTTAATCCAGCCTGAATTGTCTTAAGCCTAAACCCTAAAATATGAGCCAGCAAAGCATAACTCTTAGAATTCCGGAATTCCAAAAGCATAAAGCAGTTCACAGATATCCTTTGTCCGTTGTGTTTATTATTCCTATGGCTTTACTCAAACTATCTGCATTCCATGTTTGTTGAATGAAGATGTCAGGTTTTAAAATGGGATAAAGAATGCATAGCCATATCACACACTCTGGTTCTCGAAATATTGATCTGATGGCTCATCTACTACTAGGCTGGTGTCTGCCACTATCTTGTTGTACAAACACAAAGAAACCTGCCACAAAAGCAATGATACATTGGGCTTGTTGACAGAGGAAACATTTTCACTACCATCCTAACCAATTTTGGCAAATTATAATGTGTTGATATTTAACAGAGAGGAAAAACCACCTACATGGAAGATATTTCAACAACAAAACTGAAAAAATGTAAGACCAGCAGTTTTAAATGGATAAGAAATGTAATTATAATTAAGATACCTTGTAACAGTGACATTCAATATAAGATTGTGCACAACGTCTGGGAAATCAACCTTGATCTTTTTCTCTCTTCCTTTCCTTTGTCTCTGTATTGCCTTAAAAAAATTCCAATGGATTGTGACAGATCTAACCTGTCTTGAGAACAACTATTTTCTGCTATTGAAAATAACTCCTGAAATCAGAAAGTTAAATTCATGTACATTATCTTTTTCCTGCTAAGTCTGGAAAATGATAGGCCTTGCAATCTTCCATCTCCTAAAATTCTTAATTTTCTTCTACAAGAATGTCTGCTTCAGTCTTTTTACAATGCTGTCATTGCATATCAAGAAGGCATTTATAACACCTCAAAAGCCAGAAAAAAAGAAAATCCTGAATTCTAAGTCTACTAGTCAGAGAAAAAAAAAAAAAAAAGGTTGATCTCTGTTTGTTTAATGATCTTTTAGGAATAAGACATAGTACGCAAGTTAATATAAATGAGAGTAAGAATGAAATCCAAATTTGCATGTGCATAATTTGTGTGTGGAAAAGGTATGGTAAACACACATACAACATACATAAAAAGGTTCTGATCTGGATCCCCCCACTCCTCCTTGGTAGCCCGTCTTTGCTCGCAGTAGCACAGGTTCATAAGCTTGAACACATGCTTTATCCTCAGGAAGTCGGGTTACAAGTTCAAAGGAAAGTGTTGCAGCACAAATTATCATTCAAAAATCAAACTAAAATAAAAGTAAAACTTTGGCCTTTGACTTTTTTGGTACTATCCGTATTACACCCACCCAGTACTTGGACCAAGTAAGCAGCTATTAACATGATGTAACTTAAGTCATTCTTAATGGATATTCAGATAAAATCCACACTTAGGATCTATTTCTCTGCCCACCTGTGTAACAAACTGCCTTTTATACAAAAATATACAAATACAGATTAAATTCTCACTTTGTTCAATACTATAGTTTTGTCAATATTTCCATCTCTCATTTCTTACATTTTGGTATCATCCTGATTTCAGATAAATAGGTAATATCATTGAATTAAATACTCTTTGAAATGACGCAATGGAAATTTGAAATTAATAGTTTTTGATTGAAGACATAAAATATGGTGGGGGAAGTGTGAAAGTACAAAGACCTACAACCAAAGGAGCTAAAGAAACGAACAGAGATAATTCAGAATCAAACAGTTTACCAAGAGAAAGGAATTAGAATATAGAAGAGGTGACTATAAGGACCCAATGCATGCAATGTTTTATCAAGTTTTTGCCCTAAAAAATGAGAAAGGGGGATGATTATTTCCCCAAAGACTGAAGCAGGATGGTAGACAATGATGAAATTAACTAAATGCACAAAAATATATTTGGCATGAACTGCTCCAAGTTACCTGAAATTTCCCTCCCTATAATGTACAGTACACCAAGACTCCTTATCCCATTAGTAGCTTTGTTTCAGGTTTTTTTTTTTAAATTATTTTTGATAGGAAAAGTTACAGAGAAGGAGAAACAGATAAAATAAAGCAGAGAATCTTCCATCCAATGGTTCATTCTGGGTTTCCCATATGGTTGCAGGACACAAAGAACCTGGGGCCATCTTTTTTGCTTTCCCAGGCTTACTAGTAGGGAGCTGGATCAAGAGTGGAGCAGCCAGAACTCAAACTGATACCATTATGGCATCCTAACACTGCAAGCAAAGGTTCAACCTATAATGCTACAGCATCAACCCCCTTTTAGTAGCTTTGTTGTATACAGAATAGCCATGGTGTTTATATTCATTCATCCTTTCAACAATCACCGAACTCTTACTTTGTATATGTTCCTGAACTTGTCTACAAAAAGTTGCATAAAACAGACCACTCTCATAATAGTCTGCATTCCACATCTACTACTTAGAGCACAAAACAAAAGTTAGGACTTTTAGGATCTCATGCAAGAACATCAGGCATCCATCGCCACCCACATCTTCTCTGAACACTTGGGTAGCTCCAACTACCTAGCATACAATTTTCTGATCAACTTGCATTTGTTGAGGGAACAGTGCTTTTTGATCCACTGAATGTCACAAAAGACTGAAATTACTCCTGTGCTTCTAAGACAGTACTCTCAACACACTGCACATTCTCAGGAAAAAGGAAGCTGAGAAAAAAAGTACCTCTCCCTGGTAGTCTATCCTGAACAAAAAATGTCTATGAAGGCAAAATGAAGGTCATTTTACCTTAGGGATTTCTGTGACTAAGGCCATCCCCCCCACAAGGTTAAATTGCATCTGTTAACTCACATCTCAGCCACTGAGCAGACATACAATTGAAATAAATTTCACTTAACTGCCAGTCTGTGAATATCTAAATCAACGTTTCAAGAATAGAAGGTTCTATAACTCATTTGTCAGTTCTATTACATTCCTACTAATTCTAAAAAGCACAAAATCTGGTAATTTGTAATGTTCTCAATGCTTAATTATAGAGGAATTTCAAATATGTGTTCATAAATTACCTAAACCTTAATGCTTAAGCATTCTATTAAAATACAATTATTCTCTTAACACAAGAATCAGAAAATAATTTGATGTGCACTGATTTCTAATGCCTCTTTTCGAATAACATCTTGATTGTTGAACCAAAACAGTTATCGATACATATCCCTTTCTTCATTCTGCATCCAGTAAAAATCAGCTGCGAGATCTAAAGAAAAGCCATAACATCCAACTGCCTAAGGTTAAATTACTCTTCAGCTTGGCTATTCTGATTTTCGGTTAAAGTGACCTGAGAGCTTGAAGCAAACAGCCCTTAGTGTTGCATACAAGGTACTTTTCTCAAGGCATCAGGGGTCCCTGTGTGGTAGACAATGAATGCTCTTGTCTCCAAATCTTTTCTGATGACTTCTCCAATCCCCCTGTATCCTCTGCCATTCTTATCCTGACCTCTCCAGTCATGCAACATCACCACGCAATTATTTGAACATGTTATAATACCCTGACACATTCAAAATGTACGGCTCTGTTGACATGTAGATAAACTCATAACAACTGGGCCTGGCACAATAGCCTAGTGGCTAAATCCTCGCCTTGCATGCACCGGGATCCCATATGGGTGCTGGTTCATATCCCAGCTGCTCTACTTCCCATGGCCCAAAGCCTTGGGACTTTGCACCTGTGTAGGAGACACAGAAGAAGCTTCTGGCTCCTGACTTTGGATCAGCTTAGCTCTGGCTGTTGCGGCCACCTGGGGAGTGAACCAACAGACAGAGGATCTTTTTTTCTGTATATCTGCCTTCTCAATAAAAATAAATCTTTAAAAATATCATAGCAATTATCACACCCAACTTTAGCTGCTGCCATGTCCATACTCCATAACCCGATTGTAACCAGTGGCAGAGGCTAGAGGGCACTGCCTACTTATCTACAGTGCTTGCCATGTATTCGTGCTGCACTTTGTCAAAAGCAGCAATTGATTGAATGTGCCCTCTAAAACCTGTGTCAGATGCTCCAGCCTCTGCTATCCTATTTGCAATTTTGTCATCTATAACTCTTCAAATGTAGACATATGGTCTTTTCTCATAGTCTACTGCTTCATCTTGTGCCAGAACATTGTTAGATCAATATTTATTAGAGAAAGAGAGCTGGTCTTTGGGGAAGGTAAGAAGCATTATCATCAGCCGTCAATGAATATTCAAGGGCATAGAAAGAGAAAGTCTGCTTCCTGGAGCAATAGGCGAGAAGCAGCCGACACTGGGGCCAAGTAGCATGCTCTCTCCAACGTGGACTTTCTTGGACTCAGTTTTGTCACCTGCCAAAACGGGTGAAAACAGCCCCAACTTCACAAGGCTGTTGCGAGTTAGCACACTTAAAGTTTCACAGTATTGTTTGGCACATAATAAGTGCTAAAATATGGTGCATCAGCAAAACATGTTGTGACTGCCAGTTTCATTTGAGTGTCTGAAACCTACCTTTACACCTGACAGAAATGTCTCCTGTGTTGATAGCCCATCAAAAGGATGTGAGACTTAACATACCATTCTGATAGAGCCACTGAGGCATACAATGTAATGCTGGCTAATCACCTCCGTTTTTACTGAGCTGTCTTTCCCAATGAAAGATAAAGATCAGAAAATCTGATGTATTGAATCTTCTAGCAGTTCCCAACCTACCCAGCCATGTTGTGGTCATTTGTCCAACCACCCACAAACGAAGTAACTGAATGGAATGAAACACCCCAGAGGTGTGCCGCCAGAGGGAGACTACTTGCCTTTGTCTCTTTTCCCTCTTTGGCACACAATGTGAACATTTCAAAGAGAATCGTGGTAACAGTATTTGTTCACAACCAGCTATTCTTCAGAGAAGTAATCTACAGAATGCAGACCACCTCTCCACTTCCCTCAACATCAGTCCAGGAGATGCTTCCCCAGGCTGAGACCCTACAGAACAGTCACTGCTTTTCTCGGGAAATAAATCTGAGAGGAGAAAGGATTTACAAAAAAAACCCACAGCCTCAAAGAAGGTGATGTTGGCCACCTGCGCATCTCCTTTCACCAATTCCAGCCTCTTACATTCAAAAAGATCTTAAAATTTTCTTTAAAGCAGGCCAGGAGTCTGCTTAAGAGCTTGTTCCTATCAACTCTAGCTTGTCCCGAAAGTTGGCAATTAATGCAGTAATTAAAGCCTTTTCAAAGAGCACTTGATTCAATCAACGGTGTTTTATTTTCCGAGAGAAGAGGCTCTCTTTCTATAAAAACACAGTAGGAGGCACATTTAAAAACTATATTTCAATTGCAAACAATATGGCCATGTTCCCAAATGGCAAAAAGACGGTAAGAAAATGATCCAGGGGGCCCCAGAGGTGGCACTGGAGGTGTAACAAATTCCTTTCAGTTGGATTCACAGTTCAGCTGCTGCTCCTACAGCAAAAGAAACATATTTGAAAATGGAGCAAATTAGCAAAATTAAACAGATGGAAGCCCTGAGTCACATCACGCCACTTCATTAATACATCTAAGATGAATGCAATGTAACGAAACAAAAGCAGATTTGAAAAGTTCGGCAAAGAAAGCTTCGGCTGTTCCTTATTCACTGATAAAAGAAAATTTCAATAGAGACTGTCTACATTAGTCACTGATTTTTACTCACAGGCCAGGTTATCAAGTTTAAAAACACTACAGGTTAAAGAAATGTTTAAGCCTTGTCTTCAAAATCATGCCTTCTTTGGTTCCTCCATAGTTTCAAACATGATTTGCCTGCCCCTTCCAAACTGCCTGTAGTTCCCACGGTAGCTACTGATTTGTGTACATCAGTCTGCTCTTGCCCAGGACCACCGGCCCCAGGTTACTTTATCAAACTCCCCACTCATTCTTCTCCAAATGAACTGCACGGTCTATAAACTGATCTGGATTTCATCCTGGGTTTAAAAAAACGTTGTTTTCTTGTCCCTGACCATTTCTTGGTGCAGCTGCACAGAGGCAACCTAGGAGCTGGAAAAAGACAGGTTTGGAGTTTGAGGACCTGGTACAAGCTCTGATTTTTTCCTATTAAAATTTAAGGAAGTCTGGGTCACTTATACACACTGCTGAGCCTGTTTTTCCTTGCTATGAAACACAAGTCATACCATCTTTTTCCAAGTTGTTTTAAGGGTCAGCGCCACCACACATACATAAAGTACTCATGCCAGCGGTTCTACTCCCACCTACTTGCTCCTGCCTGTCTCATCCACACTTGACTACCTCCAATCTCACTTTTCCAAAAACAATTTTTTTTATTCTGATCCTTCCAGATCAAAGTGAGTTCTATTCACTCTGAAAATTCATTTATTCTGGGTCTTCCTGGATGATGTGGCACATTCTTTCTCTTCTCTGCAACAGAACTCAGTAATTGCTTCATTTTACAGGTCAACCACCATCCTACCTTCCTCTGGGGTCTCATCATTTGGAACAAAGAATTCCACAAAACACTTAATTGTTTTTCTCATTATAATGTTAAGTGGAATCATAAGGTGAACTATCCTTTTAGGAGGTTAACACAAATTACAGAACTAGAATGAACACTGTTTTAATAGCTGTTTTTAAATTTTATTTGGAAGGCAGTTTACAGAGAGAAAAGAGACTCTTCCATCCATCAATATATTTCTCTCCAAAGGCTGCAATGGCCAGGATTGGCACAGTCTGAAGCAAGATCCCGGAGTGTCACCGGTGTCTCTCACATGGGTGCAGGGGCCCACACACCTTGGTCAGCCTCCACTGCTTCTCCAGACACATTACCAGGGAGCTGTATCAGAAATTGAGCAGCCAGGACTCAAATCAGTACCCGTATTACAGGTAATGGCTTAGCTTGCAATGCCACAATGCCAGTCTCCTTAAGGATTCTTGGTGAACTGGCAGAACAATCCCTGTACCTGAGTCAAAATTACTCAGGTAGCTTTTCAGCATCAATATATACGGTTTTTCAACTCTCCATCGTATCTCTAGCTCTCACAGATGTTCAACCTTTCTTTCACTCCATCTGTAGATTTCCCTTTCTTCTTCCATCCCTTTTCCACTCATTTAAATCACCCTGTCTTCAAAGAAATCTAACCATTTTTGGAACACAAAGGTACAATTAGTTGGTTGCTTCTTCAAAGTGGAAGAATTTCCCGTTCGGTGAAGTCCTGACTATAGCTGCACTCACTGAAGTTCACGTCTCCCTGAGAAAAATGAAGGAGGCTATAAAAGGTTTAGTTAGTGAAGTTAGGCACTAGACAAAAGTGCCAAGTGTTCATGAAAAAGCAACACAGTGAAGTACAGCCGTCCCGTGGATTTCATGCAGACCTGTTCCAGGACCCTGACAGGCATCAGAATCTACAGATGATCAAGTCTCTTACATACAATGGCACAGCTTTTTTAAATCTGAAACTTCAAAATGACTCAAATCAAAAACTCTGAGCATGTATATGACACCACAAGAAAATGTCACACTTGACCTCATTAGAAAGGCCACAGTCAAAACTCAGAAGCTCTAAAAATACTGCATAAAATTACATTTAGGGGATCAACATTGTGGTATGACATAGACAGAAGCCATTTGTCTATGATGCCAGCATACCATATGTATAATAGTTTCAGGTCTACATGCTCCACTTCTGATCCAGTTTCTACCTCATGACCTGGGAAAAACAGTGAACAACAGTCCAAGTGCTTGGGTCTCCGCCACCCCTGTGTTGTACCTGGGTAAAGTTCTTGGCTTCAGCCTGGACCAGCCTTGATCATTGTAGCCAGGTGAGGAGTGAACCAACAGATACAACAAAAGCCTCTCTTTCACCCCATCTCCATTTCCCTGTAATTCTGGATTCCACATAAACAAATCTTATTTACAATTACATTCAGGCTATGTTTATAAGATATATACGACAAATGAAATAAAGATTTGCTTTTCATCCCTAAGGGATTTCCTTCCTTATGAGGCTGGAAACATTCCGAATTCTGAGAAAAAAAAACAAAACACAAACTCAAAACACCACTGGTATCAACCACTTCAGATAAGGAATGGATTCTCAACCTGTACTTTTCATTTAATCCACATACTTCCTGCTACATGTTTTATGTCATCTCTAGTTTACATTAACGAATGAAAATGTTATGTAAACAGCTATTATGCTGTATTGTTTACATACAAAAGAGCAGAAGGTCCACACAGGTTCAATATAGATACAATTTTTAATTTAAATATTTTCAACTCTTATTTGAGTTGAATACAAAAGGTGAAACTTGAGGCTGTTGTGGACCCGCTGTATTTCTTCCTCTCTTATTTCAGTCAATCCACCTACGGGATTCATTTTACATGGAAAAGTCACATTCCTATAATCAGAAATTGAAGTGTGGATGAAACAAACAAAGCTGAGCGCATCAACCTGCTCTTTTCCTTCATCTCCCAAGTTTTTCCATCATATCAATCTACAGCACTCTCCTTCCCCTGATCTGCAACTCCAAAAATGGAAAATAGAAAAATAAGAAAGAATATAACAACAGGAAGCATACTAGTATTGGGAGTCCTTCACCCACTCAAAAGTGTGGTAAGACATACATGTCTGCGTAAGAATTGCACATAACTCCTTCCATCGCATTAGCACACTGCTGCTCTCCTTCCACACGCCTGCAAAATAGTCCTTCACAACTGAACAGAGTGCAGTAATTCATGATTTACCCAAAATTTTCTTTGGGGGGGCCATGGGAATCCCACAAAAGTATGATCTTCAATCTCCTTCCTGTTACCTAACTAGGAAAATAAGGTGTCTGCACACCATAAATCACAACTAAATGCACAGCAAGTACAAACAAAAAAAAACAGTACAGGTAAGGACAGTGGACTCTCCCTGGATGGTGACAGCATTTTGGAGCTGGAAAACAGCACTGATTCTGCGTCTTACTCCTCATCTCTTCCTCTTAGGT
This sequence comes from Ochotona curzoniae, assembly GCF_017591425.1. Classification (NCBI taxonomy): domain Eukaryota; kingdom Metazoa; phylum Chordata; class Mammalia; order Lagomorpha; family Ochotonidae; genus Ochotona; species Ochotona curzoniae. The sequence continues at coordinate 7,066,027 of NW_024466605.1, forward strand.
TTTCTGCTGAAGGAAATGAACACAGGAGAATCAGCACTATGTTCATTTAGCAATCAGGCAAGTTTTTAAACACATGACTACCTTCAAATCCAGGATCTCTTTGGGAAACAGTGGTTGGAGAGTAAGTTAACCCAAAACACTAATTGGGGTTTCTTATTTTTCCAATTCAATGTATTCTGGGTGTTTGGAGCAGAGCAACATCCCTTTCAACAACTATCATCATGGAGAACAGAGAAGGCGGCACTTTGAGACCAGCACATAATGCCCAAGTGCCATATCCACACAGGAAGCAAAGAATTCACACTGGGCATAGCAGACAAGGAGCAACTGACCATTTCTTGATGGTCAAGTCCTTCCACAATTGGCCACGAGCAAGGAAGGTAGGTCCAAGGAAACACAGCCTGCACCAATAATATGACCAATGTGTCTTCAAAGGAAAGGTTTGTAAGGAGAAAGACAGGGCCGGATAGATCCCCAGATAATTTTATAGCCAACAATGAATTCAAGCTATGTTTTGTTTCTGTGATCTGTAAGTGACTCTAATGATCAAAAAATTCAGTTTGGTACCACCAGTGATGATAAAATGTAACCGAGGAGGATCTTCCTTCAGTTTTCCTACACAATGAGACACAGAGGTGGCTCCATCAGCAACAATTACCAAGTTCATAAGAATCTGCAAAGATGGAGACAGAGTAACCATTACAAGTAACTTCTATCTGAAGGCCCCAGATTGTAGCAGACACTGGGATACTTGTAGATACATCAAAGCTAGCAACAGATCAAAGCAGAGACCAGGAAGGCACAGGAGCCAGGTGGAATTTGCAGACATTGAAAATACAAAGGCTCCAATTTATTTTTTCTTTTTTTGATAATACTAGAAACCACACAAGTTAAGCCACACATAGCTTTCTAACATTTTCAGTAATTCATTATCCCATGCAAACTTTTTTTTTAAAGATTTATTTTTATTATTTTCTTATTGGAAAGGCAGATATACAGAGAGGAGAGACAGAGAGGAAGATCTTCCTTCCGATGATTCACTCCCTAAGTGAGCGCAACGGCCGATGCTATGCAGATACAAAGCCAGGAGACTCCTCCAGGTCTCCCACACAGGTGCAGGGTCCCAAAGCTTTGGGCCGTCCTGGACTGCTTCCCAGAGGCACAGGCAGGGAGATGGAAGGGAAGCGGGGCTGCCGGGATAGAACCAGCGCCCATATGGGATCCCGGGCATGCAAGGTGAGGACCTTAACCACTGCGCCACCGCGCCGGGCCCCAAACTTTTTTTTTTAAGGACAGCTCATTTTCAGTTAATTAACTTATTTACAGCATATCAGCGTATATTTTAAAAGTTGAAAGTTGACAGAAAAAAGTACTTAAGTCTGACTTAGAATTCTTGATAATTTAATGTGGTGAAGAGTTGGAAATCTCCCCCTTTGCCCACAAATCACCCCCATCTGTCCACTTGCTGCATAATCTTATTTTCTAGATTTTTATTATAATAGTGTTGGCCTACATACCATAATGGATAGTAATTTTTTTTTCTCTTGAAAGGTAATCTCTGGTGGTTCCTGCTCCCTAAAGTCCTTAGAATTCAGATGAAGTCCTAAAATGGTTCTAGTCCCTTAATTTCAGAAACTACTTCAGGGAAAGTTGGCCTTTAAGACTGGCTTAGTTGACAAATTTTAACACATGAATATGCAACCAAAGGGTGAGATCCTTATTCAGCATCATTATGTGGGACATCTAGAACTAAGTTTGGCTCACAACTTCTCAGAGTATACTTACTCAATAAACGACTGCAAATATGAAGATTGTAAGCAATTCCAAGCCAAAGAATTTTTTATTGGCTTTCAGCATTTTGCTGAGGATACATAACTGTGACATGCATAGGACACTGCTTAGAAAAGATGGAAATATACAATTAATAACTTTGCATGAAGTCATATGATATAAAATTTTCATAGCAAAGCAATAATACTGTGAATATGTTGGCTGTTTGATTATTTTGGTGAAGATGCATTTGTTTCATTCCTGTATATTCACAAATTGTTGCATGCCCATCTGAAATCAATGTCAGGGGTCCATCAGAGTATGAAGAGTCCACCTTTCCCTAATGTACCGGCAAATAGAGGGTAAACAGATAAGTTTAACCTGACAGCACAGAAACTATTTGAATCAGCAGTTGTGAAATTTAATATTCAGAATTTAGAAATCACCCTAGCTTGCTTATAGCTTATCTCCCAGCATTCTGGTGGGGACTAATTCATGTAAGGCCAACACCAGAACACAGTAAGCTAAGGAGTCTTAATTACCTATCATTAGGAAGACAGACAGAACTTAAACCATTGGGAATGGCCAGGGAATTCCTTTCATCTTCTAAGAAATGTCTGCAGGCTAAACAGATTATACAACATTGTAAAAGGATTCCTCCAAAGAACAATTCTGAGGGCTTATTCCTTTTAAATATAATTATTAAAAAAAATCCTATCCAATAAACATACAAAAAGAACAAAATTACATGAACTGAGCAAATACTAAATCATCACAATAGCATTACAACAAGAACAAGAATAGCAATTATTTTCCAGTTTATAATCCAGAAGCAATAATGTGTCAGATAAATTTATAATATACTTAGGTACTGTAATAGCTTCAATCGGTGGCTACTATTAAATGTAGGTAATAAAAACGCAAAAACAATTACAAATGAGACCAAAGACATGAATTTAAAAGAATGAATGCCAAATAATATCACAAAGAATGACTATCTCATTGGACTCCCAACAGTATCTGAAAAGCACATTACCTTAAAAGTATATTTCTGATGACAAAATTTAAGTCAGATACTATTCTATTTTTCCCTCCTGAAACAGAAATGAGATTTCTTCCAAGAAAAAAATATGTATATACATTGTTTTTATGCAGAAAGAAATCAGAAATACGCTTTTTCCTCAATTTGGTGAAATTCTTTTCTGGGACTCTAGAAGCAGTAAGTCTGTATGATAGGACATAAGCTTTCTGAAGAAGGGGCAAATGTCTAGTATTGATAAAACTGTTCTGTCCAACTCAAAACATATTTCTGCAAATGGTTTTTAACATGAAACACAATCCTATTTATCTAGAAACTACAGTCTCAAATTACTATTCTCCCTAGGAATTTCTCTGGCATGTCTCAGTTCAGGTGACTTCCCCATGCCTATATACCTCTGGTTCACACTGGCTTTACCCTAGTTATGCCTGCTAGGTTATAAATTCCTCAAACTTTTCCATTTCCCATACTACTTCAGTCTACCACAACACAGAGAAGTCACTGACAACTAGTTGAATTAGAGACACCGAAGAGTAAGTAATTAAACCATTACTCAAGTTACAATGGTTATCTCTTAAATAACATTTTTTTAAGAGTCAGAGAGGAGATTGCGTTCAATATCTAAGGATCCTTTCTAGAAAGCCTACCACGGTTCTGAAACCCAGCTTCACCACTCACAGCCATTTGGGGAAAAATCTGCAACTACACATCTCCATCTATTAAAGTGAAAACACTAGCTGGCACTGTGGTAGTAGGCTAGGCCCGCACCTATAGTACCAGCATCCCGTATAGGTATGGGTTTGTGTGCTGGGAGCTCCACTTCCCATCCAGCTTCCTGCTTGCAGCCTGGGAAAGCAAGCCTTGGGCCCCTGTCCTCTCACAGGTAAACCAACAGAAGCTCTTGGTTCCTGGCTTTGCTACAGCGTAGCTACAGCCAATATAGCCATTTGGAGCATAAAAAGGGGATGGAAGATCTCTCAGTCTGTCTTCTTCTCTTTAACTCAGCCTTTTAGATAGAAATAAAACAAATCTTTAGAATAATAAATGGTAAATGTAGCAAGAAGCAAACTCTAGATGATTTCCAGGATCTAATGAAACAACACAAAAGGACCAAGCACAGAGCAAGCACACCAAGCAAGCCCAAATCATTAGCAGACTATTCTGTAGTTACAAAAAAGGTTGCTTTTCATCCTGCTCCATTTCCTTAAGACAATATAAATGTAAAAATTCTGCTCTCAGTCAGATCCACAGAGGCATGCACAAGGACCAGACAACCACCCAAAGACCTGATACCAAACTGAGCAACATCCCTGCCCTCCTGTCTGCCACCTGAGTCTGGCAGGTTGCACTTCTCTATGTACTGGAAGATTCTCTTAGAATCACTTTGGGAGCAGGGTCATTCCAGTAACCCCATGCCACCTCCAACACTCTGAGACCTGTATCAGTCTGCGGCGGCTCAGCCCCAGAGACTTGCATGCAATAGTGCAGCGTGGTGTTCACTACCCCCAGAGTAGGAGCCTCGGTTCCCACCCCCACATTCTTCCAAGCATCGTGTCCTTGTCTTGTGTTTAGCAGTACCCTTACTTGGCATTTCATTATTGCTCATTCATAGCGCCATATGACAGAGTCCGTGTGGAAAGGGCATGTTATCATAGCATTTTTGGAAAGGTTTTTCCTCCCCCCCACCTCACCTCTCTTCAACATCATTTAAGTGCTGCTACCACCATGTCTGAGGTTCCAAACAAAGAATCAGCACAGCTGAACTCCTCTCTGACCAGGCAACTTTCCCAGACACAATCCACATGAAAGAAAAGTGGATCTAGCAAACACCTGGTGAGCACCAGGTCAGAAACAGGAGATCCAGGACTCTGAATAAGCATCAGGTTACCACAACGCTCCTGAGGTGCCAGCCACGCTCACAAGAACACTCTGTAAACAACATCTGGCACATGTAGAATACCCTGATTTATAGAATAGCAAGCCAGCAGCCAACAGATAAGATTTACATTTATGGGCCTGGTGCAGTCGTTCAATGGCTAAATCTTCACCTTGCAAAGCACCTGCATCCCATATGAGCAATGGTTTGTGTCTTGGTTGCTCTATTTCTCATCCAGCTCCCTGAGTGTGGCCTGAGAAAGCAATGGATAAAGGCCCAAAGCCTTGGGACACTGTACCCACATGGCAGACCTGGAAGAACCTCCTCGCTTCTGATTAGCTCAGCTGTGGTCATTGCAACCATTTGGGGAGTGAATCAGCAGATGGAAGATCTTTCTATCTCTCCTTCTCTCCTTAAATTTGAAGTGCCTTTCCAATAAGGATAAATAAATCATTAAAGATAATAATAAAAAATTACATTCATTTCTATCTCTATTGCTATCTCCAAAACTTCCATATTCCCAGCTCCATTACTTAGTACTGGCCTCTAGGGCAGCTACCCCACACCTCTCCCAGTTACTTTTAATAGGACTGGGATCTACACCCTCTGCACATGTTGTACTAGCTGGCAATCAGTCACCTCAGAGACATGTTACAAAGAGAAAAAAACTTAGAGATTTCAAGCAATATTCTCAAGGACATACACGACAGGATAAGATTTAGAAAGCAAGGAACAATCCTTAAGAGCGTTCTAAGTCTGTTTCAGACTTGCATTTTTCCCAGTTGGGCCCCATCATATTAACATTCCACATGTAACATGTTGCGTTCAACCACAAACTCATTAGCCTAGAACTTCTAAGAAACAATATCAACTCTAGTCACAGTAACCAGGCCTTTTCAACATATATTACTGGAGACACTTTGAGCAAAATGAGTCTAACTTTATACTCTCAGCACAAACCCAGGCCTTGCCATTCAATCACGCATATACATGTCCTTTGTAGACCAACAGGAGCCATCTACCCTTAAGAATAGGTACCCACTACAACAGAGAAGGCAAGTCAACCCCAACCAAGAGATGGAGCAAACAGAATTCTATCAAATCATATTGACCTTTTTAAATGTATTTATTTTAAAGCATTAAAGAGAGGAAGACAAAAAAATCTTTCCTCAGATGGTTCACTCCCCTGGATGACCACAACATACAGGGCCGGGCCAGACAGAAGCCAGGTGCTTCATCCAGGCATCCCATGTGGCTGGCATGGACCCCCAAACCACTTAGCTCATCTTCCCAGGCTTTTCTCAAACCATCATCAGGAGTTTAGATGGAGAGTGAAGCAGCTGGAACACAAATTTGCACTCATATGCAATGTGAGGGTTGTAAGCAGCAGCTTCACTTGCTATGCTGCCACACTGGCCCCAGATCACATTGTTGTAACAGAGCATATAAAATGCCCTTCAAAATGCCCTGAATGCAAATAAAGGTTCTGCCTCCAGGCAACTGTGTGACCTTTAAAGTTCAGTAAACCTTTTTGAATCTCAGGTTAAAATTGAAATAAAATTAAATACCTTGAAAGATGGTATTAAGAAATAAATGAGGAAAAAAATATGTAAAAATGCTAATCTGATCATAGAAACTCAGTAAATTCTAGTCATCCCTTTTCTTACTCATACTGTTTTTTGAAGAATTTCTGACTTTAGTAGTTGGAACAACCCAGGGTCCAAAAGGAACTGGTGGAGGCAGGGCTTACTTATTCCAGGTCTTTGCCTTCTAGTTAAAGAAGCATTCTAAGGACAGGCACTTTAGCGTGCACAAAGTGACTACATTTATTTAAAATCTTAAAGATGTGTGGGCATAGTTAAGAAGTGGAGTGGGCCAGTAACGGGGAGTGGCTATTTAGACAATGTCTCCCCATCCCTGGCTCACAGGAACAGGAAACACACAGAAAAGAGAGCAGTTCTAATTAACAAATAGCCAGATGGAATTACACAGGGGGTGGAGGACTTGTGGTTCACTGATACCTTGAGCTTTTTGACCCTAACCTAGCTACCTGTTTATTCAAAATCAAAAGGCTCCCAAGCCGAGCAATCTGTGCATTCCCATGTGCAAATTACTTTGCAAACCACTCACCTAACCAAGTTCAAAATATCTGGTCAACTAACTCATCTAGTGTCCAGGGTCAACTAAACTGAAAAACCTTTGAGCTGAGCTCAGAGGTTTCAGAACTTTTGCTGTTTTACAGATGTCTTTTTCATTTTTCCCCTATTTCCTTCAATTTATAATACATGGCTACCAGAAATACAATTAGGAAAACCCAATGTAAAAAAAAAAAAATTCTATGGGGAAAATACTATCATTGCTCAGAAAATAAGCAAATGGAAGCAGAAAATTTTAAATTCTTCCTGTGGCAGTTCAAGCTCCTTATGCAAATAATTGCTATGAATGCATCATTTCAGCAGCTTTCTACACAATAAGAAACTGCGTATGGCTGGGCAGGGAAGATGTGTTCAGTTACTGTCAGAATAATAACTTTAGATTTCTTGACAATTGTTCATTAAAATGCTCGGTCAGAGGCTCCCAAAAAGGTAGTTCTTGTGTCAACCTAACACATGGTTCAAGGCCTTTTTGATGCAACCATTCTTTTAAATTAGATTGATAGGTGTCACTTTGCATACTAATGTGCTATATTCTCACTGCTTCTCAGCCTTTTGGCTAAGGTCAAGTGTGATGTATTATCACAGGACCCGTGTGCCAGCTAGAGAGATAATAGTTTTACGTAAGTGCGTTAAGAAAGATTTGTACAATAATTTGTCACCGAAAAAGGATTTTGTGATATATCACAAGGAATTCTTAGCTAAAGAGAACTATCTGATTTAAAATGTGACCTTCAGGGCCCAGCGCAGCAGCCTACTGGCTAAAGTTCTTGATTTGCATGTTCTGGGATCCCATATGGGCACCAGTTCACGTCCCTGCAGCCCTGCTTCCCATCCAGCTCCCTGCTTGTGGCTTGGTAAAGCAGTCAGGGACAGCATGGGAGACCCAGAGGAAGCTCCTGGCTCCTGGTCAGCTCCAGCCGTTGCAGCCACATGTGGAATGAATCAGCAGACAGAAGATCGTCCTCTGTTTCTCCTCCTCTCTGTATGTCTGACTTTCCAATGATAACAGATAATTTAAAAAAAAATGTGACCTTCATTAACACTTTAATAATGTTATATATAACTTCAATTTTGATTATTTAAAAAATTATGTTTTAATACAAGCATCCACATAGTCAGACTTTCAAAATCCATTTCCAACAATGTCATGGAGTTCCAAAATGTCCCCTTGCTAATCTATGTTCCAATAAATAAAAGTATCACCAAGACCCAATCTTAAAAATCTCGACTTTGGCCATTCACACTTCAACCTGTACATGCCTGGACCTCAACTCTGGCACTTGCTCGGCATTTGCACTGTACACTTTGAAGGATTTTGCCACAGTCAGCACTCAGAGAACGGTGGTCTGGGCTTTGCTTTGGCGAGGATACAGCTGATCCCTCTTTCCATCCTGAGTCCTCCTAAGGCCTTCCTCTCTTTTCTGATGGTTCATTTCCTGCCACTCCATCTCCTCCCTGACTCACCTTTAAAGACTGCAGTTCCTCTCCCTCACCTACCTTCCTTAAGCAATCTTATATACCCCGTACACATAGAAATAGCACATCCATGCCCAAAATGGCCCACTTGTAACTTTAACCCAAATTTCTCACCATTATCTCCAAATATTTAAGTGGTCCAAATGGAAATCCAAGTAAGCATTCAGATACACATTGAACTTAATTCTTCCACTGCAATATTTCCCCATCTCATTACCAAACATGTATATAATTTGCTCTTGCCCAACACGTCAGAAAACATGCTGCCCTTCTCCCTCTACAGTCATTCCTCATAGCTAAGTCTAAAAGATGCTTCCAAAATATTCTGATTCTTTTGTTTTTCATCCCTACATCTCTCACTCCAGTCCAAGCCCACATCCAACCCCACCTGGATCTCTACCCAAGTTCCGTTCTTAACTTACCTTAACCTACCTCTCTGTTCATTGCCCACTGAACAACCAGTTGTGATGTTCAAATACAAACTTTATTTCTTACTATAAAAAATTCTTCAGTGGCTTTTAGGACAATGTCCAGAATTGTCTAACTTTTATTTTCTTTCAGACTTCACTCTTGCTTCTTTAGCACTGATTCTCTCTCTGTGTGTCTGCTATTCCTCCTTCCGGCCTGAGAACTGAAGATGCCTTCCCTCCGCTATCCTCCATCTCTCCCTATCAGAAGTGCCTCTTTCTCACGGTGATCTTTCAGTGTCTTTCAGGCTAGGCCACATTCACTTCTCCCATGGTTGATGGGCTCTTGTAGTTTTCCCTTATAAAAGCTCAGCACAATTATAATTAGATATCGTGCAAATCTCTGTGTTTTATTTTTCTACCCCATTAGCTTGGGAAGGGGCATGTCTTAATTGCTTCATCATTGTCATTCCAGAAATTAACAATCTATCAAATAACAGAAACCCAAGGATATTTGTGGAAAAAAGCCAATAAAGAGAACTCTAGAGTTCTTTTTTCTCCTAATTACCAACATTTGTTTAGCCACCTCAGGCTTCTCACCAATTTAGGCAACATTTTTGGAATGCCTCTTGTAATTTCTCTAATAACCCAGGAAAATCTAGATCTGGGATGAAAGAAACAGGATTTAAGAATTATGCAAACTGAAATGCATTAACAGCAAGTTAATGATAAATTTCTAATTCACGTTAATGGATAGGTCCTTTATTAAAATGAAAACAAGATGGAGCGTTAAACTGTGTTGCATGACAGACAGATCAAGAGCCTTTCAAGGCCCGGCACAATGGCACAGTGGTTAAGGTCCTCGCCTTGCACACCCAATATCCCATATGGGCACCGGTTCTAATCCCGGTGGCCCGCTTCCCATCCAGCTCCCTGCCTGTGTGGCCCAGGAAAGCAGTCGAGGATGGCCCAAAGCTTTGGGACCCTGCACCCATGTGGGAGACCTGGAAGAGGCTCCTGGCTTTGGATCTGCATAGCATAGGCCGTTGTGCTCACTTGGGGAGTGAACCATCAGACAGAAGATCTTCCTCTCTGTCTCTCCTATCTGTATATCTGCCTTTCCAATAAAAATTTTAAAAAATAAATCTTCAAAAAAAAAAAAAGAGCCTTTCAAATACAAATGGCCCATGACAAAGATGAGACTGAAGAGCACAACAAATGTACTTTATTCTTTATACTTCTCACATGACTTACAGGTTACTTTTACCCTCTCAATATTAAAAATGCTTACAAGAGCACAGCAGTCACCTGTATGATATATGTATAGAAAAGACTAATTTACACAGCTTTAAACCCATTCCTTGTCTGTACTTACCTGCTACAAATTAAATTCCTTTCCTCCTGGGTTAAACAAAGGAATTACAACAATATCCAAAACCCAGTTCATCATGAAATAGCAACAATTCTTGCCATTAGGAAGTAGGTGGATTTAATTGATATCTTAATAATTTTCATGTACTTTTCAACAGCATTTTAAAGAAAAAAATATCACTGAGTGCATAATGACAGTTATTTAGCAAGTTATGGAAAGTAAAACTACTCGAGTCGACAGAAGTGATTAAAAACGGTGGGAAAATTATTCATCAATACATTCAATACACTGGGCAAGTTTAACCTAACAATTTTGCTTATTTTAAAGGCAACTTAATCGGCCATTTTAACTTATCCCACTAAAAAAAAGTGCATGATAAAACTCAATTAAGTCAGCAGTGATAAAGCCTCAGAGTAATTCTCCATCATTTCTATTTCAAATGATTTGCTCGGAAAGGCATCCTAACATGGCAGTGAAACAGCAAGTGTAGTCCAACCTTCTGCATTTCTCATGCTATCAAATGAAATCTTGAACATTACACCTTAAAGATTTAGGACAAAGTTATCCATAAAATGTTAAGTTGGGCAGAAGAACATGTAGTTAGTACACTATTTATCTACAATAAACAGAGATGTTCTTTATGATCTGATCTGTATTGGACTTTTAGGCTCTCCCAACTATGAGGAGGCAAAAGGCAAGTTGCCTACATTTCAAAGATTTGCAAAGCCATTAAAAACAAACTAAACTAAATTAAAATCATTTTCAAGCAATTTTTGAGTGAGGTTCAGCCATAGTTCAAGTTCAATAGGTCTTGACCACGCAAAGTATAGAGTACAACATTTCATGTTCTGTGCACTACTAGGCTGAAATAAATTGCCACACTTGGACTGTTGCATATTTTTGACATTATTTGTTATAGGAGCTACCTGGCCTTCACTAATACTTCTGAAAATGTAAATGAAGGAAATTCTAAACATAAATAATCCAAATATGTAGAGAATAAAATCTATGAGGTTTTGTAGCAACGTCTAGGCTCTTATCTCTTGATGAGATTTATGTGCAAAAAATTGATTACAGACATACAGTATAACGCTCAATATATTACAAATCTCTTAGCCACAGTTCTATCTGATTGTTTACATTATTTCCTAAAATTTTCATTTTCATATTCAATTCTAAAATTGCCTGCCAGGAAACGGGAATATATGACTCTCATGACTCAGCATAGCCACATGAAATCAGACGGTAGAGTACATCATCATAGAGCTACACTCCCACTTCTGAAGGGCATCCGCTGGAGCAATGGATGTTAAAGATGCAAAGGCAGAGAAGCACTCTTGAGAAAAGGGGCAAATACACAGATACTTAGAGCTCTAAAGCCAGCTCCTTCCACGGAGGAACAGTGCCATTTGCTACAGTCCACACTTCCAGGTAGAAGTAACTGAACAAAAACACTTTGGACCGAAGTTTAAAGGCTTTGCATTCCATTCTAATTAGTCTGCACTTTATCTAAATGGCAACTCAGGTTTTAAATAAGGACCTAGTATGCCCTTTTCTTTTTCAGCATAGAGAACTAATATAAGAAGGGGAGAATCCATGAGCAAAGAGAATAAAGTAGGTGTTACAATAGCTCCTATCAAATCCACAGCCCCAGCAGCCTCCTTGGACCTGCTGTCCAGCTCTTGCCCTCTCAGCGCCTATCCTACAAACCCTGAAATGGAAGCAGTGACATGGGCCCCTCTCCCATGCACTTACTGCAAGGCCTGCATGTCTTGGAGACCAACAACCTGTCGGAATTGCAGACAGCTGGTTTTTCTAGGATTGAAAAAAAGGCTCCAGCTGGACAGAAGATCTTCCCAGGGAGTCTACGTTATCATTAGCATTGTCTTGGCTCTGAGCAAAATTAAAAACCAGAGCAGTCGAGACCAGTGTCTCTTATCTAGGAATGCCACACCATTGGTGACTTCAGGCCCTGCCAATGCCCAATGCACACAGGGCTTGTATTCAGGGACCCTAGTTGATTGCACCACTGTCACCCAGGGGGCTTGCCCAGCAAGCCTCTGTCTAGCCTCTTGCCCACAGCCGTTGTGTTTACAAGTTATTTATAAATTAATCTGATCTTACCCTTCCCACTTAAATATGAACTACCAGAAACAAGAGAATTGGAGTAGGAAAAGGAATCAGAGATGTGTTAAGGATATAGAATCAGTGAGATCTTGCCATGAAACTGACATGGGGAAAATAAGTATCTACTTCCGAATAAAAAGTTGATACTATTATGAGGTGGGGAGTCAACGAATTTATACCAGTACCTGCTACTCTAGACATAGCACAGAATAAATATTGATCAAGAAAGCCACAGAGCTTAACAGTGGTGATTGTAAATGTAGTAGTGATAATTATTTCATTCTTAGAATACAAATGCACACATGGACTAAAGAGAAAGAAGAGATGCTGTTAAATATGTTTAACATAAAATGTTCATACTGTATCTGCATTATCTGCTTTCTGAGGAGCTCAGAGACAGGTCTGGCCTAGACTATGGATTGAAGAGCCACGACTGATACACAAAATTTAATCCACAGTGCATGGATTCCCCAGGGTCTCAGAGATGACACTGAGCACTAAAATGTAAAATGCACCTGGCTTGGCTGATTCCTGCCCAGCTGCCCCAACACTATGGAGCTGCCAATGTCTCTTCATGCAGCAATTTAAAAAGTCAAACCAAATTATTCCTGACTTGACAACTTGTTTCTCCATTGCTCATTTTACTCATAAAAGGTTAAATGTATCTTTTTCTTGCCCAAACCATAAGAACCATAAGCTAAGAAAGCAAGCCCTGTAAGCCTCTCAATCCCATCTTTAGAACTAGAGGCACCTGCTGCAAACCAAGCTCTCCCTACCCTCTGAGTTGGCCTTGACCATTTCAGCAGTCAAGCACCAATTTCTAGAACCTGAAACATAAACCAGAACCTTAAACTCATAGGAAACAGTCAACATCATTTTATTTTATGACAACAAGAGGTGGAGTTTTTTGGTTCAAAAAGTTTAAACTTGTGAACTGACCTACTCATCACATTTTACCATTTCAAAGACACACAATGTAAATGCAAACAAGTAACTGCTAGTATTTTAAACATTTCAGCAAAATGAACCAGCAGGCATTGAAGGCACAGGCATTTGAAGCAAGCAGAGGGGGTACTTTGCCTCAAGGGTTCTCTCTCATTTAGCTCCCAGTCTTTCAAAAGTATCTAAAAGCTTTCACAACTTCTTGCCCACGATCACTTCCTTAGACAAACACTGAATGAGAGGAAAGGCAGAGAAAAGCTCCTGGAAGAGCTGTAGAAATGGTTTATATGCTTGGGTCATTTCCTAGTGGAGTGTGAGACTTAGTTTGAAGGATCCTAGAAGATCATCTTAATTAGCTAATGAAGGAGAAATTCGAAATAAGACCTACAGAGGTAAGTAAAATATAAGTCATCTAAAGCCACATAGGTTACTAAATTACAAAGCTGGGAATGGAAAGAATTCTGATTGAGGTCATGTTACTTTTGACTTGTGAATAAAGAGACTGCTAGTGTCTGTCCACAGGAATGGTATGGCCTGCTGGGTGGGGCCAACTACACACACACACTAATTTAAAAATACAAATAGTATATGAACAAGTAGAAGAGAAACACAAAAGAAAATGGAAATTCTAATTAGCTGACTTGATCCCTGCACACTGAATACATCTCTTGAAATACCACTGTGCAAGTGTTACATACCAATTATAACAGGAAACACAAAAATTTTTAAATTTATAAACTACAAAACACACAAAATAATGTGGGAAATCTGTGATGGTGCCACATAAAAAGTTTAAAGAAGTTCTGTACGTTCAAAGGCTAGAGAGGTATAGGGAGCATTTTTCCTGCCAAGAGCCATTTATTTATGATGTCATTCACAGGTCATACAAAATTATCACTGTAAAATTAACCTGCTTATTACACTTTCAGCCTGCCTGCAGTTACTGTGGCAAGGCCAGACCAGATGATTCTGTGGGCCTCACAGGGCCCACAGGCAGCATGTCCACGACTCCTGAGAGTGTGTCTGGCAGGAAGCACCACTAGGATGGCCATGGACACAGGCCAACATGAGATGCTCCTCAAAGAAAAGGTGGAATTTCCACAGGCAGAAAAGGGGAGGAGACCCAAGGAGAGGAAGTAGCATACGTAAAAATAGGAGAGTGAGGAAGGACATGGCCCGTTCACAGAGCAGGTAGATTGACCCAAAGGATTCAAACAGTAACATGAGAAACACGAGACTCGGTTCAAACTGAAGAGGAAAACGGAATTTGATGAGCTAGGGTCAGCTAGGGAAAGACTTGGCCCAGAAAGAGGAGGGGAAAGATTTTAGAATGACCCAGCCTCTGGTGTGGTACTTATTGGAAGGACTAGAGCAAAGCACAGAAACACAGGAAAATCAGGAGACAAATGTGGGAAAAAGGGAAGATGAATGATTAAATGAAATCAATTAAGGGGCTCTGATACCAGTCTAAATATAAGGTACCTGTTTGTATTATGTTGATAATATAGTAGTAGTATAATAGTAGTCTTATAACGACCATTGGGCACTATTTCCTGTGTTTTGTGGTCCTAGGCAGCTAATTCGGGCTCATGACCTTGAAAGTCACACCTGTCTCACTTATGTGGTCCTTTCTGCTCACCTGTGATATTCATCTCTCATCAGCTAGAACCACTACTCTCACAAGTCACCATAAAGGCCTATGCCAAGCAGGCTCACTCTCTCTTGGTGCGTGCTTGTGTTATTCTGAAACTCCAACTCTTGGCCTCCCCAGTACCTGCTTGCTCTCTGCTTCCTGCAGACAGATTCCAAGGGCAGGTGGTCCCTGAGGATGCTTCCTGTGTGTCTGTATTCATCACACTCTGTCCACCGTTTGGGTGCATCTCCAAAGATGTTAATGCTAAGACGCTTTGTATTTTTAATGTGTGTACTTTGGAGAGTTCCAGTAGAGGTGAGGCTTAACATTAATGGAATATAGACACAGAAGTCAGGAAAAGGTAAATGCTTGCAACATTGTGTGTCCAGGTTGTTCACTGCATGTCTCTTAGTGTAACTTATACCGCTGGGGAAGCTGGGACATAGGTCTTCAGTTTAGTGGGTGGGGTTCATAGCAATGACCATGTGTTCCTTTCAGGGTTTTAGATCAGACCGGATTGTCACTGGACTTGCCATTTGGTCATTTCTAGTGGCCCCTATTATCACCAAGCTCCTTAATACAGCCTAGACTTGTCTGGCATAATCTCTCTCACACCCCACCACATGTGTTTTCAGATACTAATGTGATCATTGGGTAGTTTCAGACTCAGACTCTAAATGCTATGTAAATTGTCTATTTAATAGACGAACACCCGTTCTGAGTATTTATTAGTAATAGTGTAATTAGAGATACTTACTTTGCATAAAAACATAAAAAGTGTTCACTACCACTTTATACCCATTATGATGGCTATATCAAAACACAAAAACAATGTGTTGGTGATACCATGGAGAAATTACAACCACAAGGGCTCAAATTACCTTCCTACCACCCTGCTGGCAGGAATGTAAAATGGTACAATCACTGTAAAAATGTGTGTGGTTCACAAATTAAACACAGAATTACCACATCACCCAGCCATTCCATGTCTGGTTAAACACTGCAAGAAAAAAATTTCAGCAAGGACTCAAGTAGGTATTTGCACACTCATGTTCACACAGGCATTATTCACAATTACCAAATAGTATTACGTTCAGTGAAATGAGTCAGGCAAAAAAGCACAAATACTACATGATTCTAGTTACAAGTGGTACATAATAGAGGTCAAATTTACAGAGACAGAAAGCCAAAAGGTGGCTACCTGGAGAGACTCTTATATTTTATGACTAAAGTTTCACTATGGGAGAATCAAAAATCTGCACGTTTACACAGTGATTGAGCTCCTTGATGTCACTGAACGGAACACTTGAAAATAGCTAAAGTAACTTGTAGTGAGCATAATTTTTCTAAAAACTGGTCATTATTCTAAGACTAGAGTCCAGAATGCTAGGGATTATAGTGTAATTCCAACTTCAGCAAAAGATAAGTTATCGGTATTTCTGAAGATTACGTACTAGCAATCCATGTGGAAGGGCATGACAATGGAGGAAAGGTACATCTCAAAGTGCCTGCTTGGCCTTGCCGAGACGAAGAGCCTGTGCAGGCTTTCTGTGCTGACAACAGGACAACAAACCCAACACGTATGCTATTTTGGAGCAGAACTCCTCCATTCTAGCAGTCCGACTAGAGTCCTAAGTGATATTAGGGGTCACCCTTGGGAGGTGATACTAACAAAATTCTACAGGAAGCAAACACAGCCACCTATTTCCTCCCCAGGAGATGCTCACCACCTCCCATACAGAGGGGCAGCCAGGATGCTCCCCGCAGTGGAAGAAATGCTGCTGCTGCATCTGCTACTCCACTGATAACACACCACCCCCCCGTGGTGCCTCCTGGCCGACAAAGTCAAGGGGAAGGATACCATTATTCATCAGAACCAAGACAAATAGGTGCCATCCTATTTGCAGTCTAACAAGGGGCTGACGTGGCATTATATACAAGAGAATCTGTTTTAAAAATCATCCAGCCAAACATTTATTTCTTTAAGATACGAGTAGTGCTTTTCCATCTTCACTTACAACAATCAAATTTCAACATGAAGTACTTATAGTACCAGAAGAATTAAATCCCAGTGAGGAGAGATCAACAGAGAGCATAGAATTTCTGAATGATCAAGATAAAGTATGTAAAACATGTTGGCACAATCTTAGTAGAGGTCTGCCCAAAAAAGAGGTGAGGAGTTGGCGAGATGCAGTGTCTTAAGTAGCTGTAAGCATTTACAATACAGGATATCTCTATTTTTTTCCACTACTGGGCTACAGATTATAAAGAGTAAGTAGTACTTAAAAACAATTGAGGAAAAAGAAGTTTAACAAAACTAAATAACCTTTCTCTGAAGTCCAAGGTCAATCAAGAGGTGAGGACTGAGCGATAAGGGGATGAAATCTGGACTCAATAGGAAATGGCTCCAAACACTACTCATTTGCCTATGTCAGAGACTTTAAGAATCAGAAGGAATTTTTTCCTTTCTAAATTTAGCCTAGAACAGTGATTTTCATTGTACAGCCTGCTGAGGTGGTTCTATTTTTATTTAATTATTAACAGGTTTTTAATCTGTACATAAAGAGAAGCTTTAATATCAAAGAGGCAAAACAGCACCAGCTCAATGACTGATAAACCACCACCACTTTCTTTCTGTTCTTGCACTTGTTAACTGCCATTGCTTCACTGCAAGATTAGAGAGCACCAAGTGAGATAGTAACACTGCTGTGGGCTTTCAAATTTAGCAACCAGAAAGTTCTTCACCTATTTCCACATCCAACCCTCCAAAAACTGAATCTATGGCATGGCATACCACTACCAAGACTGCAGTGCCCTCCTTAGGCATGTTTCCCTGTGCCTGGTCAGTTCACATATTCTGGCACAGCAGAGAAAAAAGGAGAAGCAACAACCCCCTTTTCTGGGTCCTCTTGGCTCATCCCAAACCTGGCTGTCAAGTTGGCTCCTGCACCACTCTGAGCTGTTTTCTTGTATTTTGCTGCATGTTGGGGTGAACACGTAAGGATGGAGCATTGGACTTTGTGGGAGAATCGTGGAAAGTAGCCAGGTGATACATCTTGACCTACACAAGCACAAATCCACAGTGTTCACATAGGCACTAAAAATTGTCTAAGAGAACGTCCATTTCTGCTATTAGAAATAAGAGTTTTTAACAATGAGCTTTCATTTCCTTACCAAATGTCCAGCAGCTTCCCCAGTGTCCAGAGAAGGCAAGTTGAGGCAGTGAGGAACAGCAATCCTTTTTCCACAGACTAAGGGCTTCCCTAAGACTTCCTAAGACTCCCCTGACCATATGTTTGAAAGGGAAACGGAGATGAGAGAGCACAGGAAGCCCTGAGGTAGGAATGGTAGGAAATCTCCTCTATCATCCAAGCGGAAGCAAAAATCATTTTTTGTTTCTCTGAGTTAGTATGAAAAGGTATAAAATTTATTATGTCCTAATGAGGTGAAGCAAGGTTAAAGAACAGTTTCCTAGGAAACCATTTTCCACTGGGAAAGAAATACTGATTTTCTTGAAGATCAAAAACTTAATGTAAATTACCACTTAAGCGTCTTCCTCCAGGATGGCTGTATGGGGGAAGGGAGAATGTTTCCTAATAATGGGATCCATGCAAGCAGGAACAAATCAACCCATTTTTACTTTCTTCAACAAAACTGCTTTTCCCTTATCCAGACTCTACAGATCATTTGGGCTGAAAATCCATGCAGCACCAAACTTGAATAGGAAAACACAACCTCTCGGCTAGCATGATTTCTCCAGAAATTGGTAAATTCTCCAATGATTCAACTTCACACTGAAATAGGGTGTGCCATTTGGCAGCTGCTCAAGCTTTATAAAGTGACGGATATTTGGGGGAATTCAGGGTCAATTAGCTATGCCACATATTGTTTTATAACATCACTTGAACTTAAATGTTCTGATCCTTTAAGAGCACAGAGTAAACTACACAAGCACAAATCCACAGTGTTCACACAGGCACTAAAAATTGTCTAAGAGAATGTCCATTTCTGCTATTAGAAATAAGAGTTTTTAACAATGAGCTTTCATTTCCTTACCAAAACTTACTAAGTCATTTTACTTTTCTAGTAACAAATTGTTTGAACCAGGAAAAATGTTAATTACATACTTATTTGCATTGTTCATATATCATTTACTTACATAAAGGCAACTGAAATACCCATTCAATAAGAGCTATCTAGAGGAATTTTTCATGTAATTGGAGAATATCAAAAAATCAAACTCTGAAAATCCAAGTATTGTTAACTACTCAGGAAAGATAAAAATCTGAAAGTCTTCATGACAATTTATGGCTTGACCAGTTGTCCAAAGATGTAAAAATAGGCTTTAGAATGTGATGTGATGTGTTTATAATTAAGAGAAAAAAAAAAAACAGGAAGAAAATTGGTATCGAAGCAAAGGAGATTTCCTGAACAATGAAGAGATTATATTTGACAAGGGCAATAACCGGGCCAATCATGTCTTTTGCTCTCATTTACTAAAAATATTCAGGCCAGGGGAAGACAGCTCATGTTTTTGATTCTTATGGCTATTTAAGCTTCCCAGTGTCACCTAATACATTAAGACAGCAGAGCTTTCCTTGGATTCCAACGATTTACTGATCCCTCCCAACCCATGAGAACTAACCCCTAGTACTAGGAAAATATCCTGAGATATTTAAATTTATTTTTTTAAATCTAAATAGCTGTTTTCCCCAATGAGCTATCTTTGTTTCATTTTTAAACATAAGTATAAATAAACACATACCCAGGCTTACTACTCAACAGAAGGAAGTATTTTAAACCAAGTATAGTTTTTTGACAAGATTTATTTGGCTTAAAGAGAGCAGTAACAAACACTTGGGAAATTAAATTTACATGTGTATTTATGAAATATAAGCAGTCAAGCTGTATCTTTTACTATTGCTACTGCCTTAAGATAGCTTTTATGAAGAATAATTTTATTCAGTGCTGACTGGAGATTCTCTGCTGCATTTTCTCATTTTCACTACACCATAAGGTCAACTCACACTATTCAACAATGATTGAAGACATTGGAAAAGTGGCTGTCACTTATCATAAATATTTAATAAACATGTTTACATTATCAATCTATGCATATGTCTTCATTCCAATGTCACGTGGCACATGGATATTCAGACAGGATAAGAACACAACTCATAAGCAATCTGTCTTGGCCTAGCTACAGGTATCATTTACCAAAGGTATTTTTACACCATTCTGCAAATCACTTTCTGCTTGGTGTAACTACAATAAAAGTATAGTACGTCAAACAGCAAATTGTTTGAATAGAAATTTAACTGAATAGAAAATCATTTTTCATTCTGAGGAATGCAGAACGGTATCTTAGGTTCTTCAATAAGCCAGAGTAAGAAAAAACAAAGGATAGGAAGAAGTTAAATGGACATCGAGGAAGTATAGCTTCTTCAATGTGAACTATAAAGCAAACACACCATGGACTTTCACATTGTCTTCTAAAATGCTCCAACAGTTTTTATTTCAAACAGTTCAGTTTTCAAAAAGCTCTCTATGTAGATACTATCCAGGAGTTCATATTAGATGGGAGTGGGGGGAAGAATAAAATGCAGGGAAGACTTCTATTAGCTCAAGCCTGAGGGG
Source organism: Ochotona curzoniae (assembly GCF_017591425.1). NCBI lineage: Eukaryota > Metazoa > Chordata > Mammalia > Lagomorpha > Ochotonidae > Ochotona > Ochotona curzoniae. The sequence goes on from NW_024466605.1 coordinate 7,086,462, forward strand.
AATCTGTTGCACGTGTTGTCTCTCCAGTAGGAAGTGACTTGTAGGAAACAACACTGCAGATGGAGAACAAGTGAGCTGGAAACAGCTCCTCTGGGGATGATCTCACAAAATGACTTTGCTATATCCCTCTTCCTGCCTACCACCAGGGCTCAGGCTTGCCCACAGCCATCACGCCCCCAAGGAAGCTTCCCGTCTCCAGAGAAGGACCCTCTGCTGCATTACTCTCCCCGAAATCTTCCGAACAGATGCACACAGAACCCAAGCAGGACAAATCAGCTCCTATTCTCTCGGAATATTTCTTCTCCAGTTGTCTGTGTTGTGCCCAGGAAATTCTCGGTGGCATTGTTAACGCAGATCACGCAAAACTGGACAAACTCACAGGTTTTCCAACATACATGGTCATATGCTTTTACACTCAGTTTTCCAACCACGGATTTACTTACTAACTTCATGTTATGTAAAACAGTTTGTACCGTTTAATTTCACCCTCCAATACTGTAAGCACTCTTGATAGAAATGTAAGAGAAATTCAGCACAGCTTCCCTCAGTCCCCAGCTAAATCTAATGATTCCACACAACATCCTCCTGTAAATGACCCAACACTAAAACCACCAAACACACACCAACCCACAAGCAAGAACTTCTGTGATTTCCACATCTACTCAATTACATGCATGAGGACTTAGACTTCATTATACACCCCCCAAGTTTTCTTGACATGCCACAATTAACTCTGTCCTTTGACTGGAAAACAGAAGGGCAAAAACTACCCCACTAGCTTCAAAGGAATCTTTTTTTTTTTCTGCATAAAAACACAAAAACAGTATTATTCCTCCATACAATGTGGACTTTACATGTCCGAAACTCCTTTTGAGACTCTTTAGAATTTTATACTGAAAGCCCAATATTTATTTCTAGTTAAAAGGCACAAGTACCCCCTTGCTAAATCTAGTGAAGAACCCCCATCCTAGGCCTCCCTGCAAATGACACCCCCTTTATGCTACCTTCCCATCAAACCTCCCGCACTGACAAGCATGGAAACCAGAGAGAAACTGGACCCTGCGGGGCTGGGGAGGTTTCGTGTTGGACTCTCTGAGAGAGGAAGCTTTGCTGAAGTCCAGGGAGGCTGAGCGTTCATACTGCCTCACTGGAGAGCTCCCATCAGCGTTGCCCTGTCTCGGTGACTGCCGTCAGCCAGGCTCAGGGAATCCCGGCTCCCTGGCTCCTGCAGCACCACGCCTGGTGAACAGCTTCTGCTACAGAGTGGTGCAGCCTTCACAGGTCTCTGGCACACCCAGCACTTGGTGACAGTAAGGGCACCGGGCATGAACAATGCTCATTCCCACCACGAAAGGCAGATCATCAGGTATTAATTAACCGCAGGACACCAGCCCCACGAATGAAATTTAAATAATTGGCCATCACTGAATACAAAATTGGGAGGAACTGACACACTCTGTATTGCAGGCAGTCAGGGTATGGCATGGTGCTGAGTTTTTGTGAAAATTCAATTAACCCAACCATCTATTAGTCAGATGCATAAAGACGGGGGAGGGGGGAGCAATTAGGCATGTTAGAATTGGTGATGTGTAATCATGTTAATTTGTGGGTTGAGAAGAATCCCTGCTATGTGTTCGAGATTATATGGCAATCAGGAAATTACACAGATATTTAGATCCCAGAAGATATTTTTATGAATGGCACACGCGTACGACTACCTTAGAAACTTACATGATCATCCAATATTGCCAACCTCATCCATGCTCGCCAGACCCACATGGGGAACAGCACACTCTTGGGGGCCAAACGTGAAAAAAGGGTGTGGAAAACGGGCTGCAAAACTTATCTTCTGACATCTTTCTTTTTGGGACCTAGACGCGCTGCTGCGTAATTATGTTCATCTGTTCTGAATCACTTAAGTGCCAAAACATACTCCAAAATATTATGAAAACAGATATTCTTGAGATGATTTTGCCAAAATTAAAAATCCCTCGAAACTTTTTTATAGAGTTCTCACACACAGAGACTCACAAGGTGCAGCCTGCACTGTCTGTTGGACACCGAATTCTCCACAAACTCCCACTCCATCTGTGGGTACCGTCCCTTCCCTTGCCTCTCTCTCTCACACACACAAACCCTAGACCATCTCCAGAGGCCAAGAGAAAGCGCGAAACCCAAAGGCCAAGAGAAAGCGCGAAACTCCAGGCAGCCCCAAGCCTCCCTCAGGAAAAGCCGCCTCCGTAGGGCGCCAAGCACCAGCACCTCCTGGCCACGGCTAAGTTCAAGCATCCGCACACGCCCAGAAAGCCACCAGCAACACGCTGCCGCTCCAAAAGCCAAACCCTAAAGGGAGCAAAAAGTTTCTGGCGGCTCCCACCGGCGGACCCAACTTGGGCTTCCACCGCTTAGCGGAGCCCGAAGGCGCGGCGGCCAGAGGGCGTGGGGACCGCGAAGTCTCCCCTCAGACGACCGGAACCCAGCCCCTCCTGCGAGCGCCGCTGCCGTCCAAGTCCGCGAGTCGCACGGCGCGCGGCCAGAGCCCCCTCGCCCCTCACCCCTCGCCCCTCGCCCCGAGGCGCCAACAACTTACCGCACCGCTTGCACAGCACTCGGCTGACCTCCTTCTTGAGGTTCCGGCCCGTCTCGAGAGGTGGGAAAGAGGCTCTGAAGGCGGCCGGCGGCGCGCGGCTACTACTGCTGCTGCTGCTGCTGCTGCTGTTGGTCTCCGGCTCCATGAAGAAGATGTACCTGCTGTCCTCCTTGAGCCTCCCGCACGACGGGAAGGCCGGGTGACCCCAGGTCCCCAGGCGCACCGTGAGCAACGAGTCCTTCTTCAACCCTCCAGCTTTAACCGCCCACACCTGGTGCACCTTCACCAGATAGGGCGCCTCCTCCAGTTCCTGCTCCTCCTCCTCCTCCTCCTCCTCAGGTTGGCCCGGGCCGGACGCCGGGGTTGCGGGCACGGTCCGGTTGGCGGTGCGCGGCGGGTCCACGGCGGGCCAGCCCAGCGCCCCGGGGCCGGCGGCGGCTGGCGTCTGGCGCTCGGCGCCCCACGCCCCTGCCTCGCCCGTGGCCGCCGCCGCCGCCGGGGCCGCTTTCCTGTCGAGTGCCCCCTGCTGCCGCCGCGGCGGGTGCACCTTTCCCTCGATCACCACGGCGGCGCGCTGAGCCAGCTCCTGCACCGAGCCCACGCTGGGCGGGGACGAGTAGCACACCGAGGCCCCCGCGGGAGCCGCCTGGTCGCCGGCCGCCGCCCCCGGGGCCAGGGCCGCGGTCCCCAGAAGCAGCAGCTGCAGCAGCAGCACCGGCGGCGGAGGCGAGCGGGCGGCGGCTCCAAGAGTCCCGGAGCGGCGCGGAGCGCGTCGCCATCTCATGGTGTGAGGTGCGTGCGGGCTGCCGGCTGTCGGGTCGGACTCTGCCTCGCTCTCTCTGGCGCTGCCTCCCTTTTCCTTCTTCGCCCCCCCCCTTTTTTTTAACCCTCCTCCTTTTATTTATTTATTTGTTGGGGAGGGGGGCGGGGGTAAGAGAGTTGTTTATGAGAGGAGGAGGTGAGGAAGAAGCGGGTGGAACCACAGAAAGACCAAGAGCTATAAGAGGAGGGGGAGGAAAAAAATAGAGGCGAAATTGGGGGGGGGGGGGAGTCACTGCCACCGGCTCGGCTGCTAGGAGTGACAGGTTCCCCCCGCCCCGTGCCGAGCTCCCGCTGTCGGGGCTGCTGTCACCGGAGGAGGACGCGGAGCTGGTGGAGCTGCTCGGCAGGGGACGGTCCTTTGTGTGAAGTGATGCTGCTGCGGTGGCGGCTGCTGGGGCTGCAAGCGAGCGGCCCGGCGGGAGCGCGAGGGAGAGCGCCCTGGAGGCGGAGTTGCGTGCCTGGAAATCGCGGGGTGGCCGCGGCGGCGCCCTGCGCCTCGCCGGCCTGTTTACCTGTGGTGCGGGCTCGCGCCGCGCCTCCCTGCCCCATGCTGCTTCCGGAGCCCGGCCCGCGCCACTGGGTCCTGCTGGGGCTGCGCTTCCCCGCGCGCCACCTCCCTCACGGTCGCCCCGGTGGCGACGGAGGAGGCTGCCTTCTGCTGCTGCTCCGGCTGCCGCTGCTGCAATGGGAAAGACGGGCGGCAAAACAGGCTGCAGTCCGAGTGGGCTGCGGAGATTGACTGGGGCTGGGAGGTGACGCTTCAGTAAGCAAGGACCTGTTAGTAGGCGCAGGATGCTGGGATGCGACTGCGAGGCAGGCTGGGCAGGGTGGAGGCGAGCACGAGGAGGATCCCTGAGGCACACGGGACGCGCCGAAAAGTTTTGCTGAACTAGTGTCTTGAAGCAACACGTTCACAGTAAATCAGCAGCGGTTAAATTCTTGTGCACATACACACCCCACCAGCAACACACACGGGGCACACGCTTCAGGTGTGACGTCTCGGCGTCTTGTGATTTACTTCATTCTTCGTCACACCTGCGGTTTCTTCTGTTCAAACTCCTGCTCCCCGTGATTCCATAACACGTGTGCTACTGCTGAGAGGATCTTAGCTTGAACAAGCTAAGCTAAGCTTGGTTGGGCCATTTCGTATCAATTTTATGGAAACTTCTGGAGAAGAAGAAAAAGAAAGGAAAAAACTACTGAAACCAAAGTCCCCAGACAGGAGGAGTTGTGGCTTAAATACCCATCCGTGTGAATACCCCATCCTAACTACTCCCACCTGTCCTGCCAACTTGAAAGAGCTCCTTGCAAAAGCAGAACTCACCATCTCCCTGCGATGGTCTCCAAAGAATTAAACATCTTTGCCTTTCAGTGTAGCTGTTTCTTCCTGTGCTGTATCAGGGTGAAGACTAGATTCAGTAGCCTAATACAACTGTGTCAGAGTTGTTTTCCCGTGGGCAGTAGACACACATTAGGAAAAATTGAAGATCCAAGGAGCACTCTAACTTCGTATCTCTAGGGTTCGTATCTCTAGTAACTTCGTTACTCTAGGGTTCTACAAGTTGCCTCTAGCAGTTTCTTCAAAGTGTCATATAAGCTTCAGAATACAGAGCAAATAAAAGATCATAAGCCGCTAAGATCTTTTTGTTCTTGGCATATGAGAGAGTTGGCTAGCAAAGTTGCATTCTCTCCAGCATAAAGGGGCAAGCCCTGGACGCTCAGCCGTACTCCAGCCCATGGGGAGTCCTTTCTCTTAGCACCTGAGGGGGTGCTGAAGCGCAGGTCACTGAATGGGAGGGTTTGGGGACATCTCTGACCTCAGGAATATGTTCTCTTGAGCGCTTGGTTCTTCCAGCTATTGAACCGAAGAAACTACTGGAGACATCCAAGCCCGCTAGACTCTCCACCTTGCTTTGGGTGCCCACACATTGATGACTCTTGAGGTTTTTTTTGGGGGGTGGGGGGCGTGGGGGGCGTGAATAAAACTCCAGCCTAGAACACTTCCTGTCTTCCTTTCTAACTTTCATACCCCATATCAGCTGTCCAACGCCATTTGAAAAACTGCTGCACTGTCCTCAGGATGGTTAGAGTTGATGGTTTGGGCTGGGCTCTGCTAGAAGATTACTCTGAGCTTACTGACAAATGCTAAGCCTCCTCTGACCTTGGCTGAAACTGCTCAGCTCATCAAGAGTGGGGTCACTTAACCTTTAGTCAGCCCAGTTGGGGCTTGTTTGTGGCAGCTGGAAACGATTCCAGAGAGAGGCCAGATTTCCACATGGCCTCTTGGAGATCAGGCTCACAATTAGCATCTCATTATTGCAATGGTTTAAAAGGGGTGCAGGATTCCAGAGGTGCAGGGTTAGACTATCTGCTCATAGTAGGAACTGAAAAGTTACATGGGCAAAGAGCAGATACCCAGGAAAGGGAAACATTGAGGACATTTGTGCAAATAATCCACCACTACTTCCATCCTTTAAGTCTCATCTACTCTACAAAGCTGCTTTTCAGACACACTAAAACACTGCAAGTAACCACTCCCCACAGTAAAGTCCCTACACCTGCAGTCTGTATCATGTGTTTTGAAAGCAGTCTTCATCTGCTGGGTCATGCTCCAAAGTGTTTGCAGCAGCTGAGGGCGAACAGGCCAAAGTCAAGCGTTTTCAATCCACATTTCCCACATATGTGGCAAGTACTTGAACCACTGTCTGTTGCCTCCCAATATTATTTTATTGAGCCCCAAAAATTTCAGTGAAAATACATTAGCAAACTAGAATCCTTTTAGTAGTCCCCTGTTTTTGGAACCCACCCTGGGGCATACTAAACATTCAATAAATGTCAGCTAATTAATCATGGACTGATGTGGTGTTGCGCTTACCATACATAATGCCAACGCTGGCAACATAGAGATGAGATCCTAGGCAATAATAATAATAAACCTTTAAGACATCAACTTGTAGTGTTGTTAAATGCATGCATGCCGCCTCTTAGTTCTCTGAGCACTTTAGCTATGACCAGATGTAAAATTCTTGTCTAAAAAAATCTTTAAAATCCCTTTACCCTACTCCCTCACTTTCTCTTCTCTCTGTAAAGGGACAGGAAGTGTTCTTATGGATGTTTTCTGGGTAGAGCTAGGCCTTGCAAGAACAGTTCACTGTGAGGAATTGCAGGCAAATATTTGCTCTGAGATATGGGATTTCCAAAAAGTTCATGGAAATATGTATCATGAAAATAGTATGCATGGATCTTAAATTTTTTGCACCAAAATTAACTTATCTTTTAGTTATATTTTCCCACAAAGCTTCTGAAATACCCTCATGTTGGAGTCTTCATTTCCCAGGGCACCCCTACCTGAGATGATACTTGTTTAAATGTGAGAGGATATGATTGACATATGCTTGAGAGAAGACATGAATAATTGCACAGAAACAGGGCAAATTACCTTGTCCATATCATTGTTAAAAAAGCAAGCTTATTATGAAAATATCCTAAACCATTGGTTCATAGATTTTAATGTGCATCAGAACCACCTGTGCATGGAAATGCAGATGGCCAGCCCCAACACTAGTTGCTGATTTGTGTTTCTAACAAGTTCTCAGGTGACACTGAGATGCTACTGTTGTTTGGGAGGCCCACACCCTTGAAAACCATGCCTGGAAATTCACATATATAAACTCCAGTGCCCACATCATAGTCACCTATAAACTTCTATAAAAATACTCAGTCCTTCAATTGAAATACAGTCAACGTCCCCTACATCATGAATTTTCCCCAATCCAGTTTTAGTAAGGATATATGAATTATCTCCTTGGTTTAGGAACTGATGCTATTTAGTAGACTTGCGCTGAGGTGGTGCAGAAGAATAATTACCTGTTGACAGTAAAGGTGAAAGGTACCTTGGGAACTTGGCATTATCTCTGTGGTTGGAGTTGCAAACAAAAGGAACATCAGGGGTCAGAAAAGTTGCCGTCATATTTACCTGGAATGTTTTACCCACTCTAACCAGGAAAGAGTAGACAGATAAAACTATTCAGGTAAATAAGAACTGCTATATTTGGGGGTTTGTTTCTTTGGTGGGGGTGTTTGTTTTTTACTAACTTAGACCTTTTGAAGAGGAAATTCACCATTGATTCCACAGTGCAGTAACAACCTGAAAAAAAGATGTCCCCACCCGTCTCACTTTACACCTGATTAAATGCTTCTCAATGGGAGCTATTAGAGGGGCAACCAGAAATCCACAGAGGCACTGATATCTACTTTATCAGCATTGACCATTAGCTCACAAGAGTGCAAACCTTACAGGCGAGTCTAAGAACCCAGGCCAGGCACCCGAAGCATCCCCAGAAGAACATGTAATGAAAAAGGCGGAGCAGTGGACACAGACCCTGTTGTGAAAGGAGAACATAGCAGCTCATTTGGTGCTGTAGCAGGAGAAAAGAACTAACTGGACAATTACCCCAAACAAACGATGACAACAAAATATCTCAGCGAATGAAGCCAATGGCCATTGGGAGGGTGGCTTCATCCTCAGACCGGAGAAATCAGCAACATTTCAGAACTATCCAAACCACTTGGACAGAACCCTCAGAATATGCACACATTGAGACTCTGGGTTGATATGAGGTGGCAGTTCCTCATCCCTGGGTGCTGGGATATGTGGAAAGTTGTGAGAGGTCCCCCTTTGTCACTCACCTTCTCCCAGAAACAACAAGAAAAAATAGCAAATTTGGAAACAATGAGTACACCCAATTTTCCCTAAACCTTGATCCTTTCCATCCTGATACACCATGTAATTATTATAAAATACAAAATTTATTTAAAAAAAAAGCAACCAAAAAAACAATGCAAACCTCCAGCCATAAATTGATGGCACAAACTGTTTTGTAAGTCCTGTTTTGCAATGCACCAAAGAAGTCTCATCTGCTGAATAGCCTGTCTTAGAGCAGGCCCAGAGCCTATGACAATTCAGACACAGCAAATTAACAGCCAAACAATAAATACAGCCCTGTAGAGGCCACCCAGGCAAAGCCATGAGGCAGAAGGTTTCCTTGCTGAAAAGCAGGTATAAAGTTAGGAAGACTGATCAAAGATCAGCTGTTTATGGGTCTTGGAAAGCTTAGGACTACTAAGTCCACAACTCATAGATCCTTGGTAACTTTCAGGCATCCCAATATTCATCTACTTATTACATGTCTGTGATGTCTGTGTGCGTGTTAGATCTGGCTAGCTTACAGAGGAAATATGAAGATAAAAACATTCTGCCTTGAAGTACCTTGAGATTCATATGCCACTACTGTGTACACAGGGTATGAATCCTATGAATTTCACACATTTCAGTCCATCTTAGAGGCACAAGAAGAGGATGAAATCAAGAGATATTTTTGTGATTCAAGTCATCTTATAACTTTGTAGCGTGAATGGCAGATCAAAAGGCTCTAAAGATCATTTACGTTCACATCTTTCACCCACTAAAGCAACAGCCTTGCCTAGCAAAGGAAGGGAATTATGGGACATTGACACTGAGCAGTATAAGTTTACAGATTTAATGTCTAGGGTCGGATTTTCAATTCTGACCATCCTGTAACCTCCAAGAAAAGTTAGACATTTTCTGAGCTTTTTTTCCCTTACTAATATTCTCCCTGTTTTAATTCATAGGAAGCTTGCAAAGCTTAAAACGGCACCCTATAAATGAAAACTTATTATCAGCTCCTCTATTATTCAAACTACAAGCTGGAAAAGTGATATTTTGCCTCCAAGATTCTGCAAACACTGTGAGTTGATCATGTAATGTCTACTTAAATGACTTTATTGCTGGAAGCTTACTGCTTTCTACAGATGCTTATTCAGTTATTAGCTATTTCTAACTGTTTTCCTTGAACAGGAAGTAAGATGATTCTGTTTTTTTTTTAAATATTTATTTATTTTTACTACAAAGTCAGATATACAGAGAGGAGGAAAGAGAGGAAGATCTTCTGTCTCTTGATTCACTCCCCAAGTGGCTGCAACAGCCAGAGCTGAGCTGATCCGATCCAAAGCCAGGAGCCTGGAGTTTCCTAAAGGTCTCCCACATGGGTGCAGGATTCCAAGGCTTTGGGCAGTCCTCGACTGCTTTCCCAGGTCACAAGCAGGGAACTGAATGGGAAGTGGGGCCACTGGGATTAGAACTGGTGCCCATATGGGATCTTGGCACATTCAACACATAGACCTTAGCTGCTAGGCTACCGCACTGAGCCTGTAATATGATTCTTACTAAAGACCTGCTCATGAACTTCCAACAGCAATTCTCTGTTATGCACCACTATGGTGACAGTATTTATTTAGATTGAGCAGAGATCTGCCGTGGAGCTAACCGTCTTGTTACTCCTATCATGTCTCACATCTGTTAGCATGAGGTCTTTTTTTTAAAGGGTAGGTAGGAAGATTTTGTTGTTGTTTTTGTTTTTACTTATGTGTGTATGTGTTCTCTAAAGGCTAAAGGATGACTCGGGAAGAAATGGAGGATGGAAGGAAAATAGAAATTGGAAAATGAAGTGGGATGTGTTTCGCAGAGCAGCTCAAAAAAAAAAAAAAAAAAAAAAAAAAAAAAAAAAAAACAAAAACAAAGGCTCATCCTTTCATCCTTACAGGCAGAAAGACCACAAGTGAAAGCTGAACTCGGGGCCATTTTGAAGAAGGACATTATGAAGTCCCATGCCATGCATGCTGCTTTAAAAATCATGTAAAAGTGTAAAACTGGATATGAAGCAGAAGACCTCTTTGGCCCCTTGCCCTGCTCTCCTTATGTTGGGAAGAGTAACAGTGCAGATGCATTCTGAAGGAACTGCAGCAAGATGGCTTGGGGGAACCACCCAGCAGTGAGAGGCCCCTGCACCTGTCAGAGAAGAGGGGGTCCTGTTCCCCTAAGGAAGAAACCAGAAGAGAAGGTTTAGTCTCACAGGCCTGTTAAGGCCCTCCCCACCCATTAGCATGAACCACTTTGCAAGTGCTGGTGGAGAAACATAGATTTCATTAATATCCTGGAGCGATACCACAGAATGAGCTAGAAAATGTGGGGAACAGCATTAAGAAAACCTTGGGACTGCTTTGGGGACATTGTGATAATGGATATTAATAGTATTAACTAACAATATAATATTAGAATCACTATCAGTGTAATCACTTTACAAATTAGCTGTGGAAATTGTAACTTTTTTTTAGGATTTCTCTACTTTCACTTGAAAAGTCAGAAAGAAGAGAGACAGAATATTTTCCCTCAGTAACAGCCAGAGTGGAACTGGTCTGTAGCCAGGAGCCTGGAGTTTGTCATCTGGATCTCCCACATGAATGCAGGGTCCCCAAGAACTTGGGCCATCTTCAACTGCTTTCCCAGACACATTATCAAGGAGCTGGACTGGAAGTAGTGCAGCTGGGAGTCAAACCAGCTTCATGTATGAGATGCCAGTACCACAGGCTGAGGCTTATCCTACTGTGCCATAGTGCCAAGCATAAATGTCTTTCTTACACATTAGTAGTGAATCACTATCAATCAATAACACGCAGGACATACAATAAATCTAAGCACATCATTCATGTTACTTATTCTATAAAGTGGCTTAGAAATCTCAGAAGGCACTGATATTTACAAGTAATAAACACACAGCTATTTATAGGCATACTTTAAGAAGCTTATTGTTGCTCTTTACAAATATGTCACATTTGAATACGGAACAGGTTTGATGGTTTTGAGCTACATCTTTATGAAAAGGTAAACAGCATTTTTGCTTTCTTGCCAATGATTCTAAGAGTCACTGAATATTCTGAAAGCTTTCTAATGAATTTTTCTTAATAAACTTGAATTTGAATGAATTTTCAAGAAATCGGGTAGTTATGTTTGTGGTGAGAGTCTCAGTTGTTCAACTTTCTCTCCAAAGTCTTGCTAATATGCCAGGGAAATCAATATAAGATGGCCCAAATCCTTGGACCCCTGCCACCCATATAGGAGATCTCAATGGAATTCCTGCCTTTGGCCTGGCCCATCCAGCTACCTACACACACACACACACACACACACACACACACACACACACACACACACACACACACACAGTACCTGTGTGTGTCAGCAGATTTCTAGTTGTCAGTCTATTTATTAAGTGTCTTTTCCATAACTCTCATCTCTTCAAGGCTCAAATTAAGACATGGAACAACTAAAGGATTTTCTACTACCTTTTCCTACAATGCCTCAGAAGACATTTTTTTCAGGGATTCAGACACACTCCACAATAAGCCAACAAAATGAGTAGAAATAAAGTTACAGATTATACAAAAGGCTTATATCCTCAATGAAATTAAGTGTAGTCTAAATTTTTTTAAAAATCTACTAAGCTGTCTGTTTTATTGTGAAGGATATGTCAGGTGTAGAGCCATAGGATACCTGACAATGGATGTTACAAAGAGCAAAACCTCAGAAAGAGGCTGATGATGTGCACTGTCATTCCAGGTTCAAGGATGCAGTTCCCATGTAAGGTTGGCTCTATAATGGCATTGGAACATGTGAGTAAGAAGATTCTTCCGGCGTTTACAGATCACAGTAAGCCTTCTCCCTCTAAACATAGTCACATTCTAAATTAGAACCTGTGTTTGGGGAAATACTAGCATAGCATTGGACATAACTCAACAACAGTCAAATCTCCATCAACTCTGCGTATCACCCCTATTAGCTTTGTTGCCTTTGGTGAGTCACTTAACCTAGCCATGCCTCAGCTTCCTTATAAAATAGTGTTAATAAAAGTTGCTACTTTTATAATTAATTACATTAGATTAATAGGCATAGCACACTTAGGAAAGTGCCTGGCGCATATTAGATGGTATTTACATTTTGTGTCTTTATTTTTATCCTTGACTGATATACAACAGCCTTAGAGATATTTTAGGTATTGCACAAGATAGAAACAACCAACACATGGTAGAATGGAAAGGAAAATAAAAATCATAATAAAAACTTTTGGACACACATTCACTCAGAGATCTTATTATTATGGTATGTTTTCCCACTATGCTGACCCCAAAAATTACTTTTTGAGGGAAAAACTCCACTGACTCATTTGGTTCATATTCTGAACACAGTATCCCAAAGATCCCATATTAAAGAAACCAACTTTTAATGTCCACAGATTAACCCTGCTGTATAACCTGTCCTGGTGTTAGTTCCCTGAACAGTTCGAACTTACGGTGAAATGGCATTTAAATAGTTATATGTTTTGTTGACTTACTTTACTCTGTATTTTAATTCTCACTTGGTTAACACTAACTGGAGATTAGTCACCTCTGTTAGTCAGACATTCACATAGTAATCTTTTTGTGATATTCATGGAAGTTTCTTTAAGAGCTTTGCAAGTGTTCACACTGTAGTCCCCTATGAAGGTGAACAGTCTTTGGTGTGCTACTTGAAAAATTCCCTTATTGTCCTAATGTCCCTTATTGTCCCTTATTGATAATTTTATATCTCTTTCCATCCTAAGCTATTACTACAGTGGGGCTATCTATTTTTAAGAGATTTTCCAGTTTTTATAGCATCCTTTTAGGGACGGAAAACTCAAACATTCTTTCCATGCCACATGCTAGCGACGCATGCTACTCCCAAAGACCCTCATGTTACTCCATCATTAAGAACACTCCAGATGTCTGTCTACTTACCTTCAGATTCTCCCAGGAAAGCATGTCCCAATCTCTATGTTCATGATACCTCAGATATCAAAAAGTAATTGTACATTCTCCAAATCTCTTTCTCATCATTCCATACTCTTTTGGCAGCCCTAGAGATGATAAAGGACTTAAGTAATTTGGTATGTCTCTAACAGGAGACAAAAATATGAGTTTCCTCTTATTCTACCTAAACTCACTATCTCTCTTTATAGTTTCCTGCAGCTGCTTTAGTTTGACTTGGAGTTGATATTAGTGAAAGCATGTCCTTCCTTTATCAGAACTGAGATAGGAAACCCACCAATCTCAGAGGATGTTACATCTAGGCATTTTTTCTTATTTCAATTCTTCCATTTCTTCTCTCTATAAAGGCCAGCAGTCAGTCACGAGGTAATAAGCGTAGAAGGGTGATTATCCCAAGACAAACCTGTCTACATATTAGTAAATCCACAAAGTACCTGACTGCTTCTTTAATCTTTGCGCCAGATGTCAGTACAGTGCAACATCACAAAGTCAGCAAGGAAAGTGTGTGAAATACTCTGGAAAATAAAAGGAATGTGTATATTCTTTATAGAGGTCAGGAATACAACATGAAACAAAATCTAAAACTCATTCTGGCAAACAGGATGGCTAAACTATGAATTTATGTCCACTAATGAGATTGTTGAATCATACATGCAGTAATTCTATTTTTGATTTTTTTTTTTAATTTATTTATTTGAAAGGTAGAGATGGAGAGGAGGAAGGGAAGAATGAAAGAGAATGACAGGGAGGTGAAGCTGGAGAGGGAGATCAAGAGTGCTGCCCTCTGCCAGTTTTCTCCTCAAGTGGCTATGGCTGTCAGGGCTGTGTCAGGCTAAAGCCAGGAGCCAGGAAGATCATCCAGGTCCCCTACGTGAGTGGCAAGCACATAAATACTTGAGTCATCAGCAGCTGTCTTCCCATGTGCATTTCTAAGAGACTGAATTGGGAGGAGGCAAAACTGAAACTGGTACTTCGTGGAATGCCAGGATCACGTGTGGCTATACCACAACACTGGCTCTATTTTTAAAATGTCTAGAATATGTACTTATTTTACTTGAAAGTTGGAGTTATAAAAAGTGAGGGGGAGAGAAAAAGAGGATCTTCAATCTGCTGGTTCACTCCCCAAATGGTCACAATAGCCAGAGGTGGGCGGATGATACAGGTGGAAACCAGGAACCCATATGCGATGCCAGTGCTGCAGGAAGGGGATAATCCTGTTATGCCATCATGCAGGCCTGGATATTTTTAATCTTTTGAGGAATTTTTTTTTACCATTATGGATATACTAAATTTCATTTCCACCATAGGTGTGTAAGAATTCCTTCTTCTACACCCTTGTCAGCATGCTATTTTTTGCATTTTAATAATTATCAAGCACCTACACCCTACTATTTATTACAGTGCTACTCACAATGTCAAAGATATAAAATCAATCTAACTGAATGTTCAATACATACATGTAATAGGATAACATTCATCCATGCAAAGGGGATGAGCTTGTAACATCTTCAGCAACATGATAAGACTATGGATAACTTCCAGGGAATGTTGTGTTAAATGTTATGTAAAATGTCATAAGCCAAGCACAGAAGAACAGTTACCACAAGATCTTATTCCTATACCGAATGTACAAATGTTGATGTCATAGAAAGTGAGACTAGAATGCTGGTTACAAAAGGCTTGGAAGAAGAGCAGAGGAAAGGAAGAAATAAGGTCAGTGGGTGACACATGCCATGGTACAGTTGCACAGGAGTAAGTACTGGCGTTCTGTTGCACAGGAGGATAACTAGAAAAGAGAATTTTGAATGTTCTCACCCCAAAAGGTGTTTTGAAGTAATGGATGTACTAACTTATTTGATCATTACACAATGTCTACATGTACTCAGTACAATCCTATCAATACATATAATTATTACATATCAATAAAAATTAAACCAAAAAGTCAATACGCTTCATTTTATAGAACAGTTCAGTCTAACAAAACCAGATATTTGGGAAACTACCAAAACACTGAGTTATTTTATCATGAGGGCAGACATTTGGCACAGCAGTTGAAATGCTGCTTGGGACCCCTACATTCTACATTTTAAAGGATTGAGTTCTGACTCTGCTTCCAACTCCAGCTTCCTGTGAGTGTGTACTCTGGGAAGCAGCAGATAGCCAAAATATTTGGGTCTTTGCGTGCCCCCGCTCCCCCCCACCACCAACTGGGAAACCAGCCTGGAGTGCTAGGCCCCTGGCTTTGGGCTTACACAGTCTCCCCTATTATGGACATTTGAGGAGTGATGCAGCAGATAAATTTCTTTCTCTCTCCACCCACCTCTCTCTCTCCCTCCCTCTCATTCTCCCTACCCTCCTCTCTTTCTCTGGCTCTTGCTCTGTTCACTGTCATTTTCACAGTGAACTGAAAAGGTAGGTACATAGATAGAAGATAGATAGATAGGTAAGTAGATAGAGAGATAGATAGATAGATAGATAGATAGATAGATAGATAGATAGATAGATAATCTCAAAAACAGATCTTTGCTAAAGAGTGTTTTGTCTTGACATTAAAGTTTGATAGACAGCATCCTTTGTTACATTCTTGGAGGTGTATGATAAACACACACCTTTCACCGTGTCAGAACATCACATGTGCAAAAAGCTCTTCCTCCCTCTGTGCATGCATCTGGTGAATCCACTTCCCCTGTCTATTCAACCTGTTATTCCCAAGATGGGTACTGAGTACCACGGAGGTTTTTTATTCTGCCAAGAATAACAAAAAGAAGAGAGGAAATTTCTACTGCTATCATCATCCTTTTCCAGTAGTAACACTCCCCTGGCCTGAAAGAGTAGATCTATTCCTGATCCCACCTCTTCATCACTTCTCTGAAATTTTCACTACAAAAAATGTGATGGCATGTATTCATGGATGCCCTGTATGAATGCTTATTTGAGTTTTTCCATGGAAGTATTGACTTAGTTCAGGGCTGTTCTGACAACAAGAGATTAGAAAATCATTAGCTGGCAATACACATGCAACCACCTGAGATTGCTTCTATAAAAAATCATGTTCAGAGTCCCAGCAAAGCACATGAAGAGCTAAGTTAGAGATATTCTGATTTCTTTATAAATAATAAAAATGTTATAGGTGAAAATGCTCCTTAAAAACTACAGGCTCCTCAAATGAACAATATGTGTTTTCAGAATTTTCCATTTTATACAAAGTAATAAGCTTCCTGTTGGAATTAACTCTAGATCCCAGAGAAAAAGGTCTTTCTTCATTTCTTCCTTCTTGATCTGATGATTCAACTGTTCTGAATTAATCCATTCTTGATATCTTTACTTTTCCTACATTTTAGTCTGAAGATACATACTGCTATGTTTTGAGTGAAGATATGCCCTCCAAAATTCATGTTGAAACACAGTCCCCAAAACAACCTCAGCTCTGCCCTTATGAACAAGATTTTAGCACTAAAGGAAGTAGTGTCTTCCTTCTTCTCTGCTCCCAAAACACAAAATCTGCCTTCTGTGGTGCAGAGGCATCAAGACGTTATCTTGGATGCATGGATCAATCCCTACCAGAAACCAAACCTGCAGAACCCCTTGATCATGGACTTCCCTGTTCCCAGAACTGTAAGGACTACATTTCTATTGTTCATAAATTACCCGGTCTATGGTAATTTATTATTTCAGCACAAAGATGCCTATATTCAGATGGTGTCACACATCTGCTTAGCGCTGTGTGTCTTTCTGTTACACAAGGTGGTTGATGTTGAAACCACCTTCCTCTGTCTCTATTCACAACATGACTGTTTCATTACCCTTAACCATGCTATAAGCTATTATTACAGGATATTCTTCTCACTTGCCCACCATTCTCCAGGAGGTTGACTAAGATAGACATAAGCTGAGATTAAAAGTACCCTACCTTTCTATCTCACAGACAGACAGGATGTAATAGAGACCAGAGTACCAGGAGTCAAAGATGATCTGCAGAATTCAGCTATACTCCTGAGTAAAAGTAGTTCTTCAATAAAACTGTTAAATATACCTCCACAACAAAATGGTAGATTCCTGATGATTGCTTATACCTACAATGTCATAAAACACAGAGAGAGCAGAATACTGGAATCAAGGCTACAGTTGAAGGAACACATTATTATAAAACACAGAGGACCATGGAGATGGGAGAAAACGGGAAAGCAGGAAAGGGGGAACGTGCTATACCTATAAAACTGTAAAATGGAAAATAAGCATAAAAAAGCTGTTCTAAAAGTCCAGGGAAAAAAAGAGCAAAGAACTTGATTTTGATATCTATGATCTCATCAACCACTCGAGAGGAATCTAAGAGATTCTTAAGGTTTTCACCCAAGTAATTAGCAATTTATGGACTTAGAATCTCTTGAAATGTTTTACCAAAGTGATGCATGTATCTAGCTTGAGAGTAACCAATCCTGTAATGTTTTTAAGGAAAACAAGGCTGTCACAATATCCCCCACTCTCTCCATTTCTCCTTCTATGATGAGATCTCTTTCAATTCTCAGTAATTTTTAGTATCTACTGAAAAACATGCTTTTGTTATCATTACTGGATCTTTTTTCAGTTTGGGGCATTTTGTGTTAACCATGGGATGGAAAGATACAACTCTCTTTTTTGTCTTCCTGAATCCTTAATGAGATGGAGCACACTGCCCATCTGAGCACACGCACCTTCTGAGTGTTAAATCACCATTTTCAGTAGGTACTTAGCATTTACATGACCACATCTATGCACATAACTCAGAAATGAGCCATTTAACAAACTATTACTAAGATGCTTTCCCTTTGTAATGTTTACCCCAGTACAAATAATTTTGTGAGGTTCCCCCTTTGTTTAACTTCCCAGGAGGTGTTAGTCCCTGCCACAAGCTCACATCCTGCAGTACTTGGCTCTGCATGCTCTCAACACATTTCTTTACCCTAGCTATACTACTGTCAACTTCCTCTTCTTGAAGACTTGTAATTCCTGAAATTCTCACATGCTTATCCTCCACTGATTGTCCTTTATGCCTCTGAGATCTTCTCAGACGTTTCCTCCCACTACCAAACAAGTGGAGCTTGCCTGCCTCTCAAGTTGGATCTCTTCTTTTCGAAATACGCTTCCCATTTCCATGGTTCACAAACTTGAGTTAACTGTGTATCCTTCCATAGCCTTCCAAGAAAGGATGCAGGGGATCAGTGTCTTCAGACTGCTCTCGTCATTGACAGTTGAGAGCTGATTTATCAGCTAAAAATGATTTCCCTTTTGAATGTAAAAGATACTGCTATGATGTTCCAGGACTGTGCTTTCAAAACTGAAGCCATTTTAGTTCATTTTTTCCTTGTGGTTTAAACTTATTTAATATTATGTATTTGGAAAGAGAGATTCTCCATGTGCTGCTCTGTTTCTCCAGTGGCTGCAATGACCAGGAGTGGGCCAGGCTGAAACCAGCAGCCAGTAGTTCTCTCCAGGTCTCCCATGTGGTGTGGGTAGCAAGGACTCAAGTACTTGAGCTGATCATATGCTGTCTTCTAAAGAGGTCTGGTAAATCTGGTGCTGACATTGGGGCAAGACTTGATTCAAGGCACTCTGATATGGAATGTGGTCCTGGTAAGTGGAGACTTCAATTGCTGTGCCACGGTGCCCAATCCTAATTCCATTTTTTGTTTTTTAAGATATTTTTTTAAAAATGTATTGCAAAGTCAGATACACAGAGAGGAGGAGAACCAGAGAGGAAGGGCTTCCATCCGATGATTCACTCCCCAAGTGACCGCCACGGCCAGAGGTGTACCAATCCGAAGCCAGGAGCCAGGAACTTCCTCCAGGTCTCCTAGGCAGGTGCAGGGTCCCAAGGCTTTGAGCAGACTGTTTTCCCAGGCCCAAAGCAGGAAGCTGGATGGGAAGCAGGGCTGCCAGGATTAGAACTGGTGCCCATGTGGGATCCCAGTATGTTCAAGGCAAGGACTTTAGTTCCTAGGACATTGTGCCAGGCCCAATTCCTTTTCTTTTTATGTAACTTGACTTTCTCTCATCTCAAGCCTTTTAGGATCTTCTCGTTTGCTTTTCTCTGCAACGTGGTGAAAATTTGTGTAGTCCAAGTTTCAGTAATATTATGACATCCCTTCATCCTAAAAAGTTCAAATTTCTGTTTTAGGAAGTTATCTTAAATTACTTTGTTAATTAATTCCTCCCCTCCATGTCTCTGGAATCTCTTCCACTAATTCTACAATTTTGGGATGGTTTTCATTAATTTTTTATTCTTTCACTCCCTCTTATTTTCCCTCTCTGTGTTTTGGGTTGGATTGGGTTGGGGTTGGGTTTTGAAATACTTATATGAAAAAAAAATATCTTGTCAAAACTTTTTATAGCTTTTTTTATTTTCTTAAATCTTCTTAAGTTCCCTTTGTTCTGGATATTCACTTCGAAGCATCCTATTCTTTATGCATATATTAAATAAAAACAAATTTTGTTTCAGGCATAATTAGTCATAGTTTCTTAAAACTCCTCTTCCCACCAAATTTCATTTTTCTCTCAGCTGTTATCTTTTATTTAGAATTGTTCCTTCACCATCTGGTAGTGCTTGGTTGTGTCTTCATATTCAGGAACAGGAGCTAAAAGCTAATGGAGATTGAGCACTGAAAGAGACAGTTCTATTCCAAGTGTCATGGAAGAGAAAACTGGGTGCACTATTTATTTGGAATCTCAGTTGGTCTCTTTCTAAAGTTATCAGATTCCATTAAGACAATTCCTCCTGCTGCTGCCTGGAAGTTAAAGACCTGACTAGTTTAAGCTCCTAAGGGAAACAGCCTCAGAATTCATTGTGTTCATATGCCCTGGGCACCTGTTCTCAGCATGATCCATCTATTCTTACATTTGCCAGACGTCCCCAGTTCGGAAGTTCATTTTTTCACTGTCTCCTAAGAACAGGCCTCCAGAGTAATGTCTGAGTAGGGACAGAAAATTCAGGTAGGGAGATGGAGCAGGAGAGGGCAACTGAGGCATCTGATTGTACATGAGATTTCAGTTCCCTTAATACCTTCACCCATAAAACTTGCACTTCCAGGAAGATACGGTTCTTATCATTCTTGCAATGAGATGGTCCTTCACATTACTCATGGCAAACTAAAGATTTGGCATTTTGAGATAATGTACTTGTTACCTATATCTAAATTCCTAGTGTTCAAGTGATATTGTGGATATTTCTTTTTAATTTAATAGCCCCTTTTAAAAAAGATTTATTTATTGTTATTGAGAAGTCATAAATGCAGAGAAGAGGAGAAACAAAGAGGAAGATCTCCCACCTGATGATTTACTACCCAAGTGGCCACAATGGCCAGAGCTGAGCCAATCCAAAGCCAGGAACCTTGAGTTTCTTCCAGATCTCCCTTGCGAGTGCAAGGCCCCAAGGCTCTAGGCCATCCTTGACTGCTTTCCCAGGCCACAGGCAGGGAGCTGGATGGGAAATGGGGCCACTGGAATTAGAACTGGTGCTCACAGGGGATCCCAGCACATGCAAGGCGAGGACTTCAGCTGCTAGGCTACTGTACCAGGCCCTATTGCTGTTATTTCTACATGGAGGGGGTTTATATCATTACATAGATCATTTTATCTCCTTTTGTTTGGATATTAGAAGTGAATAAATTCAATTTTATGCTACCTTCTTCTGAAATTTAACCTAGAATTTCTTTTGGTTTTTTAAAAATTTAACTTAATCCAATTTTCAGTTTTTCCCTTTTTTCTCTTTTTAATTTATGCCTTTATTTTCTGTTTTTATTTTTGCCTGTGTTTGTTTATGTATTCTTTTCTATAAGTGTTGCAAATATATCTTCCTTAAAATATTTTCTTCTAGAAACTAGTCTATTCTAACATAATTCTTATATATGGTAAAAGGCAAGAAAAGATCTTTACTTTGTTTCCACATTTCTCCCATTGTTTTGCCTCAGCACCTTTCTCAAAAATCAGTTGACAAGTACATACAGGTCTATTTTCAAATTTATTCTGGCCTAATCTTTAAGTACATGTTTTTACCAAAACTATACTGTCTTTTTTACTATAGCTTGATTTCAATACTTGATAATTCTCCCATTATACTATCATTTGTTTTTGTTTTAATGATTTATTTATTTTTACATGAAAGGCAGATTTACAGACAGAAGGAAAGGCAGATAGGGAAGACATTCCATGCTAGGATTCATTCCCCAAATAGCAGCAATGGCCCGGGCTGAACTGATTCAAAGCCAGGAGCTTCTTCCAGACCTCCCATGTGGGTACAGAATCCCAAGGCTTTGGGCCATCCTCCACTGCTTTTCCAGACCATAAGCAGGGAATTGGATAGGAAGTGGAGCAGCTGGGACATGCACCAGCACCCATATGTGATAATGGTGTTTGTGAGCAGAGGATTACCCAATAGAGCCATTGCTCTAGCCTCATTATATTCTTTCTTATAAAAGAGCATTTAGTTATGTAGTTTCATATAAATTTTAGAATCTACAAAAATGTCTTCTGAAGTTTTCATTAAAATCACATTACGCTCAGCTCTGTAGATCAACTTGGGGAAATTGGCATCCCAACAATCAATATTGAATCTTCCAATTCATGAACACTTTTGTTTTATTATGCATTTATCTCAACAATTTTAAAAGAATCTTCAATGATTTGTATTGTTATTTTCTTTGTTAAATATATTTGTGGAAATTTTAGATTTTTGGTGTTTTCAGAAGGGATTTAATTTATTTTAAAATTTTCCGCTTTTATATCTGTAAACAATTGATTCTTTCATATTGATCTTGTTTCCTGTGTTCTTGCTACTTTCATTTAACAATACTTACACTTTAGTCAGAATTTTGTGTAGTTCCTATGTGAACAACCTGAAAAAAGAGAATTCTTGTTTCCTTTGCAATCTTTACAATTTTTAAATTTTTTTCTTTGCCTAGCTTAATGACAACGAACTTCAGTGTAACCATTTGTGAAAGAAACCACCATCCAACCTACTTTACCTCTTTGCTTCTTATTTCTTTGAAATGAAGTTACTTGCTTGAAAGACAGCCCTGGGCTTTGAAACAGTAGACATTTTAATTTGACATCTGTGTCCTCTTTTGGCTGTCTGATTCTGAATGTTTGACCTTTTCAGACCACGAAGCTTTCCTTCATGTTTAAAAGGAAATATATCTGTTTTACAGATAGGTATGAGTTAAAAATGAAATCAATTATATATCACTTGGTGGGAATAACTACCCATTCCCTCTCTACCTTTGTAAATAATACCTCTCCAAGGTCAAACTTTGCATTGACTTCTATATTCCGAATGTCATTAAATATGACTGATAGTGCTGGCATTGGAGTCCCAGCTGCTTCACTCACAGTATATCTCCCTGGTAATACCTGAGAAAGCAGTGGAAGATGGCCCATAGCTTTGTCCTGGCACAGCCCTGGACACTGGGGTGAACCAGTAGATAGAAGAATCTCTCTCTCCCCCACAAGCCCTCTCCCCCTGGCTCTCTTCCCCCTCTCTCTTCTTCCCTCTCTCTCCCCCTTCATCCCTCTTTTCCTCCCTCCTTCCCTCTTTCTTCCTAACTCTGCCTTTCAAATAAATAAATCTAGAAAAATATTAAAAAAAACACTGCATACAAAAGCTTAGTTTTCAAACTTGGCCATTGTTTGAACTCTGCATGTTTTACTCTCAGCTTGGTTCTGTTCTCAATTTCCTTGGATCTGGTTCTGATCTTAACATAAGTAAATCACATGCCTACATAGTTGACTTACACATTTTAAAATGTATTTTTCAAAAATCAAGCTAATAAATAGGGATATGTATGATGTATCAATCCATGAGCCTCATAAAAGTATTTCTAGATATACATCTTTTCTAATTTAAAAAAATATGAGTAGTTACATAACTTGGCTCCCAACTTTATTTATATGCATTATTGCTGGCTTACTTCTGGGTATTTTCAAAATTTATTTATTTACCCTCAACTATGAATGTTTGCTACTTAAGAAAACATTTAAAATCAGCATAGAAAACATTGAAAACCACTTGGGGGAAAAAATAAAAAGTTAACCAAAAATTTGTTTCATAATTCATTATTACCAATTATATGATTTTAAGAAAAATCATACATCCTGGCTATACCTATCCTTTCTTCTATCAGATCAACAGACACATATCTGCCTTGTTAATCTGTAAACCTAATGTAATAAAGTGTAAAACTTATTCTAGAAATACCAAGTAGAAGGAATATATAGGCCTTTACCCTCCCTAAAAAACAAAATAAAAATAATAGAATGTGCCGATAAAGGTGGCTACACTGGATGATGTGATTCAGGACATAATCAGTACAAGATTACTAGTGACTGCAGCAGGCAACTCCACAGCCCTAGGCCAAAATAATGACAATTTTAAGAAATCCACAAAGTCTAGACTTCCCAATCCCTTATCAAAACTTTCAAAATTCCCTTCCAGTGCGACAATCCACTTTCCCAGTCCTACCCTCTGGAAAGTCCATTAAAAATCCTAATGGTTTATAGGAAGGCAGCTGGAGGGTTAATCCAAAAAACGTTGCCCTTCTGTACTTCAGTGTTACCAGCGGTGTGCCAGACTCCTTCAGCACACGATGAGACCAAGGAGCATGTTAAGCCTTTTTCGGGGTCAGATGGCAGGCTGCCTATTGCCTGTGACTGCAGTGTCCTGTATAATCCCACATTACAACTAAATACAGGATTTTAAAAGCTCACATATAAATTCAAGAAAGGTAAATAATCCAACAGCAACTTTTCCTTAGCCCAAAGCCATACTCAAAACTGCTCTAAGAAATGCGATATACTAAACATTGCACGCGGAACAAACTCAGGTAAGGTGCTGCTCTAGAGTACTAACATGAGAAAATGCATGCCAAACAACAAGGTTATTCAGATATTTCCTGTCAACTTCACCTGCATTTTAAGTCATTCTATGAAAGCCTAAAGTGCCATCATATGCACCATGATTAATGTAGTAAAACTACATTTCTCAGCCTTCTTTGTAGTCAGGTGTTGGCAATTGACTGAGTTTCCAGTTAACAAAATGTATTCAGAAGTTAAGTGGATTGCTTCCAGGTGGGACCACAGATTTCCTTCTGGCAGGCTGACAAGCAGATAACCCCTGGGTGTTCAGTGCTGAAGAAGGTAGAGTCTCCATTAAGATAACTAAGTTTCTATGACATTTGAGACGTCACTTGACTCTAAAATCAATTCCTAGAAAAACAGAGCAAAGTGTATGTTGTAAATATTTTGTCTGCAACAAAGTGGTCTCAGCTAAAGACCATTATGCTCAGTAAAATAAGCCAATCCCATAAGGACAAATGTCTTATTTTCTATCTGATATAAGGCAATCTTCATGCAAAACACAAGATCAATAGATATATAGGTAAATGTTCATGCATATAGAGTCTTCTAGAGGAACTGTGTAAACAAGATGAGTAAACCGAAAAGTGAAGATAGAATGCAGCATGCGTCTCTACTTACAAATCAAAGATGGACTCCTGATGAAACTGTTAAATATGTCTTGACGATAGGATGCTGGACTTTCTATTATTGTCCATACCTACAATGTCAGGATATACTTCAACAGCAGAATGATGGAATTATGACTATTTTTGAAGGACTATGCAATTGTAATACAAGAGAAATTAGCAGGGGGAGAAAATTTGGGAACAGGGGAAGGGGAAATCCCAGAACCTGTTGAACTGTATCATAAAATAAATTAATCAGTTTTTTAAAAGAAAAGATTTTGTGTCATATTGAAATCACTGAAATTCTTGGAGGCCAAAGAGTGACTGTTATAAGAGTGTCCTTTTTAATCAGGTAGACTTGAGTTATAGTTCATGTTCTCTACTATGTAGATATGTGGCATTGGTCCACTTCCTTTAAGCCTTGAGGGCTTTTTAATGCATAATATTTGGAGAGTAGTTGGATCTTTGTCATGGTGCTGATCTTTATCACATTGTCTGGCACATAAGGAAAGCTCAAGAGGTTAACTCTCACAATCTAGTATCCTTCTAGGTCATTCTGAACATTAAAATACATTAATCATTAGTTCTGTCCATGAAGTATTTCTGGCTATCCTTCCAGACAGGTACAGGGTGGGATTATATGTCCTTCTCACTCTTAAAAAAGAGTGTACCCTTGTGTCTTATTTTGGCCAATAAAATGTTGAGTGGAAATGGAATATGTCATTTCCCATTGGAAGTTTTAACAGCATGAATTTCAAATCTTACCACAGCAATAGCAATAATCCAGTCAATGGCTGCTCTGTCATCTTGAGTCCCTGACTTATGAAAATGCCATAATATACAGTCATAGCCAAGAAATAACTTCTTGTTTTTAAGCAACTAGAGATTTGGAACTTGTTAGAACAGCTCTCCTGAGTTCTACAGGAACAAGTGAGCACATGTGGGTGTACGTTTAAGTTAGTTTTGTTATTTTACGGAGACCTTTAATAACAATGAGTAGCTGACAATTGAGTGCTCACCATTTTCTCAGAAGAGCTATATGCTTTACATGTGCTAAGCCCATCTGTTTTACAGTGTTTCAGGGAAATACTTGCAGGATTCTTATCCTTCTTCATAGAGATACAAAGGTTAAGTAACTCACCCCTAGTTGCATAGCTTTATAAATAAGCTCCAGATCAGCCCATCGGAGGCTTGAGACAGTGCTGTTAGCTTCACGGCATTATGCCCTGTAGTACACCTCTCAGATACCTACTGGAGGATCTAGGCTCATTTTACCAGTTGCTAG
Source organism: Ochotona curzoniae (assembly GCF_017591425.1). Taxonomy (NCBI): domain Eukaryota; kingdom Metazoa; phylum Chordata; class Mammalia; order Lagomorpha; family Ochotonidae; genus Ochotona; species Ochotona curzoniae. The sequence continues at coordinate 7,112,350 of NW_024466605.1, forward strand.
AAGCATGTGGGCAATGATCAGAGCTTGGTCCCTTCTGGCAATTACCCTTACGCAGATTTGCCTCATGAGGGTTCAGACTCCCTTCCTGAGAGAGTGGCATGAATTTTGTCACATTCACCGTCTCCTTTGGCATTTTCCAGCGTTCCTCACTAAGTTTTGCTCCCAGCAGCATGATCTCAACCTTGATTTCAATCTCACCGACTCTGATGTTTCAAGGGCCCAGAACAATAATTCTCTCTCTCTCTCTCTCTCTCTCTCTCTCTCTCTCTCTCTCAGGAACAAGTGAGCACATGTGGTGTATATTTATATATATATATTCCTGCCAGTGTCTTGAAACCAAAACACTACACATTTACTGAACCCACAGTTAATTGCCACATGCCTGTCATAGAGCATGTGAATTCAAGTAAATATCACTGGGTTATCTGGGAAAGGTTTACAATGACAAACCTCTTACAGGGTACCGGAGATAACAGAATCTTCTGCTCTCTGCTGAATTTACTCTGTTTTGTCTTAAATGCCATCTGTGGTTGTACGGATCCACAACACAGTCAAAGACAGGACTACATGTTTTGTATATAACAAATGATAGCTGGCCTTGGCTGTGGCATTTATTTATACTTGTAAGTATAAATGGGAGCTTGTCTTTCATAACCAGATATCTCAGGAAACCAGAAACCACATATTTTTAGTATACCAAACATCATATATCACTGTTATACATGAGAATGCTGTTGAAAATTGATGTCTTAAATAGATGAACGGGAAATGATGAGTACAAGCTAAAATTTAATTCATAACCCATGGGTTCCCTCTTGAACAGCTTAGCTTGCTTGACAGCTAATTCTAATAAAAGTAAATGCCAGTCAAGTGTTAGGTATAATGTATTGATTTTACAGTAAGTCTCTGTTTCTCAAAATTTAAGCTGCATCTTTGCATCAGTTGTCTGATATAGGAATATAATCCCCAAAGGATAAATATATATTGTAAAACATCAAACACATAAGTGGAATCATAGGGGCAGTAACAGAATAGATGAAGTTATTACTTCAAAAAATTACAAATGGATCTATGGAATTTCAAATAAACATTACTACCTACTTTACCTTGCTAAATGAATATTGTGTGCATTGCATGTTCTGCTAACATATTATTTCATGTATTTATGAAGATCAATAGCCAATGTTATGTAGAGTTTACCAGAAATTAAAATTATAAATATATTAAAATTATATATTTCACTCTTCACTTCACCAAAGAAACTTCGCCTCAGAAATGAGAAATTTAAACTGAATAGTTTCATTTTATGCATTCCATACAATCTTAGGAAACTTAAATCAGCACAGAGCTTGCACATAGATAGGTAACAGAAGCCCTTTGTTATCAAGATTTCGAAATGAAAATAAGGATTACATCTCTTATTGTTTTAAGTTCACTGTACGGTCATTAAGTTATGTAAAGATGTCAGTGGGACATGTTTTTACATTCATATTACTACCCACCAAACAACTGCTTTAATTTTACAAGATTGCTGATAGAAACAGTAAACATATATCCTATAAGTAATAGTGGTGAGAGAAACCCCTTGAAGTAATAAAGAACAGCAAAAGGAATTGAGGTTTTCGAGTCAGTGCAGTGGCTCAGTTGGCTCCACTAAGTGCCAGCAACCCATTTAGGCACCAGCCTGTGTCCTGGCTGTCCCACTTCCCATCCAGCTTCCTATTTATGTCCTGGGAAAGCAGTGGAGGGTGACTCAAAGCTCTGGGACCCTGGGGGACTCAGAAGAGGCTCCCGGCTGCTTTGTTTAGGACCAGCTTTTGTATCTACAGCAATTTGGGAAGTGAGGCATTGAAGATATTTTTTTTCTCTCTCTCTCCTCCATAAGATTCTGCCTTTCCAATAATAATAATTTTTTTAAAAATAGAATGAAAATGTTAATATTACTTTTCAGAAAACTACAATAGTTGGGCCCGGCGCGGTGGCGCAAGTGGTTAAAGGTCCTCGCCTTGCACGCCCGGGATCCCATATGGGCGCCGGTTCTAATCCCGGCAGCCCCGCTTCCCTTCCAGCTCCCTGCCTGTGGCCTGGGAAAGCAGTCCAGGACGGCCCAAAGCTTTGGGAACCTGCACCCGCGTGGGAGACCCGGAAGAGGCTCCTGGCTTCGGATCGGCATAGTATCGGCCTGTTGCGCTCACTTGGGGAGTGAATCATCGGACGGAAGATCCTCCTCTCTGTATATCCGCCTTTCTAATAAAAAAATAATAAAAATAAATCTTTTAAAAAAAAAGAAAACTACAATAGTTGAAATATGCTAAGTGCCTAAAACAGTCAAACTCATGAAAGTACCATAATAGTCATTCTTATGTGAGGTTTAGTTAATGCCTAAAAATAATTATCTAAAATGAACATATCAGTTCTTTGCAGGTAAGTAATTGCTTTTTCTTCAGTCAAGGATGACTTTCTTGTTGTCAAGGATGCTTGGCAACATTTATTGAAAAAGTTTATGAACCTCTCTCTCATAAGTAATCATATATACCAGATATATTAAAACAAAGTTTAACACTTAATTTTCTTTGGAGACTTAAAAACTTGTATTCCAGAAGTTACTTATTCCCCTCCCAGGTACTATACCTTCCATTGAACTAAGTCATAGTTTGATAGCCTTGAGGTATCATTTGGGAAAGTTTCCTATCATCTTGGTATCTGAAAGACATCTCTTAATGCTTTTTGATTCAGTTGATGACTCTTCCATCAAAATAAATCCTGTCCTTAAAATGACTAAGCAAAAGTATAAAATACATAACATAAAATGATGATTTAAAACACGATTTGTCTAACATTTATTTCTTTGTTGTGTGTTATAAATTATAAATAATTACTTAATCTAATTTTGGCCCTGCCCTCGACAGAGGAGTTCAAATGCACTATCCACTCCTAAATCAAACAGAGAACATTCCCAAACTCATTACTCTTTATCAGGCACAGCTACAAGCAACAAGCCCTGAGCCAGAGCTAGCTAAAGTAAGAATAATCGTCATGACTATCAAGCTTAATTAGGTTAACAAGATATATTAAACAGAAAAGTGCTTTCTGTTTTGAAAACTGAGTTCCAAAATGGTTTCTTTTCAACAGTTACTAGCAGTATTTAACGTAATTAAATCGCTTTTGATGATCACAAATTTTTCATTAGAAAAGGAAAAATTTCAAGATTTTATCTCAGGATATATATTTCCAATAAGACAAAAAATAAATATATTTTGCTTTCAATAATTTAGTGTGCATAACTTTTTTTTTAAGATTTATTTTTATTATTTTTTTTATTGGAAAGGCGGATATACAGAGAGGAAGATCTTCTGTCCGATGATTCACTCCCCAAGTGAGCGCAATGGCCGATGCTATGCCGATCCAAAGCCAGGAGCCTCTTCCGGGTCTCCCACGTGGGTGCAGGGTCCCAAAGCTTTGGGCCGTCCTCCACTGCTTTCCCGGGCCACAGACAGGGAGCTGGAAGGGAAGCGGGGCTCCCGGGATAGAACCGGCGCCCATTTGGGATCCTGGGCGTGCAAGGCGAGGACCTTAACCACTTGAGCCACCGCGCCAGGCCCCGTGTGCATAATTCTTAAAGGGGATGATATGATATTAGTTTACATCGTAGGTTCTGAAACCACACTGACTAGTAAACTTGACCTCACGATTTCCTAGCTATGAAACTTTGGGTCATTTGCTTGACTCCCTATGCTTCAGATTCTTCATCAAACAAAGGGAAAAAAAAACATAACTAGAGTAAGGATTGGCATCAATATTCAATGCATTAGTGTGTGTAAAGCAGTGAGAATAGTACCTGGCATATGATAATCACTCAAATAGCATTGAGTTAATTTTGCCAGTTATTTTTTGTGTGCTGAAGTTAACTTACAAATTCTCCAAATTTTATATCCCAGTTTAGACACTTATGTAATGTTTTGTGTGTACCTGTAATTTTTTGAAAGCTTCCTACCATTTTTTTTTTAAAAAGTGTGTGTATAACATCTGGACACCAAATAAAATAAATGAAATGTCTTTTCCTAAAGCTTGGTATTATAAAGAAATATGACCTGCTTACTTTTGATCTGCAGAATAGCACAGCCTTTCATACTCAAAGCTCAGGACACAAGTACTGCCATACTGAGTCATACCACTAGCCTCTGTAGATCATCTTTCTCCCTTTGACAGTGGTACCTGGAAGGAGGCTCCAAGGGCACTAAGGCTACCCTCTCTACAAATTAAACTGAAGCATTTAGGGAGGTATTGTATATTATCCTTTGGACCTATTCTCTATCATCCTTTAATTTATACCAATTCTTCTCCTCTTCCTCCTCCTCCTTCTTCTTATTATTATTTCATTTTAATGATATTTACATTGTAGATTAGGACGCAAAGGATCAACAGCTACAGGAAAGTGGATAAGACCATATTGATTCATTCCTCTCAAGACTACTTTGTTCCTTTTTGGCCAGTTATAATAAAAAGAAAAAACCTCCTCCAAAATAATAAATAAATTAAAAAGAACACCAAAGGAACACTAAGAAATGCAGTTTTCTTCAAATTGTCAAACATTAAAAATCTTAGATTTCCATCCCCATCATAAAAAGTCTTCAAAAAGTTTGTGGGAAACATGTTATGAAAATACAATGGATTTTAAAGTTTTTGCATCAAAATAAATTAATCTATTAATTTACCTCACATCGCTTCTTGACCTTTTGGCTAAAGTGTAACTTACTTCTCCAGAAACTGTTTGAAGTACAATAGAAAGGATTACAAACAAGTGCTCACAATTATATTAAAATGTATTTTCTTTCTGATCAAAACAAAGTATGTGAATTTTTAAATATATTATGATACAGAAATGGTTTAAAATGTTAGAGCAATTTTCTCTATCCATGTGTGCGTACATTGATGTTTAGAGAAGTATCCTGTAGTGGAAACTTCTGGAGAAAAAGCAGGATTTGAGGAGACAGATCTTGATTCAACCCCTGTCATTGTCACATGCCATCCATGTGGCCTATTTCAAACTTGGCATCATTGAGCTCCAGGTTAAGAACACCTCTGCCACTATACTGATCTGAAGACTATGAGAGGTGACACACAGTAAGGGATTAAGCAATAAATACTCTTCACTCTTTCTCTCCTCAAAGAAAATAGGGAACTCTTATATGCCTGTGACTTCTGTTAATTTTTCTTACATAGCTGAAGTAGTATTCAGTCTGATAATAACCAAGCAAAAAGCCTACAGGGATTTGAGGAGGGAAAAGTAATAAATATGACACATTTGTATTATTTTAAGGGATTCCTTTCTTCTTTATTTTTTAATCAAGCCTCCTTTGATCAAGCTCATTGTAAATAGCATCAGATATTTCTTGGCGATTTTAAACCTTCCTTGCTTTTGCAGACCGTATGCCTGATTTCACAGGTTGCTATCAGCTTCAAACCTGAAATTTACAAATATGCATATGTATGAATCAAAACATTTTATAATGTGTGGCCACCAAACTAGAACAGAACATTTCTAGTGCTCATTTATGCAGAACTACTAAATCCCACCAGCCAACAGTGAATAGCCATATTCTTCTAAAACATCCACAGAAAGCATGCTGATATCTTATGGCCTTGAAGGCAATGCAGCCAGGCTGAAAAGACCTAATGGCTCGGTTCCGGCCTCTGTTTTGCCAAAGAGAAACCATTCTAAGGGCTGCTTTTGTAGGCTTTTCAAAGCCCTCACACTATCTTAGCCAGAAACTGTTATCTAAATGAGCCCATTGGTACAGTCCAACACCTCCAGAAAATTTGTACATGTAAGTGCTGAAGGGTTTATGAATTTAAAAACACATATAAAAATCAGTGTAGCCAATACTAACATATTTAACTAGACAAAAAATCCTCTTTAAAACTTTAATGGAAGACCTATTTTATGAATTGTTGCCGGAGACCAGCTCCAACCAGGTTCGGAGCTCGGGAAGAATGCATGAATTGACGGGAAAGAAGAAAAGATGTGGGCACTATGGCATGATGCTTATAATGCAAAACTAAAAAAAGTTGCCTTCTTTATTTACACAGAAATCATCACAATCTTTTGCAAAACACCAAATTGTTTCATTTTTACTTCACGGGTAAGACAATACAAAAACAATCCTACAACCATTATTATTATTTTGCTTCAGAGAAAATATTTTCAGCAAGCTATTATTCAAACCTGCAGTGACCCAGCTGAAGCCAGGAATTCCACGGTTGACAGCACATGAGATTATATAGTGACAAGTGGTTTATTTATTAGTAAACCTAAATAAATATTGCTTAAAATATCAAGAATACAAGATTAAAATGAAGCCTATGAATGAGAAATTTATTAAGCTATATGTCATAGATTCTTTACTAAATCTTATAATCAACAATGCATTAATTACCATCGCCTTCACCTAGTATTGATTCAATTGTTTTTTGTTCTTTTGTTAAAGGGCGGTGAAAAAGATCAGGGCAGCTCAGCCTTTCTATGAACAGTGGGCCTTTACAAGAAACTTTTTTGTTGTTGTTTTTTTTAAACTGTTTTCTTTCCCTAAATATAAGTGCCAATGTAAAGTAGAAGTTTTAAACTATTTTTCTTTGGAGATTCACATTTGTCTCCCGTTAGAAGATGCCCCATATACTTTCTGCTTTCTGTGGTGAGAAACCATAATGTGTCATTTCATGTGTTGTAGCAGTTCCAGGCGCACGGTAAACAAACTTTTTGTACCTCCATGATTGCCATCTGTTCCAAGATATTATCAAGGCACTTTTTTTTAAGGAAAACATTACTTATATTAGGTCAAGCTCCAGGACAAAGGTGGGCACATAACAGGATGTTTGGAGACATTGTGAGCTCAATTGTACTATTGTATGCTTTTAGCTGTGTGGCATTGCCTTAAGTTGCTCAAGACCCTTTTACCATAACATTGATCAGTTTAAGTTGTTATATCAGTTACAGGAATCATTTCACATTTGCAGCAAAACAACAACATCAGGAGGATTTTATGAAATATTAGAGAGGTGATTGAGTGTCCATACAATGGGGTGAGGCAGCAATGAGGTGACCAGAGACATTCTGCCGGGCCTTGTCACGCAGCCAGAAACTCCTCGTAGACTTGCTAACCCAGGAACTGTGCTCGTCACACCTTCACTCCATCTGTCCCAACTGCATGGCTTCCTACAAATCGTAATATATACATGGTATTTTCCTCAAGCAATTAAAAAATATTTTAAATATTTAGAACTGTAATGGCTAATTGAAAAAGCATATTACTGGACATAATAATGAAAACACTTCAGTGAAAGAAATGTTAAAAAAAAAAATCCTTGGATGTAATGCTCTCACAAACATGTTCCAAAAGTTAGATATTAACAGAGAATTTCATATTTGAAGTATTATATTGTGCTAGAATTTTAAGATTAAACTTTTCAGACTATAGTTATAGATGCTGTTACATGACAAATCAAATGGGATTGCTCATAGTGTAAATTAAGAATCATATGAAGTTGGGCCCAGCGAAGTAGCCTAGCAGCTAAAGTCCTTGCCTTGAATGCTCCAGGATCCCATATGGGTGCTGGTTCTAATCCTGGCAGCCCTGCCTCCCATCCAGCTTCCTGCTTGTGGCCTAGGAAAGCAGTCAAGGGCAACCCAAAGCCTTGGGACCCAGCACTCTAATGGGAGACCCAGAAAAGGCTCCAGGCTCCTGGCTTTGGATTGGCTCAGCTCTGGCCCTTGTAGCTGCTTGGGGAGTGAATCAATGAATGGAAGATCTTCCTCTCTGTCTCTCCTCCTCTCTGAAAACTGACTTTCCAATAAAAGTAAAATCTTTTTTAAAAAAAGAATAATATAAGTTGGACAGTTTATAAAACTTACTGATTCCATAATTCTCAATAAGAATTTGTATAATTAATATAGAGTCATTTAGAGATGACAAAATTTGAACGAGACCTCAAGAATTTACATCTAAATTATATTACTCTTAAAATTCCCCCAAGTAAGAATAAGTTTCAAAGTTGTGGCCAAATTAACATACTCGGGATTTGGGGAGGTGAAAATCTTTGGTAATTTTATAATGAAAATAAACTTCCTTTGCACTCCAAAGGAAAGTTTAAAGTATTCTAAATGTTTTTCCAAGAATTATTTTATTTATTTGAAAAGAAAAATGACAGAGGTAAAGAGAGAGAAGTATCTATGATACATTGACATATTTCCCTAAATGACCCCAACAGTTAGGGTTGTGCTCCGCTAAAGCCAGAAGCCAAGAACTCCTTCCTGGTGTCCATGTGGGTGGCAGGGGACAGTAGTCCGGCCATCTCCAACTGCTCCTCCTGGGAACTTTTGGAAAGTAGATCAGCCAATACGTGAACGGTCGCTCCAGTAGGATTTGCTGGGATGGCAGTGTCACAGGCAGCAGCTTAACTTACTGAGCCACATAGTGCTGGCCCAAATTATCTTCAAACTGAGGAAACAGTTAGTCCTCTCACTGTGAGAAACAATGGATAATTACAGGAAAAAGTTACAAATTATTCAGAAAAAAAGTTCAGATGGTTAACATAAAACAATTACAAGTCAAGATAACTTGATAACTGATCATAGGAAGCTTCACAATTTTCATGTTCTCTGTGATCATTTTTAATTCATACTGGTTTTTTCACTAATTTATGCAATAAGGTTCAACAAAAAGTGAAAATCTAGTGATAGAAAATATACTTGTAACTAAGCAAATGCCAAGTGTGACGTAGTATCAAAAATATAAACATTTTCATTACCCCAAACAAATCTGAAAACTGTACTTTATGAGATATCCAGTAGAGTTCACGAAAGGGTTTTACATCATTGCAGAAAAAAAAATAGCTATGGACTAAATGCTCTCCTGTGATTATAAAAAGCAAGGTACAAAAAATTAGACTGCTTTTAAGTAACTTATGTTCATTCCACAACACAGCTCAAGAAAAGGAATATGAAAATGCTCATCACTCAGCAATATAAAATCATGTCGAGCATCCAAGCAAAGATTATCAGTCATGCATAGAAGCAGGAAAATATGAACCATGATGATAAGAAAAATTATTCAAAATCAACCCCAACTGCTCCCTATGGCAGGACTATCAGACAAGAGGTGTTATCACTGTATTCCACATGTTCAAAAAGTTAAGAAGACACAAACAATGTAAGAATAACTGAATAAAACTCAGAGATGAAAACAAAATATCTAGATAAATACACAATAAGAGTGCCAACAAATTAGACATTGCAGATTGAAAGGAGACTGAACTTAAGTATTATACAGTTGTCATACAAATAGAATAGTAATGAACTTTGGAAATATGTCAAATTGCTTAATATATATGGGAGGTTTTTGAAGGTTAGTGGAAAATGCAAAATATCTTTTAATTCCATTTTCTCTGAACCATTTGAAGCTCCCACTAGCCCCCATCATACATATAGGTGAATTCTCCAAGGGAGTGAAGAAAGAGAGCATGACACAAAAAATAATTACTGAAAATTTTCTGAGATTAATAAAAAAAGTATAATCCCACAAATAAAAGCAAGTGAATGCACTGAAGGCACAATAAACATGAAAAGGATTATGCAAAGTTGTGCCAATAATCAAATTCCACAAAACCACTGATTTAGAAGAAAATGCTAAAGCCACAAACAGGAAATAGTACATTATATAAAAAGTGAAAAAGATATTGATGGCAGCAGCCATCTGCTACTGAAAGTTATAAGAAGGCATGAAGAGTGAAAAGAAAGGTGTCCATCCAGGACACTCCATCCAGGAAAAAGTAATTTTTAAAAATGAACACCAAAGCATTTTATACATACTAAAGCAAAAGTAATTAATCACCAGCAACTCCACAGAACAAGACAGGCTCCAGGAGAGCCCTCAACCAGAGTGAAAGTCATCCCAGAGGACAATATGGTTCCATAGTAAGAAATGTAGGCTATGGGAAATGGTAACTCTAGGAATGATTGTATGGGGCATTTTTCTTATTTCAATCTCTTTAAACAACTCTTGACCATTTAAACAAAAATAATATGGTATTTATAAAAAATGTCTAATAAAATATCCGTAGTGTAAGGGATGTAAGGTAAGAAATGGAAGTAACACTATTGTAATTTTTTTATACTTAAAGTGGAAAATACCACTTATGATTACTTAATATATAAAATGAATTCCAAAGCAATTGCTAAAATAAAACAAAAATATATTGGCATAAAAACTAGCAAAGATGATAAAATGAACTCACATGGAATTTTGTTGATCCCCTCCAAAAAAGGCAGGGAATGATTAATGGAGGGACAAAGAAGAAGGGACAAGAAGGCTGAATCCTAGTGAAGTCAACAATCCCATTAGATGTATGTGATCTAAACCTTACTAAAGGGCAGTGATTGAGGAGCCAGGGTTGCTCAGGATGCCCGTCAGCTGTCTTTGCCATAGAGAAAAACCAGAACAAACTAAGAGAAACCTTCAATAAAAGGGTGACAGCAACTCGAAAAGCAAGCACCAACAGAAACAAAGCACACTACATCTCTTAAGCAGGTTTCTCAACAGCGGCAGGGAAAGATCAACAGAAAGCTCTGCAATCCCCCACCATATCCACAGACTGGGAGTTCTCATTTCAAGAGGATTTCAAAGTTCTTTCTGGTTTAAAATCCAACCTAGATATCTGACTGGAGTCCAAGCTACTTCTTTGCTCTAAGAACAAAGTGCACCCAAACTGTGGCATGATCGTCATCACTTAATTTTGTATGAATTACAATAGAGCCCATGACCACCAAAAGTTTTCCACCACTTCACCTTCACATACCCCAAGCCAGGCGCTTCAAAGGGCCTTTTGCTACAGGATTACTAGGTACAAACCCCAGTCTATGCTTACTTGCTCCTTGTGAGCTATGAAGGGTCCCCTCAGCTTCTTGGAGCTCAGTGGCAGCAGCAACCAATACATACACACAGAAGACAAAGCCCCCTTTAGCATCTCATTGCATGGTGTGCTGAATAGTCAGGTACAAGCCCCAGAGTCACCCTTGCATGATATATGGCAGACCCTTATGTGTCCCATAGCTGTTGGTACTACATTCCTTGAAGTAACTCGCCTTCAGTGTTTGGACCCGGTGGCCCTATTTGCATTCTGATCTGAATTTCTGATCTTGAAAGAATCCAGTCAGATAAGATAGAAAAAAAGAATTTAAAAGTATATGGAAAGCCTATGAAATGGGAAATATCATAAGTGAACAAATGTTTATATCAGGGACCAACACTGTAGCATAGTAGATAAAGCCTCTACCTCCAGTGCCAGTATCCCATATAGTCACCAGTTTGAGTCCCAGCTGCTCCACTTCCAATCCAGCTCCCTACTAATGTTCCTTAGAAGTAGTAAGAGATGACCCAAGTTTGTGGGCCCCTCCATCACCTGAGAGAACTAGAGAAAGCTCCAGGATCCTGGCTTCCAACAAGCTCAGCTTTAGTGGTTGTAGCCACTTAGGGATGAGACAGTGGATGGACAATTTCTCTATCTCCTGTTCTCTGTAAATCTTACATCCAAATAAAAATTGAATTAAGATTTTTTAAGTACTCATATTACAGAGATACCTTAAAGAAAAGAGAATAAATGTGTTGATAACCTATTTAATGAAAAAAATGTTGAAAACTTCCCAAGTCATGAATAACATATGGACATCCAGATACTCGACAAACAAAATCAACCAAAAATTACCTTCTCCAAGATATAGTCAATGTGGCAGGACTGAAATTGTAGTACAGCATGATAAGCCACATCCTGTGATGCTTCTCGCACACACCATGTCCTTTTCCGTGCTGCTTCTTTATTATCCTCCATCTCCTCTCTCCCCCTCGTTCTGCACAAGCTTCACAATATATACACTTCATCCAATCAACATTAAGGTCAATACAGCACACGTAAAGCACACCAATCATAACGCAGAGTAATAACACTGCACGCGGTGAGCATGCACCAGGGGCCAATCAGGATGAAGTTCTGGATTCTGCTAGGCCTCTTCCTCATGACGCTGGCATACAGCCAAGGCGTCATCTTAGGGCTGAGCAGCAAAGCTCCCAACAATGCTAGAATCCCATATTGGTATAGTTTCAGTCCCAGATGCTCCACTTCCCACCTAACTCCCTGCTAAGGTACCTGTGAAAGCAGTGGAAATTGGTGCATCTTTTGGATCCCTGCTAACCCAGAAGTAATTCCTGGTTCCTATGTAGCTTGGCCCACACAGAGCCATGGTTGTTGCCATTCAGAGAGCAACTAAATGGATAGAAAAGTCCTTCTTTCTCTCTCTCTCTTTCTCTCTCTCCCCCTCTCCTTTTCAAATAAATAAATAAACACTTAAAATAATTAAATGGCAAAAGTTGAAGAGAAGGAGAGAATCCTAAAGACAGAAAAATCATCAAGTTGCAAATGAAGGAAAACCCACTTACACTATTAACAAGCACCTAAGGAAAAAATGTCCTATAAATCAGTAGAGAATGTAATGCTTTATAATGCCTTGGGAAAAAACAAAAGCTTCCAGCCAGCCATATAATATCCAGCAAAGCTGTTCTTTAGAAGGGAAGGTGAAATGAATTCTTTCCTTGGCAAGCAAAAACTGAGAGAATTCAGCACTACTAAGAAATCCTGAGGGGAATCCTAAATTAGTATAACCATCATGAAAATATGCAACAGTATAAAATCTACAAAGCAGATATACTAAAGGAAAAGTGATGGAAAGCTAGCAAAGACAAAGATAAGTAAGAGAGAAAGGGGCCATAAGTAAGCAGTAAACAAACTGACAGGTGTTACCTGTGATCTATCAATATTAACCTTGAATGTGAATGGTTCTATTCCCCACTCAAAATGGATTTTGAAAAAGACACAACTTCAACCTGTCCACCGGAAACTCACTTCAACAGATATAGACTGAAAGTGGAAGCCTAAACATATACCATTTTTACCACACAAAGATATACTATACAAAGATTTATACCATACAAAGGTATACCACATATATCACACAAATGAAAACCAAAAATGAATAGGAATTGCTGTATTTATAGCAGATAAAATTTAAAAACTATTAAAAAAAGACAAGAAACACATCATATATTGATGCATATCATCTCAGCAATAAGATAGAATAATGATAAACCTAAGTACCCAACATAAGATGTTTCCAAATATATAAAACAAATATCGTCAGAACTAACAGGAGAGAAAACTTTAGTATAGCAAGAGCAGGGGACCTTACCACCACACTGTCGTCGGTCAACAGACAGTTCTGACGTGGAGTCAATCAGTGCATCACAGTGGAAACAGACTGCAGAGCAAAGGGGCCCGACAGACCTTTACAGAACATTTCACTCAGCAGCTACACAGTACGCATTCTGCTCAGCAGCACACGGAACTTCATCTAGGATAGCCTGTGTGTCAGGCCACAAATCAAGACCCGATATATTTTTCCAAAAAATTAAAATCATACCACATTTCTTCTAAGACCACAAAGGAACAAAACATTAATCAACACAACAGAAATATGTAAAAATACATAGAGATGGAAAAGCATTGCCCTAAGTAACCAAAGGGCCATGGAAGAAATTAAAGTAAAATAAAAACTCTTTGTAAATTAAAACAAAAAGAGACATACCAAAATCTGTGGGATGCATAAAAGACTCAGACAAAGTTCCAGACTCCTGGTTGCTGTCTTACCCACTCCTAGCTGTTGAGACTTTCTGGGAAGTAAACCACTGAACTGAATGGTGTGTGTGTGTGTGTGTGTGTGTGTGTGTGTGTGTGTGTGTGATACACATACTTACCTTTATAAACATATGCAATACAATAAAAGCAGTGTCAAGAGGATAAATGCATATATGAAAAATTTTAAAGCTGTCCAATACACAATCTAATACTACACCTCAAGAACTTACAAGCAAGTAGAAACCAAACCCAAGTTAGCAGGAAGAAAAAAAAATAGTAAGGACTTGAGGGAGAATAAGCTTTAAAAATATAATAGCTCAAAACAAAAGCTGTGGGATTTTTTTAAAGAGATAAACAGAATAGGCCAGTCTTTAACCAGACTAACAAGGAATAGAAAAAACTCAAATACATAAAATTATAGATAAAAAATTAGAAATTACAACTAATATAACAGAAATGCAAGGAATCTTAAGGAACTGCTATGAACAGTGTTAACAAATTGAAAGGTTCTGGAGGAAAAAAAGGATACATTTTTGAGTACAACCTCCAAAAGTTAAATTAATGCAAAATAGAAAATTCAAACAAACCTATAATAACTGTGGAGATTGAGGCAGTAATTAAGTCTCCCAACAGTGAAAATCCAGGCCTGGTGCCTTTTAAACCGAACTTTCACAATAACTCCATCACTCCTCAAACTATTTCAAAATACTGTAAAGGATGAATCTCTGCCAAACTCTTTTTATGGCTTAGTGTTACTCTGATACCAAGACCGACGTGAAGACAAAACACCAAAAGAAAGCTACAAACAAGTCCTTGATGAGTCTGGATGAAAAAATTCCCAACAAAATATTAGCAAACTTAGTCCAATACTATGTCAAAAAGATCATACATCATGATTAAGTGGGATTTATCCCAGGGATGCAAAGATGATTCAATGTCCACAAATTAATAAACACAATAAATCACATCAAAATGAATAATCAAAGCCAGATGATCATCTCAATAGATGCAGAAAAGGAGTTTGATAAGCTTCAACAGACCATCATGATAAACAATAAAACTCTCAAGAAGTTAGATATAGAAAGAACATATCTCAAAATGACAGAGCTTGCATATAACAAACCAATATATAATATACTGAATGAGACATGCTGAAAACTTTTACCTTCAGGTCTGGAATAAGATAGAAATGAAATCAACGTAGTATTGAAACTTTTAACATGAGCAAATAGCGAGGAGAAGGAAATAGGAATATCAAAATTGGAAGGCAGGATATCAAAATATTCAAGCTTGAAGATGATATGATTTTATACATGGAAGAACCTAAGCATGTGACTAAAAAGCTGTGAGAGAGGCTGGTGTTATGGTATAGGCGAAGCTGTCATCTGTGATGCTGCCAAACCAGTTTGTGTCGTGGCTGCTCTATTTCTGATCAAGGCCCATGTTATTGCATCTGGAAAGGCAGTGAAAGATCAAGTGCCTGGGCCCCTGACACATGGGAAATTGGATGAAGCTGCTGGCTGCTGGCTCTGGCCCAGCCTATGCACAGCCATTGCAGGCATTTGGAGAGTGAAGCAGTGAATGAGTGAAATCAAGATTCTCTCTGTGTTTCTCTTTCACTCTTGTCTTCCCTCTGTAACTCTGCCTTTCAAAATAAATGAAAAAAAAAAAGTTGTTAAAACTGCTAAGCCAATTGTGTATAGTCAAAGGATACAAAATCAACACACACACAGAATTTTTAGACATCAATAATGATAGTGCTAAAGGGAAATCAAGAATGTTTATTCCATTCATTATTGTTACACAAATATTAAATATTTAGGAATAAATGTAACCAGATATTAAACATTTAGGAATAAATTCAACTAAAAATGGGAAAGAACGTTCTCTACAATGGAAATTATAAAACAGTGATGAAA
This sequence comes from Ochotona curzoniae, assembly GCF_017591425.1. NCBI lineage: Eukaryota > Metazoa > Chordata > Mammalia > Lagomorpha > Ochotonidae > Ochotona > Ochotona curzoniae. Next base: position 7,128,006 of record NW_024466605.1, read on the forward strand.
GAAATCATCAGGAACTCACAATTAAATGGAAAGCTATTGTTTTTCAGATTAGAAGTACTACGAAAAGGGCCACAACGAGGTGGCTGTAGCCCGTGGTGTTCTGTGGTGTGCCTATTTGTGTCCCAGCTGCTCCACTTCTGAATCAGCTCTTTGCTTATTGTCTGTGAAAGCAGTGACAAAAAATGGTCCATGTTTCTGAGTTCCTGTACCTATTTGGGAGACACAGGGGAGGTTCCTGACTCCTGGCTCAGCTCCAACCATTGCGGCCATTTGGAAATGACAGCAGATGGAAGCTCTCTCTCTCTCTGTGTCTCTGCCTTTCAAATAAAATAAACTTTATTATTTTTTAAAGAGGTGGAGGCAAAATAAAGCAATCTACAGTTTCAATGCAATCTCTACCAAAACATCTGTGACATTCTTCACAGATTAAAAATTTTTTTAATTCATATGAATCACAAAAGACAGAATAACCAAAATGATCCTGAGCAAAGAAATGACATTGGAGACATTACAATTCCTTATTGCAAATCATAGTGCAAAAAAATAATCATGATATTAGCATAAAAAAGCAGTCCTTTTAGTTAAAGCAACACAATAGAGAGCCCAGAAATTTATCCACCTACAGGTAGTCAACCAATATTTAACCAAAGTGCCAAGAATATATGCTGAAGAAAAGACAGTCTTTTCAATAAATGGTGCTAACAAAATTGGGTATGCATATGTGAGAAAATGAAACTGTAAGTCTACTACTTACAATATAAGGATCAATGCAACATTTATCAAATACAAAAATGTAAGTCATGAACTTTGAGATGTCTAGAGGAAATATAGAAAAAAAACAGTTCAAGATAGTGCTACAGAAAACGACTTTCTTGGGGAAGACTCTAAAAGTGTAGAATGGAAAACAAACACCAAACAAAGTGGATCATATCTAATTTGGAATCTTCTGCACAGCAAAATGAATAACCAGTGAGCTGAACACATATCTGCCAGATATGATATGAGAAAATATTTAAGATACTTACCTGATATGTATTGAATAGATATCAAGAAGTCAGAATTCAACAACATAAAAGCATCCACTTCAGTTTAAAAAATAGACAAAGCACCTGAATAGTCCTCAAAAGAATTAATCTAAATAACCGTCCAGTAAATGAAAAAATTTTCTGTATTACCAGCCATCAAGGAAACAGAAATCACAAACCACAATGAGATAATACTCAACCCCTGTTAGAATGGCTGTTATGAAAAAGGCAAAAAGAACTGTTATCATGCATATGCAAAAAACCCTTAAGTACTGTTGGTGGGAATATAAAACAATGCCACTATGGAAAATATATGAAGATTTCTTTCAAAAAGTAGAAATAGCGCTGCCACGTGATCCAGCAATCCCACTACTGATTATACATCCAAAAGACAGAAAAAAATTGTCTCATCCCAGAGACACCTGCTCTGTCTTGTTTACTGTAGCACTATTCATAACACCCAAGACCATGAGCCAACGTGCCTCACCAGCTGAAACATACAAGTAAATTTCTCTTTACTTGAAAAGGTTGTTTTTAGAGTCTTACCTTATACCTGGTTTGGAGGAGAAAATATTCACATACGTACAAGCTAGTACACAGGACCAGAGTTTCATTTTGCTCTCTCACCTTGCTTTCTCATTGCATATTCATGCTGTGTCACACACACACACACACACACACACACACACACACACACACAGAGTGAGTATCAATGTTCTTCAGTTACTGTCCTCCCACAAATACTTCTGATTGTAGTCATTAGGAAATGTTTCTTTACTAATGTCCCTGAAAACATGACAACGGTGCTGCTCTGCCGTCAGAGAGATCTTCATTTTCACATGATCTGCTTTCCTGAAAACCATAGAATCTTAACATCTAGGGCCTCCCAGAGTGAACAGTTTTGTCAGTAAACTATGGAACCACAATTTGTAAATCTGGTGAACGAGTGTTCCTAATGTTACCTTACAGCACCGCCTGGTGTTTATATATTGAAGGCTTAAGTTTTTGATGCCCAAGTCTGTATTTTTCCCTAAAACCTGTGATTAGCATGATTCTTTATGATGAAAAGTTAGAATAGAGAATTTATAAACATGAATTGCTTATAAAACTAAACAGGACTTCTTCACTGGAATCTGCCATTAGTTTTTCAAAAGAAATAAAAATATACCTATAGACAGGATACTTTAAAAAAAGCAGATTGGTTTTTATTGGGTGGTACAACAGAATTATTTTTAACAGTTTATGCTTAACCCCCTGTAAAGTGTTTTTCATTGAAAGAACTGGTCATTGCCTGGAGATTAACAAAACTACCATTTTTAAAAGATTTCTTTATTTTACTTGAAAGTCAGAGCTACAGAAGTGGAAAAATGAAAGATCTTTCATCTGCTGATTCACTCCCCAAATGGCCACAAAGACCAGAGTTGGCTGATCCAAACAGGGAGTCAGGAGCTGCTTCTTATCACAAATGTACTCCAAAGGGAGATAAGGGCCTGCCCTATGAAAGCCATTGTGTGACTGGGATGCAGAGTTTCAGATGCTTGGTCATGTTTACGTTCTCTTTGGCCAATAAAGTGATTCAAGACACAGCATCCTCCAGCTTCAACTCATGAGAATGGAGTGAAAAAATCTCTTGGGTCCAAAAAGGGTTAGAACCTTAAACAAGACAGATATCCCCATACATGGGTAATTGACAACTGACCAGAGGCTCTAGCCCTCTTGTGCTGTACAAGCTGGCTTCTGTAGCAGTGGGGCTTTGTATTTCTGATTTATCTAAGCACTTAATAGGCACTGACAGTGGTCAAGATGAGTTTTACCAGAAAGTAGGTTAGGACTTGTTGGGAATAAGAAAAAATTAGAAAGTTGCAAGAAAATGAACATTGCCAGCACAGTGATGCTTGTTGCATGACAAGGTACTAACTTCAGTGCCTTCTTGCTTGTGCCTACATACTGACCATTCTGCTTTCCCCAGACTTCTGCTAAGGTAATCACTCCAATTAGGGAATGGGAAAAACTGCATTCAGTGCATTTTGCTGCATCTCAGTGACTCTGAAATAATTTGGAGGTAGAATAGGGGAGATGAAAGCTTAAATGTCCTGGGATTATCTGTGGATTTCATTTATCCCTGCTAGCCCTCACCCAATTCCATAGGTAATCCAGAGTTCATGACTTCCATATGGATATGAAATAGCCAGATCAAGAGGGGAAGGAAAGCATTTATCATTAAGTTATGTTGAAAACATAACAGAATATTCGATTTCTTGCCAGTGTCATCCCAGCATGTTTTCATATAAACACACTGGAAAACTTGAAATTTGAAAATTCCTAATTTGATTACTTATAATGCCGTTTATACATAAGTCTTTTCCTTTTATGTTTCCGTTATTCATGTACATTGAAAATACTTTTTATTCCCATGGAAAACGTCATCAGGGGCTATTTAGTCAACTTTTACAGAAACCAAGTTACTTAATGTAATTACATCTAGAATTTTATTTTTTACTAAAGATTTATTTCATTGTTATTGAAAAACCAGAATTACAGAGAGGAGAGTCAGAAAGAACTTCTATCCACTGGTTCGCTCCCGAAGTGGCCACACCAGCCAGAACTGAGTTGATCTGGAACCAGGAACCAGAAGCTTCTTCCAGGTCTCACACATGAGTGCAGGGTCCTGAGGATGTGGGTCATACTCTGCTACTCTCCAAGGCCATAAGCTGGGAGCTGGATCAGAAACAGAACAGCAGGACACAAACTGGCACCCATACAGGACAATGGGACTTGAAGGTAGTGTATTAGCCTATTGAACCAATAGCACTTGGATCATACATCTGGAACTGAAACAAAAGAACAACAACAAAACTAGTAAAAGTCATATAGTTCTTAAGGAATCTGACATTGAGGAATCTGTCTGCCATTTTGTAAAAAAAAAAGAATAGATTTTTCATTTTGGCTTATTTTGATACTGTTTTCTCATAAGAACAGTGATATTTATCTTAGAAGTAAAATGTGCTTCTGTTTTTAACTGCGCAAACTTTATCCATGTAAATCCATTTTGTCTTTCTGTGGTTTCACCCAGTTGGGTACATAATGAGGGTTCGCCATGTCATGTCTGCTGCAGCAAATAAGGGAAGAATTTGTTCTTAGTGGAGTGAAAGAACATTTGTAGCTGCCGTTTTTATAAGACAGAGCTACCAAGCATAAATAGCAAGCAGGGCATGCAGGAATGCAGAACTGTTCCTTCAAACTAAAGATCAGCAATTAACAATGCAATCTGCATGTTCCTAAACAATTTTGTTTCCTTTTAGAAAGCCAGAATCTTATGAAGCCACTTTTCCAATAACCCCCTGATTTTGAATAAATTGGGAGGTACTTTGGATGGAAAATTTGAGCACAGCTGTTATGATATGAAAATCTTCATCATTTCATACTTGAGCCAACCAATAAAGTGCCATCAATGTTTTACAACTTCAGAAATAGCCTCCAGTTAGCATTTATGCCTCCTCGTTCTATAAGGCTGCACGTGGCTGGGATTTGATTCCAGGGGAATTATTGTGAAAGGAACTCATGAGGAAGTTCTAAGCACACAGACATGTAATAGAGCAGAAACCGTTGGCTGCTGATGCAACAAGAGAACAGCTGCACATTCCTCATGGCCTTTGGCTATGCTCTGTGTATACCAGGAAAGCTCATAGACTCTGCCTTTGCTCTTAGTTCTCCTGCACCTGACACCATCGTCTTGTGTTCAGGAACTAAGATAAGGCCAAAGCAGAACTCCCATGATCCAAACATCAGCTACAGAACCAACTATCAAGGTGATTGTGTTTGCAATCACTCAGCCTTAAAATAGTTCCTTATAGGTGAATAAGTATATACAGATATTCTCATAGATGAACTGAATAATGGAGCCTAGCACACCGAGAAGTGAAGGTATGTCACACTAGGCAACTCTACTCCTAAAAAAGGAAAACTCCTGATGAAACAGTGAAACATACCTTGATGATATGATACTCTATTTTCTATGTTCCAGCTTTGCCTATACCCATAAATGCCATGATATACTTCAATAGTGGAATGCTAAACTTAAAACAATTACTAAAGGACTACACTACTGTAATAATACAGGGAAAACAGTGGGAAGGGAAGGGAAATGGATTGAGAAGGCGAGAAGAAGGGGGAAATCTCTAGGCCTACAAAACTATCATTAAAAAAACAATAAAAAATAAAATATTTCCTAATTAGTGTAACGCTTCTGGGACTTACCAAAAAGTGAATTGTCTATCTGTAACCCTTTTTCTTGTAATTGATCATTTTTAACACCAATTAAACAGCTAAATTGATTTGCTGCTCTGTTATGCCTCACTTCAGCTTCAGGTATATTCACCTTTGACATTGCTTTCTCAAAACACTAGTATTTGAGCTTTTTTCGTAAAAATATATGCATTCCCTCCTCTGTTCTGTTGTTGGCAGATGAGAGAGACTGATACTGGCTCTTCTGTTGGCTGCTGCTTTTTAAGAAATCATGTATTGGGCCAGAGCTGTGGAGAGGCAATCAAGAAATCATGTGTGTAATTCTCAAAACAGGTCAGCAAAGCTACTGTGAGAAAGCCTTGTTGTGTCACTTAAAAGACTTAGTCACAGACATCAACCCAGACACTGGTCCTCAAGTCGATACCAGTTTATGACAAACTGACACTGCTCATTTGCAAACAACAAAACAGAAAACAGAAGCTGTCATACATTGAATTTAGTCAACTTAGGGAGTTAACCTTGATTCATAGAGTATGTCTTATATTTTAAATTTGTTTTTCTCTCTTTATTTCTTTCTCTCTTTCTTTCTCTCTCTTTCTACTTCCTTCTTTCATTTTTTTATTGTCATAAAGATGACTATATGTGGGAGAATCAAGGTGGTGGAATAGGATAAGGACAGATTTAAACAGACAGACTTATTAGCCAGGGTGAAGCAGAGAGGGCACATTCCAGGAAATACAAGAGGACAGGCCAATGGCAGAGGAGCACATGGAGACTGACAGACACAGGAAAGCAGCAGAGATAACAGTGTGGTGTGGCAATGACCACATACCCCATCAGCAAGCAGCAATCAACTCTACTAGTGGTGGAGTTCCACCAGCAGCCAGGTGGGAAGGAGAGTTCACCTGGACCACAGCAGGTGAACCCAGGCAAAAAATGCCCATCCTGCTGATTTGTTTGATTTGATCAGGAACAGAGACAGAGCAGTAGATCCCAAACAGGCAGTGCAGAGTAGATTTCACAGCCCAGATCCCCATCAGAGATACATTGAGCACCATTTTGTGAAGTGAAGCAAAGGTTTTCTAATGGGACTGTGCATGCTCTAAGCTGGGAGTAAACTTATTTCTGGCTCTGTGCATTGATATGACATCCTACATATTCCACCCAAAATAGGCCTGAGTAGCCCTCAGAAATAATAGCCAGCAGATCAAGAACTCCAGTAGTGACACATCAGGTGCCAAATTGTACAGTGTGGAAAAGGCTGAGGTTGGAGGGACAACAGTGAGTTATGCATGCATTGAGCTAGGAGTGAATTCACCGGTCCATTGTGCTGGTCCAACCAACTGTGGCATCCTACAGGTCAAAATAGGTCTATGTGGCTCTCAGACCTAACAGCAGGTTCTGGCAAGATCAGTACCACAACGGTCTACTTATTTAGGACACCTGGTATCTCCCTAGTCCTGCTCAAACTGCTCAAACCAAAAGTAGGAAAAAAGTTGTACAGTCAATGCTGTAGCCACAGCATGGGGTCACAGGAGGTGGAGAGTGGTAAGCCAGGAGTTAGGACTATGGAGATCATGGTAAAAGTCTAATATACTGCACAGACCTGAAACACACTGGAGGAAGTAGCACAAGTGACTACAAACAAATAATTGTGTATCAACCACAATAAGTAGAATTTATCTGTAGACCTGTGGATGACACAGCTTTAGAAACCCACTCTAAGAAAAAGAATCTGCTAAACAAAAGTGCAATGATGAGGAGCAAAGGAAGACACAGAGGCACAATGAATATTACTGATGCCTACTCTGTGAAGGAACAAAAGCCTTTGCCAATCACAGAGTTAACCGAGGAATACATCAGGAGAAATGGGGGAAACAGAAATTACTGAGGAAATGGGGGAAACAAATCAAAAAGCTCACTATAAATATTAACAATGAGAAGCACATAAGTGAGTTCAAGGAATGCAAGGAATGTGTCACACAGGAAATAGCAACACTGAAAAAAAGTCAAGCTGAATTATCAGAAATGAAGAATGCAATAGAGCAAATTAAAAAAAAAATCAATGGAGGGTCCACCAGCTAAAGTCCACGCCTTGAATACACCAGGATTCAATATAGGTGTCGGTTCTAATCCTGACAACTCCACTTCCCATCCAAGTCCCTGCTTGTGGCCTGGGAAAGCAGTAGAGGACGGCCCAAAGCATTGGGACCCTGCACCTGCACGGGAGACCTGGAGGAAGTTCCTGGCTCCTGGCTTTAAATCAGAGTAGCACCAGCCATTGCAATGAATCATTGGACAGAAGATATTCCTCCTCTCTGTCCCTCCTCCTCTCTGTATATCTGTCTTGCCAATAAAAATAAAATAAATCTTAAAATAAAAATCAATGGAAAATCTCCATAACAGAATGAAAGAAGCAGAAAAAAGAATCTCAGAATTGGAAGGTATTTCTTGTCATAATGGGGAAATAATCAAAAAGCTGAAAGCATAATTGGGTTAAAATACAAAAAATATATATTTTTTCAAGAAGTAAAGAGACACTACTAAAAGGCCAAATACAAGAGTTGTGGGAGTTCCAGAAAGTGCAAAAGGAGAATTTGGATTTAAAATGTATTTAATGAAATAATCAAGGAATATTTCTCTAATCTGGAGAAAGAATTAAGAAACAACACCCAGCAGGAGCACAGAACTCCTAATAGGGTTGACCAAAAGCAATCTTCACAACACGTGGTAATCAAGCTCTCTTCAATTGAACATAAGTGTACTGCAAAAATAAATTGACCTATAGAGGAATTCTAATCAAACTCACATCTGACCTCTCACAGGAAACTCTACAGTCCAGAATAGAATGAAGTGACATATTCCAGATTTGAAAAAGAAGAAATTTTTGGCCAGGACAGCATACCCAGCAAAGCTTTCCTTTGTCTTTGAAAATGAAATAAAATTCTTCCACAGCAAAGCAAAAAGAATAGGTCTGTTCTAGACCTGCCCTACAAATGATAAAGATGTTTTCTTGACAGAGAAAAGGAATAACACCCACCAAAACCAAAGGCAAATGTGAAGAACATTCCAGTAAAATAATAACAGGAGACTAAATCAAACAATGAACAACCCATTGCTAAAATGACAGGACCAAGTTACCACCTGCCCATATTAACCCTGAGTGTAAATGGCTTAAACTCATCAGTCCACAGTTGTAGATTAGTAGACTGGATTAAAAAACAAAACCCATGTACTTATTGCCTGCAGGAGACATATCTCACCATCAAAGATCAGTGGAAACTATATCGCATAGATTTTGATGTTTTTGTTTTTAGTTTCATTTGTTAAAATTTTTTTTCTCATTAAATTCTTTACTGACTCATAGGTCATACAGTAGCATCAATTTCTTTCAACAAGGTTCTCAATTTTCTTTTTCATTTCTTCAATGACACATTAGTCGTTCAGTAGATGTTCTTTAACTACATGGCATCGTAAATTTCTATTTTTCTTCCTTTTTTGTATCTTTTAAGGGGATCTATGGTAATTGTGTAATGTAGACTATCATATTCAGATGTGAGGATACAATGAAGGATGCCTCTCTACTTTCTTATCAAAGGTGTACTTCCAATGGCACTGCTTTGCTTTTGTCCTTGCCTGCAATGATGGGTTTATTACTGTATTTGAAGAAGTCTACTATTGTAACAATATAGGGGAAATCAGTTAGGGGTGAGGGGATTTGGGGGACAGGGTAAGGGAAACCCCAGAGCCTATGGAACTGTATCATAAAATAGTGACAATAAAAAAAAAAAACAGGAAAAAATGACTATATGTGGAAACTGTCTTTTATGATCCCTACAAGGCACTATAGAAATGCTCCATGATTTTCTGAGTTCTGTAAACTTTTGTTAGAATATAAGATTTTAAAATCTGGACTACTCTAAAACAAGTAGGCCTCTGACTTCTACAATGTGCAATAATAAAACAAAAGCTCATAAGAGGTATTGGGGCTCTGTCATGACCATGAAGGGGGGCTTTCTGTCAGCTTTCAGATACGAATCAAATTGAGTAAACACCTGATTCAGTATTTGTGTGCAAATTCATTTTCCTATATGAAATGTTATTTTGCCTCAAGTAGCAAAAACAATCACCCATAATATCTGTTTTCAAAGTCTTATGCTTGTTCATGAACATTGATAAAACCTTGAAAAAAAAAAAAACCTTCAAAGAAGTGAGCTGGGGGCAGCATGTAGAGTCCAGTGTTAAACCTGTGTCTGCAGTGCCCACATCCTGTGTCAGTGCCAATTTGTGCCCTGGCGGCTCTACGTCCAACCCAGCTCCTTGCTAATTGCCCAGGAGGGAAAAACAGCAGAAGATGGCCTAAGTACTTAGGCTTCTATACCCACATGCGAGACTCAGAAAAAGGTCCTGGCTTCGGATCTGCCTAACTCATGCCCTTGAAGCCATTTGGGGGATGAACCAGCAGACAGAACACCCAATTCTTTCCCTTTCCCTTTCTGTAATTCTGCCTTTAAAAGAAAGAAATGTTTTAAAAAGAAACAACGTGGCTGGCTGGAAGGGATGCCCAAAGTGACCTTGACTTGCTCAGAGGCTCACTGGTCCTCTCTGAAGCCTGCCCCTCCTCTTGCTGGGGGACACCAGCCACCTTTCTTACAGGATCCATCTTTCTCTAAGTTGAGGCTACACAAGTCATCCTGATCCCCCAAGAGGACACAAACTGAGCCTTACCAAATCTCAGTGATTGCCTTGAGAGTGTTTACATTCCAAGTTTTGGTATAAAACGTTTGACTTCAATGCTAGGACAGGAAAACAACTACTCGTAGGGGTGACCTTCCACAGGTGGAAGCCAGTTTAGTATTTTGAGGTTTATAGGTAGCAGGGGAAATTGAAAATATTAAGCAATGATAATTAACGTTCCTCCAAAATCTACATATTGAGCTGATATAATTGATATATGCAAATGTAAACCTTCATTGTATCTACAAAGCTAAAAGCATAACAGGAAAAACTGACATCACCAGTATTTAATTACATCTGTGAGTATTTCTTTTTGTGTGCTGTGCCTCATGAGATAGCATTTTAGCTTTTGGATCCAAGTGTTACACATCCACTAGCTGGATTTCCTATGCTGTGCAATTCTCTGAGTAACCTCCATTAATCTAGGGTCTCCAGGGGCTCGAAAGCTATTAGATCCCTTAAATTGAAGAGTTGTTCTTTCATGTGCTTCACAGAGAATACATATTGAATTTCTATCTTATCCACAGATTGAAGAAAGACGTTAATTTAAAACAGGTGTACATGGAAGTTGTTTGGGATTCTTCAATACCTTGGTGTTATTATCCGCTTCTCCCTAAGGAATGGAGTCTAGATATTTTTCTTTCCCAAAATTGCCTATTTAAGAACCATATTCTCATTCGGTCCTACCAGGATAAGGTACATAAAACATATAACCATGGAGATAATAAAGAAAATATAACCAACGTTATCTCTGATGTTACATCTTTAAAGTACTTCCGAGAAGCAAACTGGCTAAGCCGGAATTGTAAACATCTCCACATGCAGACTATGCAATGAGTCGGAATGGTAGAAAAGGATGACAGCATGTTCTAACACGGGTTGCAAAGGTGACAATGCCATCTCAGAGACTAGGGGCAGTAAATAGGATTTGACAGAGTATTTTGCTACTCTTCATCTCTGCAAATCAAAGTAAAATTCATATTTTGCTGTGCAAAAGCAAAACAAGGACCCTAAGCCATGTTCCTGGGCATATTGCTCAGTGAGAATACCTCTCCTAAGCGGCCCTCCAGGAAAAGTTTACAGACATGACTCTGGCTCCTGATTTCAATTTCCTGCTAATGGAGACCCTGAGAAGCAGCAAGGATGCTTCAAATCATTGGGTCCTGCCACCCACATAGGAGACCTGCAACTTTTGCCCTGTCTGGTACCAGCCTTTGCAGCCATTCTCTCTCTCTTTCTGTGTGTGTGTTGGGGAGCGGGGGGGTCTTTGTCTCTCCAACTCTATACTTGATTAAATATTGATTATTAAAACTTTAAAAAGTGCACAGCTTCTAGAAATAAATTTTCTAAAAAAATCAATGGAATAATGACACTTGATATTAGCTAATAAAGTATTTATTCTATACTTCGAAGAAAATTTAACCAAGGAACTAAAAGTTTTCTACATTGAAATGACAGTACAAGGAACTAAGACATAAATAAGCACAAAGGTATCATGTTCAAGCATTGGAAAATTATATTAATATACCCATGATACTTAAAGTGATCTATGAGCTGCAGATTCAATGAGAACTGTGAGGTAATAGATATAATTATCTTGATTTCATAATTCCATATTGTATTCATAAAGTATGATGTAAGCACCACAAACACAACTGCAATTTGCAATGTAGAAAAAAAAATGTGTGGCTTAATGAATTGTAACTACTAATCAGGTTAAGAAATAGAAATTTTCCAGCCACATAAGCCACTCTGAATATGCTCCTTTCCAGAAACAATTCTATTCCTTAAATTTTTCCAGTATTTGGGGCCATCTCAGTAGCTCAACAGGCTAATACTCTTACCTGCAGGCATCAGCACCCTACATAGGTGCCAGACCATATCTTAACCACTCCACTTCCCATCCAGCTAACTGATTGAAGCCTGGAAAAGAAATAGAGGATATATCAAAGCCTTGGGCCCCTTCACCCAAATGGGACACCTGGAAAAGCTCCTGGCTCCTGGTTTTGAATCAGCTCAGCCCTAGCTATTGCAGATATCTGGGGAAAGATGGGAGATCTTTCTTTCTGTCTCTCCATATACCTGTAAATCTGCCTTTCAAATAATAAAGAAATATTTAAAAATAAAATTTTACAAGTATTCTAGTTTTAGAATACTAAGCCCCCTCTTTTTTATCTTTTATCCTTAGATATTTATACATATTATAGTTTTGTCTTCCTTCACTATCAGTCTTCTATTGCTAAAGCCAGAGCATATAACCAACCATAAAATCAACTACAGTGGATAAAATTATAAGAAATAAATGGTCTTGAGGGATCTACTACTGTGGCTGATCTTGGTCATGTTTCTGCATCCACAGGTTTCCATCTGATTCTTGCCTGTTTGAGCTTAAATGATTTTGATGACAATGTGACTTGGCTTTGCTCCACATGCTTCTCAGTTCCTAGAGGTCTCATGTACAGATACAAAAGAAAGTATGTAAGACATTCGAAGGCTTAACCTCTTCTTGGCACACTATCTTTTCTGTTTCAGCTTAGGATAAAGCAAATTACGCTGTTCAGAAGAGTGCCACAATGGACGAACACTGCAAAGCAACATGACAGAGGTTTTAAACCTAAGATTCAGTGAAGCATCGGGGTCATCTTGACAATCCACCATAGTGTATATTCACAGTGATAATTATCTACAATCTCCTGTGTGCAAGCTAAAATGTAATCACCCTTCCTATGTCTCCCCAAAACATCTCATGCTTTCATAACATTAATCTTCAGATTTGGGATGTTGATATTAATCAAGAGGCAGATTGGATTTTCTGATAATCAGATTCTGAGAAGGAAATTAGTAGATAACATGATTATTTAGGAGCATACTGAAAATCCAAACTTGTTGGAGAGAATGAAAGAAAGATTGGATACATGGAGAAGTTGAAGCCCACCCATTTGAAGACCTCACCTGAGTACATCATATTCAAATTGCAGAAAACCAAAGACAAAAATTTGAAATAAACTAGAGGTGCAGGGTAGTAGTCTTACCTAAAGGAGAATAAAGATAAGAATTATAGTAGATTTATAATTAAGAACTATGCAAGCAATATACTGAATTATTTAAAGTGTTGAAAGGAAAAAATACTCAATCCAAAATTCTATCTCAACAAATCATACTTCAACCTGACAGGTAAGCCAACATTGAGGTAATTCATCACCATCAGACAAATTCTGTAAAAAATTTAAAATTATTTCTACGGGCAAAAGCAAAGGGATATGTATCATAAACGGGTTTGCCAAAAGAAAGAGGGGTTATAAGGTAAAATAAAGTATTTTAATTTTCTTATTCTAATTTGAACTAATAGATGTCAAAGCAATAATAGTATATCTGACTGCAATAAAAACAAATAAATCTTTAAAATAACAATGTTAGCAATATATTGAGTAATTATGACAAATATGTGAAATGAATGACAGCAATGTCACAAGGGACATAAGGGGAAATTAGAATAAGAACACTACACATGATGTGGCAAAGTGAGGACTTACATTAAAATGCACCTTGAAGGGACGGCATTGTGGTTAAGCTACCACCCAAAATACTAGTTCCCATATGGGTTCAAGTCTTGGATGCTCCACTTTCAATGCATCTCCCTGCTACGATGCCTGGGGATGTAGCAGAAGATGGCCTAAGTCATTGACCCCACTGACATACACACACACATAAGAAACCATGTGTTTCTAGCTTTGGCCTGCCTAGCCCCTGCCATTGTACCTATTGTACCAGTGGATGGACACTTTCTCTCTAACTCTGCCTTCCAAATAAAGAAATGTTTAAAAATTTTTTATCTTGTAACCTCATCTTGTCACAGCCCAGAGAGGACTAAGGAAATGGCATACATGTGAAATGGCTGGAATTCTGAGGCAGAATACCAGGTGATAACTGCAAAGATTGTGGACTTCCAGTTAATTGTTATATATAAAATAAGTTAACTAACCATAGCAAAAACACCATACTAATGTATAAAATGGGTGTGTCTGAGCTTTTTGTCAATGTGTGGGGCAGTTAACCCTCACATAAGGAGAGGACACTGCAGCTCTCTCTCTCTCTCTCTCTTTCTCTCTCTCTCACACACACACACATACACACACACACAACTATTAAGATTGCTCTTTCCTTTTAGTAAGAAATGTACATTAAGTTTCTTTTACTTTACATGCTTCCCTTCAACTTGTCTTCTGTCTTCCTTAAATCTTACTGGATGACTCTTAATTTTTTTTTTCTTAGAAAGCTTCTGACTGTTTGGCATATTTCAATGTGTCTCCTCACTGCTGAATTACTTCTCAGTTAATTCCTGTAACCAGATGTTTGATCAGATTCAGCTTCCTGCCTGGGTATGGCTTTGGCTGGCTGTACATTCTACATTCAGAAGGTGCAACGTGCCTAACTGCTTTGATATCTACACTGTAAGTATTTGTAAAATGCTGATGTGTAGGTATCTTTTTAACCTTAAGAAGTTTTAAAATTTGCATCTGGCATGATAGCCTACTGGCTAAATCCTCACCTGACATGTGCTGGAATCCCATATGGGTGCCAGTTTATGTCCAGGCTGCCCCATTTTCCATCCAGTTCGCTACTTGTGCCCTAGGAAAGCAGCAGATGATGGCCCAAAGCCTTGGCACCCTGCAGTCATGTGAGAGACCTGGAACAATCTCCTGGCTTCAGATCAGCTCAGCTCTAGCAGTAGCAGTATCCACTTAGGGAGTGAACCAGCAGAGCTCTTTCTCTCTCCCCTCTCTGTGTATCTTCCTTTCCAATAAATAAATAGCTTTAAAAAAAGAAGTTTCTAAATTCAACTTTATTGAAATATAACTCATATACAATCGGGGTCATCAAATTTTAATTGCAAGAAAAACATTTCAGTTGAAATAAAAAATCCTTGAGTATAATAGTCGTTTATATTTTGGCTGTTCTATAGGCAAATAAGTGCCTTGTCCATGTTCTCATTCCTTCTCTTTTATTTACAATGAAGATAGCAGGGTAGAAAAGGGCTATGGAAATATACGGTTCAGCAATAAAGGTTTGTACAAATAAATAAACATTTGTACAACAGGGAGGAGATGAAAACATTCTGGAAAATATGATAATGACACATAGAACTGTCTTCTCTCAGTTTAAAAAAGTATTCAATTTCTGAATCTCAAAGAGTGATATGATCAAGGTCAATAAAAATGTATGGAAGCCTATCCACAAGCAATAATGAAACTCATTGTGAAAATGAGATGAAAAAACAGCAAAGAAAATAACTAAAGTTTTTAGAGTTTTTGAAGACACATCTGCATTGGCAGACAGAAAGAATACATCCACTTGAGGAAGAAAGACCTACACTCAAATCCAAATTATCTATTCACCTGTGTGACCTTGAGTGATTCAGAAAAACCTCTGTGCATGTTGCCTCATTTTAATGAAGAGGAAATAGTATTACTTCTGAAGACTGTAAAAGAGATGAAAGAAAATGATACAGACAATGGTCTGACACAAATGTTGTTTGAAACCAAGGCCTAATTCCTTCAACATGCCATGGGGTCATGCGGACCTGGCAGTTAGGGTCTGGTGCATGTTCTCTCAATAATTCAAAAACTGTTTACAAAGAGGAAAAGGCTTACATTTACTCACCTTTATTACTTTTTAAGCTAAAACAAAGTGGCAAATGGTTACACAACTGATATATTGTTACAAAAGCTGATATTGGATAGAGTCCAAAAGTATCTGAATTAAGTAAGAAAAATAAATTATTCATAGAAGAGAGACTCTCCTTTCTGCTAATGATTTTCCTAGTTTGTGTTCTAAACAGAATCCAATTATCATTGCAATGTAAAGTTTACAAATGTCTTTGATTAGGAAATGTTATTCATAAAAGCTGCACAGCAGGGATGTTTATGAAGCATTATCTTTATATTATTATATAATGATAGTCTCATTGTAGAAATAACAATATAACAAAAAATAATACTTAATTCAACAACTCAAAATAGCTCCCTTCAAAAATGTAACAAATGTCTTATCAAATATAAACTATTAACATTTTTTTACTTCGTAATTCAACCTGGCAGGGTATTTGTTTTCAAGAATTTGTCCATTTCATTTAGATTATTGTTCTCTCTCATAATCCTGTTGCCATGTTCCATAAGTTCTGATTTAAGTTGTCAGTGTTTATCTCATTTTCTTAGTCAATCTGGGTAAAGGTCTGCACATTTTGTTGATCGATTTGAAACACTAATTCTTTTCCCTATTGGTTCTTCCTTTGCTAATTTGCATTTAGCTTGATGTTGTTCTATTTTCTTAAATGTAAATGTAGATAACTGACTTGATTTCTTTTTAAAATGTGTGCTTTTACAGTTACAAACTTCCTCTGCATCCTGTTTCTGTTTTATCCCAAACCATGGTGTGTTGTGTTTTCATTACCATTTGTGTGACAGTATTTTCTAATTTCTCTCTGCTTTTCTGTTTCATCTGTTGAGCAGTGGTTTCATGTTCACTCACTTGAGGATTTTCCAATTTACCTTGGCTTACAATCTACTTTAGTTCCATTATAGGCAGAAAATATATTTTCTATTATCTTAGTCTTTACAAATTTATTAGGGCTTACTTCATGTTTAAACGTCGGGTAGATGCTACAGAATGTTCTAATTGCAACAGAGAACAAAAGGTCCTGGTGCTGGTGGGTAGAGTGCATATATCTCCTAGGTCCAATTTTGCTATGGTTCTGTTCACATCCTCTCTTTTGTCATCAATATTCTGTTTGGTGCTGATTCACTGTTAACAGTGGTATATTAAGGTCTGCTTACAATTATTATAAAGTTGTTGATTTCTGACAATTTTTGTTTCAATATTTAAGAGCTCTGATGTTTAGTGATACATATTTATGATTATTGTATCTTCTTGATAAATTCACTGTTTTATCATTTAAATATTGTCCTTTTTCATTACTCAGCCATTTTTGATGATTTGGAGACAACTTGGTATGTTACCAGTATAGCCACTTATGCTCTGATTTCAGCTATCCTTTTCTTTAAACATCTTTTATCATTCTTTTACTTTTTGACCCATCTGTACTCTTTTTAAAAAATCATCTGTTTACATAAAGTAGACAAATTTCACATATATGACATTACAGATTTAGGAGTTTACTTCCCACTTCACCTAACCTTGTATGTTCATTTTCCACTTTCCTCCTGCCTTATTTCATTTCATTTTCTAGTGTGTACATAGCATACTTCAATTTTATTTTGCAATCACAAGTTCAACACTCCACAAAGATAATAATACCTGGCAAGTAGAAACTAATCATAACAAAGAACCAAAAACCAAGACAGAAATCTTGTATTAAGCAAAGGTGGTACTCAATCATCAAAGCCGAGAGTGTCACTCTAATATGTATAGATTACATTTTTATATTCTTATGCATACTACATATACATGTGAAAATGATTCTCCTGCAGACTGAGTATACTTGCATTCTGTTTTTTATTAATACATTTTGCCAGTTTCTGTTTTTTGACTGGAGAATTTAGTCGATTTATATTTAAACATGGATTAATTACACAGTGGCATCATTTTACCCAAAAAACTTTTACGTTTTCTTTTTGTCACCAATGTGACCAAATTGTACCATAAAATTCAAAAATTTAAAATAAAAATTTAACAAATAAAAGTAGCTACTGATAGGAAAGTGCTCAGTATTGCTATTTGTTACTTATTTTCTGTCACCTTATAGCTTTCACATCTTCTACCAACCTTTACTGTTTTGCTTTATGTTCAGTGAGGTTTTTTACTGACATGCTTTAACTCCTTTCTATGGATAGCCTAAAAATAGTTTCCTTGTTACTAATATGTATGGGAAATATTCTGTTACCTGGTGGGCGTGGCCTAAGCTTACTTCCCTATGGCCCAGGGTATAACTTCCAGGCCTACACATGGAGTGTGACCTCCAACATGCCTAAAAGGTCAAGAGGAACATGACCTCTGACATGACTGGAAAATCAGAGAAAATAAACGTGTCACATAGCCAATTACAGTGTCTTTGGTAGGCAGGGGGAGGGGAGCTGCAGGAAGACTCCCTCCTGCCCTTCCCGTTCTTACCCTTGAAACTGTGTAAACTGTGAAGAATAAAGCAGGCATTCCTCACCAGCTTGTCTCTGGTGGTTCTTGCAGCCGAAACCGCAAGAACTATGGGACTTAGGTGTGAAATGCGAAGCTCACAGTAATCGACTTTAAACTGATAGCATCAAATGCATAACAAAAATGCTGCTCTTCCCTGTCATGCTTTTTCGTTTTACGTTCTTGATGTTACAGATTACACCCTTGTGTGTTGTATATGCATTCATACGTATGGAATGGTTATTTTATTTTTTGTCTTTTAATATTATAAAATAGTTAAGAACCAAGCTGAACATAGCTTTTACACTTTTGCATACAGTCAGTTTTACTAGAAGAGCTTATTTTTATATGGTTTTGAGTTAACATCTAGCATTTAAAATAAAAATTAACTAAACTTTATAAACTAAAACTCTTGCGTTTGTCTTCAATAGAAGTCTAATGGCAATTTATTTTTCGCTTCTGAAGGATAGTTTTGCCAGATGTAGAATTATTTCAAACAAATATTTAATTAAAGGGGTAGAAACGAAAGAAGGGGGCAAAGGGAGAATCTTTTCTGTGCAGGTTCACTCCCCAGACGCTGACAACTGGGCCAGGATAAAGCCAGGAGTGCAGAACTCCATCCCAGCCTCCCAAGTAAGTGGCAGGAACTCTGGCATTTGGGCCACTATCTGCTGTCCCTAGGGTCATTAAGAGCAAATTAGGACTTGAAGCAACTCTCCAGACTACATTGACTCAATATATTTCCATAATATTTGTGCTTGATCTCAAGCCACATCACAGAAGTAGCAAAGTTTTCCTCCTTCTGTGTCCTTTGCCCATATTTACCATTTCCTTTCCCCTCAGGTAGCCAGTATCCCCATCCTGTTGAAGGAGCAATTACGTTTCTAAAGGTGATCTTTAATTCTGACTCTAGTATGGAATTGTTCCATCAACAAGCCTTTTAAGCTGTACAGAGTACATAAGCAAACAATGACAAGTATCGAAGCAAAAGAATTTTGAAAGGAGCTTCTCCAGAATCCTTGAGAAATACACAGCCTCTTCTTCTCTATCTCATCCTTTTTTTTTTTCATTTTCAGTATATATACCACTGCATGAAGAGTTTATACAGGAAGTGGTAATAACAGAATTCATAAGACTTGACCCCTGGGCCCAGTGTGATGGCTCAGTGGCTAAGATCCCATGTGGGTGCTAAGATCCAATATCCATGCCAACTCTTGCCCCAGTTGCTCCATTTCCCATCCAGCCTCCTGCTTGTGACCTGAGAAAGCAGTAGAGGATGGCGCGAAGACTGGGAACTCTGCACCCATGTGGGAAACCCAAAAGAAGCTCCTGGCTCCTGGCTCCTGGCTTCAGCTCAGCTCCAACTCCAGCCACTGGGAGTGTGAACCAAATGGATAGAATATTTTTCTGTTTTTCCTTCCCTCTGTAAATATGCCTTTCCATTAAAAGTAAATAATTTTTTTAAAAGAAGACTCAATCCCTGTTTTAAAATTCAGTGTAATGAAAGATATACCTGGATAAATAATTATAACAGATCATCTATTATTCATTCATTCAAAAAACATTGATTGAGAGTTTTTGTCAGAGCTATGAAAGGTGTTAGAGAAACAAAGATGAACACAAATATTCCTGCTTGGAAATTGTTTACCATATAAAGGAAAACACTTACATACAATTATTATTAAAATACATGTCTGTAATCTCAGAAAATTGGGAAATAATTGACTTGTGTCTTTCAGTAATTCAGCTAATAAAGGCAATCTTCCTTCCTCAACAATATTTTGCTGTTGGTCTCCTTAATAAATGGCAAGGAGATAGACCATTATTCCCCAGAAAGAAATGGAGTATGATATAAATGGGAAATTATGATGAAGGAAGACAAAAGGACCTATAAAATACAAGGGAAAGAAATGTCAAGAGGATAAGAGGTTAGAGTGAAAACACACTTAAACTTTTAATAAGGTCGAATGGGAACCAATTAAAAACAATAATACTTTATCAATCCAGTTCCTGAGTTAAAGAACTGATGGGGACATAGCCAGGTCACTGATCCGATTTCCTGACTCCAGGCAGTTCTTAATTTCAACTATTCTGGATAGAAACTGTGTTGTTTCTACCTTAACTTCTGATTTCTATGCAACAGCTATATTTTTCACAGTTAATCAAATTCACTTTTTGTTTTTCTTTGGCAGAAGAAACACGCAGGACAAGCATCTGTTTGTCATTAATGGCTTCTTCTAGGTTGTCTCTGAGGCAGTATTTGATGCAGCAATCACTCACACACAGTCATGGGTGGCCCATCCAGAGCACTTCCTTATGAAATGGGTAAACTGAGACAGGGTGAGGACTTGAAGCACAGAGTAGTGTCTTCACTTAGTTTTTGATATCTTGATGAATCGACAATGAGGGTGTCTATGAGTTAGTGTTAAATGTCTTAACAATCAAATAGGCGACATCTAAGGTACCTCTTGGAGTTGACAGTTTAGGACTATGAATCCATATTTTCCAACATTTTGTCTGATCTCACAAGGAAAAACCAAAATAGCAACTTTGGTAGTTACTGCAATGTTCTGTCTCAATGCTACTTCAGGTTCCACTTATCCATCTCTCAACTTTTTTTTAAAGATTTTTAAAATTTTTATTGGAAAGGCAGATATACAGAGAGGAGGAGAGACAAAGAGGAAGATCATCTATCTGATGGTTCACTCCCCAGGCAACTACAATGTGCAGAACTGCGCCGATCCAAAGCCAGGAACTGGTAGCCTTTTCTGGTTCTCCCACAGGGGTGCAGGGTCCCAGGGCTTTGGGCCAACCTTGACTGCTTTCCCAGGCCACAAGCAGGGAGCTGGATGGGAAGTGGGGCTGCTGGGATTAGAACCGGCGCCCGTATGGGATCCTGGCACGCTCAAGGCAAGGACTTTAACTACTATGCTATTGTATCAAGTTTTTTTTTTCTTAAAGCTTCTCTCGACTTTTTAATATCAAGGAGTTTTTGGATATGGAAAATAACCACTCCTTGTTACATTTTTTAATGTCCAATTTATTAAACCATTGACAAAATTTAAAAATTATTTAAAAAAAATTTCAACATTTATTATAACCTTAATTAAGCATCCTTAACACCTTAAATAAATATCCTTAATATTTAAATCCCTCTAAAACTTTAACTAGTAGATAATATAGATAGAAATGCAGTTTTCAAAGTGTGTTACTATTCATAGACTTCAGCAAGTTCTAAGCATTGGTCAACGTATGCTTCATTCATTTATTTCTACATTTCCTTACCTAATGTTAGCTTTAAGACAATATTCCCCTTGATAGCATTCTAGAGTTATGTTATTATTATCAAATTGACAGTGATGATGAAAAAGATTATGCAGTTTTGTATAGCTAAACTTATTATAAGAATTTTTTAAACTATTTTGAGAAAGGAAAGGAAAAGAGATAACTTCCATTCCCTGGCTCACACCCTCCTTGCCAGCGATGTCCAGGATGGTACGGATTAGAAAGATAAAGTCAGCAGCTCAGCTCAGTTTTTTCCGGAGAGTGGCAAGATTACATACACTTGAGCCATTACTGCTAACTCCCATTAGCAGCGACTGAATCCCAAAAAACACAGAGGCATTTTGAAGCAGGATGCAGGACCAAATACATGACCCCAGAGTTTTCAAACTTGATTTCATCTAGGCTTTTGCTCTTTCCAACTGATGGCTACTACTAGAATCATGTACCTTACCATTTCAGTTGGTTGGTGCTCAAAGCACAGGTCACACTGTTACAGCATTAAAATGCATGTGGCTACAATGCTACCCCAGTGGCAAACAGCACTCCTGGAACCCGAATCCTGGATGCTAGATACTAATATCAGTAAAGGAGCTAAGACTACTTGGAGAAATGGGTGATGAGAGGAGAGTGAGTAAGAAATGAGGCTGGAATTATCTTACTGCACCAATGAGGAAGAAATTCTTAGAAGGTGATGGGACAAATGCCAACTAAGAGACAGAGAAGGAATTAAAGAGTCATAGTATTTTTTAAACCATATATAGTAATATTCTGGGAAAGAATCATACATGGGTGCTAGAAGCATTGCATGAAAATTTGTTGGGATCATTACAAATTTTAAAATTATCTCCCCACAATTTATTTGATTTCAACAAGAAAACCACATGTGTACTTTGGACAATTTTGGCTAGCAGCACCTTCATCAAGTGATTAAATGTCACCAACATTGTCACTAACAAACACGTTGATGTAATGCAGAGACAGAAGATATAACATCACATATATGAAGTTGCTATCAAGACACACAGCTTCAGCATGCATGAGACAGTAAGCACATCCAGATTGACGATCTTTCTACAAGGCAACTGGCTGGCACTTTTCAAAATGTTAATGTTGGGAAAGCAATGATGACAGAGTAAAACTGAATTAAAGAAGCATAAAGCTTTTTTAGTTAAATATAATGTATTAGGTAAGTACTGTCTTGCACCCGTGATTGGAAAAATTTGCTTTGTTACTGGGATAACTGGTAGAATTCGAACATGTGTGAGACTATTATCCCAATGCAGCGTTTTCTGAATTCAATAATCACATTTTGATGGTAAACAAAAATCCTTGCTTAAAAAATGCACTGAGGGGCCCAGCGTGGTAGCCTAGTGGCTAAAGTCCTTGCCTTGAATGCACCAGGATCCCATACCCATACGGGTCCTGGTTCTAATCTTGGCAGCCCCGCTTCTCATCCATCTCCCTGCTTGTGGCCTGGGAAAGCATTAGAGGACGGCCCAGAGCTTTGGGACCCTGCACCCATGTGGGAGACCCGGAGGAAGATGCTCCTGGCTCCTGGCTTTGGATCAGTGCTGGTCTGGCTGTTGCAGTCCTGTGGGGAGTGAATCATCAGATCTTCCTCTCTGTTTCTCCTTCTCTCTCTCTCTCTCTCTCTCTCTCTCTCTCTCTCTCTCTCTCTCTCTATATATATATATATATATATATATATATCTGACTTTGCAATAAATATAACTAAATCTTTTTTTTAATGCACTGTGAAATAGGCAGTAAATAGTGGAGACCACAAGGCTTTATAGCATCCCACTCAGTAGCCTCTCCCAAGTTTACCACTTGTTGCAGTTCTGGGAAGGACTGTTTTGGTTCCCAGAACTTGGGCTCTGCTGTGTAAGAGAGATGGAAGGGCAGGCATGGTTTCATATGGGTTGGAGCCCCCAATTTTGCAGAGTGCATTCTCAAGACCACCATTTAGGTCTTGGAAGAAGTGAAATGTGGGAGCATGTTCTGTGGTAAAGTGGGTAAAGCCACCACCTGCAGTGCTGGTATTCCATATGAGTGTGGGTTTGAGTCCCAGTTGCTCCACTTTTGATCCAGCTCCTTATTCACACAGCAGAAGATGGGCCCAGTGTTGGGCCCCTGCACCTCCATGGGAGACCCAGACACCAACAGGCTCTTGGCTTTGGCCTGGCAAAGTCCAGTCTGTTGCAGCCTCTCTTTGTAATTCTACTTTTCAAATAAGCAAATATTTTCAAAAAGATGAAATGTGGTTTGGAAAAGAGAAGTACTGCAGTGAGGAGGACCTTGAAGGACTATGAGGTTTTGCTCCAAAGTAACTGGAGAAAACCCTTGCAAGTCTGTCAGTTCAGCCCTGAGACATGGAATCCTTGCTGGACAGAGGTTCCTTGGGAATCAAGAGAATGGTGCAAGACCCTCGGAGCATGCCCCACATTAGGGACCTGGGGTGGGTGGGAGACTGGGTGGGGCTTCTCCCCTAAAGTCCCCTTTTACATCAGACATATTAAGGAAACAATACGGAACTAATTGTCTTGCCCATCTTCCTGTAGCGCTTGAACCTTTTTACCCTAATTATGTGAAGATTGTCAAAAAATAAATTTAAAAAACGAGAGAGAATAGTGCTAGAGGCCGGTGGCAGGAGGGATGTGAGATATTAAATCGATAAGGATGTGAAAAGTCGCCAAGTTTTGAGATGAGCTTTGGACCTAGTGATTGAGTCACTGGTTACATGCCCACATCTACTGTAGTGTCTGTGTTCAGGTTCTCATATTTTTTCTGTCTGTCTTCCTGATAAGGCATACTCTGGGGGGGGCCACAGGTGATGGCGGAAGCAGTTGGATCCATGCCACCTGAGTAGAAAACCTGAATTGAGTTCCAGGGTTGGGTCTGGTCCAACCCTGACTTCTGTGGGCGTTTAGGGAGTGAACCAGACAGATCTTCCTGTGGTTTCTTTTTCTGCCTCTCGAAAAAAGCGAAATAAATACATCAATTAGAAAGTAAGAGATGAGTATTTGGTGCACTGACATCCCATAGTACAGTGCCTGGCTCCAGCACCAGTTCCACATTCAATCCTGCGTTCCCTGCTGATGCAGATCCTGAGATTCTGAGGGGCAACAAGTTCAAGTACCTGGACTCCCACCACACATGGGAGACCTAGATTGAGTTGTGTGGTCCTGCTTTCAGCCTAGCCCAATCCTACATGATACACGCATTTCAGGATTGAACCAGCAGACTGAAGATCTCTCTCTCTCTCTATTAATTGCTCTCTGCCTTTTAAGTAAAATGGACACCATAAAATAAAACTTTATTTTAAAGAACTTTTTTTCTCAGAATATTTTTAGATTTACAAAACAAAAATCATATATTAATAAAGAATTCCTATTTCCTCCTCACTCAATTTCCCCTATACACATCTCATGTTAGTATCTCTGTCATATTTAATGAACCATAGCCAGATTCTCCTATTTTATTTTTCAGTTTCACTCATGCACATTAAGCTTTTGTTTGGTTCTCTACATATTAACTATCACAAATGAAAGAAAATATATGATGCTTGTCTTTTTGTGTTTGACTCACCTCACTAAGCATAATGGTTTCCAGTTACATTCATTTAGTTGCAATACACAAGATTTCATCCTTTTATATGGCTGTGTAGATTTATTTACTTCAAATTTTTATTCAACTGCTGTGCCAAATGCCTGTACAATAAATAGCAATTATTTTAAAGTCACTAAGCCTGAAACTTACTTTCAAATGAAACTTAACTATAAGAAAATAATAAATACATATGTGTGTATATGTATATATGTGCATATTATATATGTGTGTGTGTAAGTACATATGGATGGAGATGAACTTCTGTGTCCTCAAGTACTACATCCATGAATTCAGACAACCAAGGATTGAAAAGAAATTTTGTCTGTACTGAACATTTACAGACATTTTATCTTTTTATTTTCCATCAAATAAGACCATATAACCACTATTTACATTATATTTACATTTTATTAAATATTATAAGTCAATCTTGTGATTACTTAAATACATATGCAAACTTTGCCTTTTTCTATAAGGGACTTCAGCATCCACATATTTTGTAGCCTGAGATGTCTGGAACCAATTACCCACAGATACCAAGGGACCACTGCATACAAATGAAGGAGAGAAAAAGCAAAATGTAAAGTGTGAACAAGAAATGGGGGGGAAATGGCATACAGGGAGAGGAAACCTGAATTGTTAGAGGCAAAAAGTACTATTATTGTTTCAAAGTTTTTAATTTAACAAGACTTTTGAATGAAGCGTGTTTCTTTTTAGGCTTGTGAGTTTTTACCCTTTGCCAATTTCCTGCAATACGTTACTTAGATATAGCTAATACTTTATAGAAAGAGATATGTAGATACACATATACTACTACTATAGATGGACTCCGATGGACAACTCAATTTATGATTTTTTCACTTTGCAGTAGTAACAATACCTTTCAACAGAAATCCTATTTCATATTTTCAATCTGAATGATTTTCCTTGGCTAGTGATCCAAATGCTTTTTTGGGTGCTGGGCAACACCAGCTTCCATTTCATCCGGTAAATTAAGATGGTACATAGCTCGTTGTCTCTGGTATACTCTGATGCAAGTCTTTTATGGATACTGTGGTTTGTATTTTCACAACTCATCATAACTGCAAAATGCTCATCTGATGATGCTTTTCATGGAGATGGAAGACTAGATAAGAGGTGCCTAGCACTTGGCCTATTGATAATCTAGGCACAGCCAAGGATTCTTCCTGATATACCCAAAGAGCATACTGATGACTTTAAAAATATGCAAATGCTTGTAGCATGTCACGGGTGGTGCCAAACCATCAAAAGGCATCAGTACTTTCCTAGTGTGAAGATCACTGATGGGAAGTTGCCAGAGTTCTTAAGGAAAAGTTGCAAGGGATAATTGTGGAAGAGAAATATTTGTCAGAAAAAAAAAAGTGTTGAATGACGAAGGTGCAATGTTGTTCTGGAAGTGTATGACAGAGTGTCCATGCATCACTCAGGAGTCAAGGCCATGCCAGGATTCCATTTGACAGTTCAAATCAACACCTTTCCTAATCTATAACTCTGACATCCTAGATCACTCGAGTGAGCAAGAATCTGTTTCCTGTGGATGATCGTTGTAGCAAGAATGCCTGGCTTTTCAACTCCTTGATTCTGCAAGCAAGATAATGTTGTAGGTAACAGGAGGTCCTGCTCAGATTCTTCTGATCTCAGAAGAATACTCCAGGGTTTCCATGGCATGTTGTCAGCACTTACCCTGATGCCATGGCTGTGTGGCTGCTGCAGGACACACTGTACTTACTCAAACAAGGGACCAAGGCACAGAAGCTATGTTCAAAGTACACTATTTACATGAAATGTTTGCCCAGGATTTGCAGCAACTGAAATTGGTCAAGTGTTCTGAGAGTTTTTGGAAGGGTTTTAATATTCTAAATTTTCTTTGGAACATTGCTTCGACATGGGGAGCAATCACTCAGAAATTCATGGCTGGCATTTACAAGAAAGTTTGAAAGTTCATGCATACACATTCAAAGTGTTAAACAAAGATTCTGCTATTGATGAAAACTAAATAGTGAGACACTAGTGCTTGGAAATGGCTAGAATTTGGCAATGAGGATGAGAAGAGATTTCTGGCATTAAAGCTAAAAAGCTTTCCAGTGAAAAGCTGATCAAACTAGAGGAAGAAAAAAGTATTTAAAAAAAAACTGAGGCAGTAAAAGAAGGCATACCCAAAACATCAAGAAAGTTCACAGGAAAGAAACTGGGGAGACACTTGCTACTATTAGCAATAGCATGTGCAAATAAGAAGAAGTGGACATCAATTAGAAGAGATTTGCAAGTCTGGGCAGGTAGATATGGAATGTGCTTGCTTGCTACGGAGCTGTGAGCTGTGCACAATGAAAAGAACAAACAGCACCAAGTGTGATATCTTGCTAAAGAACACAATGCCTGCTATACCATTCACCAAAGTGGATGTTCCAGTATATTCTACCAGCTATTCTCAAACCTCCTCAAGAGAAGAACTGATGAACTTGTCACGGCAGCATCCTCATCACTCAGCCATTAAGTTTAGTCTGATGTTTCAGATATTCTTCATGGCTTGTGTGCTTGCTGCTCTGTGCATTAAACAATAAACACTCATACAGCCACTCTGTTTTTCTCTCAAAATTCAGCAAATTACATGAGATATTTGAATTTTTATTAGAAAATAGGCTGGATGATGTCCCCCCAACGCTGATGTTAAGTGTTCTAAGCATGTTGAAAGTTCACTAGATTAAGACAGATGTTTGCCAGATGTATTATAAGAAGTTCAGACTTAAAATTTTCACACTAATGATTGGCTTATTGTGCATTATTCTGTTAGAAATTAAGAGGCATCTGTACAATAGATAGTAAATATACTCTATTTAGTATAGAAAGTAGATAGAAAATATACTACAGCATCTTATTTAGAGAATAAGCTTAGACTAGCTACTGTAATTTCTTACCGCATCATTGTACACATTACAAACCGTACTTTATTTAGCAATGTGGATATTCTGATGAACTTTTAATCTCCCTTCCCACCACTTCTCAGACTTGGGTAAACAGAATCCCCTCTACAATCCTACCTTCTCACAAAGCCTGCGTCACCTTTGCTGCTTCCATGAACCTTCAAAGCAGGCTCTGACATGCTGATGTGTTCTTACTGCCTTGAGGTTACCTGCTTGCACGAACCATTCAAGGACTAACCTTAAACGTTCTCCTCTTCCTCTGTCCACTTTATCTTTTAACTTTGTCTTTCTTCAAGTCATAGATACCATCTCTCCTTTTTCTCTGAGTGCCACTGCCTCAGACTTTAGACTTTCACAGCATTTAAGATCACTGGTTCTGGTTTAAGCCTTAGTCCAGTTCAAACACTGGTTTCACAAGAAGCCAGGTACATGGATACTTCTCTGGTCCTCAGTTTCCTTGTCAGTAAAACAGTAAATTGTTCTTGAGATTTATAGTAAACATGAGTTAAGCTAAAAATGCAGAACTTTTAAAAAGCACAATGACTCGCAAATATTGCAGTGAATACTACTGGATATATTTACTATTACCAACATCATCACCTTTATCATCATCCTCACTACCTCCAACATCATTAATGCTATAGTCTATGAGTGCTGGACATTATAAAATCAGAATTGATCATGAGATGTGATGTCAAAGGTTGCTGAAATGAATGAGTGTTTAACAAGGTTTTAACCATTAGAGAACTTTATTGACTCAAACGTCAGAAATTCTTATGGAGAAAAATGTACAGTAATTTTAGTCCCAAACTCACTAAAAGTAACCATTCATTCTTTACTTAATTACCTTAACTTTAACAATATTATGTTTCCCAAAAGCATCAAAATGGATTAAGCCTATAGAACATGATTCCTGGATTCACTGGCCCATTCGTTTGGCCAGCATTCATTGAACATCTATCATGTGGCAGCTTCTCCAGTAGGTGTTAACAAATTCTAATAAAAATAAAATAAACTACTGGCTGTCAGGAAGAGAAAGGGAAATATAATCATCCAGCAATAAAAAAAAAATGCTGTGTGTGGCATGTAAGTGATAAATGCAGAGACAAAAAAGAAGGTGAGAAAGGTAAGAATGATGGGGGAGGTGCTTCTTAAATGACAAAATCAGAAAAGACCTCTTAGAAAAGAGACTATTTTTAAATTTCTGATTAAACTTACCTTCCCACACTTTGAATAACATCATATATTAAGTCTATCACTGTGCAAATATATCAGACTCATATCCTTGTCTGAAATCTTATGCAAGATCAAACATTGAAGTCGAAGAGCATAATTACTGATTATGGATGAATTCTATTTCAGAATATACCTGCAGCTCCTGAGCAAGTATTGGAACTAGTTCCAGAGTGTGAAGCCCAACTTATTTTCCAGTGAATCAGGGAAGTTAGCCTGGGGCAACTAGTTTATGTTAGCCTGAGTTATACTGAGGCAATCTGTTGGAAATACTTTGTTCCAGACTCATTTGTCAGTCTACAAATACTATTTTTTTGTGTTTTGTGTCTGTTCAATATGCTAATGGTTAGTGGTACTCTTCCGTAATTACAGAATGGCAGGCCAATTTCTTTTTCTTCCCTCTGTTTTTTTTCAATTATCCTTCAGTTTATACCACAAGCTCCCCAAATCTTCTGTTTTGAAAAATAAGAAATGAGATACAAACTCCCATTTTTGAGGGAGCATTCTATAGGATATCCTATATTTTCATAGGGTAATGGAGTCCATGATACGCTAACTGAATTCGTCTTCAGAATGAAGGATCTGTCCCCCTAGCTTCCAGAAGCACACCTGGCAGAGTCCTTGGCCATCAGTCCTCTTTTGGAAGCATCTTAGTTGAAGGTAATTGCATTGTCTGTAATTAAACCTTTTCCCTGGAATATCCTGCTTCTAATAATGGATTAATATGAGACTCTCAAGTGTCTGAACCCCTCACCTAAACTCAAGGTATCTCTATAGGAACAGTCTACAATGAGACAGCCATGAGTCAGTTAAGGCATTCATTGGGAGTGCATCACAGACCTTAAGTATAGTTTTGCTCCCCTCCCTTGCACAATTATCATGTATACTCTTCAGTAAAATATCACATTCAAGATGAATAGTAGAAACTTACTGGACTCCATTAAAAACCTAATACATATATGACCTCATCATGTATTATTGATGCACCAATGACTTTAAGAAATCAGATGTATCCTGGATACAAAACTAAGGAGTGGTAGTCTAAGCAACATCCTTGCTAGCACATGTTGATGACTCGAGGCACACACTATGACCATGAATCTCTTAAATACATTGTTTTCCAAAACAGTGAGAAAAAAAAAGAAACTGCCTACATCCACTAGAAATCAACAATTCCATATAAATGTGGTGCCTGTGAGGTACCACAAGAAAAAATCTTATTGGTTCACTCTACCTAAAATTCATTCAATACAACTAGATAAAAAAGAAGTGTTTGACAAAGTGAAATACATGCATACAGAAGGTTGTAATATAAGTCCTATGAAGATCCAAGGTTTACTACATCAGAAAAAAATTCTAGGAATTCCATGATTTAGGGCATCTCGAATTTTCTCCAACTTGCACTTTCCAACATGAAGAGGTACTTCCATGTCTGGAGGTAACTTTTCCAATGCCAAAAATATGCCACCAAAGCATATGCCAGGTGACATGATGACTGCCAGCTCTAACAAAGACCAAAAGTATGAAAAGCATAGATAGCAATTCAGATGATGATGCAAAAGACTCTGCCACTTCAGTAATATAACCCATCAGCTTGGAATAGCAATAGAGAATCCATGGTAAGAAAATATGCCATATGGTGTTTCTTATAAGTCCGGCAGAGAAATGCAATGCATATGCAGAGGGTTCTGGAGGAAGTCCATATCATCTAAAGCATATATTTTTATATAACTTGACCATGGACAACAAATAACCACAAAATCTGAGTTGCTGTTACAAACTGGGCACTAACAGATCACAAAATCATAGTGTCAGCTGGATGTAAGCCCAAGGTATCATGAAGAGGAGTGATACTTTAAAAAGCTAGTGTTAACTGGATCAAAAGACAGGCTAAAGTTACATGGGAAGGGAGCTTACATCCTTAAGATATCTAATATTTATACTATACACTTGATCATCAACTCATACCTATCAACATACAAGGAGATTTGTTACCTAACATTGAACAAAAAGAAACATAAAAAGTCTAGGTGAGTTAGCTTGGTTACATGGACATAACCTGGAAATGAGTGGAGGTTATCTAAGATGTATTACACCCTGACTTATAAATAGTCATTAACAATGTTGGCAAGGGGGAATTCTCTCAATAGGCAGAGAATGTGGTCACTGATTTTATGTCCTAAAGTGGAATATACACGAGCTTGTGAGCTGTGGCAAATGGTTTGACTTAGAAGTGAAGGAGTAAAAAGAGTAAGAATCAAAAGGCAGGAAAAGATTTGGATGGACAGGAAGAAAATGTAAATCTTACTACCAAATGTTAACATCTACCAGAGAGCATCTAAATCAAAAGATGCACCAGATAACCACCTAGACAATACCACTAGTTAGTTGACATTGACCAGTTTCTGTCCTTAATCCTCCAGTACTAGCACAAAGGGTCCATGAATGAAATTACTATAGAGTCAAGGATATAAGCTATGCTCAATAGGATTGCCTCCACTCACCAAGGAAGAGGAAGCTACTGGTCCAATCACCCACAACATTCATTACACTGAATCAGAATGCAACTTTCCCCTTTCCCATGTCTGCTTTGTTTCCTTCCATTCAAAGACTGTTGTTTCCAAGAGAATTCCCTAATGAGCTTCTTGCCAAAGAATCCTTTATTATTCTAGAGAACCCAACCTGTGAAGCCATTGGTAAATTCATGCTTTGAACCAGAAATCAAGAGGCTCTGGCTCAGGTCACATGGTTTCTTGTAATATGCTCATTGATCTCAGTTAGATCAGTAAACCACATCATCTTTAGTTGTACATAGCTTTTACTGAGAAGGGAAAAGAAACTGCTGTGGTCTTTGTCCCAGGTTAAAAAACCAGAACACCTACCTTGAAATTCCCGAGTGGCTGTTAATTTATGAATTAACTCCACTCCCACAGTCCTGCCTCTAAAATAAGAAGTCCATTTGTAATAATCTTCTCAGAAACTGTATATTTATATATATAAATCCCACAACAATTATTTCTGTAACATGGCAATTTAGACAGCATTTTCCATTTTTTATCAATAACCTTGTTGCCAAGAAAGATATTTCAGCTCTTTACTCCTCTCCCAGGAAACTATTTCTTATCCCCTTTATCTTCCTTATTGACTTCTTTTTTTGATTCTCTAATTATATATTATTTTCTCCTATCCTTAGGAGAGTAAGGCAATGACAGACTAGTAAAATAAATATTGGGTATTTAACACTATACTGTTTTTTGTGCCTTTTCATTTCTTTATACCTTCTGTCATGTCATATGGACTTTCTCCCTAGGTCTTCTTGTTCTGTTTAAAAAGGCTTTTCTACTAAAGCTCAGAAAAATCTTCAAGATTTCCCAACTTGTCTCCTTTCATAAATGTCCTTTTCTACTACCTTGCTGTCCCTTGATTTTCAAATTTAACTCCTCTCTTGGACATTATCATTGAAGCCTCATCAAACAACCTCTTTTGCTTTCTTACTCCTGTTTTCATCGAACAGATGCCACACCCTCTTGAAGACGACAAGAGGTGACAACAGTAGCAAAAGGAGCAATAAGAAGTGGGACTAATGATGGTCCTGCATCATTCTCAAGGTCTTACGGGGAGCCAGAAATAGAAGTGAGCTCATGCAAGGCCTGCCACTGCCAGAGGAATTTCCTCAGTTTGTCAAGGCTCTATTTTCTGAGTCATCTTGCAAAGCTCACAGGCCAAACCTCATAACTCACATGCTCTCATCTTCATCAAGACACAGTTAGTGTCAAAACGTGGTTTTGAAAAAGTGGTTTCCTCTAAAGGAAGATCTTTACTCAAGCCCTGACAACCCACACAGCCATAAGATGAAGACATGTTGCTCACCTGTAGCAAAGTCTCATGGAAAATCTTGCAAATCACAGAACTCTGAGCAATAAATTTATCTCCTCTTTTTTATTTCCCCAAACCAAAAAGGTACTTAAAAATTAACCATGCAAGAAAGAAACACATACTGGCATGGCTCCAGACTCCAAGATAGTTGCAACAGAGACTGTGGAGCAGAATGGGAACAGGTCAAAACCAGCCGGGATCCACTGTGAATGTGTAGCAAGTGCTCTTTGCTTCCTGAAAATGTACCTTGCTGTGTAACAAATATCAACTACAGTTTTTAGGTTTTGATTTTAAAATGCTACTATTAATTGGCCATTGTTTGGCATTGAATTGGTAAGAGATTAAATTCAATTCCTTTCAACTAAAATTTAATTTGGGGCATTCATCTTTGTGTAAGCCTATTGAAATGCCCACTTGTCATGATTCTGCCTGATTAACCCTTTCCTTATTCTCAGTGCTTGGATCTTAGCTACAGCATAAAAATTACCTGACTCTCTTCATCAACGGTCAATCAACTAATCCAGAGATGGATTTTTGCCCCTTCCTTCTCTCTGTCCTTTCCTTCTTTTTTCTTCCTTTTCCCCCTCCCCCTCCTCCTTTCCCCCTTCCTCCCTCTCTTTATTATTCTTCTCCTTCTTCTCCCCTCTCCCCACCCCCCTCGATGATAAGTGCCTTGAATGGCAGAAGGTAATGGCTCTATTGGTTAGGTCCTATCATCCATTGGAGACCTGGATTGAATTCTGGAATCCAAGGTTTGGTCTGGCCTAGTCCTTGGCTGTTGCTGGAATTTGAGAAATGAAAAATCAGGTGAGAACTCTCCCCGCCTTTCAAACAAACAAATACTAAATAAATAAATAAATAAATGAACATTTAAAATAAAATTAGCTTATAATTGCAAAATCTGCAGCAGTTTTGTCACCAGTGATAGGCCCACTGATTAGAGCCTTTCAGTTAAGCAGTTGAGCATGCATATAAATACAGAGCTTAGTGACGCATGTCAAGTCACAACCTATTCCATGTGCTCCAATATTGGCTGAGCTCAGAATACTGGTAAAAATTGGAGAAGCAACACTAATGCCATTAATGCCAGCAAAGAATACAGGAGCTATGAAATTTCCTGGAGAGAATGGAAATGTTGACTCTATGCACTGAGGTTTCTTTATTCTTTAAATGCTGTTC
Source organism: Ochotona curzoniae (assembly GCF_017591425.1). Lineage (NCBI taxonomy): Eukaryota > Metazoa > Chordata > Mammalia > Lagomorpha > Ochotonidae > Ochotona > Ochotona curzoniae. The sequence continues at coordinate 7,162,282 of NW_024466605.1, forward strand.
CCCAAGCTGGCTGGCCCAGCCCAGAAAGAGAAATTGTTGGGGAAACTCTGTCTCATACTCAAGACTTCAAGAACAACTTAAAATGACGATACCAAGCTGCTGGCAAATAGTAACTAATAAAAACCAGTATACAGCCCTTTGCACAAAGGGGATGTTAGGTTAATCACCATCAACCCAAAGTTAAAATATATTGGCTGCAACATTGATTTAAGAGATAAGAGAGGTGTTGCATTACAACCATCTTTTTGAAGTTCACACTCAACTTCTTCAATATATTTTGGGCACCGTATGCAATATTAGGTGTTAGAAAAGTTTATATTTGTTACTTATTGAAAAATTTGGTCTCGGTCATATTGAAAATATAAAATCTACAACAACAGAGATGATGGATGGACCAGCAAGTTCCTCATTTCTATCAGCATAATGTGCTCTCAGCTCAGCAAGGGGAAATGATAGCAATTTATTGCAGCACTGAGAAGAAACTATGGGTATGGGAGCACCATCATGGCTACACCAAGGGAAACCTTCATCATCCTTGACCCACTATCCCTCTGAACATTGTGGAAATGCACCATGCTGTTAACCATGTGAGAGTGGTGTTAAAGAGAAAATCGACAGCAACACATCATTTCCTGAAAAATTCAGACCTACAACACTTCCAAACACCATGTTTTGGTTAGAAATAGCAACAGACTGCCTTCTCCTATACTATTTAGGCTTTATTCTTTACCTAACAATGATATAGTACTTCTCAGTTGAGGGACAAGTGTTTCCCTTTAAAAAAAAATGTGTCCAGCATGCTTTGACATAATACCACCAAGAGTAGTCTGAGGCATTTGGATATTTGTAAATTCTTTGATATTTTTCAACTGTGCACCTATATGCCCTTACTCGATTCAACATATTCAATGTTTCTTAAGCACCTGCAATGATTCAGGAAAATGAGGCTCACACACAAACACACAACAACAGTAACAGAGGCATTATCACCACCATCCTGCAAATGAGTTAAAGAAGGCAGTCAAAGTAAAATAACATGCTAATGTCATAAAGTGACAGGCTAAAGATTAGTGAGCAACAAGACACAGAAAGATTTGCCAGGACCATAAAGGTCAAGGACTGAGTAACTCTCAGCTATCAGACAATAATGAATATACAAAGGACAGATTTAAAGCCTCTGTCAAGCCAGAAATGCCGAGGCCATCAACTGCTCCAGCCACTCCACCCCAATCAGACATTTGAAGTCAAACTGCCAATTTTTGCTTGCTCCAATTTCTCTTCTTTTTCATTTGAAATCCAAATTGATAAAGAGGTCACAAAATCTGATAATCACACACAAAGATAGGTAACTATTTTTCATTTGTAGCACTGACCCCTTAAACTAACCAGTAAAATCTATGCATCACATCTCAGACTAACATTTTTAGCAAGAAGTTGGATTGGTGTTGAAACAGCCTGGATGGAAGCCAATGAGCATATGGAATGCTAGCAATGAGACAGTGGCTTAATATGCTATGCCACAACACCAGCCCACAGACTAACATTTTTATGCATAAAATAAAATATGTATGATTAGCAAAGGCATCAATTACTTGAAAATACAATTACAAGGGGATGATGTGGCACAGTGTTTTACCACTACCTGCAATGCCAGGACACTCAATAACACTGATTGGAGTCCTGCCTACTCTGCTTATGATCCAGCTCCATCCCAAGGAAGCAAGAGAAAATTCTGCAACTACTTGGACCCTTGTTATCCACATGGAAGACTCAAATAAAGTTCTAGGCTCCTGGTATTGTCCTGGCTCATTCCTGACCATTGTGGTTATTTAGAGAATGAAACAACGCATGAACATTCATATTCTCTCTCTCTCTTTCTCTCTCTCTCTCTCTCTCCCTCTCTTTCTCTGTGTGTGTGTGTGTGTGTGTGTCTAACTCTGACTTTCATATATATATATGGAACATATATATAGGAGACATGTGATTCTACATTAGTAAATGAAGAAACAAATGAGCTTCAAATACAATAGCTACTATAATTTGAAATAGTTATAATGCATAAATGGAGGCTCAAGATTATTTGCAACAACTGTGATGTGATGAAAATATGTGAGATCTCTATTGGTGATCAAGTCACAGACACTCAATCCTACTGTGGTTTTTACCCACAAATATGATTGACAAAATCCTTAATTTTCAGTGCATGTTCCATTATTTGAAGGACAGAATTTTTATGGCCCACACACATTCTCTCCAAGGGTTTCTTATGGTCACAGGCCTTATTAAAATGCCTATAAAGAAGGATGGAAAGAACACACCGCATATTCTTAGGATCCTGAAGCAAGATGGGCTTCATCAACCTAGACAAGAGCAGGGTCTTGAGTTGCTCCCACAGTTCCCAGAAGCCCTAGAAAAACATTTGATAAATAATAGTCAGGTGCATGGGGGGGGCGGCAACTGACTCTTGGTTAGTCTGGCCTCCTGGTTGAGTCCCTCTGCAGGATTTCCCTTCCTGAGCTGACTTGCATCCCTCTGGCTGGAGATAGATAGCTCCTCCTGGACAAAATAAGCTTGTGGCTTTAGTGAGCTAAAGGAACAAGAATGAAATGGACCCTTATCACCACTGGCAGGTGGGAAAATTACAATAGCAAAATGGGAATAAAACAAATTAAAAACATATCAGGGAGAATGTTTCGTTTAATACAGTCTCTACTTTGACAAATAGTTCCTTCTCCTAGTGGAACACTTTATTTCATATGACACTAAATGGCAAGAATAAATCAAAAGTATTGTTTAGTTGGGGAAATGGGAGAAATAAACTTGAATGAATTTAAATTGTAAGTCAAAATGGTACAGATATCTCTGAAGAATGACAAAGACTGACTCTCAATGGTTTCATTATGCAAATTGAGTTATTTGTTTTCAAGCTTTACGCAAAACAAATGATGATGCCAGAATAAAATCAAATCGTATCCTTATCAAGTATCTCATCAATGTGACTTAAAATATTACAAAATGCACCATGCACTTGCAACTTTTATATTGCCCATTGATCATTTAATTTCAGATGTTCATAGACCACCATAACATCACCACCAAAGTTTTTTCTTAATAAATATTCAGTGGATTAGGAATGTATCAGGAAAAATTGGGGCTGATAGTAAGAACAAAATGAATGTGATTTCTCTCATCTTTCTGCCTCTTAGATAAACTATTCCTTATTTTGTACTGGTATGGCTTCTATTTGCTATTATGCCTCCATAAAAACAGTGAAATGCCAAATATTCCTCAGTTAACAAAATAGCAAAATGAAGTATATTAAAATAAATTGTACCCTGGAGCCACCAGATCTCTCTCTGGTAATTTGTCTTCTCCAGTTGAGGAATCTGCATTACCTAATCTACTCATTCCTTTCTGGACTGCTCCCCCATGTTCCTTCCATTTTGTTTCCTTCTTTCTTTGCTTAGATACTTTTTGATTCAAATTGCTGAAATACTTTTCTTTCCATGCCTCTGTGCTTGTAGTATATGTACTGCCAAAGTGAGACACCTATGTACTTCTAAATATTCCTAGAAAGTGACATGAAATGAGCATCAATCCATTGATGGATGACTGGATAAAGAATGTGGTTCGTATATAATGAAATACAATTCAGTAATCAAAATGATGAAATCCTGCCATTTACAGCAACATGGATGACAGCCTAGAGAACACATGGTAAGTGGAATCAGCAGGTACAGAAGGATAAACGCATGATCTGATTATTTGAGGTCTCTGATAAACTTGATCTCACACAGTGGGGAGTGAGCTTGCATTATCAGAAGTTGGAGAGCGCATCGGGGGTGAACACATGGGGAGAACTTAGTGTGTATAAAGCTATATGTAGAATTGGTGTTCTATTGCACTATAACAACAATGCAGTATGTATTTCAAAACATAAGAGATTTTTTAAGTTACCATTACAAAGAAGTGATAAATGTTTAAAGTAAATGGATATGCTGATTACTGATTTGACTATAACATAATGTGTACATGAATCAGAATATCACATTATATCCCAAGAATTTGTACAATTGCAATGTTCCAATCAAAGTAATAAAAAGTTTTAAAATTATTCTAAACATGTCCTAAATGATGAAAAATATAATTTTGTAAGAAATTAACAAAGTAGTTTGTTTTTCTCCCTTCATACCCCCCTTTAAACATGAAGGTAACAATATGGAAAACATACTAGTCTTATCCACTTTCCTGTAGCCCTTGAACCTTCTTACCCTAATTAACTATGTAAAGAATGTCAAAATAAAAATTTTTTAAAAAAGAAAATAAATAGATTTCAAAATAAATAAATAAATAACAGGAAAAAACAAAAAACAACAACAAAAAAAAAACCAAAGTAGTTTGTATCCTGTATAAAAAAGCAAAAAATAGGGCCCAGTGTGTTAGTCTAGCAGCTAAAGTCTTCACCTTGAAAGTGCCAGGATCCCATATGGGCACTGGTTCTAATCCTGGCAGCCTTGCTTCCCATCAGCTCCCTGTTTGTGGCCTGAGAAAACAGTCGACGATGGCCCAAAGGGGACCCTGCACCTACGTGGGCTCCTTGCTTCAGATTGGCTCAGCTCCAAATTTTGCAGCTGCTTGGGGAGTGAATCATCAGAAGATCTTCCTCTCTGTCTCTCCTCCTCTCTATATATCTGATTTCACAATTAAAAATAAATAAATCTTTTTAAAAATAAGAAGCAAAAACAGATAAGAAAATATATGAGAAATATTTTAAAACAATATATTTATTCATTAACTAGTCTTCATCTCAGGATTGAGGAAAGTTCCAATTGTTTTAGCAATAGGAGAGCCGCTATTTCCACTATTTCAGAGTCATTTTCCTGGAAAAATATTTTCTCCCACAGTCTTCCTACACTGACCCACCAATAAAATTTTTCTTAAAGAAACAAACAAAAGACACAACTCTATCTTTTTTTAAATCTTAAAATGTATGACTTCTCATGAAAGGGGATGTATAGTGACTATGTATTAGGGACTTCACATACAGCTATGGAGAAACACAGTGCAGTATGTATCTCTACTTACAGATCAAAGATGAACTTCCAATAACAGGATGCTGGACTCTGTGCCATTGCCTTTGCCTACAATGCCAAGATACACTTAAATAGCAGACTGATTGTGAAGGACTATACTATTGCATTAGAATGACAGGAGGGAAAATAGGGTAGAGAGTGAATTTGCGTAGTGGGGAAGATAAATGCAGGAACCTATAGAACTGTATCATGGAATAATAAAATAAATAAATAATTTAAAAATCTGAGAAAGGAAAGCAACAGATGAGGAGAATAAGGTCTTAACATTAACACCAGATGTGAACACTGAAATGCCAGCATATCCATTTGGTCTATGCACTGTTGCATTTAAATCAGTAGATATTTATTGAGCATCTGTGATGGGCAAGGGATATAAACTCGTCGGTAATGACTTGCTCATGGGACATGGATAGAAGAAAAGGAGAAAAGGAGTGACAGTCTTCATGCTACTGGCTATGATGAGAATGCTGAGCAGGAAAATAATATGAATCCAGCTGCATGTTATCAAGAATACTAAAACAGAATTGAAAAGAGATATTAAAAAATGGGAGCCAGCCTTATGTTTGATATTCATGCTGCCTTTGCAGTTGTTCAGATCTTTGTAAAGAGTGAGTATGTCATTTTTAATATTTCTACTTAGGGTCTGGCACGGTAGTCTAATGGCTAAAGTCCTTGCCTTGAATGTACCAGGATCCCATATGGGCGCCGGTCATAACCCGGCAGCCCCGCTTCCCATCCAGCTCCCTGCTTGTGGCCTGGGAAAGCAGTCAAGGATGGCCCAAAGCCTTGGGACCCTGCACCTGCATGGGAGACCCAGAAGAGGCTCCTGGCTCCTGACTCCTGGCTCCTGGCTTTGGATCAGCACAGCTCCGGGCATTGCAGTCACTTGGGGTGCAGATGGAAGACCTTCCTCTCTGTCTTTCTCTCTGTATATCTAACTTTCCAATAAAATGATAAAGTAAATCCTTAAAATATATGTATCTCTATTTATACTGAATCTAACCTATGTCTATATAACTGTGAAAGAGTCATTGAATGTAAATGTTAAGCTAATCAACGTGAACCCACTTAAAATTTGAAAATTTGAGATCAAGAATGTTTTGCTCATTGTCACATAGTCAATGATATAATTGATTTTAAATTCCAGTTGAATTCACTTCATATCAAATGCTATTTCCCATGTTCTTTTGGTCTATGTAATTAACCAAATCACTAAGCTCAGAGTAAGCACTTAAAAATATTTAGTGTTTGACTAATTCTGATAACAATTGCTTAATTCAAAAGACAGTGTTTTGAATTAGTGTAACTGTTAAGACCTTAGATTCATGTCTTTAACATCCTTTTAAAAATCAAAACTACCTAGTAAAAGAAAACCAAATTGCTGAGAATGTTGAAGTAAAAGTTAATGAGCCAATTCAAATATGATTACCCTATAAAAGTATTAACATATTGTTTTAGCATCTAACAAAAAGGCTTGTAAAATACTGAAGAAATATGCCTACTTCTTAACCAGTAAATCATTCCAGGAATTCAAAGAGTAAGACTATTCTCATTCCAAAACAACAAAAGAATTAAATATATTCTAAAAGTTACAAGTTACAATAAATAAAACAATTATGTATTATGGACTTCTGGTTAGGGACAGAGTGAATCCAGCTTATAAGGCAGATTTATCTCCTCTTCCTCAACTCCAACTTCAAAACATATAGCCAAGGGAAGAGGTATAAATCCATGAAAACAAAAGACATGTCCAGACATAGTCATCGACAAAAGACATTACATAATTTCGTAAAATGAAGTGTGGATGGATGAAAAGTAATTCACTTAACAGAATTAAGTGAGAGCCGAAATTTTGTCTGCTTTGGCGGGAAGGGTAGTTGTCAATGAGAACTCAAGTCATCTTTCAGAAAAATTGGAGCAGTTTGGAACCAGAGCTGCTAGGTAACTGCTTCTTTTAAGATGGGTGTGGGTGGAAGCTAAAAGAGGAGGATGCAAGGAGTGGGTGGTGTTGTGCAATATGTGAAAACACTGCTTGTGAAGCCTGTATCTCTTATGCAAGTGTTGATTTCCGTTCTGCTACTCTGTTTCCAACCCAACTTGCTGCAAATTCATCCTGGGGAGCAGCAGATGTGATGGCACAGTACTTCAGTTGGGGATTACAGGCTTGAGCTTGACCCAGCTCTGGCTATTGTAGGCATTTGGGACTGAACCAGCAGATGAAAATCTCTCTCTCTTCTTCTGTTGATGTTTATCTTCCAAGTAAATGAAAACAGATACAATGTAGACATTATATATCTTAAATAATTAAGAAATATATGTTTATATAGTTGTATATATTGTTATATTATGTATAATCATATATTACATTTTCATTATGTAATAAACATATAATTGTATACATTATAAACATAATATACATTATATAGATGCATATATACATATAGTATATATATAATATAGACAATTGTAGTGTATTGTGTGTATCTACTGTTTTGTGGCCAAAGCCAAGAGCCTCAAACTCTATCCAGGTCTCCCTCAAGGATGACAAGGGCCCAAGTTCTTGAGCCATCTTTCACTGCTTCCCCAGGCACATCAGTAGGGAGCCAGATCAGAAACGGAACAGTCAGGACTTGAACAGGCACTCATATAAAATGCTGGTATTACAGGCAGCAGCTTAAACCACTGTGTCACAACACTGAGCCTAGAGTGTGACTATTATTATTATTAGTTTTGTACCACTATTTGACAGTCTAAATTCTGTGTAATTACTATTTTGATAAGCACTGGGAGCATTATTGCATTAGCAGTAGTGTAAATAGTAAATATTGTGGACACCTTTTCACTGATAATGAAATTATAATCAACATGCATATTATAATTAATTTCCTTACATTAAATGCTCATTTGTTTCTGTAAAGTAAATGATGTACAGTTTATAGTGGGTAATATAAACTGCTATCAGCAAGCAATATATTTGCTCTGTCATGGGAAAAATAGAACCTCTGATTCTGTAGTTTAATGAAAGCATTTTTGTGGGTATTTTGTCTAAATCCTTGTGTAAAAGGATGTGGCAGAACTGATTAAATTTTGTTGCAACAGACATGTTGAAATAGCAAGTGAATGGTTTTTAAGTAAATACTCTGGACATACCTGCTCAGGAGAAGGACTCACAAAGTTTGAGGCCAACTCTGGTGATTGACTAGAATAGGAAATGAGGTGTCAACATGGACACCTGTTTTACTTGAATGACAAGAGGACAAATTTTGGTCCCATTCCCTGAGAGAAGACACATGGGAGAAAGAACAAATCTGGTGGGAAGGGAGAGGTGCAGCTTTCTTTTCAGTCCCATTTGACAAATCTGGTAGTTAGTGGACCTATCGGTTGGAGCCTTAAAAAAATGATCTGAACTGACACTTATTACAGAGTTGGATCCAAAAGGATAAAGGAAGGGCCAGGATTTGTGAGGCATGCAAACAACACTCAAAGTATGGAGGAAAGAGTAACCCAAAAACAACATGGACTGAGAAAAATCAAAAAGTAAAAAGGAATAACAAGATAAGTCTGGTTTAATAATAGCCAAAAGCAGGAAAAAGAGAAGTCAGTGTATTTGAAGGCTGTTCAGAGACAGCATGAGGATTAGTCCAAAGAATTGGAAATAAAGAAGCTACATTCTTCCTTTGTAGAAGTGACTTCTGTGGACTTGTGGTCCTCTTGGATAAAAGCCCTATAGGAGTGGATTGGTCTACTCATGAAATGAGAAGAGAGAAGGGAAACAAAGAACATGGACAATTCTACAAGTAAAGAGAACAGGAAGGGCAAACTGACAGTAGCTGGAAGAAAAAGCAATAATACAACCTAAACAATCATACATCAACCTCTTATCTGCTTGAGTAAGCAGCCTACCCCTTTTTTGTTGTTGTGCTCAGAAAACCTTGTCTTGTTGTGAAAAATCCCAGATGTGTACAATGTCCTCACAGAGACAGAAAAGACCACCCGCAGCCAGGACCTGTTGGTTGCCCGGCTCCTAGTACTGTTAATGACCAGTTGACTTGGCTGGTTGACACTCCACCTCATCCCAGGTACTGACTGACTTCAAGTGTGAGCTACCCTCTTTGTGCAGAACCCTGATGCTACCCATGGCTTCCTGGCTCCACTAACCCATGCATTCCCCATTACAGTCCTCCCTCTCCATCGGCTGGTATCACTGAATGTCTAACCTGTTCCAACATCAGTAACACAAACCATTACTACTGATTGTTAATTAAGAATCAGAAATCAATCATGCTGAGTTCTTGCTAGGCTATTTAAATTTCATCTTTACAACAATTTTATTATTCCTTTTTTTTTCTCTTGATGAACAGATTGATGCTTACAGAAATCAACTTGTTCCAAGTCACATTTCATGAGTAAGAGATATAAGAATTTGAATATAGGCTTATAAAGTCTTTGGTAGGCTGTATCTAGATACCATAAAATCAAATAGATCTCGTGGTTACTTGTCATGTCCTGATGAAACCAGGCCTTTTGGAACAAAGTATTTTGTTCCATCCCCTGCTCTAAAAATTTTTTTTATCTAGCTGGACAAATCAGACAAATAGGATTGAAAATGCAATGAACTATTGAAAGAAGTGTATGATTAAGGGTCAACAGATGAACACATATTAGAGGTATTGTTAGGAGAAAAGAGGAGAGATTAAGTCAAACTGGGTGGATAAGAAAAGACTTGAGAGGAAAATCCTGAACTAGACATTGAAAAAAACAGGAAGACAAGGAAGAGGAGGTTATAAGACCAATCAGTAGATATAAAATTGGGACTCACATGCTAGTGATGGGCAAGGGCAGAAAATATGCAGGTTGCTACCATCTGACCATGGTATAGCCCATTTTTCTCAGGGTGCAAATTGTCAGGACGACCTGGGAAGCTTCCCTTGCTGAGCTCCATTCAAGGCCTCACATCCATGATGACTTCATTTGCTTCAGAATTTTTAGAATAAGCAAACCTTTTGTTGTGTGAGACACTACTCCATCTCACCATTAGCCAAGTGCTGATGCAAGCTATGTCAGGATGTTGAGTTCTCATATTTTCTGATATGACTCATGCAGTGGAAGCTGGAAGGAATAGGCATAATACCTCTAAAGGATGTCACAATGAATTGGTGAATAAAACCTTTTAGATCTGTCTTGCTGCCAAGTTGTTATGGAAGAGGGAAATACAGACATTCAAGTTTGTATACATTAAGGGTTAGATGAGCTCATTAAATTTTCACAGCATTAAAGCAAATTATAAAAATAAATCTCCCAAAATTTACTCTACTTTATTCATTGAAACTTCCAGTTTGATAAATGAACAAAGGATTCCAGAAAATGGTGCCTATAAATGAAAATATGTCTCTGGAAAGAGGCTGTATTATTTTCCTGGCTGTTATAAGGAGTAAGAAATATTGTGTTTATTTAAGAAATGACTAAATAATGAGATGCTGTCTTTGTTTGTTTCAGCTTTTGTTGTTCCAATTTAGCAAAAATGTGAAACAGGAAAATATTTGACTATGTCAGAGTGAAGGATTTAGAAACAATTCAGGGAATGATCTCATGTGATACTTACCGGATGAAAATGTTCTCAGTTATTTGCATTTCGTTCTTAGTACAGGTGGCCAGACTAAATGACTACAGGTAGTGGCATTCAATGTTACCTTTTGTCCTGTGTAGAACTTTAAATGAGCAGTTACAATTTGGAAAGAAAGCCTAATTCTTCCTGGTTAAGACTGGCAATCCATGGCTAGATTCAAGATCCCTCATCTGCAAATAATGTCACAATCATCTCTTCATTTGCTGTCCACCGTGAATTGCCAAACATCAAATTTTATGTGATTGAAGACAGTGAGAAAATAATTGTGCACAGAAAACAATGAGCTGGATTGTGATAAATTTGAAAACATAAATGACAAAAACAAAAAGGTCTTGCTCATAATTACTGTAAATAAAGCATTCTAAAGATTATACTTTTGCTTTTTACCTGTGTATTTCAAAGTCCCTCAGAGCTATACTCTGAATCATTAGCAAATGATTACCAGATTGAACTTGCAAACAGAAACACACAACAAACCACCAAGTCTAGTTGCAGGAGGCACTGCTATGTAGCCAGCTTTCCAACTTAGGCCACATTTGTTCATTCATAACTGGTTAGAAGATGATCCCTCAGGTACTCATTGATATGGATTAATTTGCGTAGTTTTTTGACTAAAGGGAATGAAAGTTTCTTTCTTTACAAGTTTGTGATATGACTGGCTGAGGAAAGTCAAAGAAATGCAGCTAATTTTCCCCTCTTCTCTTCATAAGACAATAAGGATGGTGGTAGGGGAGGAACTCACTTCGTCAAAGGCTAGGTGAGGCACTGATTATATCCACTGCTACTTCAGGGCATGAACCACAGAGTCCTCCTGGAATTGCATACCTAAAGGACATTTCTTCAGCCATCCCAGTGGACCAGATCCACTGCAGAATCACTGTCTCCATGGAGGACAGCTTCAAACAAGAGCAGGCCTGGAAGACCTAGCTGAGACAGCTTGTGCAGCCCTTATGCCTGGACACAACTGAGAAGCCATTCTGAAAACTTCCAGAATCACTGAGGGGGATTCCAAGAGGAAGTGGGGCTATACCCTGAGAAAATCTTCACCAGAATATTTCATCACATGCAAGTATCACAGTGTATGGGTGGGGATTTTAAAAATATTTGTGTGGAAAAGTGGAATTAAAACTTAAAGCAGTTTCTTTGAAATTTTGGAAGATCCTCACATTAAACCTAAAATAGCACCAAGGTCATTAGGGTTATACACCCAAGGCCACTACTGTATATGCGGTCCACCTTAGTGAAAATATCAGGCAGCACATGACAATGTATGAGTTTCATATGTTAATGTTGATATTCCAGAATCCTAGTTCATCTCCTATAACTTATTAATATTGTACCTAATGAAAGACTAAATGCTATTCAACCAGATTGGAACTAGAGAAAGATGTCTGTGATCAGTACTTCTATTCCTCATGGTACTCCAAGTCCAGCTGTGGCAATATGGAAATGAAAGTAAGTACGGTATACAGCTTGAATTCAAACAAATAAAAAGTCATAGTCAAAATGATCATGTACATAGAAAGTCTAAGTAATTTACTTAAGAGGTATCAGAATTTAAGACTAACATGGAAAAATCTGTAACTATACTTGTATATAATATCAATAAATAAATTTAAACAAAATTTAAATGTCATTTAAGAGCTTTAAAAAAACCACACCAAATATTTAATTTTAAATGTATCTAAATATATTTAAGACTTGTACAGTGAAAACTATGTAAACATCACCAATGGAAAATGAAGAATATATAAATAAATAGCTATAACTGAAGAATCTTCATGTTCATGGAAATGAATGTTAAGATAATATATGCATGGATTTCAAAATCGTTGGTGCTAAAAAATAAATTTCTCTAATTTAATTTCCATTGACTTTTCATCATACCTTAATATTAATAGACTCAGGATGTGACATTGCTAAAATATCAGTTTTGTCTGAATTTATTTATAGATACACTACACCCAACTAAAGGCAGTACGATATTTTAAAACTTTATATAGTTCTTATTTACAAATGAATTATTTTTATTGAAAAGGTAGAAAGAGTTAAACAGAAATAGAGAGCTCTTCCACCTCCTAATATGGATATCAGTTGATCTGAGTGGTCACCTGTTGCCCCACAGGATAGGTATTAGCAGGCAACTGGAATAGAAAGAGGAGATGGGACCTGAATTCAAGCACACTGGTATGGAATACAGATGACCTAAGTGGTATCCTATCTATTGCATCAAATGCCTTGCCCCAGGCAGTAAGATGTTTACACAGACATCCACAAATTTGAAAATGTTTCATTTGTGGAGAACGCTAGAATGTACCATCTCTGTTCACTTTCATCAATAGAAGAATTCAAACTGTAATTGCCTGTAAACAGTCCCAGATATCAGTCCAGTTTGATGAGACTAACCCAGCAGAAGAAAGCTGCTTTGCCCCAGTTCATATCCTCCCTCCTCCTGCATTCAGTAACGCACACAAGCAGAGGCTTCAAAGCCTTTCCTGACCCATCTGCAGTCAGCGTGAAAGCCTGTCTTCTGAATTCGTTGCATCATCCACTGACGCACAACGCTGGGACTACTATAGAGGGACTTCTCTATAAATCCTAGTGCTCCCCACCCTTCATCAACAGGGCCCATTTCCATACACAAGTGTTGATTCTGAAAACTGCATCTCACAAACCTCTGCCATAGGTATTTCTGGAGGTTGCTTTCAGGGGACGTCCACCTGTGACAGAGTCAAGGTGAAGTTACAGTTTTTGAGGAACAATAACTGCCTACCACAATGTTCAGATGGACAAGGCTCTGCCCCGAACGGCAGTCAGTAATTCAGTGTGGGAATATCTTCACAGAGAAGTTCTGATGTAGTAAGGGATGTCCGAGTTCAAGTTCCAGCTTCCTTGCTCATTACAGATTTCTACTAATATGCGCAGCACAAACTGCTTGAGTTCTGTCTCCCTGACACTCACGTGGGAGACACAGATTGAGTGCTGAGCCTGTTCCAGCCCCAGCTGTTGAAGGAGCAGGCTAGCTGACTGAAGATCTTTTCATGTGTGTCTGTGTCTTTCTTCCAAATAAAGTGAAAAAAAAAATCCGTAAAGAGTATCTATAGACATGTAACACCGAAAAATTGTGATTATCATTCCATTAAGAAAAGCAAAAATGAGTATATCCTATAGCATCAAAAACAGACATGAAACAGGAAGCATTAGAAATAATGCCAAGCACATGGAATATTCAGCTTTGAAATGAATATTATTTAATATCCACCTCTAAAAGATTTTTGAAGTCGGAACAGAAAAGAGTCACATGCAACAATGAGGATCTGCTGTGGGTGTGTGTGGAGGCAAACACCCACTTAGCCATCTATTACAGTCCCTAGAATAAAATCATACACCCACCAATACTTCATAGGTGATTAAAATGCTGAAACATCAGAGAATCAGCTCAGAAAAATTTTTCTGAATTCTTCTTACTGCATCATTGAATACAATAAAAAAAAATCTCTTAAGTGTTGGTGATGCTGTGTGTAAGGTCCAGCCCATCCCAGACCAGCAGCTTTCTATCGCCAGCTTCTCCAGTCGTCACATGCATGGATTCATATTTGAACCCAACCTGAAAAGCTGCTTTAGGAGATCAATAAGTGTCTCTCATCGATTTCAATATTAAATAAGGATATTTTCAGATGGCAATAGAAACACAAGCACCTTAGCTTCAATACTTTAAAATGACTGCTGCTATCGATATTTCAATCTTTCTTGAAAAAAATATCTTTGCTGTTTTGTATCTGCATTTGGTTGAATGACAGAAAATATTACAGCTGGCAAAGTACGAAAACTGTTGAACATATAATCTTCTTTTCAATACTCAATGACACTGTAACAACACAGATATGGTCCTAGTTCTATCTTAAATCTCCTAGAATGTATGAACGTAGGATATAAATACAGACTATCTTAACAAAATTATAGCTTCAAGTAGCTGCTAGTCATTTAACACTAATTCTGGTTACCATTCTACGCTTTGTCAGCTATGGTTATAAAGCAAGCCAAAAACAAAATAATTCATGTAGAATAGATTCTATTGTTTTGCATGAGGAAAACTGTCTTTAAAAGTCAAACTTTCTTAGGGAAATTGTGTTAAGCTTAAGGTAGTAAGCTGAGTGTATGGTGTGGTATTTCCATAAATCCTTTTATAAGCCAAAAAATCAAGTTAAAAAACCCCATTTCAATAATAGAATACAAATAAAGATGACACTATGCAGAGTTTATAAAGGATTAAAGGCAGAAAACTAAGTCAGAGATTAAAATCTCAGTCTTAAAAAGATTCATAGGGCCCAGCGCAATAGCCTAGTGAATAAGTCCTTGCCTCGTACACACCAGGATCCCATACGGGCGCTGGTTCTAATCCCGGCGGCCCTGCTTCCCATCCAGCTCCCTGCTTGTGGCCTGGGAAAGCAGTCGAAGACGGCCCAAAAGCTTGGAACCCTGCACCCATGTGGGAGATCCGGAAAAAGTCCTGGCTTCTGGCTTTGGATTGACTCAGCTCCAGCCATTGTGGCTACTTGGGGAGTGAGCCATCAGACAGAAGACAAATAAATCTTTAAAAACAAAAAGATTCATAAGTGTAAAAAGGCTGTGAAAGATGGTTTAAGCACTGGTGCCTGTCCTCCTGAAGGTACAGACAAGAGGATCAGGACATCAGGGAAGGATGGGTCCGTACTGTAGTTTCATGGGAGCGACACAATGGCTCCAGCCCCACAGATCCTCTGAAACGTCCCTGCTCCCAAACGCCAGGCCATGGAGCCTGAGTGCCCTAAGCTGAGTGGGAGCGGTTTAAGACCAGGTTTTTGTGACACCCAACAAAAATACTGCACCCTGGGCACAGAATTCTGTCTTACCTGACTCAAAAATTAGTCCCATTCTTCTCAACAAGCAGGCTACCAGGACAGATACATAATCCTTGCTTGGGTTTGGTAGAGAATTTCAGTAACAAAGATGTACAGAAATTCCAAGTAATTAATTGACAGAAATCACTAAAGAAGAGTAATGTCACTCAACGATGGGGAGAAAGAATCCACAGAGTGATGTTTCGTTACTATAGGTAACATTCTCCAAAATATATAAGAAAAATATTACATCCTCATGTAAAATCAACGAGAGATAGAAGAGATTAAAATTTTGACTAGAGAAATACAAATTGACCACGTGAGTTTTACCTAACCCAGTGAAACATAGGATACAGATGCATAGAATTTCCAACAGATAGAAGTTGCAGAAAGAGACCAAAAATCAGCATTATTCATAGAACCACTGCGGAAGGGATAACTACAGGATGCAACAGGTAAAGGAAGATGAAAAGAGGGTAAAGGAAAAAAAGGAAAAAGGTTTTGACTCAAAAAATTAAAATAAGCAATGAAAAAGACTAAAGTATTCTGAACACACTGACAGAACCATAGAATTACAACGGTGATCAAGCTACAATTTAAAATTATTTTTAAAAATAAGAAATGCTCAGAGATTCAATTCTAATAAACAGAGAGGATAAGAATACGGAATAATTAGGTTGTATTTTTAAAAAGGAAATTTGGGGCTTGGTATGATGGTTCAATGGCTAAATGTAGAAGAGAACTTCCCAAATCTGTAGGAAAATACCAAATAAGATATGTATAATTGTAGTCCTAGTTAAGAGAGAAGAGTGCAAAAGAAATATTTGAAGAGATAACAGCAAGAAATTTCCAAATTTGACCAAAAACAAACAAATAAATAAATCCTGTTTCAGGAAGCTCAATGAGCTTCAAACAGGACAAATATGAAGACGTCCACACACACAAATGCATGATGTCAAATAGCTGAAGACAGAAGGACATTCCTAAAAGGAAAAAAGAGGCAACAAATGAAGAAAGAGGAAAGACTAAAGATAATGCAACAGCAGCAGTAAAGGACTTTGAAAAAAATTATCCAAGCAAGAACTTGAAATTCAGCAACAATACTCAGAAATGTAGGCAAAATAAAAACATTTTCAGAAAGATGAAACTGCGTGCATCACAGGCATTGATAAAATCCAGGTATGGCTGGATATTTGGCAAGTATTAGGAAGGTGCTTGGGATGACAGCATCCCATGTCTAAGTGCTTGAATTCAAATCCCAGCTCTAATCCCAATTCCTATGCCATCCTGCTGCAACCCATATGAGCGCCGGTTTATGTCCCAGCTGTTTCACTTCTAACCCAGCTCCCAGCTGATACACCTAGGAGAGCAGCAGAGGATGGCCCAAGTCCTTGGGCCCCCTGCACCCACATGGAAGACCCAGAAGCTTCTAGCTTGCAGCTTCTGAGCAGCTCATCTTTGGTTGTTGTGGCCATTTGGGCGTGAACTACTGAATGAAAGACCTTCTCTATTCTATCTCTCCTTCTCTCTCACTCTCTAAAAATTCTGTCTTCCAAATTTAAAAAAGTATGGATATCTGCCTTAAGTCTCTCTGTAACTATCATGTAGACACAATATAACTAACAAAACACTGTTGTTTGATCTCGATCTTAGGAATGTTAAGTCACCACTGGCCATTTTGTTCACTTGCGGCAGCTGACAAAAATTTAGCAAAATTTTGAAAATACTTGCAAAATCCAAGAACATTGAACAATGACAGAACAATGAATAGCATAAGATATTATAGTGAATGTTTGTTAGTAAGATGCATTATTAACATTCTGAATTTTAAATAACTTTGAAATGTTGTCTTTCCTTATAAATTATAGCATTTATTGTGTTATTAAAACTTAAGAATTCACTAACACTTCTGATTTCATTTCTTCAAAAGGCAAATATCCCTGGGGCCAGAGCTGTGGCAAATGAGTTAAACCTCAGTGTACAACACAGGCAACCTATATAGGCACCTGTTTAAGTCTTGGATGCTCTGCTTCCAATCCACCTACGTGATAATCACCTGGGAAAGTAACAAAGGGTGGTCCAAGGCCTTGGGTCCCTGCACCCATGTGGGAGACCCAGAGCAAAACTCCTGGCTTCCGGCTTGGTCCAGCACTTTTCTTGCTATTGTGGCTGGAATACCACAGTAGATGGACTCTCTCTCTCTTTCTCTTTCTTTTTTCTGTCTCTTGCTCTCTGTAACTCTTTCTAAAATAAATAAAACATTTTTTTTAAAAAAAGGACAAGTATCATAAGTAAAATAAATAAATGGTAAGTAGAAAATAGTAGTGTTGCATTATGAAGTTTATAGTGTATAGAATTGGTATATAAAAATACACACAAAAAGCCAGAAGAAACAAAGTGTAAGTACCCTGTTGTATTAACAGCCTGTGAAGTGAAATTTATTTAAACATAGATAAGGATAATGAACTTGTACCTACATATTGTAACCAATTTAGAGTCACTACTTTTACAGGCAATACAAGATTTAAATTAAGTAACATGGAATATTTTTTAATATGATTTAACATGACCACAAATGGAGAACAAGAAAAGAAAAAAGTAAGAGTCAAACAATTTTTAAAAAATACAACCATATCATATTAGTATTTGCATCAATCTAAATAAAAATCAAATTGTGAAAATTAACAACATATCTCTAAGAGACAGACCTGAATATTATCTCTGTAATTAGTATCTGCCTTAAAGTGAAAAGTCTGGCTATGTCTTTCAGTTTCTGAATTTTCTGGAGATTCATAAAAAGCCATGGGAATTTTGTTGCAATTTTCAGCTTCATATATAATTGAATAGGGATTCTCTAATCTCAAAAGTATCAATGCAGGTCATACACATAATAAAAATTGTGAACATCAAAAAAACAGGGAATTTATATACTTGAGAACCATCTTATCACATACTTGACATAGTGTAAATGAAACACATTAATAGTGAAGTCTGAGAATCACATAAACTTAGTTGCTTTCTATAATTGATAATCTTCAGTTATTCTATAATTGATAATCTTCAGTTAATCATAATTAATATAAAATTTCATATGCTCTGTGACAAATTCTCAAAATTTTGTCAAAATTTTTATTTTCATCTTACTAGACAGGCAGAGAGACATAGCGAGGAAAAGACCAATAGGCAGCATGAGACCTTTGATCCTCTGGTTCACTCCCCAAATGGTTACAACAGCCAGTGCTGACCCAGGCTAAAACCAGGAACCTAAGACTCAACCCACATTCCAGACATGGGATGCAAGCACTTAAACCATTATCTATTGTCTCCCAGTGTGCACATGAGCAGGACACTCTATTGCAAGCAGAGAATCCAGCACTTGAAGCAGGCTCTCTCAGATATACAGAGAGGAGGAGAGACAGAGAGTAAGATCTTCTGTCCATTAGTTCACTCCCCAACTGACCACAATAGCCGGTGCTGCGCTGATCCAAAGCCAGGGGCCAGGAACTTCCTCCAGGTCTCCCATGTGGATGCAGGGTCCCAAGGCTTTGGGCTGTCCTCAATTGCTTTCCCAGGCCATAAGCAGGGACCTAGATGGGAAGTGGAGTTGCCGGGATTAGAACCGGTACTCATATGGGATTCAGTGCATTCAAGGTGAGGACTTTAGCCACTAGGCCACTGAGCTGGGCCCCAAATTTGATCTTTAATCTTAACTTATAAAATCATTCCATTTTATAGTAAGTTGACCTTCCCAGCCATCTTCATTGTAATCTTCACGTCTCAATTGTTGTAGTTTCTTTATTCTTCTTAAAATCTAATTGGACTTAATACAGTAGGGGACAGGCCAGTGGCAGGGGGTACCTGGAGACAATTGGATATGGGGAAGCAGAAGAGACAACGGAGTGGTGTTTGAGTGACAAGAGTGGTTAGTGAGCAGCAATCTGAACTCCAGTGGCAGCCAGAACTCCAGTGGCCACCAGATGAGAAAGAGAGATCATTGGTAGCTCAGGAGGTGAACACAGGCAAGGAATTGCCCCTCCTGCTAATTTGTTTGATCTGATCATGTGCAGAGACAGAGTCATAGACTCTAAGGGATGATGCAGGAACAGGGTGCTCTCGCAGCCCAGAAAACCTACTATGCTGCATTGGGCACCATTTTGTATAGTGGGACGAAGGCTGGGGGCCTGGAAGGACAGCTGGGAATGGACTTGTTTCTGGCTCAGTGCATTGCACTGATCCTACAGGGAAAGTAATGCCAATTTTGCTTCCTGCAGGTTCCATGCACAATGGGTCCATGTGGCCTCCAGACCTACTGGCCAGCAGATCCAGTACTACAACAGTGCCATATCAGGTGCCATTTTGTGCAATGGGGCCAAGGCTGTGGGACTAGAGGCACAACTATAAGCTGTGCATGTGATAAACCATGAGTGGTCAGGTGCCATTTTGTACATGGTGCAAAGGCTATGGAATTGGAGGAACAACAATGAGCTGCTCATATGCTAGAGTAGCAGTAAAATCACCTCTAGCTCAGTACATTGCACTGGTCCCCCAGAGAAAACAGTTGTGATGTGGCATCCTAGAGGTTCTACGAAAAACAAGTCTGTATGGCTCCCATACTTAATGGCCAACAGACACAGAGCTCCATCAGTGCCATGTCAGGCACCATTTTGTGCAGTGTGTAAACAGCTGTGGGAAAGATGGAGGGGTCCATATGTGGCACTGATCATGATCTGGCATCTGTGGTTGTAATTGCATCACTGACTTTAAAACAGAATTGAGAAGAGCAGAAGAGGGTGAGTTGGGATTTAGGCTGTTGGATTGTAGCTGCCTGGATTCTTTCTCTGATCATGAGATTGATGAAAACATCAGGCAAGGGTGGAGCCATCAGCACTCACAGATAGTTGCCTCAATCTATAACAATGGCTAAAACAACAGGTAGATGTGAAACCAAAAGGTCTTTCTGTTTGTGGTACATTTCAACGATTGAAATTTCTGTCTTCAACTCTTCTGCTTCCAAAACTGTAAGAAGTAAATTTTTGTTGTTTGCAAGCTACGTACTCTACAGTACTTTGCTGCTTTATACTGACTCTCCAAGAATTTTATAATCCAATTAGTAGACTCAGTTGCCATAATAATCAAATTGGATAAATGTATAATTAATTACATTGAAACAAATGCTTTGCTTTCTCATTATCCTACTAAAACTAAATCCTTGAAATTCTTTACACCTACTGAGTTCATGAAGTAGGAATACCATATAATGACATGTCACTGCACATTTCTTTCTAAATCCTCTTTCAGTATATCACAATAGTAGCTTGAATCTACTGTGGTAAGAGTATTCAGATGATCTAACCAGTAAATGGTCTAATAAGGGCTTTTTCTCAGAGACATGGTTATAAACCATTGACTGGCATAACACTGACAGGGAATATGTATATTTGGGAACTGTGAGAAATGACATTTAGATCAAGTTATTGGAATAACATCAGGGTAGATGACAAGACCATGTCTGTAAGATTTTAATGTTGGGAGATGAGGAAGACCAAGTAAAGAGTGAAAGTGAGTGAGAGAGAAAATATTAGCCACCAAAGGTTAGGAGAAAAGTCAAGAACATGTGTTGTCCTGGAATAAAATGAGAAACCATTTATAAAGAAGGAAGATACTGCCAACTTAAAGCAATCTGCTGCTGAGAACTGACCACTGACCAGCAGAGTGAGGAGGAGAGGGTAGGGAAGAGGGGGTATCATCCTTGACAAGAGTAATGTCAAGAAAGTGCAGAGAATAAAAACCTTATTGCAGTAAGCTCCAGCAGGTGGTATCAGGAAGCAATAAACACACAAATAACTATTTCAAGCAGTTTGGCTATAAAGAGAAGCAGGAAAAGAGAAGAAGTGAAAAGAGAAGAGAAGAGAAGAGAAGAGAAGAGAAGAGAAGAGAAGAGAAGAGAAGAGAAGAGAAGAGAAGAGAAGAGAAGAGAAGAGAAGAGGGGAGAAGAGGGGAGGGGAGGGGAGGGGAGGGGAGGGGAGAGGAGAGGAGAGGAGAGGAGAGGAGAGGAGAGGAGAGGAGAGGAGAGGAGAGGAGAGGAGAGGAGAGGAGAGGAGAGGAGAGGAGAGGAGAGGAGAGGAGAGGAGAGGAGAGGAGAGGAGAGGAGAGGAGAGAAGAGAAAAGAAAAGAAAAGAAAAGAAAAGAAAAGAAAAGAAAAGAAAAGAAAAGAAAAGAAAAGAAAAGAAAAGAAAAGAAAAGAAAAGAAAAACACGAGTCACTGGAGTTAGATGTCATAGAAAAGCTCTGGTTTGAACAAGCAACTCTCAGACATGCTTAAACCCCAGGCATAAGTTGATGGTACTACAGAGGGTAGATAGTAGTAACCTAATTATGGTGTCTACCGGTGATTAGATTGGGAAGGCTACCATGGTAGATTGCCATGATCTAACCATGATGGTTTATGAGGAGACATCATACTAATGGGTCAAGTCCCTGTTTCGCTTGGTTCCTGATTCATACATGATCTTCCCTCCATACAAGTTCCACAATCCATGACCTTCATCTGGTGTCAGAGTAATGCTGATCTTATAGTGTGAACCTGCAAAACAAACCTTCCTTTGTAAATAGCTCCTCTCATGAATTTTTACAATGAAAAAAATCTAACTAATCCATATCCAAAGAAAAGAGACACTATCTCATAATTTGGAGGCTTATACAAAAGTCACAGCAGATAGTATCAACTGCTACAGCAGGCAAGAGTGAGCTGCAAGAATGAGACACTTGAAAGGGTCAGAGAGAAGGATTGCATACATAAGTGGAGGGTTCAGCTTACCTGGAAGAGAAACAGAACCCTCATGGCAACAGGAGGAAAGGTGAAGTATGTAGTGATATGTGTCCTTCAGAGTGAGACCCATACATCAAATTTCATCTTAAATGTAACTTCTCCCAGGAAATAATCCCTGACTTTGTTCACTATGAAAGAGTGACCTAATCTGTGCCTAAGAGTCCCAGAACATAGTGTGCAATATTTCTCTTAGAATTTTTTTATGAGTGAGAAAGAGAAATGCTTCCATTTGGGGCTGGTGCAGTTGAATAGCAGGCTGTTGCTTTACCAGCCAACATCACCATCCCACCTGGACACCTACTCTAACCTTGGTTGTTCCACTTTCCACCCAGTTCCCTTCTTGTAGAGTGTGAAAGTGGTGGAGATGTCTCAAGCATTTGGGCCCTTGCACCCACATGGGAGACCCAGAAGAAGCTCTTGGCTCCTGGTTTCAGATCAGTTCTGCAAATGGCCATTGCAGCCATTTGGGGAGTGAATCAGTGAATGAAGGAGATCTCTCCATTCCCTGTCTCACCTTTTCTCCAGAAATCTGTCTTTCACATAAAAGCATACAAATCTTTGTTTAATAAAAAATAAAAATAAAAAGAAGCTAGCTTCCATTTGCTGGCTTACTCTTCAGATTCCCAAAATGTCTGGAGTAGGTTCAGAGCTAAAGCTTGGAGATAAGAATGCATTCCAGGTCTCCCATGAGGATGGCAGAAACCCAATCCCTTGAGCCATCACACAATCTTCCATCACCTGCCCTAGCAGGAAGCTAGAATCAGGGGTTGGTACAGGGATTCAAACTCAGAAAGTCCAGTGTGCAACAGTGTTTCACATTATGCTTTGAAACAAATGCTTTTTAGGTTCTTTCAATCACATTGTGGTACTCTCTAGCAGAGCTCTTCATGCTTTAGACCTGGCACCCAGGAGGCAATCTTCCATTGAAGAGATGAAACAAAGAAAAGGCAGAAGAAACAAGGATATAAAAATAGTAAAGGAAAATGTATCACTATTTCCTGAAGATCCCATCCAGAGAGAAACCGTTAGGGACTATCTATGCCAACGATGTGAAATCACAAATTTGCAAAAACTAAATGAGGATGAGTAAACAGTGAAGCCTGGGAAGAGAGGATGTCACACTTTAGCCTTAAGCCAACTTCAAATTCATCTTCACAGCAGCAGCCTTCAAAGGACAGATCTAAAAATAATTCACAAAAATATTACTCAAAAGTAAGTGTGGTTTTCAAGCAAACGATTTCGGAATATTTTTTAATACCATGCTTATTTTCAGTGAATCCAAAACGACGTCATCTAGTCATCTGTTCTCCAGATTGTCTCCTTAGTCACTTTTGTCATTCCGCAGCTTTTCCTATCACCTTCATTTATAAACAACCAAAAGCACTGTCACGGAGGGCAGATGACACTTCCAAGTGCAAAATATAATAATGCCAATAGCATGCAAATCCCTTAAAGAGAGAGAAAAAAATACAACACCATACAACATCATGAGGTGACAGAGAAGATATTTCCTGTCACCAGGGGGAAACAAACAAAAAGCTAGAAGCAGAGCTGGATCAGGCCAAAAAAAAGTATTCTAGAATTCAAAGACACTATTAAAAGGCCCAGTATAAGAGTTGTGGGAGTCGCAGAAGGTGCAGAAAGAAAGCTGGGTTTACAAATGTATTTAATGAAATAATAAGGGAAAATTTCCCTAATCTGGAGAAAGAATTGGGTAACAACATCTAGGAGGGGCACAGAAACTCCCAATAGGGTTGACTAAAAGCGATCTTCACCAAGACACATGATAATCAAGCTCTCTTCAATTGAGCATAAGGAAAAGATCCTTAAATGTATGCGTGGAAAAAAAAATCAACTGACATATAAAGGCATGCCAATTAAATTCACAGGAGACCTCTCATAGGAAACTCTAACAGGCCAGAAAAGAATGGAACAACATATTCCAAATTCTAAAAGCAAAAAATTGTCAGCCTAGGATAACGTACTCAGCAAAACTTTCCTTTGCCTTCAAAAATGAAATAAAATTCTTCCACAGTAAAGTTACAAGAATTTGCCTCTTCCAAACCTGACCTACAAATGATACTTCAAGATGTACTCCTGACAGAGAAGAGGAATAGCACCAAACAAAACCAAAGGAAACTGGGAAGAACATTCCAGTAAAACAACAGAAGACTTAAATGAATGAACAACCCATTCCTAAAATGACAGGACCAAAGTACCACTCAGACATATTAAACTCTGAATGTAAATGTTTTAAACTCATCAATCAAATGTCATAGATTAGTCAACTGAATTTAAAAACCCATCTATTTGTTGCCTATAGGAGACATATCTCATCAACAAAGATCAGCGGAAACTATATCTCATGGATTTTGGGGGTTTTTTTGTTAGTTTCATCTCTTCAAAATACTTTCTTCTGATTAAATTTTTCAATGACTCATTGATCATACAGTAGCATCATTTTTTTCAAGAAGGTTCCTGATTTTCTTTTTCATTTCTTCAGCAACACATTAGTCATTCAGAAACATGTTACTTAACTTTGTGGTATTGTTAATTTACTTTGTTTTTCTTCCTTTTGTTGATTATGTTTTGTGGCTTTTCATTTAAGGGGATGTATAGTAACTGTGTAATGGAGACAATCATATCCAGATGTGAGGATACAATGCAGTATGCATCTCTACTTCCAAATCAAAGATGGACTCCCAATGAAACTGTTTACTATATCTTGACAATAAGATGCTGGACTCTGTCATTGTCTATGTCCACAATGATGGATATATGATTTGTATGAAGAACTATACTAAAGTAATGATGTAGGGGAACTCAGTGAGGGAGGAGGGAATTGAAGAGGGGATAAGGGAAATCCCACAATCTATGGAACTGTATCATAAAATGATAATAAAAGATGTAAAATTTTTAAAAATGGTCAACAAACACCATTCAGTAAGACCCTTGCTCTGAACACCAGACTATCTCTTAAAATGAACAATCCCAGCCTGAGTGGGGCAATTCTCCTTACGCATTCAGTCCTGAGTGTGTAACTTCCCTTTATCTTTCCATAAACCCTGCCTTTGTGTTCAATCTCTATATCTTCTTGTGTTCCTACACACACAAGACAAGACCCAGACTAAAATCTAACCAAGGGTCTCTGTCAGCACAGCCTGGTCTCCAGAACCCCTAAACACAATCCCAGGATCCTGATCCCCACAATACTTTATGATGCTTTCACAAGTTCAGTATTTCCTATACATGCCCAATATTGTGACTCACTTGATGTGATCTGCAAAGTACAGATTCTCCAAGAACTGTCCTTTTCAGATTGTCAGTCAGTAGGTCTGGGATAGGAGCCAGCCTTCTCCATTAAAATGCAAATATCCCAAAGGAGAGATAACAGCTCTTAAATTCATGTTTTATTCATTTTGTTATACTTCTTCTCTTTTAGAAGAGAATACAAAGTGATTAGCCACAAGGTGGACCAAGAGAAACCACCAGACTCACTGTGAGATGAAGGCCTTCCAGGTCAGAGGTCACTGGTGTGCTAAGTAACCTAGACTGACTGTTCACCCCAGCACTCACACAGAGTTGTAACAGGAAGACCCTGGAGTCCATATCCCAAATGGAGCTTTCTCTGCACAGCTGCAGACAAGTTTTTTTTCTGCCATTTGAAAGCTGGAATATGTCTCCCTGAAGGAAATGTTAGATTTGTGACCCTCAGCATCTCAGAACGTAACTGTTGTAGGAAAAGGGTCTTGGAGAGTTAGTCGTAGTGACTCCTGGAAACCTATCAGAGCGTTGAAATGCATCTGTTGCTTTAGGTTGGAATCCTAAGTCTCACCCTGTCCCTGTGTTTTGTGCTAGTGAAGTACTAAGGAGAACAGTTTCAATCTGTGGGCAACTTACTCTTCAGCCCTTCAGAAGATTTTGAGTAGTAAAATTTTGTGCTAAACAAAAACTACGCTAAATCAGTATCTTAACTGCCATCTCCCTTTAGTAGAATGCAATAAAATATAGAGGGGAGTCAAGAGGCCAAGGGCCCCCATTCATACAGAAATTGTACTGGTGGATTTATCCAAAGCTGCCAAAAGTAACAGCCAGTGATTTAACATCAGTACAAGTTATAAAGAACCAGCCACAGTTTCTAATGACCTTATTGTTCACATTTATACTGAGAGTATAATTAAACCTAATCATATTATGGTTTCAAAAGGATTAATAATTTCTGTTTTTAAAAATGTATGCACAACACAAAGGTCATAGCAAGGGGAATTAGGTTATTTTCCATAGAACCATGTTAGGTTAACTTTCTGTTTACACACATTGGATCTCCCTGTTGTCATTACAGCAATGATTCTCAAACTTTAGCCAGAAAAAAAAAATCTCCTGCAATGGTTGTATAATAAAAATGCAGCCTGGGCAGTTCACTCTCGAATCACTGACTCAGCAGGTCTGCCGTGCCATCTAGGAGTTTGCCTTTTTAAATATTCACTACATGATGCTGATGCTTCTGGGACAGGGACCACAATTATCCTGAAAATTAAGTCAAAACTCTTTATCAGGTCATATAACAGCAAGAAATAAGCTGTTGGGCCCAGCGCAGTGGCCAGCAGCGAAAGTTTTCGCCTTGTATGCGTCAGGATCCCATACAGGTGCCGGTTCCAAACCCAGTGGCCCCACTTCCCATCCAGTTTCCTGCTTGTGGCCTGAGAAAGCAATTGAGGATGGTCAAAGCCTTTGGGATCCTGCACCCATGTGGGAGAGCATAAGAGTTTTCCTGGGTCCTGGCTTCTGGCTCTTGGCTTCAGATCGGCTTAGCTGCAGCTAAGCTCCCCAGTTACTTAGGGAGTGAATCAGGGGACAAAAGATCTTCCTTTTCATCGCTCCTCCTGTGTATCTGAATTTCTAATAAAAATAAAATCTTTTAAAAAAAGAAAAAGAACTGAGCTACCATAACAAAACGACTTCAAACTATCAACTTAAGTAGTATTACACCATTAGAAGTTTTCTCTTTCGTGATAATCCACTCTGCCAATTGGTTGCTGTGTGATTCTATTATTCTTACACTCTGCCTTACATTTTTATTTGTATTGCCATGGTCAAAGCTAGGTCAACTTTCAGGTGTATGAGCAGTCTCCATACTGACTTCTGTCGTGGTTGTACTAACCTACACTCCCACCAACAGTGCGGTAGGGTACCTTTTTCCCCACATCCAGTGCAGTGGGTCTTGTTATTAGAGTTCTGAATGTAGGCCAATCTCAGTGGAGTTATGTGGATAAGTTATAGAAAATTATGGAATAAGCCAGACCCAGAAAGATAAATATTACAAGTTCTAAAAATCTCAAGACAAACCGAATTAAAGAGAACATTTGTGTGTATTAGTATTGCTGCAAATACAGTTTTAAAACTGTTTTACACTTTTCTTAAACCAATGGTTAAGAATGTTACACTACTATAGTTTTAACAATCTATGATGCCTTTAGATTTTACTGTATATGCATGAAATGGTTAATTATTTATATGTACTGTCTGTATTTAAAATAAACTGTAGGGTTTTTTGTTTTTTACTTGTCAAACTTCTTACTCACTGAAGTGTTAAGCCTTTTTGCTATAATGCACATTTAAAATGTTATCTCAAAACTAAAATTAAAAGGCTGAGAGAAATGGAGGAAGAAGCAAATCAAAGAGAAAAAGGAAGAACATATAGACTTAGAAATGCATACATCACATTGAATCTGTTAAAAACCAATTCAAAGCTAAAAATATTTAAAAGATAATAAAAACAAAGACTAAAGAAACAAGAATTAAATGGGGAACCACAAATTTCATTGAACTTTTCAACCACAGATTTACAACACAGCAACATGACCAAGGGCCATATAATCATCCATTCAAATGATTAATACACATAGAAAATTCCTCTTGCTAAAAATAAAGGGACAGATGTAAAATCATAGCAAGAAATACAAAAGGGGTGGACATTTTGTACAAGAGTTAAGATGCTGCTTGGGGTGACTGTATTCCAGATTGGAGTATCTACATTCAAATCCTGTCCCTGTTTGCAATTTCAGCTTGCTGATCATAGTCACCCTTTAGGACAGCACTTGCTGGCTAAAGATGTTGAATCCTTGCCACTCTTGTAGGAGATCCAGATTCCATTTCTAGCTCCTGACTGTAGCTTCACACCAATCTAGTTCTTACAAGCACTTAGGAAATGAGCGCATAAGCAGAGGATTCTGTTATAGGAGAGATACAGAGAAATTTCCTGATGTCTGGCTTCTGCCTAACCTAGACCTGGCTGTGTGACCATTCTGAGGAAGAACCAGAGGATCAAAGATCTCCCTCTTTCTCTGTGTCACTCTGCCTTTTAAATATGAAAGTAAATGGTCTCAGAGCTGCAACTAATCCTCGCCACAGGAAGTACAGACATTCCATATGCCAGTTCCAGGCTCAGAAGGTCCATATTCAATGCAGTTCCTGTGCCTTGGAGAACAGAAGAAGGGTTGAGTGCTTGGGACTCTCCCACCATGTGGGGGACCTGAATGAAGTTCTTGGCTCCCGGTTTTGGACCATTCCAGCTCTGGCCATTGCAGCCACTTAAGGAGTGAACCAGCAGATGGAAGATAGCTCTTTCTTCCCATCTCTGTATCACTCCACCTCTCCCTCTTTTATTTTCTCTGTGACTTTGCCTTTCAAATATTCTTTAAAAAAATCAAGATATTGGGGTGGTCCAGCAGATCCTAGTGTCACCTGCCTAGGCCCTGTTGGCCACATATGTGGTAGCTCCCAGGTCAGGCTGCTGAGTCCCTTGGAAGGGGTGGTCCAGCCTGGCCTGGGGTAGCCCACCTAGGCTCACACAGCCCAGGCAAATGGCACTGGGGTATAGCCCATGAGCCACCCAGTGGCATCTCTGATACTTGGGGGTATAGGATCACAAAGGGTCTGGGGGATGGCAGAGATGGGGGCATGCAGGGACTTGAGGGCTCATGTCCAGGTGAGGAATGACCTCTGTGGGATTTACATGGACAAGGTCCCTGTTCCTGCAGATCTGAGCCTCCTCAGTGGCTGAGATGGAACAGAGGGTGGCATAACCAGAGGCAAAAAGAAGATATGGCAGTCCATTGGGGCCTGCAGGGGACATCTGCTAAAATATCAGAAGGAGGGAGGGCAGATCGCCCAGGGAAGGGGGTGAGTAGATGTGTAGGCAAGAGGACTGGCAAGGGAATGTGCTGCAGCTGAGGAATGAATATTGAGGTACTTCCATCAGCAAGGTGACTGTTCTTGCAGGTAAGTGATGGGGCTGAGACTGAGTGGTTTGGAGGGGGAAACTGAAGGACATTTAAGAGTCAGACTGAAGCCACATGGAAGTCAGGGCAGCCTACATGGAAGACCAGAGCCGAAACAGCACCAACCACCGCCAAATACCACTTACTGGTACACACTAAAGCTAGGGCTGGGGGACTACCTGACAGGGCTAGATCACAGTATCTGCCAGTGAGAATCAGAACAGGGGACTGCTAAGATGACACTAATTGGCATGTGAGAGAATCAGATCTGGGTCAGAATCTGTGGGAGTCTATGTGGGCCTACCCCTGTGGAACTGCGATTTCTACTGGTTTGCTTAAGAACTGGAGGTGGTGACAGGCTGAGCAATGCATGATCATGGAACCGTCCAACATTCATGGGTACTAGGATTGGGTACAGGCCAGGCTGGTCCAGGCTACAGTCCCCACAGGCATACCCAAGAATTGGGTGTGATGTGGGCCAGGCTGCAACATCCACCACCTCATACATAAACCAGATGGAGAGGGTAGACTATGCTGGGTAAGGGCCTAGCACCCACTGGCATGTATGAGATTTGGGTCTAGGAGTGGGCCAAATGGGGGAACTTGGGAAATGCCCCTGGTGAGCCATAGCTCCCACTCCTGAGTGTGTGACTCAGGCCTGGGTGTTGGTCAGGCCAGGCAAGGTAGCTGCACCTGTCAACAAAGGTGTGGGTTGATTCTAGAGGGGTGCAAACCTGGTAGGGCCAGGCCAACCCTGACTCACTGGCAAGTGCAGGAGCCAGGCTTGAGTGTGAGTCATGCTGGGTTAGGCTATCACATCCACCAGTATGTATGAGACAGAATGGAGGCAGACTGGGAAGGACTAGACTGAAGCACCTGCCAACAAGAGTTGGAACTGGGGATGGGTTGGATCAGGCCAGGCTGCAGCATCAGATGGCAAAGGCCAAGACAGGAGATGTGCTATAACAAGCTGAGTCAGAGCAACTACTGGCACACATATGATCTGGGGCCAGAAACAGGCCTGGATGGGTAGATAAGGGGACATCCCAGCTCGTCTGTGGTTCCCACAGTGAGCACAAGGACTGGAATGGGAGCAGAGCTCTGGACTGGACATGGCTGCATTGTCCCTAGCATGGGTGTGGACTGGGTCTGGGATGCACCAGACTGGGTTAGTCTCTGGAACACACTGGTGCTCGCAGGTGCCAGGGTGGATATAGAATGGACTGGCCTACTGTGGCTCCCACTGAGCCACATGAGAGTTGTTATCAGGGCACGGACCAAGTGTAGCTGAGCTGTAATACACAACAATAAAAAGCAGAATGAGCATGGGCTGGCTGAGTAAAACCACTGTTCCTGCCATGACAGGACGTGGACTAAGTCAGCCTGGGCCAAGTACCCACCAATGTGCATGGGATCTGCCACTGGGATGAGATCTGATAGAAGAACTTGGGGAACTCCTTTGTCAGGACTGAGTCCTGGTGGGTGAGTGTAAGAACCAAGGCAAAAACAGCTCAGGCTAGATTATAGCACCTGCTGACATATGCTGACATATGGGTCAGGACTGGGGGTGGACCAGGCTGGACCAATTCATAACACCCACTGGCAGATCTGAAAACCAGGAGGGGGTGCAGGACGGGCTGGATCGGGCCA
Source organism: Ochotona curzoniae (assembly GCF_017591425.1). Lineage (NCBI taxonomy): Eukaryota > Metazoa > Chordata > Mammalia > Lagomorpha > Ochotonidae > Ochotona > Ochotona curzoniae. Next base: position 7,193,640 of record NW_024466605.1, read on the forward strand.
CAGCACCAGCCAGTTCATGTTAGGGCTGGGAATGGGGGCTGGCTAGGCCAAGTTGGGCAGCAGCACCCACCAGTGTGAGCTAGAACAAGGTCAGACCAGGCCAGGCTGGGCCACACTTCAACAACAACCGGCAAATGCCAAGGTGAGTTGGGCCATACCATACTGGACCTTGGCACCCACCAGCACATGCAAGACTCAACAAGTTAGCCTTCAATGCCCAATGACGTGTACAAGAGCTGAATGGGGTATGAGAGAGACCCAACCAGCCCATTGTACAGGTTGGCAGGCACAGAAAGTTGGGCTAGGGTCCAGCACAGTGGGAGTTATTTGGGGCCACTCAGACTAGGTTGTAGCTCCTGATGGTATACATGAGAGTTGGGTATGTGGAGGGCATGACTGGGCTGGGCCACAGCACCCATTGGTTTGCATAAGAGATGGGGCTGAAGATAAATCTGACCCAGCAATTCCAACCACAAGTATGGATGTAGGCTGAATGAACTGGACCCCATACATGTGGGCACACAGACAATAGACAGGTCTAAGATCACCTCAGATGAGATTTCTTTGAGGGTCCCCCCAACTAAACTGCTGGACTCATAACTCAAACCATGGGGAAAGTGGCGGGACCTTTGGTCTGACAATGAGTGGAGTGAGTAAATCAAAACTAGACATCCTCAGTGGCTTTGGCAGAGCAGTGAACAGCATACCCAGATGCACATGGAGAACATGTCAGACCACTGGAGCCTGAAGAGGACACCTGGTACCATAACAGAGGAAGAAGGGCTAAACAAATTGGTCAACCACCCCAGTGAAGCGTGACAGCAAATTTCAGGTGAACAGAGACTCAGAGGTGGACTGTGTCAGCCAAAGGACCTTGGAAGGGTATCCTTATCCTTGGATCTGCAAAATCAACAGCATTTCAGAACTATTGAAACCACTTAAGCAGGATCCTTGGGGCATGCTCCACATCGGAGACCTTGGGATAGCATTAGATGGATATTCCCTATTTCCGGGTACTGAGGCGGTTGGGAGGCTGGGTGCAGCTTCTTCCCTTATCTCTCCCCTTTTCCCAGATACAGGAAGAAGGAAATGAAAATGTGGAAACAATGGTCTCACCTACTTTTCCCTGATCCTTGACCCTTCCCACCTTAATAAACTGTGTAAACATCATCAAAAATAAAAATTAAAAAAATCATAGAATGTTGAATAAAGCTCTGTTAAAAGTTTGACATACCAGTCAGTGTAGACTATGAGAAAGTTCCTGTTAAGAACTTGGAGGGCCATTCTGCCAGCAATGTAAGTGCATGCAGAGGCTTTGTGCAGGCTGAGAATCAACCAAGGCCCAGAGAGGCCCCTAACCCACAGGCAGTAACTGGTTGACAGTGGACAAGCCAACTCTGGAGCTCTCTGGAGTATCATCTGTGGTTTATTTTCTCACTTCCAAACAGTTATTTCCTCCTGGCTTTGCTGCTCTCACCACTGACACCCCAATATTGTGCCCCAAACACACATACTTGAGAGGTTTGGAGTCTGTTTTTCAGAGCCTCAGGAATGCAAACGAAACACTTCTCAGGGGACCTCTGCTGTCCTTTGTTCTTTCCTCTGTTCTACACGCTGTTCTACTGTGCATTCTGGCACACAGTAGGTACTGTGTTGATCTTGTTGAAGAAATCAATAAACCAAGAAAGCAGGAAGGAACACAGAAATGAACAAAACCAAACCCCCAAGATGTGGGAGCTATGTGAATATCGGTGGAAGAAAAACAAGCTATGACAAAAGAAGAAAATCATCCCCATACTCTATTCCCTCAAAAGATACCAGACACGATTACTCCATGAATCAAACATTTTCAGAAATAGGTAACTGAAAGGAGAAAAAAAATGAATAATTTCTGAAGTTCCGTTTTACAAGAAACAATGTTACTTATGCCAAGATTAAAATCTGACAATTCAGTTGCAAATCAACCCTCTTGCACGCATTTAGGAAAATCTTAAATTAAAATTTAGCAAATGGAATTCAGAGGATGTCAAAAGTATAATACATCAGGATTAAGCAAGATATTTTCTGCTGAGACAATTCAACAATAGAAATTCTCATGCCAAAAATCATTACATCACTAAAATTAAAAAAAAATCTTATCTCCAAATATGGTAGGAAATCATGCAGACAAACTTTATGTCTATACCTAACAAAGTCTTTAAACTATAAGAATAATCTAGTAGGTAAAGTCCTTGACTTGCACATGCCAGGATCCCATAAGGCACTGGTTTGTGTCCCAGTGGCCCCACATCCATCCAGCTCCCTGCTTCTGACCTGGGAAGGCAGTCAAAGATGGTCCAAAGCCTTGGGACCCTGCACTCACATGGGAGACCAGGAATAAGCTCCTCGCTCCTGGCTTCAGATAAGCTCAGCTCCAGCCATTGCAGACACTTGGGGAGTGGGTCATTGGGTGGGAGATCTTCCTCTCTGTCTCTCCTCCTCTATATATATCTGACTTTCCAATAAAATAAAATTTAAAAAATTTACATAAGGGTAGGATTAAGACATTAGTAGCATAAAGCAGAATATCTAATACCAAAGAATGCTAGTGAGCACTCTGCTCCAACAGCAGTTGAGGTCACCTCTGCTGTACTCAGAAATAAGAGTGTCCATCTCAGTCCACATTGTTCTGCAGCTAAGAGGCTGCTTGAGATATATCCCATATCAGTGTGCCTGGGTTCAAGGGCCAGTCCTTCCACTTTTGTTTTTAAAGATGTATTTGTTTATTTGAATATTTATTTGGAAGGAATAGTGAGAGAGATAGAAATACAGAGAGCGCAGTCTTACATCCACTGGTTTATTCCCCAAGTGGCCACAATGCCAGAGTTGGGCCAGAGTGAAGCCAGGAGCCAAGAACTTCTTGCAAGTCTCCCCTATGGATGCTAGGGCTATCTTTTGCTGTTTTTCTGGTTTATTAGCAGGGAGATGAATCAGAAGCAGAGTAATCAGGGCCCCAATCAGTGCCGTTATGTGATGCTGACCCACCAACAGGCAGCTATTATCTGGGTCCCACTCACAAGTAGGAAACCTGGATAGAGTTCCAGGATCCTGGATTTCGTTCAGCCCTGTACTGGTTGGTGTGGATGTTTAGGGAGTGAACCAATAGATAGAAGATTTCTCTGTTCTCTCCTTCTGTCTGCCTTTGAAATAGTTTTTGAAATTTTTAATAAAAGGATATAAAAATGTTCACTTGTTCCTATCATTCATAAACTAAGCTTGGTTAATGGGTTCCAAATGATGTGAGTTCTGTAAATCCGTACACAGGAATCTCAATGATATAAAAAAGTTGTGTATAATATGCTTGCTGGTCATTTATAAAACAAAAATTAAAATCTAAATATTCTCAGAAATATAAAATAATTAAATAAGCTATGATTCAGCTACATAAGGTGATTATTTATTATCCTCAATTTTTCTAAGAAATTTTAGTAATGGATAAAGTGCTTCATATCATAACAAGCAATGGGCCTGGCACGGTGGCCTAATGGCTAAGTCCCTGCCTTGCGCATGCTGGGATCCCATATGGATGCCGGTTATAATCCTGGCAGCCCTGCTTCCCATCTACCTCCCTGCTTGTGACCTGGGAAAGCAGTCAAGGATGATCCAGAACTTTGGGATCCAGCACCCACATGGGAGACCCGGAAGAGGCTCTGGATGTTGGCTCCTGCTTTGGATCAGATCAGCTCCAGCAGTAGCAGCCACTTGTGAGGTGAATCAGCAGACAGACAATCTTCTACTCTGTTTCTCCTCCTTCCTGTATATCTGGCTTTCCAATAAAAATAAATCTCTTAAAAAATATATATGACAAGGGACAGGAGCAAGCAACCCACAGTTTATGATGTCTGACTCCATCTAAAAAACACAAAAAATGCATTCAAAAGACTGGAAGCAAACAGCATAAAACCGACAACAGTTTTCTCTGAGATGTGGTACTGCAGTTGTCTTTTATTCTCTTTGTTATTGTGGGTTTCCCATAATAAATATACAATATATTGCTTCTACAATTGGGGCAAAAGCAAATACATTTTAAAAAGAACATCAGAAATCACATTGTTGTCTATTTGGTTCATGCTGTTGACAGAGACCTGATAAAGCTTTTGCCTTTCTCTTACACATTTTCCATTTGTGAGTATCTCATGAGGCATTTCTGAGTTCTGCAAAATATATGGAATAGAAAAAGTTGAAAATCTGTAAGTCTAACAGGCCATACAAACTCTCAGTTGCCTCCAGGGCTTCCAGAAACCCAAGCTTGCTGGCATTTCATTGACCCACCCTGGTTCTTGTGAGTCCTGAACTTTGCATAGCTCACCTGGCTACTTCTTGCTCATGTGGAGTTAGGTTAAACTGAACTGGGTAAACTATTTGGAAAGGTAAACATGAAAATTGAAACAAGGGAGAGATAAGAGAAAAAGAAAAGGCAGGTGGGCAGTGAGATCCTAGGAGGAAACCAGAGTGGTCATTCTCTCAGAGGACTTCGCTCCCAGGAGACACAGCAGCCTACCCCATACCACCTCAAACATGCCATTCTACAGACAAGCCACTAACTCTTGCCTTAGTCGGTCATTAGTCCAACATTCTGACCGCCTGGTGTTTTATCAGTTTGGAAGCAGCGTCCCTTTCCCTATGAAACACTTGCATTGTGCAAGAGTGCCGAAAACTAATTGGGCTTCTTCAGGTTTTTGTGACTCATAAATTCAATGCTGTTTTAGTATCATTTTGGCTGAGCAAATTTCCTAACCACAGTTCAAAAGCAAAAGCATTTAAAATGACAGTCTCAAAAATTTTTCCACCCTCTCTAATTACAACAAAATAAATTGGAATCTAGGAATACAGGCTGGTTCTGTTAGCCTAACCAAGAAGGATGACAATACTTTGTAATATTTCATTTTTATTTTGCTCTTCACTGTCAAAAATTATTCCTATCAGGACTGAAACAACCTGCCTGGTCATGCACCGCAGCTTGGATCTTCTCCTCTTGGCTTGATTTGGCTTTTATTCATTCTTTTAATTTGTTATTTTAGATTTTATTAGGTCTCAGGGAAAGGGTATGAGATTTGGTTGTCTCTGGAGTGATGAAAATTCTCTCATGTCATCACTGCCAGGAAGTATTTATTGGATTCAAGGCTGTATTACAGCAAACAACAGAAACGCCTCCACTATATCATTTTATTCCAAAATAATAATTATCCAGTCACTGGACAGTGTCTCTGTGATCTTTTGGGTCCTTGTAATTTATTAAATGAAAATAATCCCTGATTCAAAAGCAACTCTTCATGTATCTAATTGATGAACCATTAGGTTTGAGGTTTACCCTTGAAGACCTTATCTGATTATGCCTGTATTGTTTACTCAAACATGACCTTCATCAATCTTTATTTCTGGCTTAAAAGTTATATGAAGTTCTTTTATTAGACTATACAAATCAATTCTCTAAAATCAAATAAAAGAGTGATTTAACCCTTGATAGGAACACACACACACACACACACTTCTCTGTGTAATAGGCTGCTAAGGGTCACATGGTGACATAATGAGCTTCCAATTTAGATGCTGGTTCATACCTTGGCTGCTCCACTTTCAACCCAACTCCCTGATAATGGCCAGGAAACAGCACAGGATGGCCAAAATGCTTGGGTCCTCGTTACTTTTGTGGGAGACCCAGATGAAGCCCCTGGCTCCTGGCTTTTGCTTAGCCCAACACTAGCCATTATTGCCATCCAGGAGTGAATCCACAAATGGAAGAGTCTCTTTCTCAACTCTTTCATATAAATGACTACATATTTCAAAAAACTAGTCTACTATTTCTTCTGTAGTATGGTTAATATCTTTCCAGCTGCATTCCTTAGAAGCCAATTGCTACATTTAGGCTCCCTGATAGTAAAATCTCTCTGTAAGCCATGACCACAGCTTAGAATCCATTAGAACACACAAAACTCTATCAGCCTCAGCTCTTTTTCAGTTAAGTGTATGCATGGTGCACCCCCAGCATGACTTGATCTTTTCTTCAAATCTTAACCCAGAGTAGCTTCCTCTCCGTAGGACAGCACATTGTCTTCCAGACTCCCACTTAGGTGTTCTGACAGCTTCCGTTTTGTCGCGGTTTGAACAGCTGTCCTTCGCCTGCTTTAAATGCTTCACTTGGCTCAATTTCTCCGGTTTTCATCATTCAAACATTTACATTTGATCCAGCCATGTTTGTAAAACTTCTATCTCTCCAGCATTCCCAATGGGATGGATGCTCTTACAGAAGATGGGAGAGCCCAAACCTGGGCTCAGCTCCTTATCCTCAATATATTTATTTTATATCAACCTTTCCTTATCCCTTTCTAGTAAGTTCTTTGGAGATGAAATCCTTGTATTATACAATTTTGTGGAGGCAGAGTAAGAGATGTAGACACAAAGAGAACAAGAATGGGTTTTTGGTTTTACATGCTCAAAAATCAATTTTCTATTTTTATTTCCTTTCTTTTTTTTTAAAGATTTATTTCTTTTTATTGCAAAGGCAGATATACAAAGAGGAGACAGACAGAGAAGAAGAAAGAAGATCTTCTGTCCTTTAGTTCACTCCTCAATTGACCACAACGGCTGGTGCTGCGCCAATCACAAGCAGGGAGCTGGATGGGAAGCAGGGCCGCCAGGATTAGAACCGGCGCCCATATGGGATCCCAGCATTCAAGGTGAGGACTTTAGCCACTAGGCCACCACACCACACCCTTTATTTCCTTTCTTCTCTGTCTCATCTTCATAACTCTCCTAACTCCCTAATGTAGTAAGCTGGAGAAATCTTTCCTATGAGAAAGGGCTAATTATCTTCTCTTTGAGCTCACATTTTGTCTATGATTCTAGACACTATAGTTTTAGCCCCTCCGTTACTTATACTCTTGCTAACTCACAGAAGAAAAAAAAAAAACAGATCTGGAAGCCTGCCAGACATGTCCCTTCACAGAATTTACAGCTTAAATATATTACCAGAGTGTAAGATTTTGTATAACCTCCCTGTCTTAGAAGTAAGCAGTTCCTCCTTGTCTGCATATGTATGTCTTATTCAATTTTGGAAGGAATTTTATTAGTATTTGTATGGGATTCCAATAGCAGAGGTCATATAAACAGATCACCATGATGCTAGGTCAGCTCACCAGGGCCTGGTTATCGTACCAGTACCATAGCAAAGAACAGCCAGGCAGGCAGCAAAATCTGACAAACAATAGTTTTGTTATCCTTGGGTTCATTCATACAGCATTTACTTTCATTGCTGCTTAGCTGCTAATTCAAGACCAACCAGGAGAAGGCAGTACAGGCTAAACAACTAAACCTTTATATTGTCTTTAAAGCAAAAAAGGAAAAGCCTATTGGAGATGGTAAATAGCATAATTGTGTGCATGCCAGGAAGGCAAAGGAGCTTTCTCTAATATCAGCATCTATCACTTTGGTAGCATCTTCCAGTCTCCTTTTTACCAACTCCATCATCCATCCCTATACATTGATATCAACGGAATACACAAATCTAAAAATAATCTAAATCTCAGTACTACCCAAGTCTGCCTTATATGCTCTAACTTGTTTCCTGAAAATTAGTGCTCAAGGCAAAATTTTCTGATAGCATTTTTTATGAGCACCTAGCATGTTGATATTACAAGTTATATTTGTGATAAGCTATGAACAATACTTGCTTCATTACTCAAATACAAAAATGTTTTATGAACCTCAAGTGGGACAAATTCTTTCCTAATAAAGAGCTTTCTTCTCTAAGAACTCTAACACGTGAGCATTGCTTGCTCAAAGCCAGGAGAACTCTAAAAGCCAGAAGGTGCCTCTGAGTCACTAGGAATCCATTCACTGTCCTTAGCTGCACTCCTGCAACAGGACCCCTTCAATGTTCTACAGCACCCCTATTTGGATGGAGCCAAGTATATTTTTCTTTTCTGTAAAGCACCATGAGATGTTTATCATCAAAGCATTCTTCCAAGTATCTTTCAGTGGTTGAGTTTTCTGGGGGGCTCTAAGCACCCCTGTGATGTTATCAGTTCACACCTTCATACTTTCCCCATCTTCCATTGGTTCCTGAATGCTGCCTTTACTCTGTTCCCCAAAGGCACTGGCCTCACTGACCCTGCCTGACCAGGGCTCTTCTCAGAACATCTTTGTACTTCATCTTCCTCTATACTGATTCTTTCATTGCTCACTCCATCCAAAACTTATCTGAAGTGAAACCCATATGAACAGAAACAGGGTTTCCAAATCTTTAGATCGATTTTGTTATACTTCTCAACATTATATTAGATTTATATTGGATTTTTTAATCTTTTTAATTTCCTAGCAAATATCAACAATTTTCTGTATGACCTGTAAACCTAATTAATTGGTTAAACAAAACAGAAATGAGAATTGCTTTTTTCCTTAAGCTATGAGGCCTGAAATAGTGTTATATTTTGCCCTTTTTTCAGTTCCACCCCATAGCCTTAGTCCTCCTGGAAGTATCACTTCCATCACAAGAAAAATGCAAAGTCTAGAAATAAATCCACATAAATACAGCCATTCTTAGACAAAACTGGCAACAATACATTTGGGGAAAGTATATCACTCCCATAAATGGTGTTGGGAAACATCACTAACCACATGGAAAAGAGTAAATTAAGACCTTTATGCAAAAATTTAGACCATTTGTACCACAGACAAGAGACTAGAAAATAATGCTTGTAATAAAAAAAAAATCTTCCAGAAGTAAACACAGGGACAAACTTTGGTCCTGGTAATAACTGCTTTGGATATAACCCTTAAAGCACAAGAAACAAACACAAAAATCAACAAGCACAATTAAACAAACCAAAAAGCCTCTGCACAGTAAAAATGAATAATCAATAGAGGGAAAGGCAGCCAACAGAATGAGAGGAAATATTTTCAAACGGCATATCTGATAACGGATTAATGTCCAAAATATGTAGGAAATAAAACAAATCAAAGGCAAAAACTAAATAACTTTATACAATACCTTGATTTAAAAATAGGCAAAGCACTTCACCGAACATTTCTCAAAAGAAGGCACACAAAGGACAAATAGGTATATGAAAACATGCTCAAAAACACTAATTATCAGGACAGTATAAATTAAAAAATAGTGAGGCATCACCTCATATCTGTTACAGAGGCTGTTGCAAAATGCCAAACAGATAGGTATTAGCGTAACGGTTAAGAAGCTGATTAAAATGTGTCCCACAGCAACATACCTGCACTAGATTCAAGACTCTTGCTTCTGATCCGTGCTTCCTGCAAAGGCAGATCCTGGGAGGCAGCCATGATGGTTAGAGTGACTGGGTTCTTCCTACCCACATGAGAAACCCGGATTGAGTTTCCAGTTCCTGGCTTACACCTGGCCAAGCCTCAGCTGTGAGTATTTCAACAGTGAGCCAGCAGGTGAAAATGACTTTCCCTCCCCCTCCTTCTCCTCCTTCCTGCTCTCCTCTCCTCACTCGCCTCCCATTCTCTCTCCCCCCCAATCACTGCCCCCTACTCTTCCTCTCCTCCCTCTCTCCCTCCTCCTCTTCTTCTCTCCTCCCCCTCTTTCTTCTCCCCCTCCCTCTCTCTAATCCTTCCCCTATTTCTTCCTCATGCTCTTTTTCTCCCTCAAAAACAAATAAATAACTTTTTAACAGGAGCAGTTTCCCATGTTTAAGAAGGTCAATAGGTAACAAGTCTCTGCTCCATATTTATAATCCACTAGACATATAGTTACAATTGAATTTTTATAAAAGTGAACTCATCATGTCCATTTTGCTCTATAAATAGTATTCCTATTTCATTGTATTTATCATTTTACAAATAGAATTACAGCTTAATTTTGCCTTTCCCTGATGATTAGTGATGCTTTCTTTTATACACTTGTCGCTCTGTCTTCTGATAAAGTAATGATTCAGGTATTTTGCACACTTTTTAATCAAGTTTTCTTTTGTTATCAATTTGAATGCGTTCCTTATGCTATTGTGGACATTTAACATTTTATCAGATGTATGACTTCCCTCCTGTGCCAGGAGTGCTTTTATTTGTGTCAGTTGTTTTGCCTGTTGTGCAGAATCTTTTAAGGTTGATATATTTTGGTTTGTCTGCTTTTTCTTTATTGCCTGCTCTTTTGGGGTTAAATCCAAAATATCAATGCACAAAGCAATATCAAGAAGGGTATTTATTCCCTGTGTTTTCTCCACGTTTTATGGCTGCTGCTCTCAGGGTTAAGTCTTCATTTTGAGTTGATTTTTGTATATAGTACATGACAAAGATCCAACTTCTTCCTCTACATGTAAATATCCAGTTTTGCCAACACTGTTTTTCTTGCAGAGATTGTCTTTCATTTTTATTTTATTTTTAATATTTTCATAGTTGAGGGGAATGCACGCATATGTGAGTCTTCAATTAGAGTGGGGAGGCAAAAGGCATAAAGGAAGGTGGGTGAGAAAAATGTTTCCATTATTTTTTCTACTGTGTCTACAGGGAGGGAAAGGGAGGGGACCACTCCTTGCAGTCAAACTATATCAGCGCTGAGGATGAGGAACAGTCATTTGGTGATGCTTAAAAGATCCTGATACAAGGACCCAGCATGCTAGCCTAGTGGTTAAAGTCCTCACCTTACATCCACTGGGATCCCATATCTGTGCCAATTCTTATCCTAGCTGTTCCACTTCCCTTCCAGCCCCCCCTTCCTTGTGCCCTGGGAAAGCAGTCGAGGATACCCAAAGCCTTGCAACCCATGTGGGAGACCCAGAAGAGGCTCCTGACTCCTGGGTTCAGATCGGCTCAGTTCTGGCTGTTGCAGCCACTTAAGAGAGAGAACCAAAGGATGGAAGATCTTTCTTTCTGTCTCTCCTCTCTATAAATCTGACTTTCAAATAAAAATAATAAGTAAATGTTTAAGAAAAAAAAGAGAGATCCTGATGTGGGGAAGAGTGTTCTGAGGTTGTTAGTTGAGTGGTTTTGATAGTTCTAAGATATTGACTTAATTGCATCAAGGTTGAGAAAATCTTTCCAAGGTCTGTTGGCTGACCAAGTTCACCTTAGTGTATCCAAAGGCCCAGGAACATGCTGCAAATCTTAGCCAGGGGAGTGATCCAATCTATTCTAATTTCCTTCCTCTGCTAAGGCACTTGGCATCCTCTAACTGGCCTGAATGATCTGGCTGCCATTTCCCCGTGTGCATCTAGGCATACTGCCACTGCATAGGCATCACCAACTGAGGAGGCACAGTCCCAATACATGTACTTCAAGATCAGACCATATATCTTGTGATTTCCCCTTTGACTGGGTTTGAGTCCAGTGAACCAGTTGAGTTGTTCACCAAGAAATGTCACCAGGGGTGACCTCAGACTTGATTGTTGTGTTTGCCAGCTAGTGAAGGGTCAGCCTCAGTCCGCCATCTGCATCAGCCAATGCACATACCAGTGAGTACAGATGTCTGGTCAGTTCTACCCCAGCCCCATCTCTCATGGCTCACACATATGCCACAGGGTACTGCAGGCTAGCTTGGCCTGGCCTGGCCCCAACCTCAGCCCTCGTACTCACTAGCTGGAGCTGGAGCTGCAGCGTAACAGGGAACTTCCCAATTCCCTAGAGACCCACTCCTAGTTCCAGATCTCTTGTGTGCCAACAGGTGCCACACTCTTGTATGGCATTGTCTGCCTTCAATCCTGGTCTTTGCATGTGCCAGCAGGTGTGGCAGCCTGACCCAGCCCAGCTACTTCCCAGTCCATAAGTGTTAAATGAGTTCTGCAGTCCAGCCTGACTCAGCTTGTCACCACCTCCAATTCTCTGTGCAAACCAGAAGGTGCTGCAGTCCTACAGAGGCAAGCCCACAAGACCCTTACAAATATTCCTAGATCCTGTTTTCTTGTGATCTGGTTGGTTCTATGGCCCAGCCTGACATGGGCCACCCTCTGCTCTGACACTTTCAGTCCAGTACTGGGGCCTAGCCTAGCCAGGCATGCCTCCCTAGCTACAGCTTTTGCAGTGCCAGTGGATAGCAGGTGATGCTATCAAGCTCAGGGCAGATCTCCCACATGTGTAGGTGCCTTGACATGACCCAGACATATCCTCCAATTCCCCTCCTCTAAACCACTCCATCTCAGTTCCCTGGCCTGCTTGTAAGTGCAGTGGCCAGTATGTGAAAGGTTCTAGAAGTTAATCTTCCCTAGTCAAGTATGCCCTCAGCCACTCCCACTCCAATATGTTCGCAGATTCCCTTCTTTGGGCAATCTGCAACTTGTCCTGTACTCCAGTGGGAGGCAAGGTAGCATGTTTTGGCCAAGCAATACCTGGCTTTGCCTCATACGGAAAGAAAGAAAAGAAAGAAAAGAAAAGAAAAGAAAAGAAAAGAAAAGAAAGAAAGAAAGAAAGAAAGAAAGAAAGAAAGAAAGAAAGAAAGAAAGAAAGAAAGAAAGAAAGAAAGGAGGGAGGAAGAGAGGAAGGAAGTAAGGCATCTTTTTGGCATCTTTGTAAAAAAGAAAAAAAAATTCAGTTAACTATAAATGGTTTTATTTATGGTTCTTTCTTCTGTTTCATTGATCTGTATATCTATTTTTGTGCCAGTACCATTCTGTTTCGATTATTATAGCTTTACAGATTTTGATAGCATGATATGGCCAGCATTTTACTTTTTGTCCAAGGTTGCTTTGTCTCATGAGAATCTTTTATACTTTCACATCAATCTCAGGACTGTTCTTCAATTCCTGTGAAAACTGCCCATGGAATCTAAATAACTGCTTAAACCTGTAGATCACTGTGGGTAGTATGGGTACCTTAATATAAATTGCTTTGACCCATGAATCTGAGATTTATTTCCATTTATTATGCTTTTAATGATTATTTTTAAATTTTCATGATACTAATCTTTCACCTACTAGGTTAGAACTAATTCTGAGTTTTTTTAATGCTATTGTAAGTGAAATTGTTAAATTTGCTTTAAATAGTTCACTGCTACTGTACAGAAATACTACTGATTTTTATATATTTATGGTTTATTCTGGCAGGGTTTTTGGCAAAGTTTTCAGTATTTTCTATATATTTGTAAAGGACCAATATGCTTTAAAATGTATCCATGTTTATAGGTTTACCACTAATTACTCTTCTCAAATTTAATGTAAAATTTATTCAAGAGAATAAACTATTATTTATTCTTTCTCCACCTAGTGGACATTTATATTGAACGTGGGAAAGGCTACCTGCTTATGTTTCTTGTTTTACAAATATGCAAGGCTTTCTCTCGCATAAGCAGAAGTAAATCTACTAAGTCAAAGCCAGTTTTCATTAGCAACAGAAACGATGGAATTGTTACCAAGAGTGGTTGCACCTATTCACATTTCTACTAGTTTCAAAATATTCTTGCTCCATATCCCTCCAAAAGAGCTGGGAGTATCCTATGGTTTCTCAACAAAAATTTTGAACCATGCTTCCTAACAGGAAATGATTTTGACCATCTTAGTGCTATGAATATGGCACACATAAGCTGCAGTCATACTTTTCAGCTGAATCTTACACATATGTCTATCAATGTTCTTGGAGGAAAAGAGAGTAGATAACATGAAATGATGTATATCCCCCCAAACAGTGTGGATGTGCATGTTTGCACATTTGTCATTTTTCAAAAACTGGCCACATAGGAGGTGTAAATAATTCATGTTTAATAAACTCTCAGTATGAGTTTATCAAAGAAGGAGATTCAGGAAAAATGACATTTTGACACCTCAAATTGCCTTTCATGATCTGTAGACTCTTAAGGATGAGTAAGATTGCATCAACTCACCCGGGCCTACTTTCATACATTAAGTCTTCATTCAGCATAGGTTTCCTTCTGATTTAGCTATGGTCCACCCTCTTAAACATTGGACACACCAGAGAACACAATAAGACGTGTTCATACAGTGCAATGAATTTATCAGCTACCTCATTCTAGACCCTATGCTCTGCTTAATGATGCCCTAAATCACAATGGTTACTTTGGCAGCCACATTGCACTATTGACTCACTATGAGCTCATGCAAACAGTAAAATCCCAGTGTTTTTAAACAGGTTTCCTTTGTCACACCATGTGCTTGTTGTTCTGTATTTTAACAGTTTGCATTTTATCAAAAAGTAGAACATTTCATTAAGACTGGTTGAGCTAATTTGTTGTGATTGATAAAAATGATTTTGCTTTAAATGTTTAAATTTTAACTTTAATCTGAAAGGCAGGGAGAGATGGAGAGAAGACAACCAGGACAGAGCTCTTCTATTTGCTAGCTCACTATCCAAGCAGCCAAAACAGCTAGGACTGCACTCAGCATGCCACTACTCCAGCTGGGGTCTCCCATGTGGGTATTAGAGACTCAAGCACTTGAATCATCACCTGCTATCTAACAAGCTGTGCCTTAGCAGAAAATGGAACGGAGATCAGGGTCAGGATTCAAGCCCAGACATTCCAATACGGATTTTAGATGCCTCAGGTGGCAGCTTAGTCGTTCACTTCCCAAATGGCTGCAATGGCTAGAGTTGGGCAAGACTGAAGTTGGTGCCAGAAACTCCATCCAGGTGTTATGTGGGTGCAGGAGCCCAAGTACTTAGGTCTTCCTGTGATGCTTCCTCAGGCACATAAGCAGAAAACTGGATTGGAAGTAGAGCACTCAGGTCTCAAACCAGTGCCTCAGCAGGGCACCTGCACTGTAACACAGTGCAGACCCAAAACATTTGTGTCCATTTTAGAAACGTAACCATTTAAAATTTCCATTTTGCTTAAAATTATTAAGTTCTATAGTGTTTAGTATAAACTCAACAGTTCTATACTGCTTATACTAGCTTGCTGTTAGTAAGTTGTATGCTGTTTGATACCCTACAGTAAACATACTAGTTTTTAGATACCCGTAACTATTATGAAATTCATCTCATTATCTCTTTAACAGAAAATGAACTCCAGTTTCAAGGGGAAAAAAAAGAAATACATTTTGATGGATCAAATAGTCCTGCCAGCAAGTAGAAAGAAAACATATAAATGATTAAAGTCATGTGTTTATAAATATCATAGTATAAGCCTAAAACAAAAACCTGACAAGCAAATTACAAGGCAGCATCCTATGTGAATATCACTAGAAAAAATCCTATATAAAGTATTAGTATATTGAATTCAGAAACATCAAAAACGACCAAGCAAGCCCCTCTCTGCGTGTGGCTCACTACATCTTTTTTATCAGCCCTGTAGGTTGAAATTTCTAATTTCAGGCTCACTTGGGGGTTCCTGTTGGCTCTTTCAGCAGTCCACCACCTGTAAAACTGGTTTTCTTGGCTGCATCTCCTCTGCTTAAATTTCTTATAGTGGGCTTATTTCATGATGAACTGACTCTGACTTGTCAACAAGGAAAGAATGCTTTCCTTTGACATTGACACTTTGCATGCCTGAAGTATCAGCTGTTCCCTTTCTTCTCCAACTTCCCCAGACATAGAGTTCATCGCCACATTAGTCTGCTAGAGCTGTCAAAACAAAATCCCTCAGATTGTGAGGCCTAAGCCATAGACTTTTATTTCCCCCACAGTGTTGGAGCCAGGAGGCCAAGATCAAGGTTGTCCAGATTTGGATACTACTGAGGGCCTTCTCCCTGGCTTACAAACAGCTGCCTTCTTGCTGGTTGTCCTCAGGATGTCACACGCACAGGATGTACGTGCAGAGGAGAGAATGAGCCCTCCAGAAGCTTACAAGGATACTAGTCATCCCCACCCTTGGGATCTCATTTAACTTCTTAAGGACTTCCTGAATGGCCAATATCCAAATACAACTACATTAGAAATACACCTTCAGCGAAGAAATTTGAAGAGACACAAACGTTCAGTCCAAAAAACCAGCCAATACCTACCTTGAACTCAGCTTCAATAGCTTGTCCTCAGGAAGTCCTTCTTGTCTATGCTCCATTGCGCTGGCCTCTGTGTCTGTGTGCCCCTATTACAGCACTTACAAAATGATGGCCATTGCCTATTAATATGTTACTAATGACGATAATAGAACAAGGATGCTTAGAAAGGTTTTGTGAGAAATGCACCTCATCTTTTAAATTACATATATGGATTTCAGAGGCAGAGACGTATCAGGAAGAGTGAAAACAAGTGAGACAGTAAGTTTCCACCTGCTGCTTCCCTTCCCAAATCCTTACAGTGGCCAGGACTATACCGGCTAGAAACTGGAAGCCAAGGACTGAATTGCGGTGTCCCACATAGATGTCAAGGATGCCATCTGAGCCATCACCACTGTCTCCCTTCTCCCAGCAGGAAGCTGCAGTCAGGAGTTAGAGATGGAATCTAACAGAGGCACTAGAACATGGAATGCAGGTAGCTTAACTATGGAACTAAATATGTGCCCCACATTATCTCTCAATTACATGAACTTCTTATTGCCTCCGCACATATGATACTAAATGCCAGTATACACTATACTATGTTAAATGAATGAATGTGTAGAGAGGTGAACAGTAGGATTGATTCCAATCCATATTCCTTAGTCTAGCAGAAATGATAATTTCTCAAGATGCCGCATTGGATATCTGAATTTATTAGCCATGTGCCTTATGTGATTAATTTCAACACAAATCTGGCTTGTAGAGACACCCAATTATTAGCTCATCCATTCCTTTGCTAATATTTGAAACCTACCTGTTCATTTAATTGAAACACCCAATATAAAAGTTCACTAGCAAAAAAGTTCACAGTCATTGCCTTAATTCACTAGCAAAAAAGTGAAGATCAAAATTATTTTCTACTCACCCAGCATAAATTGTAATCACTCTGGACAAATGCAGAGTTGCCAGCGATTTCCCAGACTGAGATAATCCTCTACTGGAGCGCAGGTAATGATTTACCACTGTGAAATGGGATTGCACATTACCACATTGCCATGCACCTGTCAGGTGCTATCAGATGAGTTCTCAGTTACAGACCTGTGTCAGGCCACACTGAGACCTACATTTTCCCCACCACAGTGGAGAGAAGCTTGAGTAGAGAGAAAGTTTCTGCACTGGCCAGATGCTGCTTCAGAGTATAGGTAGAGGTAGCACGGGCAAAAGAAATTTCTTAGCTCAGCCCAAGTCATTCTGTGGAATCCAGTCACAAAATGGGGTCACTTTGGTTCAGGCCTGCCTAAGTTTGCTAACCTGCTCTTTATGCTTCTTATAAAATGCTTTGCCAGTTTCTTGCTTAAATTTAGGGCCAGATCACAAGGTGTAAATGTCATGCCAGCAACCATTGGTTCCAGGAATCAATATTGTATGATTAATCACCAATTGTTCCTATGACTGCCTCCTGTGGCTTCTCAAGCCCACCCATTGTCCCCATGGCAACCTCCTGTGGCTGCTGAAGCCCACCCATTGTTCCCTCATTGTTCCCATGGCAGCCTCCTGTGGCTGCTCAACTCACCTGGTTCCCACAGCTGTATAACTCACTCTCTCTTAAAAACCCATCCAACCCTCACCTCCGTGAAGGAGAGGAGAGCTGACAACAGCCGGCTGGTCTGTTTGCCCTCTCAATAAAATTTGCTGCTTTGCAGTTGTGTGGGTTGCATTTGTTAGACTCGTGTTAGATGAAGCCCTCTCTAGCTATGTCAACCTGATGACCTCATGGACCCTAGCTGTCGCTCCGCTTCCTTGATGAGAAGATATGACTTGGGTTATTTTCTTATTGAGCGCCTGTTACACTGTTGTTCTCTGACCCTCCCCATAACCTCAGTTTCCTCAGAGAAATAGCCATTAAGAAACAAAAGGCATTAACTGATAAATAAGCTCAAAAGCACATCACAAAGAGGATCAACAGACAGAACAGAAAAGCAGATAAAAGATATTGGGACCATCCTCTCTCCCTTGCCATCCAGCCATCCATCCCAGATAGTACACACTCAGTATTCAGATTTGAGCTTAAGAAAGCAATTTTTATGAATCCAATCCTTATTTAAGATCACCACCCTTTCTTTTTTATAGATATCTCACACTATTTTTGAAGCTTTGTCTTGGTCTGTTTTCTGTTGCTTAATCACACTCAGCACTTTATAAAGAATAGAGGTTTACTAACTCACAGGGTTGGTTGAAGATTGAAAGTCCAAGATCAGGAAGCTCCATCCTTTTGGCTTTTAGAGAGGCATTCATGGTGGATGACATCTCAATGACTTGTTATTATATAATGAGTCATACAGTTACTTCTGCAATAGCTTTCCTTACATGAGACACTAAGCCTCATGAAGACAAACTTATTCTGCACCAAGCTCTCATCACAGGACCTAACACACAGGAAGTTCCCAATCCTTATCCTTGTTGAATGGAAGAATGGATGTTGGAAAGGGAATGCTAAATTAGGAAACTACAAAACCAAAAGAGTTTGATGCAGCCTGACAGCCTCATGAGAATTTAAATATATATGTATATTTTTATTTATTGGAGAGGCAGTTTAGCAGAGAGAGAGACAGAGGAAGAACAAGCTCCCACCCATGAATTCACTCCACAGATTTTGAAACTAGCCAGGGCTTTGAGAGGCCAACACACAGAGGTAGGAACTCAATCCTGGTCCCCAGTGTGGCTGTCAAGAATCAAGCTCTTGAACCATCACCATCATTTCCAGAGTACATTCATAGGAAACCAGAGTTGGGAACCAAACCCAAAGACTTCAATGTTGGATGTGGGCATCTTTTTTTTTAAAAAATACTTGTTTTTCTTGGAAAGCCAAATACACAGAGAAGGAGCTACAAAGAGAAAGATCTTCTGTCCACTGGTTCACTCCCCAAGTGGCCACAAAAGCTGGAGCTGAGCTGATCTGAAGCCAGAAACCTCTTATGGGTCTCCCAGG